>NC_138801.1:6715361-7315361 GCF_965178545.1 Coloeus monedula | reverse complement strand
ACAAAGTGCTTTGTGGTCTTGTTTTTTCCCAGTTTGATTTAAACTCCTTTTCTAGTGAAAACTGTGACATTAAAACAAAGGTCCATTTCTATCAGAGTAAGTAACATCCATTAGGTGTTTACATCTTTAAAAATATTCTATATTTAAATGAATGCCTTGTGATGCACTGAAAAAAAGTCTTTGGCGGGAAATTCTCATTTATTTTTAATGCCAAGTCCCTAAAAAGCCAGACTTTGAAAGGAACAAAGGACTGAGTGGAAGTAAAATGATATGTGTTCTTTCTGAATCAGTCTGATGCAAACATCAAGAAATCCCACAGCCAGTTCCAAACAGACCTGTACTGTTCTGTGCCATGTGCTCCCTGGGAAGCAGAATCTTGTATTTCCTGAGCTGTGAGTGTGGGTGGCCATCAGTCTGACCTGGTGGTCCACAGGCCCTGCTGGAAGCCCCTTTTTATCCTCTGTGCTTTTCCTCAGACCAGCAGTTCTGTGTGAGGGAACCACACTTGGGGACTGGGATTGATCCTATGACCTGGGATCCCGGACCTGGGAGCCTTCACACCCCTGGGTGAGCAATTATTTTCCTACTGGGTATCCCTGAGTTACCCTTTGGGTGAAGAGCTGTGGCCTTCTGGGTGCCCTGGGTAGAGAGGCCTCCCCTGTGTGGTCAGTGCAGCTTTGGGACACGGTTCTTGTTCCTGTGCTGACAACATTCCTACCATGTTCCCCAGACCTGTAACTCTTCCATGTCACTGGCTGTCACCGTGGTCACCCCACTGTTCGTTAGCTCAGGCCATTGGTTTGTTGTGAATTAGTTTATCTGTGTGAAGCTGTTTCTGTGTGCCTCGGTGACAATGAGTGTCTGCAGAGCAATCCTTTCCCTGCCATGCTGAGGGAATTATTTCTCACCCCATCTTTTGCTCAGATGCACAAATAACCTGCACACAATTCAGCCACAGGGGATGTGCATCCTGTTCCTGCTGATTTTGCACTGAGTCCTTCCACAGGCATGCAGCAAATCAGTATTTCCATCTCACTGTGGCTTCCCCACACCTTATTCCCAGCCCCAACCATAGACAAGCTGTTCCCACCTTCACCATTCCATCCTGGACACACTTTGCCTGCTAGCCCTTTATCCAGCAAGGATGTTGACACACACCGGGTGCTGATTGCCTCCTCCATCCCAGAAAACCTTCCATATCCTGCACCTCCCAAAGTCTCCCCAAGCGCATCAGTGCCACTGACTGCTTCAAACACAGCACCTGCAACCCCCCAGCCACACTTTCCTGCCTCTCCTACTTCACTCCACTCACTCCTGCAGCCTCCCAGCTCTGCCTGGGGCCCATTAAAGGGATTTTGGTGTCCAAGTGATGCTCCACTCCCTTTCCAAGCCTGTGTCTGTTACGTAAGGCTGGGTGCTGGGTGCATGAGCCATCCCTGAGCACATAATGGATGCTGCACTTGCCTACTCTTACTGTACTTCCAGTCTCTACATCAGTGCTTTGTAAAGCCCTTTGGGATACTGGGAATGTGAAAAATGCTATAAAAAACCCAAAGCCTATTCTATTCTAGAACAGTGCTTTTAAGTCCTTTTATCACAGAATGAGGCAAGGGTTGAATTGAGCCCAGAAATAGCAATTTAAAGTTTTCATGAAAGACTAGAACAGTGTATGTTTGGTATATATTAACATAATCTGAGAACACTAAGTGCACTAAAAGCATTCCACTTATTTGTGGGTGGGGATCTGGAGAGGAGGGGAGAAATATAAGTGCTTGTTTTTTCTTTGGGAGTTCATTTATTACAGAATCTGACAGAGATCTACCAGGAGGGCAAAAGGGAGGGGTAGAAAAACACCCCCAGTGAGGTCTGTGATTGTATGGATTCTAGAAGTTAGTTGTCTGCTTCTGCTGTTTATGTGTGGAGAGTTTTTTGGGATGTGATCTGGAAGAACATCAGGGAGAAGGCTTTGAGTTATAATAACCTATACCAAAGTTATAAGGCTCTGAGTTAAACACAGCCATTGGTAGGATTGGCAAAGATGTGGCTGTCTGCAGGTTCCAGGGGTTTAACCAGGGCATGGGGATCTAAGGGCAGTAGAAAATGGCACTGGAAAAATAAGAACAAGCATCAGCCAATTCAGAATTCCGGCAGTTGCCTCCAGCAGCACACAGGACATTGCAGTGGGATCCAGGAAAAAAAGGAAAAGGGGATCTGGAGTGTCAGGATTTTGTGTCCCAACCCATTTCATATCTCCTCACTGGTCATCCCAGCTCAGCTCTGCACGTGAACGCCAGAACAGCCCCCACCATGGCTGGATATTTTGTTAAATGGACCTGTCAGACAAATCCAACACAGTCTGGAAGTACCAAGAAGTATCCTCTCGTGCCACTTCCTCAAGCTTTGCTGCTTTGACATGTTTTGGCAGAAGTGTATACTGTTATTAATTTGAGTGTCTTTGCTAGAGGTATTTCATAGTGCCCACTGCAAATATGTTTATACATCGAAATTTCCCAAGGAGAAAATGCTTGTGATAAAGCCCCATTAATTAGTTCTTGCTGAACTCACCAAGTTTAGTCTGTTTTTAATCTGTTTAGTCTATTTTCTATTAGTGTAGCTCTAACTTTTAGAATCAAAACATTTTATGATATTGAGTCAGAGGCTTTGCTGAAGCCAAGCCCATCAACGTGATTATCAGACCAACTTGGAATCTCCCCAAATAATTAAATAAGGTTTATTTGATAAAACCTATTTTCCATAAAATCATGTTGACAGTCATTAATTCTATTCCTATCCCTTAATTCTTTATTAATTGGTTCCTCTATTAGCTCTTCCATTATTTTCACTGCATTTATGTCAGGATAAATTAGCAATCCAAAGTAACTTGTAATCCCATATAGTGAGTTTTATTTTTAATGTCACATTGTTATCAGACCATCCTGTTACCTGTAACTTTCACATTATTTATGACTTTTGTTTGTATTTATGGGTTAGATCTCTTCCAAACTCTCTTGATTTTGATTTAAAGTACCCAGACTGGTCTATAATAGTTGTTGTTCATCTACTGGTGAACTGAAATGACCTCTTCACCTTCCTTGCCATCAGCAGTTTTCAGTTCAAAGGTTGTGTCCCAGCAAAATCAACTTCTCAGCTGTTTGCCAAAGGCTTTCAGCTGATTTATCTTCTTTCTGTGGAGATCTCCATGCCTTGTAAGCCTGGTCTTCTCTTCCTTCTCCTCCTTTTTCATTCTGCACTTCCTTAAAAGACCTTCTTTTTCAGTTAGTGCACTTTTTTTTAAAAACTTCTCTTTATCAACCTCGCTATCACCCCCTGGCCAGGGGAGCAGGGCTGTGACCATCCACAGCCCTGTTCTACATTCCTGGAGAACTGGATGGGGTAGGGAGGAGCAACAGCTCATGTATTTCCAGGACTGAATTTAGCACTTGTGGATTCATCCATCTGGAAGAGGTCCTACCCCTGCAGTCAGAGGGGATGCTCATACACAGAGCTGCTTGAGAGGAGCTTTTTGATAGAATTTTGATGCCTCATCTTCCTGATCTCAACTGTGATGGACACAACTGTTCCTGTGCCTCGCTTCCTCCTCACACTCTGTGCGCTTCAGCTGCCTTGATTTATTTCTAAACCTAGACACAAAAACACTCTGAAACCTGCTCAGGTCTTCTTGCTTTTGCAAAAATTATCACCTTTTTTTTCTGCAAGAGATGTTATTTTTGTCTCAGAGATAAAAGAGTAGGGATAATAGTTCTCCGCTCCTACAGCAAACAACCTATTGGGAAATTCTGGGATTCCAGAGGACTACACCAGCTTGTAAGTCCTGTGGGGAGCAGCCAGGGAAGCTGGAGTTGTTTAGCCTGGAGAAAAGGAGGCTCAGGGGAGACCTTCTCACTCTGTACAACTCCCTGACAGGAGGGTGGCGTCAGGTGAGGATTGGTCTCTTCTTCCAGACAACAAGTGACAGGACATTGAGGACATTGTCTCAAGTTGTGCCAAGGGAGGTTGAGGTTGGACACCAGGAGGAATTTCTTCATGGAAAGGTGCTCAGGCCTTGGCAGGGGCTGTGCATGGAGGTTTGGAGTGCCCATCCCTGGAGGTGTCCAAGGAAGGCCTGGACATGGCACTCAGAGCTCTGGGCTGGGGACAAAGTGGGGCTCGGTCAAAGGTTGTACTCAATGGTTTTGGGGGCCTTTTCAAAACTTGGTGATTCTGTGATTCATACTTCAGATTACAAATCAACCTGAAGCTCAATTCAGGCATCCTCTAAAACCTTTCCTCAGAGCCATCTCTTTACACTGCAGTTTACAAACTGATATTGAATAGAATTCCCTTTTTTCCATCACTATTAATAGTTTGTCATCTCTGCTTTACCATCCTTGGCTGATGTATATTGGAACAGGCTGATACTTTTGTTAGGGTTTGCTTTATCCATTACATACTTTAAAAACTCTCTTTATTTCCATTGGCTCTGCCAAAGATGGATTTTCCCCTGCTATCTTTTGTCTATATTAAAACATGTTGTGCTTAAAAGGGACAATAGGCAGTTAATTTCAGATGTGGATTCTTGCTTTCATATAACAGTAATCATCATCATCATAAAAATATGGGGAAATAGCACTTATGTATTTTTATTTCCCTTGTCACTGCAGGTCTCTGTACAATATTGTTCAATACTATTATCTTGGTTAATTTTTAATGTCACAAGCACTGGAGTTTCTACTGTTTCTCCACAGTGATATGTCCAGAGTCTCATAATATTCCTTTTCCATTTCTTTCCCCTAATCATGACCTTACATTTTTACTCCAGTGAAGTTTTGCCACATTTACACTGTTGTAATTGAGGGCAAAACTTGCCCCTTTGACATCAGTAGAATTATAGTAGGGATGAATCTATTTCACTTAGAGCATAAAATCTTTCCTTGTAAATCAATCCCTCCAGTCCCTAAATCATCTCTGAAGATTTTTGAGTTCCCTCCAAGTTGTCAATACATTGTTGATGCTGAGATACTCAGAACTGACTGAATGTTTGTCTCATTGAGCCCAGAGGGAGGAAAAAAAATTACCTCACTTGACAAGAATTTATATATATCCTAAATAACCCTGTTCTCCTGTTATTTGCTGCCATATTAACCTGATGTACTAATGTGTGATTTATTCTTATCCTCTCTGAATAATTCACTTCCTGAATAGCTGCAATTCAGGTGGTTTGTATTGGTTCATGTTGTTGTGCAGCTCAGATGTTGCTGCCTCTCCTGATTCCAGGCTGACCAGCTGCTTTACTATTTTTGCACTTGGACTTTTTGCTGATTTTTCACCTTAGATAAATAACCTTCCCTTTTTGGTTTCACCTCTAAAAACAAAGCTAATAATGTGGCCAGGCTGAACTTTCCAATTATGGCTTAGAATGTTTGCATTTTTAAAGGATGTTTGGGCCTCCCCATGGAAAGTATTATGACTCTAGTTGCTTCCCAGTACTCTCAAAGCCCATCCAAAGTTTATTTAAACATATAATGACAGTTTAATTGATCTGTCACTTTGTCACCATGTTCCTCTCCCCTTGTGGGCACATGAGACATTGGTTGGGACAGAGTTAATTTTCTTCTAAGTCACTGGGCCAGTGCTGCATTTTGGATACAGTATGAGAAGCACATTGATAACAAAGTGATGATTTGCTTGCTGTTGGTTCCCTAAATCCAGGGCTTTTCAGCATTTCATGCTTTGCCAATGAGGAGGTGCACAAGCTGGGAGGGAGAATGGCCAGGACAGCTGACCCAAACTATCCAAAGGGACATTCCACACCACAGAGCTTCTTGTCCAGTAGAGAAACTGAGGGGATTTGGCTGGGAGGGGCTGATACTGCTCAGGTATGGGGGGTGGGCATTGGGCAGGGGGTGGTGAGCAGTTGTGCTGTGCAGCACTTGTTTTTTTTGGGTTGTAATCCTCTCTTTTGCTTTAGTAGTAGTAGTGATATAAGTATTATTAGTACTATTATAATCTTTTACTGTGTTTCAGTTATTAAACTCTTCTTACCTTAACCCACAAGTTATTATTTTCTTCCAATTCTCCCCATCCCACTGTGGTTGGAGGGGATGGAATGAGCAGCTCTGTGTTCTTTGCTGCCAGCTGGGGTGAAACCAGGGCGAGGGCCAAATCCTCGTGGTGTAAATCAGCACCCATCTTTTAACACTGGGTGAGGAACTGCCCAGCTCAATAACTCATTAGCTGCAAGCCTGGTTTAAAGGATGAGATTATTTATTTTCATCATTCTTTTTCTATTATTTTAACATTTCCAAGATTTTTCCATGTTTTCCATCCTGAGAGCCTTGGTTGGATGAGCCCAGCCCCAGACTGTCTCTCCTTGGCTGGCTAAGTCAGACAGTTTTATTTCTGCTGCTCGTGGTCTTTTTTTAAGCTGAGTGCCAGAAAGCACTGAGGTGAGCAGGGTGAATGGGCTGGGAAGAGGGAGAAATAGAGGAAAATTCTGGGACTTCTCTTTGAAAGAGCAGCAATGAAGGTTAAGCTGGAGCCAGCTGGCCCCGCTGGCTGGCACTGCTGATAGACAGAACCTTTATCAAGTGTCAGCAAAGACATGTGACATTTATCACCGTGGAGAGCCGGATGCTGCTGCACTGACAGAGTTAATCAGCACGCGCCATCTCCACTGCACTGAGCTCCCTTAATGACACCATTTCTCCGGGAGACCAGGACAGCTCTTCCTCCTCCTCATCTCTGCTTCTCCCTCAGCTTCCTTTTGATACCTTTCCCTTCATACACTTTCTTTCCATTTTTTTCTTCCTCCCTTTTTCTTTGCCATTCACTTCATTTCATCCGTTTTTCTTTTCATGCCTGTTTTTTCTGCTCCTTTCCAGCACTTCACCCCTTTCCTCTGCCTTTCCTCTCTTTTTTTCTCTGCCCACACAGCGCAGAAGAGCCCCACCAAACCCCACACTCTCAGGCCAGCCATGGTGTGACTGCAAAAGAACAACTTCAAGCCTTGGCTTAGAAAATATTTCAGATCACTTCAGGTCACAGGGAAGTTACCTGTCAGATGCTGCTGGTGAAATTCCTGCTGAAAGGCTGGAATTGCTTCATCAACTGAATTAAACCCTTTTCCAGGTACATTAGGGCTGGGAGTGGAGCGTGTGGACACAGCACGGGCTGCACCGAGCTGCTCAATGGGAACAAAAGAGATGTGAGGCACTGCAATTAAGTGATTATGCAAATCTGAACAGGGATTTTGTTTTAAAGTATTTTCCAGCATGAACACGATGTGATTGCAGGAGACATGTGAGCCATCCCCACAGCAAAGGCTCAGGGCCAACCTGCCCCTATGGAACGCACACCTGGGAATAAGTGAGCCAGTCACTGGATGTCACCATTGAGCTGCAGAAATGTGGCTTCGAGTTCATTATTCATCTGCTTTTGAAAGTACTGAGTTTTTAAGGAAAGCCTCTGTCGCTGGCAGCCCTTGGGTGAGTCAGCACCTTGCTGGAGACTGGACCTTTTGCTGGGACTCGGCACTGGTGTCTTGTCCCTGAGCAGGTGGAGTCAAAAATCTCATCCTGAAAGGGAACTGAGGGACCAGGGATCACTCTGAATTCTATGAGCTGAGTTTGGAGGTGGTTGGGTGAGTGTCCTGAGAACACAATGGCTCAGAGCCCGGCAAAACTGCTCCCATCTCTACAGCATTTACACAATGCTTGGGGTGCTGTGGGAAGGTGGTGGCTCCACTAATGAAATACTCATGGAAATCCTACTCTGGTGAGAGCCCACCTGCAGAGCTGCATCCAGCTCTGGGGTCCCCAGCACAGGAAGGACATGGAGCTGTTGGAGCAGGTCCAGAGGAGGTCACCAGTTTGATCAGAGGGATGGAACAGCTCTGCTGTGAGAGTGAGGGTGGGAGAGTTGGGAATGTTGAGCCTGGAGCAGAGAAGGCTCCAGGTGACCTAATTGTGACCTTCCAGTTCTTGAAGGGGCTACAAGAAAGATGGAGAGAGACTCTTTACAAGGGTCTGGAGTGATAGGATAAGGGGGAACGGCTTCAAACTGAGAGAGAGGAAGTTTAGATTAGAGATTAAGAAGAAATTCTTCCCTGTGAGGGTGGGGAGGCCCTGGCACAGGGTGCCCAGAGCAGCTGTGGCTGCCCCTGGATCCCTGGCAGTGTCCAAGGCCAGGTTGGATGGGGCTTGGAGCAACCTGGAATGGTGGGAGGTGTCCCTGTCCACAGCAGGAGTGTTGGATCTGGATGATTTTTAAGGTCCTTTCCAACTGAAACTCTTCTAGGATTCTATATCAGTATTGCACAAAGTCCCTTGAGCTTCACAGAAGAGCTGAGACCAGAATTGCCCAACTGGATGCTCAGAAACCACCAGCACCAGAAGGATTTGGTGACCTAATGCATAACTACTGTCCTGAGAATGAGAGCTCCAAACAGAAGGAAAACAGAATAATTTTCACTTAACTGGAAATGTTCACTTGTTTTGAGTCTCTTAGGCTGTTATGTAGGAAATTATCTCTGATGATCCAATTAGTAGAATGGAATAGGGATCTGCATGGGACTGAGAATGTACTCAGAGCATAGATTAAAAGAAAATTGTGTATGTCTATTAAAAAAAAAAAAAAAGAGGTGGAGGGAGGTGAAAAAAATCCAAAGAAAATAGAGATCCTTTCTCAGATTCTCTCACAAGAAATCATAGAATCTCCTGAGTCAGAAAGAACTCAAAAGGGTCATTGAGTCCAGCTCCTGGCCCTGCACAGCTCACCCCAACAATCCTACCATGAAAGACCATCCAAGGACTGGTTTGATCATTCCCAAAGAACCAAAAGATAGCAGGACTTCATTGCTGAACCCACTTGGCAAGTGCTTAGTGAGTCTTGGGATAAATAACTCTGTTACACACAGGTCTGGACACACCTTAGGTCAAACAGTCTGAACGTGAAATTGCAGTGGGACTCTGTTAAATAGCTGTGATTTCTGTGGGGTGTTGGTCATTCTGTGTGAGCACGAGGCTGTGCTGCTTGGAGAAAATCCATTCCAGTGGAGGAGAAGGCAAAGAGGGGAGGGCTGAGCAGAGCAGAGTGCAGGAGAGCAGAGTACTCATAGCAAAGAGGAGGAGGAAGAGAAGGAACAGGGAGCACTAATTTAGCACAAAATCAAGATGTTGAGATGTTGAGAACCCGATTAATTGAGGTACCAAGAGAGTTGGAGGAATAGAAAATCTTTAATTGCCTGTACACCAATGTGAAGATTCTGGGTAGGAAAGGAGGAATAGGAATTGCTCACGTATGAGCACAATTTCGACCTACTTTGGTGCTACTGAAGCTTGATGGGAAGATTTGCATGAGCGGAATGTTAAAAGAACTGGTTACGATGCCTTTAGCAAGCAAAAACAGCCAAATAAAAGTAGGAGGACAATATTCTTATGTCAAAAATGGCATTTCATGTTTCTGAGTCTCTGAGAACTCAGCAGCAAGTGATCTGAATTAATATTCTCACATATCTCACAAATATTCTCACGAAAAAAACCCCCAAAAATACAAATCACATCCTTTCTGCTACCCACTGCAGAGAAGAGAGAAACTTGATTTCTTGTCTAGCTCTTTACATGCCTCTCTATTATAGATAGGAAGGAAAAGACTTTCATGTACATGGCCTGTGAAGGAGATCTCACACTGCTAGAACTAAATAATGCTGGATTTTTTTTTTCAAAAACAAAGACGACAATTTCCAAAAATGTTGGATAAAAGTTTTATCCAACACGAGGATAGTGCTGGACCTCATCATCTTTACAGGTAAAGAGAGTTCAGACTCAGAATTAAAAGTCAGAGAGCTGTTTGGATGCAAGTGGCATAGACTTTAACTATTGCCACATGCAAATGGAATAACATCCAAACCACACAGATACACACACCCAGAGCTGATTTCACAAAGATGAAAGCTATTATGAACCCTGTTGTTTGGGTAAAAGGATTTAAAGAGGAAAAAAAAAAATAATCAACCCTGGGAACTCTCTGGCAGCATTTTCTGTGCTTCCAAACTACCATTAGCATCAGCAAGGGAAAAAGAATTTTTAAAAACCAAGTCAAACAAAAGACATACTTGAAGAAGGGCTGGCCTGATGTTTAGAGGACAATTGACAATGTAAAATGTGACCTAGAAAACAAGTGCAGGTACCAGATTCAAGCCTCTGTGTTCAGGTTTGCTCAAGGTGTGAGTGCAGAAAATGCAGCTCCCTCAGAGAGCAGCAGTTCTGCACAATTTGTGAGAGCCCAGTTTCGATATCTTCAGACCAGTGACTAAAGTGTGTCTGTGGATGAGCCCTCAGTCATTTAGCTGCTCACTGACATTGAAATTCAACTTTGCATCCCCTGCCAGCCCAAGAGCAATGCACCATCTGGAGCCCACATCCGCTCTGCTGAAGGGACACCAATAATTCATAGCTTGGCTCGTGCCAGTTCAGGAGTGAACTTTGGAATGAATGGGGAGGGAAAGACCAGCAAACACAAGCATGTCCTGAAACACAGAAGGAACTCGTAAGAAATGGGAATAGGCTTCAGACAGAAACCTTTTTTGTTCTCAGAAATGACTTTTCTGTAGCTTCTGATTTCCTCCAGCCTGGATCCCCACTGACACCATTTCAGTGGGGTCTGAAGAGCCTGAACACATCCAGTGTCTGGGCCCAAATCTCTCTGTGTCTCTTCTTTCCCATGAGATTGGCAAGGGTTCAGTGGAGACTGTATAGCTGAGACTAGAAATAGCATATAATGGTATTTTTCTGCCTGTGCTTTAAAACACCCTAGGCTTTAATTAGGATAGCAGCTGTGCTAGAAATGTTAACTAGACTTTGTGATAGGGAAAATTGGAGGGGGACTTTTGTCTCTTACAATCCCTGTCTTTTTTTTTTTTTTTTTCTGAATGGGTTGATCTGAAATACAGTTCTCAGAGTTCTTGTGTACACTAACATGTCTTTAAAAAGAATCTGCCATCCATCTTCTCTGTGCCAGGTTGATGGATTGGGAACCTCTGAGCAATATCTCTTGACTGAATGAGCCATCTTTGCACCTCCACGGGGAAAAGAGACATCACTGGGTGAAGCACGATGGATTGATGCGCCTTTTTTTTTTTTTTTTGCCAGCAGCAGAACTGAGATGTTTTCCAGAATTTTCAGATACTGCATAATTACAGAATGTGGATGATACTCAGTGAAGAAATGGACAATTAAAAAAAATATTATGACTATATCCTCTGCTAAAACAAAAAATTATGACTATATCCTCCTCTAGATATCCAGGAGAATATCGTTGTGACCAAGACAGAATTCTTTGCCTTCAATGTACATCCCTTTAGTTTCAGAGCTGTCCCAGTCCAAGCTGTGGGTGAGGAAGGGCATCACTGGGTCCTGCTGAAGTTCATGAAATGAAAGCCCCTCTCCCAAGCTCTGTTTAAATGTTCTGCCTGAGTCGTGCAACCAGAATTTTCACAGCGGTAACTTGGCCTGAGCCCAAATTTGAATGTGGATTATTCAGCTCTGCTGCTCCTATATGCAGGTCCATGCTCCAGCAGTCACAAGAGCTATTTAAAATAAGGACACAGATGCCTAAAACTCTCTTTGAAACTCCAGGATGCAGAACCGTGAGTCTGTGTTTGCAAAACTGGTTCCTGCTTAGGAGAGGGGGAGATTTACAACACTGAAGTTTAGATAATGTGTCTTTGAGGTGTTCCTTTAGAGTTCAGAGAAAGAGGAGTTTTTGCAAGGGGAGCTTCAGATCTGCTCTGCAAAGGTCTCCTGGGAAAGGTTTGTTTTTTCACTGACCACATGTAAAGGCTGAGCAACCAACTAAACCACTCCAAGCTAGAGAGAGAAAAGAAGGAGTATGGATGTCCTTCCTGCTTCTCAGAACCTCACTTGTTGACTGAAAAGTGTCCAAAAGGCACTGCATTATCAAAGTACCGTTCACCCCATGGACCAGGACATCCTTCAGATCACAGCTCACCAGCACAGTCCTCCAGTGGCTCCCTCAGCCCCAGGCAGTTTCTGTCACAGTGTCACTGTGTAGCTGCACAGCTCCTGGCACTGTCAAGGACCCCATTGTTCAGGACCCTTTCCAGAGCAGCATCCAGCCCACCTGGAATGGCAGGTTTTTTTGGGGACACCCCAAGAGTTAAATCTCTATGTTGTTTTCCCTTGGTGGGAATGAGAGAAGCAAAACAACATAGAAACAAAAAATTAAAAAAAAAAAAAAAAAAATAGAGCAAGGGAGGGGGAGGGAAAGAAAGGAAAAACAAGCCTAAAACAAAACTCTGGAAAGAGAGAAACAAATATGGTTTAATAACTGGGACGCAGTCTACAGTTTGTGAAATTAAAGCCCTGCTTTCTGCTGGCTGGCTGCCAAAGTTAGGCACAAACAAATCCAGGGAAAAGCAGGTTAATGAGAGACATCCCGAACAAAAAATAGCAAAAAAAGGAAAAGCAACGAACTCACAGATCTCCTACTGATGAGATAAATAAGATTTGAACTGACATTATCTGTTCCGCTTGCTGTGCATATTTTATTTGTTGCAGCCAGTCTTTAAGTTTCCTAGACACAGTTTTCAGCCTCATCCTCTCAGCAGCCATCACTGCATCCATCTTATTCATCCTTCAACTTGTCCAGCCTGATCACAGCAGGATTTGGTTGCATCCTGAGCCTGTTGCTAGGACAGAGGCAGCTGCATTGGGAAGGCATTTGCTGCACACTGCATCTGTCAGGAGGCAGCAGAGCTGGAAGAATTCTTGATATGATAGACCAGGCATCAAAAGCAATAAATAAAAATAATAGTGAGAATTCCTGATGAGAAAGGAACTCAGCTTTTCAGAAGCACCAGCCTGTAGCTGTCTTTGCAGAAGGTATTTTTAACTTATTTTGATTGTTTTCCAATCTCCATCTGATGTTCCATCTCAGTTCTTCTGCAATTATTTCTCCCCCTCGTGCAGGCTTTTTTGAACTTTCAAGACTAATGGGATGGTTTAAGGGACCAAATCACAAAATCTGTAATTCCCACCAGGTTTTCTAAAACTGCACGTTTGAGTCCCATGGCCTGACTGAGAAGTTACATTCAGGTTATACCGAGGTTACTGCTAAGCCACTGCAAAAATCCTCCTCTTCAGCTGTTGAGTGCCAAAAGGATGGAGAAGGAAACAAAAATCCGAAAACGTTCTTCTACCTCATGCATACACCCATGTGCCTGAGTGAAAAGAGCAGTCAGGGGCCTTTGGTAATGAGACAAAGCCAATTAGGAAGAAACATTGAAGCTGATATAAGAGTATTTAACAATGCTTTTTCCTCCCCTTTTGGGAGACTGCAAGAGCCATCTTCCTCACAAAACCACACTTGTCAGGTTTGCTCTCTTTCCCAGTTCTACAGGAATCTCCCTGGGGAAAGGTCTATGACCCCACCTAGAATAAAATCCCAAAGTCTCTTAAAATCTGCTCTGACTTCACAGACAGAACCTCAGTATTTTGGTTTCCACATTCACAAGTCCCATCCTCTGTTTCCTAATGAATTGCACCTACCAGCTTTTTCCATATGTCCACTGGGCTGGTGGCCAAAGGCATGGAATAAAATGTACATTCAGCAGCGTTTGAGCTCATGGTTTGAACATGAGTCTTCCCAGAAAACAACCTGGAGCATTCCTCTTTCAACTGCACATGGTCAGCAGTATTTATCTGTTGGTCAAGTTTCATTGCAGACTCACAAACATCCTTGATTTGGCTTGAATATGGACACAGCTTCAACAGCACATTCATTTACTCTGCTTAAAATCTACTAAGGGCCTGATAAATTAAAGTCTTGCCCAGAATTTTTCTAGAGGAGGGATTTTTCTCTGTGATTCAGGACTGTATTTCCCTCCCCTTCCTAAGCCTTGGACAATCAAGGCTGTCAGAGCTGTCCAGTCTCTGTTCCTATACAGTCTGGTCTCCTTTTATATATATTCAACACACAGAAAAAATCCAAAAGGATATTTTATCCCACCCATTTTAATAACTATTTAGTCAGGGATGACTGAATTTGGGTTGGTAAGTTAGACAGAATGGCTGACCTTTTGGCTGCTAAATTTAGGGGAAGTAAGTCTTATTTTCTTAGACAAATCCCTTTGAGAACTCTTCATATCTCAGAAAATCCAGCTCCAGCTCTCAACCCAGCAGAACAGTGAAGAATCTTCAGCCTTACACAATCAGAAGATCCAGTTCTACCAATTCATTCATTTCACAGTCCTCTCCTTGGATGCAACCCCACAGAGCTTGTCCATTTTCTGTGCTAATGCATCATAAAAATCCCATGTGCAAAAATAAACAGAAACATATTTTTTTTCCCTTTCCTTTTCTTCAAGTCTCACGCACTGGGGGCAAAAAGGTTTCTCCAAGCAATGTAATTCCATGTTAGTTCAAACAGACACACAGGAAAATATGCCACTGAAAAGCTACAGGGGATTTTGAATATCTTCCTGCTGATAGGACAGATAGATGGCCACTGATGTGCTATTAATTAGCAGAATGAAGAGTCATGGATTGAAAAATCCTTGGGACCACTGTCTCTTTTTCTTTGATGTCTTTCAGGCCTCAGTCTAAGCTTGGAGCCCCGTGCAGCTTTCACCACGACAAGAACGTCAGCATCCTTTAGGATGTTGCCAAAGCCTAAATGATGTGAGGAGACAAATGCCTTTGATAAGTACAAGATGTCTACAAGACAGTCCTCACCCTCACAATTACAGTGTGAAATCCCACCGGGAAAGCCAAGAAATGCAAGGGCAAATAATAAACAGATGAGGAAAATCAGGAAAAGGAGAAAAATCAGACACCAACTGTGTGTGCTCTTCCCCAGCCTGAGGAAGACATTGCAAGTCTTCACATGTCCCACTGCAGTGAGAGTGCCTAGAGGAGATGAAGGAAGCGTGATGTGAAGGGAGGCAAACACAGTGGTGGGTGATAAGAAACTACCTGAGCACAGGATAAAAAATAAAATCATTAAAAGGATGGCATTAGGTTATTTAATCTGGGGGGAAAAGGGTGTCTTTCACAGGAGGAAAAAAATTTATTTGCTGAGCTCTGGACTCTGATGTTTTCTACTGTGTGCATTTTGGTTCCCTTGAACCACAAGACACAAAGATGCAGTGATTAGCTGCGTACTCCAGTACGTAGATTCGTACATAATTCATGTTTTGACTTCTCTAAGTTTGCATAATAAATAGTTTAAACACTGCAGAAAATGTCTGAGAGAGGAAATTAGGATTCTGAATGAAAAAGTTAATTATACCTCGAAGGATATTTTTTTCAGATATATACGGACTAGAAAAAAAAACCCTAGTAGTGGATAATTTAGGAGATGAAAATGCAGAAAATTATGGGAGTGGTAGCAACAGGAAAGTTATCGCCTTAAATAGGATAATTAGACTAATTTAATTTTTTAAACTGTGGCATTGCATTATAGACAAACAATTCAATAAATAGCAGCCTGAACACTGCTGCTGCAGCTCCTGATGCTTCTCGGGGCTGTGGAGAATTTGGCTTTTCATTTTCAGCAGAGTTGTCTGCAGTAGGAATACTGAATTATCATAATGGGTTGCTTCCTATAGTAAGTCATAAAGGGCAGGGACAGGAAATTATGGAGGAGTGGAAAGGAATATTGACATCATTAAATCAATCACTGCTGATTGGATCCAGGGACTGATGAAGCAATGATTGGATCTGAAGCTGGAAGACACTGGGGACCAGCTTTTTAAAGATATTTAAGGACTTAACTTTTGCTGATTAAAATAGGAGTTAGTCACCTAAATAGGGGTTAGATGGCTGATATTATGAGGAACCCAAAATATCTTAGGCCTGAATATTGATCCTGAAGGAAAGCATGTTCCTTCTAGCTCTCAGCAGTGATTACACCAAACTGTGTTTTAGGATGTGCATGACAGTGCACTTACACCCCTTGTGAGTGAGAAGAGAAAAAAGAACAGATGAAGAAAATATCAGACATATGAGCTAAAGCAGACATTAGCTCAAGAGAAGGAGATAAGAGTTCTTGTCCCAGAAGTTTCCTTCATTCATTTTCTAGTCCATGTAGTGGAAATCCTCTGTACACCCCTTTCCTTCCAGCCCCTGACGTGACGAGCTGGGGCAGCAGTGCTGGGAGTCTCTCTGATGTCTGATAACCATCTCCATGCACGTCTGAGGTGCCTTTCAACTCAGGCTGCCTCAGCTGTCACCCACACACTGCTCTGCAGGCAGATACACTTCTGCATCCTCCTGTTTCTCTCCCCTCTGCTGTTGTAAGCCACACTTCAGGCTTGCATTGATTCTCCAGCACACTGAGGAGACAAGGGGCAGGGATGCAGCAGAGCAAGCTGCCTTCAATTACACAGCCATGAACTGACACCTGCCAGGCCTCTCACACAGCATCTGATCACCAATTAAAGGGATGATTTATGGTTTACAGAGGGGACACCCTTCCTGTCTTGCAGGCTGTTTGGGGAAGACACCAATTCACAGGCAGCAATAAGAACCTGGGTTCTCTTGGCAAACACATCTTTGGCTGCGAATTTCACTCACCAGCTCATTAGTGCCAAATGTGGGGTAAAGAAGCTTCAAAATGTTTTACTTGAGTGTCATTTGCCTTCCAGGCAAAAGAGGCATGGATCAACATGTACCAATGGGATGGGGAAAGGCCTTTCTGCCAGCTCCAGGAGAGTTGACTCAAAGTGGCCCTGGATTTTGTGTGCAGAGGATCAAAGGGTGTTCCCTGTACTCCCAAACATGCAGTGTGAAGGGAACAAACCCTCCTGACTGCAGCAGGGCCTGTCTGTGGAACTTATAATTCTCCTCTTTTACTATTATTTTCGTGTGCATATTAATTGTGGTAAAACAGCAAAAAGTTTAAGAGACTCCAGAATGGGCAGGCAGATGACTCTGAGGTGGTTTTTGCAAAGGTTTTTTTAACCTGAGGTCATTTATGTGATTCTTAAGAAATTTAGCATAAAGGAATGGCAACCTGCAGCACATACAGCAACAGATCCAGATGGATGAAAACACTGAAGAGTTGAGCTGTGCACCTGCCAGACTTGAAGAAACTAATTTTGCAAGTCCTAATTTTTATGGCATATTCAATTAAAATTGGTTCCTGGATGTCTGATAGGAAATAAAGGTTGGTGGGAATTGTATGAGGACCAGAGAAGGATGAACATAGTTCCTACATTTGGAAAGGGGAGAGACGGCCCCGGGGAACTATAGACCACTCATTTTAATCCAGAAAAATAATAGATTAAATTATTAATTAATTTATAACCACCTGGAGGATAATAAAAATAAAAGGTGCAGTCAACATGGACTTGAAAAGAACAATTTCCGTCATATCAATCTAATTTTCTTCTTTATTAGAGCCACCTGCCATAGTGCTTTAGGAGGATGCAACAGTTGTGATGTATCTTGATTTTAATATCATCCCACTGCATTTCTTAGACGCAAAAAAAAGAAAATATGATCTAGAGGAAGTCTTGAATCAGGATGGGTCCTCAATTGGCTGAGGAGTCACACATGAATAGTTCTCCTCTAAACTGGAAGGACATTAGGATTGGAGTCCCACACTACTTCAATATTTTCATTATCTATGTGGATGATGTACTGAGGTGCACATCTATAAAATTTACAAATGACACTTTGCTGGAAGGGACTGCAAGCAGTTTGGGAGACAGGATTGGAATTTAAAATGATTCTGATTCATCGGAGGAGCAGCAGGAAATCAACAAGATGAAATTCAATAGGACAATGGTGCAAATGACTCCTCAGGAAGGAGAAACCATGGCTGTGTCCATGAAAGGGAGAGAAAGTGCCCTGACGGGAGCACTGTGGAAAAAGCTCTGGGGTTATGATACTTCCCAGGATGAATGTGAATTAACAGTGAGGAGAGGAAAGTCTCCCCTGGAAGGCAACACCAGGCAGGTCGTACATCCTGCTTAGCTGGGACTGGGGAGGCTTCAGCTGGAGAGGGAGGTCTTGGGGCACCCGCTTCGTGACATGCACAAGCTGCAGAGATTCAATCAGATGCCAGCAAGAAGGGGAGAAGCTCCAGGAAACAGGACCTGTGAGAAAAGTTGAAGTAGTTAAACTTTAATAAGAAAAGACTGAAGGAGGCCACAGTGCAGTTTGGTGATGTGCTTCAGGACATCTCAGTGGGTTCTGAGGGTGTAAGACAATAGGTCTGAGGTTTAATTCCCAACAGGAAGGAGATCTGTGCTAAGTAAGAGATTTTAGCTCTTAAATCAGCTACAAAGGACAGCCATGAATTATCCATTATTGGGTGCTTTTAAGAATACTTTAATAAGCTTTCTGTTGATGGACATGTAGATGAGGGATGTTACATTTCTTTAAGATGAGAAGTGACTTCCATTTCAATCGGGATCGCAATCTCTGTCTTTGGAAGTGATCAGAAAGCCATCCTGGAGATAAATCTCTCTGCCAGAAGTTCCATCAAAATCGATGCAGCTGCATACAATACTGAAATAGATTTAAGGAAGAAGTAAATTGTGCTCAGAGGAGTTGTAAGTACATACATTAACAACCAGGTTATGCTAATCCATTCCTATCAATCCAATGATAAAATAATAACATCCAAAAGTAAATTTTTGCTGCTCCTATTTCAATTTTGAAAAAGAGTTCAGTGTCTGAAATTGTCTGGCTTTTCTTTTTTTTTTTTCCCCCTCAATTATATAATTTGGGATAATGAGAAGTAATACTTCTCACAAGCCTTTCCTCACTTAAACCATAGTAGCTACAATATTCTTCCTACTCTTCCTACCCACAGCAGACTCCTTCATAAATAAAGTCTGTGGGAGTCTGGTACTTCACACGTGAATATCCTGTCTTTCCCCATGCTCCTCACAATGGTAATCCCTGCCATGGTTATTATTTATTCAAAAGGTAATGAATAATAATAAATAATGTAGGTGATTACTGAGGTGTGATTAATGAATAATGATAAATAATGGGGGGGGAGTATTGCTGCTTGTCAGATAATATCTACTTATTACAAACCATGAAGTAGGGCAGGAAAGCCTCATGCAGTGATGAAATAGCCACATTCTGTCACCATTTTCAGAAGGGTTGAAGGCTCTCAAATTTTCTCCAAAATGCTCCATTTTCTATGTATCCATTCCCCTTAACAGTCTGCATCCCTGTAAAACTGCTAGAGGCAGAGAAATGTCACAAATTTACCCCTTCTTTTGGGTGGTTAAATAAGAAAGAAACTCTTCTGAAAATCAAATCAGCATTTCAGGTGCTGAGGTCTTGGGAATTTGTGAGGGTTTAGTTTGAGTCTATAATTTTCCCTAAGATTGGCCTCACATGGCCAATTACACACATCCCACAATCCACCATAGTGATAGAGGGATCATGGTCTGAAAGAAAGAAGAAGGAAAAATGAAGAAGAAAATCCTGCTTTTGATTCTCATCTTAAGGTAATGAGAATAATTGTGGCTAATTATAAGGGTTAATTGGCATTTGCACAGGTGCAGATGTGACATGTATGCACACACTCTGTTTGCTACATATGTTGAAACCTAGTTTTTATTTCCTAAGGAATTATTTTGATTTAACAAAACACAAGCACCTGAACTGGATGTAAACTGGCTCAGTGGCTTAGAACAGCCAGGAATCTGCCCAGTGCATCCAGGTCTTGCGCTAAAACCTGAAATCACATTCCTGAGGAAGAGGCTGAGTTGGTTTCTCTCTTACAGGGGAAAATCTGGAAGAATAGTGAGAAAACTGGAACTGCACTGGCACAGGATGCCCAGAGAAGCTGTGGCTGCCCCATCCCTGGGAGTGCTCAAGGCCAGACTGGATGAGGTTTGGAGCACCCTGCTCTGGTGGAAGGTGTCCCTGTCCACGGCAGGGGGTGGAATGAGATCTTTCAAGTCAAACCATTCTGTGATTCTGAAACAATTGGGTTTTCTCAAGCTTCATCCCTGGCCTGAGCAGAGGTGCACTTTCAGCTGGCTGTTGCCAAGGCTGCTGGAGCCACGGTCAGGCTGTCTCTGCAGCAGGCAGAGGTTTGTGTCTGACGATACGTAAGGCAGTAACAAAAGAGCACTTGTAATTCTATTGAGGTGCAGACGAGACTTAAATGATACCACTTTGGGGGAAGGGCAGGGGAAGCATTCGTGCTGCAAGGGGTGAACAGCTCAGTGACTCTGCACAGGGCTTTGCACCCACGCAGGAATTACAGCTGCAAGAGGTTTCTGCGCGTGAGCCTGCGCTCCCCAGGAAGCAGGACGTGAGCTCGTGGAGCTGCCTGGCTCTGAAGCACAGTGATCCCTGACTGCAGCTCAGCCACAGAGAATGTCCTGTGGTGAGCTGTGAACACTTTTGAGGGTGATACGGATCTTGGAAAGCTGCTGCCAGATGGATTATGGAAGTTAACTTCCCTATGTTGTTCCTAGAGGAAGAGCAGCACCCTTGGGTTCATGCTGGTCAGAGCCATGGAAAGAACCAAGGAGCTTGTTTCTTTCCTATCAACTGGTTGACATCAGCAAGAAAAAAATCAGTGGTAGAAAGAAGAGTCACTCTAGAGATGTGTCTCCTTTCCATATCCTTGATATGCAGCTCAAACTAAGAAATATTTAGGTATTGCACCCCATACGCCATTTAAATCCCAGTATTACCAGGTCTGCATGCATATCTTTCTTTCAGGGGTCTTTTGACTTAATTTCAGACCCTTCTTCAATTTCTACCTCTCTGTTGTAATTCTACAGTTCACCTGTTCTGTGCCCAGAGCAGCAGATGTTGAGCCCTACAAGTGTATTCTTTCAAGAATCCTTGGGTCCCAAATTTTGCTACTTATCCTTTATGCTGTTACCCAGGGTGGACAAAGTGCATACAGGCTGAAGAAGAAAGGAAGGGAGATTCATGGGCCTATTTCTTTGCTAAAACTCTGATGAATTGCCCATCCTGGCACAGGGGGAAACCTTTTATGGCTTTCCCGTTGTGTCTGTCAGGTGATATGTCCCAACCTGACACACACTTCCCTGACACAGGTAGTTGCCTGTTTGATTTATCACAACTCTCCTTTCTTCAAGCTCCTCTTCACAGCAACACAATAAATAAAGAAACCAAAATAGTAGATGCAATTAGAGCCAGTGCTGATCCAACTATTTTGAAACTGAGTGATCCAAGGGTTTTGAAGCTAACTCCAATGGGGTAAAGTTATACTTCTGCTCATTTAACTTTTCTTGTTCAGCTCTTTAGTGACTTCTTTACATCTTTCAGGACAGGTAGCAGTGCAAAACCATCGAGGAAAATCAAGAGACAAGCGCTGCTCCTAGCAAGAGGAAACATTTTTTCCAGTTATCTAACAACAGCCTGTCAGCTAACAACCCTATGATATTAAAGTCACTCCTTTCAGCAAAGACCTTTGAAAAAGCCCAGACTCTGACACAGAAATGCAGTTGGAATGTTGAGCCAGCAGAGAGTGGAGCACGTTGGTGTGCGGGGCTCCCTCATTCTGTTCCAGGGAGGAGCTGGGCAGCACCACTGGGTTCCCTATAAACATCTGATGCTGACTTACTGACCTCCAGATTGTGCTGAAGGGAACATGTAACAGCTGGATCAGCATCCACTGCTCCTCTCTTAAGGGGTGCAGCAGAAACCTTTGGTGTGTAAACAGCCCGGCAAGAAATCAGCAAGAGAATGGGTTGGGAAGAGGAAGAAAATTACTTCAGATGGTACCACCAAACCCTGTCAAGATCAGTTTCCCTCCTTTGGGATTATTTGATGCATCACCCTGCAAACTGAAGCAGAAAAGACATGAGAAAAAAACATGGAAAGGAGAGGCTGGGGGGTACCAGGCTCTTCTGGTGCTCTTGCTGTGATTTGGTGATTAATAACAGGAAACTCACTGAGCTTCTTGTGGGATTTGCCACCTCTCAGGCTTTGTGCTATTAATCCATTTGATAGCCTTTAGGACACTGTTTCTCTTTTCAAATGGAAAATTACTATTTTTTTTTTTTTTTTAACAAAACAAAAATATGAAAGTTGTGTCACAATTTTCGTGTACAGCCGCAAAGAAATAAGGCCAAACCTCTGAGCCTCATTATTTTTTTTCCTCCCCATTTTGCTTGTTGATAGCATGTGGAAGTGCATTTTCATTTCTCAGTTCAATTGCTTTTTGCCATAAGTTCATGCAACATGTCCAGGTGTTGTGCAGACCGCAGGCTGAGAAATAGTTCTTTAGAGATCATGCCATGTGGGAGCAAATGCGGTAAACAGAAGTGGGAAAGTTCCTGAATGACCTCTAGACAACCCTTTTGCTTTCCAGTAGGGTCAGGAAGATCAATGCTTTTGAAGACATGAACTTGTCTGGTCTGTTTTTAAAAGCCTCCAGTGACAGTGATTTCACACTGAAATCACCCAGGCACAGCAGAAAGAGCTCTGAGAGCTCGGCTACCTTGAAAATTGAGGCTGAGCAAGGCAAAGTTTTCCTTCCATCCATGAAGACCATGCAAAAGCAGAAAAGCAAGCAGGAAAAGCCCAGAGAGAGCTATTAATGACCCCTCTGGGAAGGCAGCAGCTGGCAGCCACCTCAGCCTCAGCACAGTCTGTGGAGATGAATTGCAGGTGCTTCCATCCCATAAGTCTATGAAGTCTCCTTTCACTTTAATATTTATGGGAAGCCACTCTAACATATCAAAGGTGTGCTCATCTTTACTCCATTACTCACGAGAGAGATAACTCAAGATGTCAAAGATGCCCTGATCAAGGGGCAATTTCTCTTCTCCCCATGCCAAATGCAGACCAGGTGTAAATGGATGCATCTCCATGAAAATTGTATCGTTTCATGCTGGCACTGAGCAGAGCCCTGTTGCTCAGTCTACTGGAACATTTCCCAGACACCAATGTCTCAGTTCAATCCAATGCACATCACGTGGCCCTTTTCTTCAAGCAGCCCTACAGAAAGAACAGACTGGAATTGTGCTTTCATGCCTTAGTACTTTGTTTAAGAGCATGAAATTGTCTCTTGGTGAGAGCAATGGAGGCTTTCAAGCTGGCAAAGAGGAGAGACATTTTTAAGCACCCTAACCCAGAGGGATGTAATAGCTGCCAAGGCTGGGATTCATCTCCCTTCCCTTCAGAACTGGAGCAATGAGAGGGCTGGGATAATCACCCCAATCTCTTTTCAGGCTGGGGCTGTGGGTGCCCTCCGAGAGGATTCAGCTGACCCAGATTAGAGCCTGTTCTGGAGAGGGAAATGAGGCATCTTCCACTGGAGCTTCTTGCTGCTGGCTGCAGAGGCAGCCTGGTGTGACCACATCAGCCTCAGATGTTGAACACCTAGATACTTAAATTAAGGAAATGAGTGTCCCTCTGCCTGGCGTACCTAATTCCAGTGGTTTAAACCCCTGTGCATTAAGAACAGTTTATGAAATTCCGCTTTAACCTTGTGTTGAGTTCAAGGTCTGAGAAACAAAAAAAGGGTGAAAATATCCTTGTGCAGCCATTTTATTTCAACATTTTAAAAAATGGGGAAATTCTAGAATGCTCCCAGCCCTACAAGTTCCTTTGGAAATCCCAGGGAGATTCCATGCACAATGCAGGCTTAGGGAAGGTACCCAGAAAAAATAAAATTCTTTGGAAATTAAATTGCATAGGGCACAGAAAATGAGCAATGAAGGTTCAAAAAGTCTTGTTTTCTTCTTCCCGGTTTGAATCTCAGAGATTTCAGAATTCCTCTGGCTTCATCATTATCTGTTTTTCTTAGGGAGGCTTAGTATCAGTTTTCATTGACCTTTGGGGTTTGGTTTTGTTTGGGGTTTTTTTTGTTTGTTTGTTTCTGTTTGTTTTGGTTTGTTTTTGTTTTCCTGACTTATTAAACTCCCCCCTTTCTGTGCTCCTGCATCTCCAAGTAAATCCAGGAGAGCTTTATTATTTATAGAGCAGCATAAATATCTCTGGTGTTTTATATACCGGTACAAACGCATTATCTGCTCTCAAAGTGTTCTCATCACAGAAGTGTCCAGAAGATACCAAAGCCTGTAGTACAAGTGGAGGAATGGGAACACCACCATAGCATTGAGGTGGTGAGGTCACCACTATAAGCAGTTTTGTGGGGGAAAGTGATTGGCTTGTGGTGTCCCTGCCCATGGCAGGGGTTTGGAACGAGATTGGCTTTAAGGTTCCTTTCAGCCCAAACCATTCTGGGATTCTGTGATCTTCTCTAAAGGGAGGACTGTACATTTTATAGCCTTCAATGTGAAAAGCAAACAAAGAAAAGAGATGCTAAGGACCAGTGGTCATTTTATCATAGAATCATAGAATCCCAGAATGGTTTGGGTTGGAAGGGATCTAAAAGTTCATCCCATCCCATCCCCTGCCATGGGCAGGGACACCTTCCACTGTCCCAGGTTGCTCCAAGTCCTGTCCAACCTGGCCTTGGACACTTCCAGGGATGGAGCAACCTGTGGGCAACATTTTATTTATGTTTCACGAAGGATTACTTCAGACAAACTCAGTTTTGTCCTGAGGGCTGAGTGGCAGCTGCCACCCGCATCAATTTAATCAGGAGAAACAGAGTCCATCCTCCCCCCACAATGTGAACCCAAGTTCAATGGCAACTTGAATGTTCCGTGAGGACAAGAGGAGACTGGAACACTCCAGCAGAGCTCATTTGGATGCCACCTGGGTCTGTGCAATTCTAATGCAGCACTGTCAGTAGGAATGTTCTCCCTCTTCTCTGAAAGGAACATTTTGAGTGTTGCCTGTGTGGAAGGTAAAGAGGTCCAGACAATCGATGTGTTCAAGTACACAGCTTTGAATGGGGTGAGGAAATGTAAAGTCATTGAGGAATAAAAAAATGTTTCTGGGTACTGATGAAGTACATTCTGTGCTATGTACTCTTGGAGCAAGGGTGGTCTGTTTTGGCTAAAATGACTATGAGATGTTTTCACAATGCAGAAAAGGAAAAAGCTGGAATTGCTGCTTTTAAATCAGAAAGTGAAAAAGGAAAAATATGTACACAAGTGAGGCAGTTACCATCTCAAACAGATCCTTGTTGGCTCTGTGTTATTGGAATAAGCACTACTACATCTGTGGACACAAAATGCACCAGGGGCATGTGTCCATGGCCCTGCATACACCAGCACATGCACACACTCTTCCTTCATCCTACATTAGTACTGTTGTATTCCGTTTTCCAGCTCCAAAGCTGCTAGGAGGCTCTCCTAACTACACACAGACAAGATATACACAGGCACAAACTGCATTCTGCTCAGTGAGGCAACAATTTGCCATTTAAACCATTATCACAATCAGTACTATGGTTGCTGGGATGTATTTCGTCAACCCACGTGAGCAGATGTGAGGGGAAAATGGAACCACCCCAAAACCAGACCCTGTAAGGTCTGCCTGGGTATTGCAGGGATATTCTCAGAGCTCTTGTACGTGCATCCATCACACCAAAACTCACATGGATACATACCCTAAATTTCCATTCCCTCCTTCACCCAGGAACATACCTCCATCTAAACTTAGGAAACTCTACCCAGACCTCAGCTGTCATCTATTTATTCCCACACACTCCCTTCCATAGACAAAATCTAAAAAAAAATTCCCATCACTGCATTTCCTTTTACCCTGCAGTCAGAAATAAGTCCCAGGAAGATGCCAGAGGTTTAGAAGCTAAGCCAGCCATGCACAGCTCCGGTGCTGCTGACATTACCAGACAGCATTAATTTAATTCCACTCAGTTATGCTTTTAAATTTGATTTGAAAAATGTGTCATAAAATACCACTAAGTATAGTGCAGCATTTTGAAGCAGGCTGTGATGTTCCCTGCACTGACAAAGTCATGGGGAAGGGAATGTAATTTTCATAGCTAAGTACTGGGGGGCATGTTGGGAGAGATTCCTTTAGAGAGTGGGTTGAGTGAATCAAGAATCTTGAATAAACATTATATTCACTAAATAATTTAATGGTGTAGCAGATCCAGAGACCTCTGATTTCATGCTTTAAGGCCAAGGGTTGATGGAGAAAGAAAAGGTGCATACAAAGGGGAGAGGAGAGGAGAGGAGAGGAGAGGAGAGGAGAGGAGAGGAGAGGAGAGGAGAGGAGAGGAGAGGAGAGGAGAGGAGAGGAGAGGAGAGGAGAGGAGAGGAGAGGAGAGGAGAGGAGAGGAGAGGAGAGGAGAGGAGAGGAGAGGAGAGGAGAGGAGAGGAGAGGAGAGGAGAGGAGAGGAGAGGAGAGGAGAGGAGAGGAGAGGAGAGGAGAGGAGAGGAGAGGAGAGGAGAGGAGAGGAGAGGAGAGGAGAGGAGAGGAGAGGAGAGGAGAGGAGAGGAGAGGAGAGGAGAGGAGAGGAGAGGAGAGGAGAGGAGAGGAGAGGAGAGGAGAGGAGAGGAGAGGAGAGGAGAGGAGAGGAGAGGAGAGGAGAGGAGAGGAGAGGAGAGGAGAGGAGAGGGACAGTGAAGCAGATTTCATAAAATCATGGAGTGATTTTGGGTTGGAAGGGACCTTAATGTTCATCCAGTTCCACCCCCTGCCATGAGCAGGGACACCTTCCACTGTCCCAGGCTGCTCCAAGTCCCATCCAACCTGGCCTTGGGCACTGCCAGGGGCAGGAGCAGCCACAGCTTCTCTGGGCACCCTGTGCCAGGGCCTCACCACCTTCACAGGGAAGAATTTCTTCCTAATATTCAATCTAAATCCACCCTCTTTCAGTTTAAAGCCATTCCTCCTTGTTCTATCACTGCATGTCCATGTAAACAGAAAAATCAACACCTTTTGAAGGCAGGGTGAGTTTTAACTGGTGCCCATTTTAACTCCAGGCCACATCCACTCTCTGGGAAGTTAACATCCCTTACAGCAAGCATTAGAGTCCAGTCTCATTCTTGGTTTTCCAAAACACAACTTTTTCTCCAATTTCCATAGGCAGTCCATTTGTTCAGCCCTGTGCTAGGCATCCTCAGAAGTACCTGCACACAGAGCTGGCTTGTCATCTGTAGTAGCTGGCACATAGCACCTACAAACACACCTGGTAACGAAGGAGCAGATGGCATCATGAAAAGGACTGTGCTGGAAATATTTTCTCCAATCCAAAACCTCAGATTCATTTTTACTCTGTCCACAATCTGATTTTTGTTCTGAGAAGGCAAAACTGGTAGTGCCTGATTTGTATGAAAAAATTATTTGAGTGAATAAAAAAATAAATTCTGTTAATTGTCATTATTTTGTGTTTCAGTATTGTCGTCAAATTATTGTAACTGCAGACAAAAAGAAACACTGATGGGGGAGTTATGCATTCCTCATGCTTAATATGTCAGAATTCCCGCCGATTTCTTTATGAAAATTTTAGAAGCAGAAAAGTTTTGTACAATCCTAAAATGCTCTTCCCTGTGTCTGGCAGTGAGTCCCATCCCCCTGCTGACAGCAAACCTTCCCAGTGTGAGGGCAGGGGGCTGAACAGGCTCTGCCATGGACTCCTCCTGATGGTTTTCCCCCGAGGGATGGGGCTGATGGCTGTGACACCCGATGAGGAGCTGGGTTAGGGGCTGCATTTCTCTGCGTAGGTCCTTGGCTTTCCCCCACCTCCTGTTGTGATCCTGTGTGTTTGTGGGGATGAACTTTTTATCACAGAACCAAATGCTGACCAACACCAAAAAAAAAGTGATAATGAGTGCATCTGGACAGCTTCACTCTGGGTTCTTAATTCAGCCTTAGAAAGGTGAAATGCATTGCCTCCACCCTTTTAATTTAAACCTAAAGTGTGGTTCCTGCAAAGTACCCAGTGAGGGGCTCAGAGGTCTCATTTTCTGAAGTGCTGCCCTTTCATCAATCTCCCTTCTCATCTTCCCCACTTCTCTCTCCCTCTCCTCTCCATTATAATTTTCCCTTTGACCATGGCTTTCATTTCTATTCTCCAAGCAGAGAATGGAATGGCTGCCTGTCCTCAGCCCTTCCCAGGGACAGAGCTGTGAATACTGAGGGACTCTCATCCTGGTGAGCACCCAGCTGCTCCCTGCAGCCTTTAAGCACCTGGAGCACACCTTAGGAATGCTGAGCCATCCACAGCTGCACAGTCCTGGCTGCTGGTGCTGGCACACACCTGGAATACTGAGCAACCCACTCCTCACACTGGAATATTGAATGACCCTCAGCCTCCAGCGCTCCCTGAATACCAAACAGCTCTGCACCTTTACAGAGTCTGAAGGGAAACGTGGAGACATGGCTCAAAACCAATCCTCCTGCAGCAAAAAAAAAAAAAAAAAAAAGGTTTGAAAAGATACAGAGAATCAGTCTGAAACTGTGGAGCTGTGGAGCTGGATCCTGAGTTGGGAGTTTCCAAAGATGGTATGGAATATAAAGTGCCCAAACATTACTGAAGGATGTGTTGGGAGCTAAGCACCTAGTGCAGTTTCTCCAGGTATTTCTTAAAAATCCAGTTTAAAATTGAACACGTTTTCTGGTGAACAGAGAAGGGCATTGCTATTCCTAGCAGGTCCTGGTGTCAGCAGCACAAGAACAAGGAGCATCCTTGCACTTGGAGAGGCTGCAGACCTTGTTTGTGAACTTTAAGTGACCTACTCGTGAAGCCAAAACACTTCCTGATTTTTTCCTTTCCTGGGGTACCTTAGACAGGAGATGCACAACAAAGGTTATTTGGAAACTCATTTTTCCCCTCCAGGGTATTAACACAAGCTTTACAAAGGCTTATAATCCCTTTAGACAACAACAGCAAGAGCAGCAGCAACTACAAAGCCCTAAGCTTGGAACTCAATCCCCTGGTGATGGGCTGAACCCTCTGCTGAGGTTGCAAAGGAAAAGAGAAAGGTGTGAAGATATTTACATCAAACACACAGAACAAGAGGGGATTTTAATCAAACTTTTCTTTTTCATCTCGTCTTTCTTCTCTTGGAATCTGCTTTTTCTTTATCCTGATGAAACTCAGCACTTGCATTTTTTCCTTTTTTTTTCCTCCCATAAAAAGGAAGATTTAAAAAAAAAAAAAAAAATCACAATCCCGCCTGAAAACTCTGAGTATTAAAACTCCAGGGCAATGCATCTCGAAAATCTGTAAGACTGTAAGAAGATAAGAGACAAAAACCCACAGAAATGTTTCCTCTCTGTGTCTTTGGAAGTTGCAGACGCGTGTATAATACCCCTAAGCCGGGGTAATCTGCTTGCCTCCTCCTGCCTTTCCTGGTGCACGCCAATGTTCTTAGCATTAATATTCCTCACACTCCAGCAAATGAACACCCAGGAGGCAGCTGACTCAATCAGTGCTTGTTTTACTTACTGTGTATTGCTGGGAACAAACCATAAACCGGAGCACGGCAGATCTGTAATGCTCATCTCAATATTCTTCCCCTGCTTGTTCCAGCCCTGATGAACCTTTCTATCCAGCCAGAATCAAAGAAAAAAGAATTAAGAAATATATTATAAAAAAAACACATTAGCAATGTGTGGTAAATTACCGTTGGAGATTCCAGTTCCTCATGGTAGCAGTGTTTGTGGATAAACACATTTGTTTACTTCCCTTTACCTGCTGTCTTCTCCAGCGTGTGATTATTCCTCAGTGATATCACAGCTCCCAGGTCTGACGTCATGACTCTTCCCACAGCAACAAAATTGAATCAAGGACCCATTTGAAACCTGGAGTAAAGATAATTTGGAAAAAGTATTTGTCCATTCTTGCCCATAAAATTGATGGGCTCCTACCACTGCTCTGTTTGGAGGTTGGAATTTGTTTTAATTAGGATGGCACAATCACAAAATGCAGAGGAGCTAGCTGTTATTTCTGGAACAGATACAGCTGCAGGGGAATTGAGAGAGAAGCGTGTACAGACCATCCAGATGAGCTCATTTCACACAGACAGAATCACATGCCCAGGTGGATGGGGTGTGATATATGGCCCCTGGATTTCCCTGATCAATTCCTGCTGTCCCCGATGGAGATCTCCAGTGCAGTCAGCAACTGGAGGCTGTTGGCTGGGTCTGTAATGACTGCAGTGGGAGCACAGGCACTTTAAAAGTGGGATCCTACACTGTACATCCTAACTGAGGAGTGATGGATTTGTGCCTCTCCAGCTTCCTAACATCAGAGCCTGCTCTCTATCAATTCCTCACAGATCTACTCATCCTAAACCTCACTTTAACCCATCCAACCATTGGTCACTGTATTGACTTGCTCATGAGTCTCCCAGAGAGGCTTTAATTGAATTTGCAGCAGAAGACATAGATCTAAAGAGACAGAGAGGGAGATGATGCTGGGGCAGTGGTAAAAGCTTCAGGAGAAAGTTGCCTCTTGGGAAGGTGATGCTGTGGAAGTTCCTTTGATTCATGGAAACTGGAGAGGGACTGAGGGTGGAGAAACAAGCTGTAGGCACAAACATGACAGTAAAGTCATGTAGAAAACTGTTGATACAGAGAGGAGATTGAACAAAGACTTGAATCCAAGACACGAGATTTAGATAGGGGGATATTCCCAGTGAATTTCCTGACAGATACATGGAAGCCTTTCAGAGGGAAGATGGTAAGTGCAGGGCAACTCTTAACAAATCCTAAACTGGGTGTGTGAGAAGATGAATAGGATGGCTGGCTGGCCAGTGGTTACTTGTGTATAAATTTTGGTTAACAGTTTAGTCAGCATGACTGCAATGGCAAGAATTTTGCTGATAGTGAGGTTCCTCTTTGCTCGGGCTCCTGATCCTCAGGGAAGGGATGAAGGTGGTCATGGCCAACCAAAGTTTAATCAGCTCAGACCCCATCCAACAGCCTTTGCTTGGCTCACGGGGAGGAGGAGGAAAGTTAATGCAGCTGCAGTTGGAGGGGGTGCATTTCACGCTCTGGTGACTCTCCATCCACTGCATGCCTTAGCTCTCAAGCCAGGAGCAGCCTGTGGGATCCCTGCCTCCTGCCCCGGGACCTGGATGTGTCTTTGCCCACCCGCCCCGCAGCATTGTTTTCCAACAGTGTGTTCTTGGAGCAGGCTGCAGTTACAGCAGGGCCTGGGCAGCAGAAGGCCTGGCAGTGCCAAGCTCTAATCCAAGGACTGTGCATGTTCTCTATGTCTGATAAGCAAACAGGGAGTTTGCCTGATTTTACTTGTTTTGTGCTTTAACCGAGACTCAGAAAAACTGTCTCAGTACTGTGGGACATGCCTGATTCCCAGGAATTTGTTTCTCAGTAAGGGACACATCATTCCAATGTTTTCTGCCTCATGCAGGGTTCATTTGGTTCACATTGATCTCCTACCCATAAGAAAAGCAATCACACATTCTGGGGGCCTTGAAACAAGCTCTGTTGTGATAATTCTATTTTTCCTTCCCTCGGGTTTTGTTTACTCACCTCAGTCTCCTTGCCCAGAGCATGCAAATAGTGACAATACAGATAGGTGCCCCAGCTTGCTTCCTATCCCATTCTTCCTGAAAGGACATCCTCTATTGTTCCTTCTAGGAATTCAAAGTGGTTTTCAAAGACCTGGAGGGACATGTAATAGCTGATGACACAATGCCTGAGTGCTGTAAAGCAAACAATTTGCCCTCCAGCAAGCACCAGTTCCAGCATGACTTCCCTCCACTCTGAAGAGTTTCTGTAGTGTATTGTTTGGAAGGTCAAGCACCCTCTCCTTGCTATATTTTCTGAATCCCAAATAAAAGAGGCAAAAAAATGATGGCTCTGTAGGATTAGGTGCTCTGAAGATCAAGGTAAAGACTGACAGGTCACAGGGAGCTTCTCTGCCAGTCTCGGCCCCTGTTTTGATATAATCTCTCGGCATAGGAAATAATGGAAACTTTGCCCACCTATAGGTATGTTTATAATGCAAAGATCTGGCTTCCTTCCTATAAATGGAATTTTAATCACTTGCTGTCTGCTCGAAAATATGGAGCACACACTTCTCCAGTTGAGCCATGGCAGAAACAAGGATGGAGTAACCACAGTGCCAGCCCAGTCCTGGCTCCCCTTGGCCCATACAGTGGTGCTTTAGGATCACAGGATCATTAAGGTTGGACAAGACCTCTAAGGTCACTGAGTCCAGCCATGGACCTTATACTGCCAGGTCCACTAATCACCACACCTACAGGTTTTGTGAACACTTCCAGGGTAATTCCACCACTTCCCTGGGCAGCCTTTCTCACAGGCCAAAGCCTCAGTGATGGGGAGTGACCAAACTATTAACAGGAAATGTTGGGTGGATGTGAGAGCTCTCAGCCAGTTACTGTCACTTCAGTGACATCTTCAAGAGATTCATGAGTTGCCCTCAACTTGCCAGATAAATCCATTCTGTTGTGTCACATCCCTCAGTGATGCTGAGATCCACTTTCTGCTCCAGCCAGACCCTTCCAGCCCATCCAGCTGCCCCAACTCCCACTGGAGAAATCCTTGTACCCTATCCAGCATAAATTTTGCAAAGGCTTGGGAAAGAAGTCCAACTTGCCCAGTCAGATTTGGAGGATTCATGGCTCCAGAGCAGGCAGCCCTGCTGATTTGGGAACCAGGAGCAGGCATGCACTTGGTTTGCTTAAAATAGAATGGTTTCTCTGTGTCAGCATCTCCTGCTCCTCCATCCCCCACATCATTTTCTGATTACATCCTTGAAGTGTCATCTGCACATTACGTTTTGGAGAATGGCAGCTGAGTCCTGGGTTTGGAGGGAGACTGGGAATACTGAGGAGGAAGAGAGAAGCTTCATCAGCACACTCTGAGAGGGAGGGTGGGAGGGAAAAAAAGAGGAAGAGAAAGGGAAATATCAGTCCCAAACTCTTGCCTTCAACAGCAAGGCTCTTGCCTTATTACCTGATGGGACACAATTGCAAATGTTGGCAGAAATGCCTGGGAGCCACAGGGTCAGAATGAAAATCAAGGACAGCTATCACTACCAGTTCTGGGATGAAAAGAGTGCAGGAACTGTGATGCAACCCTGAGGACCTGACAGTGTGTTATCAGCAGTGCACTGATTGCTGCTTGCACTGACTGCAGAGGTGCTGCTCACCTGCTCCTGTTCCCCTCACCACCTCCCCTCCAGATCTGGGAAATCTTTAAGGTATGGGATTTGTATCCCTAAATGCAGGGACTTATCCCACACATGCCACATGGACCCAGAGCCCCATTCCAGCCCAGCCCAGGGCCACCAGCCCTTGCCCCAGAGGTTCTGTGGGATGCTGGGCTGCCCTGCCTGTCCCCATCACTGTCCTGCTCCCTGGCTGGGCTGGTGGGATGGGTCCCAGGCTCTGGCACTCCCCCTGCCAGGTCCCAGCCCCCAGGGGGCCCTGTTTGCACCCTGATACTCTCTTTGAAGGTGAGAAGTACATGTTGGATCAACCAACTCCAACCATAGACCCCTTGGAACAGAGCCTCTTCCTTGTGTATATACAGCACTCATATTTCAGATCATCTTGGCTTCCTAAAATACTACTAAGTAATACTTAAAGAAATTTCCCACCTCCTCTGAATACCAAAATTTTTCTGCTTTTGGGATCAGACACCATTTTTTCCCCCTGAGCGCACGTTGTTTACCACACAATCCATAATGGATTCTACAAAAATACACTGTTTTATTTTTCTTACAGGCATCCAGCTAATGGATGAAGTAATTTAGCAAGGCTATTGTATTTCATTCAATAGCCTGTATGTAGATTTGTTGTGAAGGATAAAATGTTCCCTCTTCAAACACTAACAATGGGAGCACAGTCTACCACTGACCTTGTACTCTGCTGCTGTGCTGTGTGCAGAGAACAATGGGAGCCCTGGCGATGGGCAATGCAAACACAGAGATGTTTATTTTCAATAGCAGGGACCTATCCTCTTCCACAGAGCATGTGTTGGTGTTCATCTGTGAACAGGGTACAAATATTCACAGTTTTTTAGGTTTAAATGAATGCCTCCGATTTCTAACTGTCCTGAATAAAAGAGTTGTTTGTAAATACCCATTTCATAGGTCTGAAATTTTAAAAACTGTGAGTTTCCACTGCTCTTTGTCTGTGGGTATGTGTGCTTTCAACAGCTCTGTTGTGAGGGACCTGGACTGCCTTGTTTCCTCTCAGAAATAGTTGTATTTCTAAACAGTGACAATCAGCATTCACTCAGGCTTTTAAACCCAGTATTTCCTAATTATGGGTGCAGTAAGTTCTGTTGAACCTGTCAAACATTTTCATATCTTCTGAGGTGCAAAAGGATTAGCTGAACTTCTGATGGTATTATTCTACTCTGTCTGTGAATTAATAGAGAGCATTAATAGAAGTGTTCTCCAGTGTCACTGGGATGGGATCCATAGCATTTCATTAACCACCTCGGAGTTATAGATCTTGTCTGCGCTGGTTGTTCAGGATCTTTCCAAAGGCTGTGCACTGCACTGTACACCTCACAGTGGTTATTCTTACACCAGCTCTGATATCCAGATAGATGGGACCAATGATCTGTCAGCTACAGATGCCTGTCACCCTCTGGATTCACCTCGCTGAGACTAAACCCCTAAATTTTAGTTGGCTTCATGTAGCTGAGAAACTTTCCTCCAATAAATTAACAAATTAATGAATGTGTCAGTGGCCTGGGGGTAAATGTGGCATATCCTTGGTACTCTGCAGAACATGAGGGCTTCCCAAGCAGACATCAGTTCTTCCAGTCCTTGCACCATCCCCTAAAAGCCATGTCCCTGAGAAAGAAACTGCCTGACAGCTTCCCTCTTTCTGCTTTGGCTTGAATGCAAACCAGAGGAGGTTCCACCCAATATAAACATGGTTGGAAAGCCCCAGGGATGTTACTGTGGCCACATTCCTGCAGATTTTCATACAATCAGACGTTCATTTCCATTCTGATGTTCCCTTATGTGTGCCTCGTCCGTGAGATTCCTTTCAGGCCAGTGGAGGGTACCAGCTCAGATGAGACCATACAGGTGTAATGGTAATTCCATGCCCTGTGGCTCTTCCTGGCCCTTAGATAATGCCTAACCTGAAGCCATTAATTGCAGCAGAGGAGCCCTCCTGCTTTTCAAATACTTGTATTTGCAGATCTGAATAAACCCAGAGTCCTGTGAAGCTGTTTGCTAAGTTCAGACATCTGACTTGGGTGTCTGATATAACTGGCTGGAACCCCTAAAGCTCCTTGTAAAACCAGCAGAGAAAGACTTGAAAAAAAAGGACTCCATGCCAGGATCCTGGCTTATCTGTTCCAAATCTGGATGAGCTAATCCTTCTTTGCTGGCTACAGAAGGAGTCGAGGAATCTGACCCACTAAACTTGGATGCCCAGGATGTCTCACATGAGTCAGTGTGAGTGAGAGATGATGCATTAAGACTTTATTAGTATCTGACAGCCTTTTGATCATGGCAGGGAGCAGTTACAAGTAAAGACAAGAGGGTGGGATGGGTGCCAGCCTGTCTGACTCTGGGTTTGTTCCAGCACGTCTCAGCTCATGGCTGTCCTGCAGCCTGCTCTCCACAGACCTCTTCCTCTGTTAATTATCAGACAGAATCCCAGAAGTATTAAAACTGTGCCTTCCTCTCCTGGAATTTAATTCCTCTAACTTTCCCCAAAATAAAGTTTCTTTTTTGCTGTTGCCAAGATAAAGCTCTTTCTTCCACAAACTCCATCCTCCTTTTGTCTTCACTTTTCCCTGAGCAGCAAAAGTCTACCAGGCCTCAGAGGAGAGATTCTCCTCCAAATCTGTTCCTATCTGCACTCTCCACACTCAAAACCTTGCTCTCCAGAGCAGTGTTTTCCTGGTCCCATGCTGGAAACCTTCAAGCTTCTGCAAACTTTGTCCAACCAAGGCCCCCACCAGGCTTTCCACAGCTCAAATGGAATTTTTTGTAGAGCTCAGGGTACCAATTTTTTCTCCTGAGAAGATGAGGCTTGAGACCTCCACTTCAGGCCCCAGAGGACTAAAAATCTTCCCAAATAACCCTCTCTGAAGGGGCTGCCATCCCCTCAGGTAGGCACTGATGGCTGCTGCTGTCCTGTGTCATTCTGAGGATGTAATCAAGGAATCATTAAGGTTGGAAAAGACCTCCAAGATCCTCAAGTCCAACCTTTGACTGAATACTCTCTTGGCAATTACCATACCACCAAGTGCCTCATCTACTCATTTTCTGAACAATTCCAGGGATGGTGACTCCACCACTACCTGGGGAGTCTGTTCCAAGCCATGCCACCCTCCTTTCTGACGGCTAAGGATCCGGTCTTTGCACTGGCTTTTCCTAGTTGTCCTATGCAGGTTTTCTTTTGTGCCAAGCAGGAAAGATGCCTGGAGAGGGGCACAGTAGGGAAAGCATCTGGAAAACCTCGGTAAGCGTGTTTAGGGGGAAAGTATTCCCACAAGGAGCTCTATTTGACTGGTGGAAAATGTCTTCTCCATTGATAGCAGGTAATGCAAAGCACACTGCCTGCAGCTTTTTCTTTTAATGTAGACATCTGAAAGTGACTGTATGATGGAGGGAGAGAGGGAAAGGTTATGTGTCTTCACAGGCCCAAAATGGCAGTATAATGAATATAAAAGCTATCCTCTCCTCCTCTAATATATTCACTCTCCATTCCACCCTCTTTTCTAGTGACTGTAAACAACATTTGTCATCAGCAATGGGCTACTTTTCATTATAAAACTGATCTGGAAACTACATTTTTATTTCACGTACATCAGCAGTGACGGGAGAAGAAACAGGCAAGGGGAAAATATATGTCCCTAGCAGGAGAGGGACCTGGGACAAGTGTTGCCTGCACAATTCTGGGATCATTCATACGTCTGGCCTCCAAGACAGAGGATGGTCTAACGCCTCATTAAATCCTACTGAGCCAACGATGAAGTATGGGACCCTTTCAATCTTCCACGAAGTAATGCAGTAAAAAAACCCTAATTTGCACATTTAATGCATTCATTAAGCTATTAGTCTTTCAACAAGAGATTTAATAGCAAATTAACAGTTTTTATGAAAGAAAAAAAACAACAACAAAACTCCCCACTTAGTAGAATTACTTTTGTGTCAGAGCACAATGCAGGGTAATGGGCAATTAGGGGTTTCGGAGGGGAGGAGGGGAAGATGGGTTTAGTTTGTGTTTGGTTTATAATTAGCTGGTGCTTGGTGCTCGGAATGAAATGAACTGGATCCCCTTGATGGGGAAGACACTGACCTGGGCAGAAAGCACAGGGAGTGATAAAAAGGAAGAAGATGGGAGGAGCTGGAGGAAGTCAGAGGTTCATCCCTGGAAATCTGTTCTCATGGGACACATCTTTCCATGTCCAATGAATACTCTCTTGTGGCCAGACACTAAGGCTGAGTTTGTGCTGCCTTGGGATTAAAGCAGGTCTTCCTGGACACCAGCTGGCAGATCAAACTCCTTCCAAGCACAAACAGGTACAGTCAGGACATTTAAAGCTCAGCAAAGTTGCTGTCTTTCTACTGAAACCTGTGCTTAAAGTTGAGTAAACTCTCAAGTGCTTTGCCTAATAAAGACAGATTGTTTATTTAGGTCCAAAGCCTGAATTTCAGGCTGCATTCAGCTTGGCAGATATGTGCCAGTGCAGATGGCTGTCACAGGGGCTGTTTTGTAACTTTTAGTTTGTGTAAGTCTCTTGGGAAAAAAAAAAGTCTTAATGAGAACACTGAATTCCAGGGAAGACTTAGGTGAGAGAAAAAGAGAATTGCAAAATCAAGTAGTTGTCTAAACTTACTGAAAATAAATGATACTTTACTTGAAAAGGAAAGAAAGAAGTGGAGCTGTGTTTGTTTCCTTGTTTATTTTTAAATGTCATTTCTAAGTTTTCTATGTCTTTGAAAAATCAGTTGACAGAATATTGAACACCAAATCCACAGGATTCTGGGCCCCTTTTTCCTATCCACACAAACTTTAGGGGAAAAAAAGTCTTTTTTTTTTTCTTTTTTTCATGTATCAAAAAAAAAAAAAAGTTTTTTAGGGATCCTACACTGAGCTTTGATTTTCAGCTGGAGTGAGACAGAAAAAGGGAGAATAGTCTAAAATCAATTTCTTAAAGGTCCGAGGAATCATAACTGCAGTTTGAATCAATATCTCATGTGTGAGAGTTTGTATGTGTGTATGTTTTCCTTCACACACATTTATTCAAACAACTGCTTTCACATAACAGAATATTCAAATCCTTGGGGAGAATAAATTGGCTTTCCAAAGTGGAATATTAGCATCAGGTAGTGGATCCTTTACATCTGCTTTTCCAAAACTTTTCTCCCCACAGAGGATTTTCTTCTGTTCCTGACACTGATTTTATGTAGCTGTTCATGCATTGACATTCAGGCCAGGAAAACACCCCTTATAAAAGGGCTTTTGTGCAAATTCTGAGAACCAGCCTAAAATTAAGCAGGTACTTAAGCCTTTTCATAAGTAGGTAATGCAGCCACATCTCAGTGTCCTTGAATTTCTGTAGGTGAGGCTGAGTGAATTCTTGTATCACCATGGGCTCAAAGAGCAGTTTTCCTGCCTAAAAATTCAGAAGGATCCTTAGGACACAAGGCTGACCACGTCTGCATCCCAGAGCACGGTGCTCTGTGTGCTGCTCTTCCAATATTTATCCAAGGGAATGGATAGTAGTAATAAGACTTTGCACTTCAGGGAGGTGCAGTTAGAATTAACCAGCTGCATGTGCGGCTTGGCTGGGGGAGCTCCTGGCAGAAGATATCAGAGGTTATTCCAGATGTTTCAAAGTCAGAGATTCTGGGCTGCTGTTTGGCTATAAGGCAGAGGCACAGAGCACATGGCTCAGCCAAGGAGGTTCCTCCCTGGAACGTAGCTGAGCTATTATAGAATAATAGAATCCTAAAATGGTTTGGGTTGGAACGGACTTTAAAGCTCATCCCATTCCACCCCCTGCCATGGGCAGGGACACCTTCCACTGTCCCAGGCTGCTCCAAGCCACATCCAGCCTGGCTTTGGACACTTCCAGAGGTCCAGGGGCGGCCACAACTTCCCTGGGCAGCCTGTGCCAGGGTCCCACCACCCTCTCAGAGAAGAATTTCTTTCTAATATCCAAATTTTGCCCACCCTCTCTCAGCGCAAAGCCATCTCTCCTTGTCCTGTCTCTACATGTCCTTGTCACAAGCCCCTCTCCAGCTCTCTCGGAGCCCCTTTCACTACTGAAAGGTGCTATAAAGTCTCTCCAGAGCTTTCTCTTCCCCAGGATAAGCAACCACCACTCTCCCAGCCTTTCTTCATAGGAGAAGTGCTCCAGCCATCTAATAATCTTTATATTCCCCTCTGGACCGGTTCCAACAGGTTTTTCTTCCCATACCTATTAGTGCCAAAGGATCCATTGCTCTAATATGCAACAGCTTCTCAGACATGATGCTGAAACACCACTTTGGACATGGATCTCCAAGTCAGAGGCTCCTGACTGTCTGGTCCCATGGCAGCAGAAGCAAGGGATGCTCTTAGTGTTACCCTGAACCAGCAAATGCTGTCAGCTCCTACTTTTCATGCACTGGAAGCCAAATGCTATTTTCCCACTAGTCTCTTTCCCTATCTTCCCCCACGGAGCCATTCCAGCAAGGTGGGGGTGGATTCAGCTTTGCCCAGTGCCGTGTCCACAGGTCCGTGGGGGCTGGAATCAGTGACATGGGAGTGACATTGCAGTGACACGGAGCCTCATTGCACCCGGCTCCACCCTGGCTCCAGTTCTCTCTGGGGAAGATGCATCTCAGTCTTATCATGTCAGCTTTTCCATATCAAGCAGCTTGGTGCGTGGGCTGCTGCCTGCTCTCTAAAAGCTTCTGAGATATTTGTAGCTGCTCTGCTTGTTCTGATTTTGCTGGAACAAAAATAATTACTGAAAGGACAGGGGAAAAAAAAGTATGAATGCATACATATGCATTCTGAAAAACCAGTTTGAAGTGTGCCACAGGACTGCACTGGGTTTTAAAGGAATGTCGTAAAGGAGACTGCTTTGTTCTTGCTACACACTGAAGGTCCTGAATTAGGAAAATACCACAAGAGAGACACTGCAGGTTTTGGAAGCTACACCAGGACCACAGCTCTGCCCTGGAATTTCATTACAGTCTCCTATGTACCTGGCATGCAGTGGTAAGGAAGTGGGAGTCCTGCCAATCTGTAAGGGTTATGGTTGAGTGTATGGCTGGAGGGCTGATCCCATCCAGCTAATGCACATTGCTCGTATAATACTGAATATTTCTTCTGTCTGGTCTTCAACTTTCTGGGATTAATTTCACGTATGCAGAGAGAACTTGTGACTTTCACAACTTTTACTTACCTGGGTGTAATGACAGATAAGGCAGATGTGCCCATTTCCCTACTTGCCCTGGTGCTATGACTAAAGATATTTTAAACCCTTCCAACCTCAAATCAAAGAACTGTTTAAAATTTAATCTCTGAACATTTTCAGCTGAGTTTAACGGTGAAATTTGCCTAATGCAAGTCCTCAAAAGTGAGCTCAGGTGGGACAGAAATGAAGTTTCCGCTTTTGCAATGGGTCATATCCCAGGAGTTAAATTCTCCATCTTGGGCAAACTTAGCAATCACTTTGCCTCTGAGAGATCAGCAGCAGAAATTACTCCACACATGTGCCTACAAAATCTGTCTCCCTGTTAACCCTCCCCCTTTGAAGCCCAGCAAAAAACTGGGACTGGCACAGCCAGCCTGATGTAATTGAATTTCCCTGCCTCTTGCGTTATATTTTATCAGGCGATGGCTTGGAGGGATTTACATTGCACAGAGCTGCTGAGGAGAGTGGCCGAAAAATGGTGTGAAAATGCTGATAAATAGTTCGAAATGAAAGCAATTTTAGCACGAGCACCTGTAAGCAGCCTTGATCTCCTTTTTGGTGACTATCACTCCAAAGTGGGACCTTCCAGCAGCAACAGGCACACACAGAGGTCCCACACAGCATCTGAGGCTGCAAGAGCCAAGGGCTGGCTTTTCTTTGCCTTGCTATTGAGCTGGGTTGAATTAGGGGCCGAATTAGGGGCCAAATTATGGTCGAATTAGATTAAAGCCCCAAATCTCTGGTGCTGACCCATTCATGGCTTCCTTTTCCCTTGTGATGGAAGGTAGATGAAGGACATAGGGGTTAACAGCCCTGGCTGACACAGCTCTTCCTCTTCACACTCATCTACTGACTGGAATAAAGGTGGGGGCAACCGCAGCTCCTCCTTGCTGCCTCTGAGCTCTGGTTCCTGAGATAAACACCTTGAGGGCCTGGTGACTGCTAGAGAAATTTGGACTTTTGTCTCCTCCATTGTGCTTGAAGTTCCATGCAGTTCATTCTGACATCAGAGCAAGGAACTCGTAAGAGGTGCGGCTAAAGAACACTACATCAAGTGGTCCCTGGTGGTGGAAAAAAAGTTTCTTTCCAGGTTATTATTTTTTAATATTTGGACTGAGACCAGTTTCAAAACTCTTTTAAGATACACTTAATGCAAGAATAAATGGCTGGGAGGATTTCGAGGCTTGCACTAATGGAAATGACATATGGAAACATGAAGCTAAAAGTACTTTTTTGTTTGTTTTTGTTTGTTTGGGTTTTTTTTGTTGTGTTTACCTCCAAGTATATGTGGAAATAGCTCACTCCAGCTCCTGTACTTAAGGATCCATTTGTGCTGCTGTCTCAGCTCCTCCCGTGGAAGGCAGTGAGTCGAAAGAGTGATTTAGACACTGTTAACACAAACGAGAGGAGACAGGCCAGTACTTAGCACGACAGACTCCTCAGAAAGTGTGGACAGGGAAAAGCTGTTTCTTTTCTCTCTGTCGTTTCCCCTTTGCAGACTGCAGATGAGAATTTCATAGCAGAATAATTCAAGGAGCAGGAACCCCCAGGTAATTCAGCTGCCAGTCCTCACAGTACATGCCCTTCATGGCACAGCTCCGTGTGTACGAGGAGATGCTGTGTATCAGTACATAAAATAGAGGGGGATTATGAAAAATGAGTGACAAGGCATATTCTAAGTATCCACTGCAAGAATTCAACAGGGAAACCCAGAAAACACGAAAATGAGAGGGGCTGAGTGGTGAAGTTGCTGCTCTGTTCAATCTGTGTCCTAAAATAAAGGAGGTACTGGAGGGTGAATGGATTATGGGGCAGTGGGGTGGCTGTAAACCCTGCTTAAAGTGTAAAAAACAAATAGAAATTCAGATCCATGAGGTCTGAATTAAAATCTAGTGTGGATCTCAGGTTTTTCTCAACTAATAACCACATTTAAATCTAGTTCTTAGAAGTGTATTTCAGTTTAAGACCAAGAGGCAAGAAATGGCTTTATCTACTAAAGCGAGATTCACCTCTGTACAGAACTCTAGGAAAACAAAATCTTTGCTCCACATGCTACAGATTTATTTTTGGTAAACTTATGTAATGAATGAATGAATGTATTTCTGCTTGCTCCCACTTTATAGGAGCGAATCTGACCTCGATACTCAAAATCATGTTTTTCAGAACAGCCTGACGTGTGTTAGTGTCCCCCCTTTGGCTACACAGGAGAAATCCCTCCAACCTCACTCAATACACTGGGCAGCACCTGGATTTCTGATTAGCATGAGTAGCTCTTTTTATAATTATTATTATTATTTTCCCTCCCCTAGAATTTCTGAGGAATAAGATTATTCTCCTAACTCTAGAAATCTATTAATATTTGTGAATGTAACTGCTTACATTGACACAAGAGAAATTGCTGGAGTCTCTGGGATAAAACAGAATCTCTTGTGCAATTCTCTAGATTAAAACCATTAAACAAGGTGGTTTCAGAAAGTCAAAAGGAGAAATGTCCTGTGACAATAGAAAAACCAAAGTTTTCCAGATTCTTGCTTGGGTGATGAGTAAATCTATAAAGAAAGGGACTAATCAGCAATGAGAACAACATCTCAGATGAGCTGGGGAGATAAAGTGGTACTTGTAAAATGTAAAGGTTTTAATTTCCTTGTGAAGGAGATCCTTTGTAGAGGAAATTAAAACAAACAGTAGAAACTCCTTACCCATAGTAATAAGGAGTTTATAGTGAGCCAAGAAGCACTGACACCATGCAGGAAGAAGGGGACCAAGTTAGAAAGTGATCTGCATTTGTCCTCCAAACAAAATGAATTATTTTCTTTCAAATTCGGTGGGGATGTTGATAATGACTGTGGCAGAATGGCAGGGTGTGAATGGGAAGGAGTTTATGGACATTTAAATTACTCTAGCTGAGGCAAAAGTAAAATTCAAACTTCTTGATGTGATGATAATGAGAGGAACAAACTGCTTTTGTTTCCGATTTCTGAAAGAGCTCTTTTACCAAGTGTTGGTGCAGTAGCAGGTTGATATTATTTGATACAAGAATTGTAAGCACATGTATTTCAGAAAAAAATGATCAGGGCATTTGCATGTCCATTAGTGTGACCTCTGTAGTTTGCAAAACCAACTTAGAATGGCAGAGTCATTAAAACCATGTCAGATGGATCACAACACCTTTTCTGGGAAAAGATCAGGAAAGAACAGTGTGGTATCTTGCTTTGAGAAGTTACCTAATTTCTATCTATTTGGTGTAACTTAGATCTGTGTCCAAATAAGCCAGAAACATTTGAGACATGCAGTATGAGAAATTTTCACTAAGGCAGAGGTAGGTAAAGTGAAGTTAAATCTGATCAGAAGAGTGTTACAAAGAGAGAACTCCTCCAAGAAGGGAAGTATTTCTGTGAGGGTGGTCAGTAGTGAAATTCTTCAACAATCTTGTCTGATCCAACTTCACATTTTCATTAATAATGGAAATTACCAGTGATGAATGGTGTTGGAAAAGGCTGGTATAAACTGGGTGGAATTTGTTCATAATAAAGTCCTAATGAGCCTTGGACAAGTGACCTGAGAAATCTGTGTAGGAAAAACAAAGTTTATAAGCCTGAGGAATACCTGGAGAAATTAGACAAGCTTAGAAGGGCCTGCTGAGGGATCAGGATATGATGGAACTGTGGAAAAGGCAAATTCTAAGACACCTCAGGCAACATGTGTCTAATAAGGCAAGAGAAATGGAAATATTTTTGTATCAGAGCCTGGTACACATTCATCTCTAGTGCCAGGTACTGTTCCAGACATCCGTGCCTAATGGAGACTAATCCAGATAAGGGTGGGTAGAGAGAAGGACTGATGGGATAATCAAGTGGATGGAGAGGCAAAGACTGGAATTTTTAAGACAAGTAAACAACTGCTGTTACTAAACAGGAAGTGTTGAGGGGTATGTGAAAAAGATGAACAGAATGACTCAAAATGCCAGAGAAGGAGATGATTTGTTAAGCTCAAGGGTAACATTGACACAAGAAGAAATGAATGTCAACAAGCCACGATTAAATTCAAGCTGAAAAATATAAGCAGGCAACTCAAAGTTAGAAGAGAGAGCAAAGCCTTTCCAGGGGAGAGGAAAACTGAGATTTTTCCCACCAAACTACAGACACTAAAAGAAGGTATTTACCCTTGAGATTTATCACACTAAAAGACACACTTTAACTTATGTGAAGAGCCTCCTCCAGGGTGTGACTCAGATTTTGGGTGTGTTGAATCAGTTCAAAGGTGTCTCTCCTCACAGTGCCCTGAGGTCTAAGGTGGCTCATATCCACTCCTGGCTCCTCAGATCCTTAAAGAATGATGGGTGACTCTGCAAGTGGAAAGGCCCAGTTAATTCTTAGATGAAGGATGATTATTTTAAGGATATTGTATGGAGTGCCTGCACAATATAATAGATTACCTGCAAGAGAAAATGCACAGTTTTGAAGTCTCAGTTCTGGTTTAGATCAGATCCTGGTTTAGATCAAAGTTCTTATGTGTTGATACCGTGTGAGATACCCTCACAGACAGCCTTGTCTTGCATTTAAGGTCCAAAAACATTTCAAAAGGAGGGTTAGCCTGCCACGGATAGTTTGTCTTAACTGTGTGCAGTCTCTGGATTCTGCACTGAATTATAACATGGGCTCAGGTGTCACAGGACATTATGGGAAGTTTAATTTTGGGAAGAAGGATGGGCTGTTCAGAGTGCCTGTGGGTGGTAGGTTTTCTCTGTTGGAGAAAGAGCAGAATTATTGACTTCCAGCTTCTAGAAATGGAGTCTAGATTTATTACAACAAATTTTCTTAATTTTACCTGGATTGCTGAGCTGTTCATAGCAGGGGTGAAGTAGTACCAATCTTTTGGCCACAGGTGATCCTATCACCCCTCTAATTTGCAATGGATAGTGGTGTCTTTTTTGGGATATAATAGTGTGGCGGTCTCCTGATGGTAAAGAAATTGCATTTCATTCTCTCGAGCCTAACCAGATCAAGCCTCTGTGACTGTTTTGCACAGCAAAACATTTAAATGCTCCTTTCCAGGCCCTCTTTCTCCCTTTTATAAAGCAGTGCTAATTTGAAGGCATTTTAAAGCATGCAAGGAAGAAAACTGCAAGAGGAAGTTTGAGGGTGATGGGGCCTCCAGTGAGGGTGAGGAGGAGGAAAAGGAATCTTGATAATGCTGCCCTTCCAGGGATTCTGCCATTAACTGATGCATTATTTTTCTAAGCTCATTAAATAACCCTTAGAACTGTGAAAAGGTCAAAAGACAGGGGAAGGAGCTGAAGCTGCCTGTGGATATTTGTTGTACAGCAATTTCCTGACCAAGCTGAGGAAGGAAGAGGGGGATGGAAGAGTCAAGAAAGGAGGGGAGTGGAAAAGAACTGCTGTTTTTTCTGTTGATCTTTTTTGTGTAAATAAATGTATATCCTCAGACTTTTCCCTTACAGTAGTCATCTATCCAATTCCCATTGTAACTCATCTGTAGTAGCTGCTCTCTGGTGAAGCCACAAGCTGTTGTTTACCGCAAACAACAAATTGTAATCATCTCTGGATCAGATTAGATGGGGGGTTGATGTCTTTGGCCATCTCTGGGGCAGGAATTACAAGTCTTTTATTGTTCTTGCACTAGGAAGCCCAGAATCTCATTAGAAACACCACATGCAGGAAGGTCTGAGGTGTGAAGATCATTTGCCACTTTTTAGTGGGTTTGTACTTTAAACCAAATTCCAGGACACACAGGTAGGTCTTTGGAAGTCATAAACTTTCTAAAGAGATAGGGAGAAAGAAGTACAGAGGAACAAGGTTTTCAACTCCACTGATGCTGGGGGAACCTGGGACACGATGAACATCTTTGCCTGCTCACAGATCTGTCCCTGCAGATCTGCAGGTACTGCAGTCAAATTCACTTGAACAAAGAAAATGTTTCCTTTTAATTGGTTGTTCTTTCTCAACTGAAGAAAGAGAAGATGCTTGTTTCTTTCCTTTTTTGCTTTTGCTTTGCATTGCAAGGTGAGTTTTCAAACTGAACTAACAGAAAAAAATTAAGATTAACGTTGCCCATCAAATAAGAATCATTAAGTTCTCCCCTTCGCAGAGCAATGGATGATATCCTTGGTACTTTTTATGATGTTAATATGACACCAAGGTGAAATGTGAACCTGGAACATCATGTAAGCAAGAATTTATGATGAATCTGTGAGCAAAGAACATTATTTGGGTCCACTACTCAAGGAAACTCTCAAACAAACCCCAAATCCTTTCCTGTTTTTGTATAATTCACTGAGGCTCGTCCAGTGAACCAGTGCCCCAAACACAGAACCTGCTACAGGATTTGATGCAATGATTCCCCCTTCTTCAAAAAGGAATTACTCAAAAATTCTGCACAAATGAGAATCCAAGAAATTGGATTGTATATCAATAAATACATAGTGTTGTGACATTTAAAAATTTGGGTTTTTTCCAGAATGAATGAATATAAAGTACAAATTTCTGCCCTTTACCTTTAGAAAGCTGCAAGAATGTGTTTTTATTTATCTCAATGGAGAAATTGTGTGAAAGCCTCATTTGTATGGGTCAGAAAAAGAACAAGATTGTTTTCTAAATTCAAGGCTGTTCCCATATAGGACTAGATTTTAGTAACTGGTGTTTTAGTGCATTAGAGTGAATCCACAATGCTGCTGATGGGGTCTGTGTGCAATCAGTTCTCCTATCTGGATGTCACAGCACTCTATTTTGCCTTTTTTTAGGCTTGTTGATCTTGTTACTCTGCTGAGTGTGCATCAGTGTAGCAGTTGGACTCTGCAAATGCAAATCCCACTGAGTAATTTCACTCAGCTCCATGAAGCACATTTGTCTTTGGCAGCCCATGAGTAAGAGCTATTTTGATGTTGTCAGTGTCCAGTGCAGATTTGGTCTTTGCTGTGTCTTAGTACTGGACTGGGGAAACACAGGCAAACATTCCATGTTTCTGAAGGTCTGTGGGCAGGTCCTGGCCCATAGGATGGGGGCCAAGACCTTCCAAGGTTATTTTTCCAAGCCACATGCACAGCAAGTGCCAATGGAGACAGCAAAGAGAAGCTTGATTGCTTGACCCTAGGAGGGAATTGGTTCTGTCCATCCATTTCTGTCCACAGAAATCCCAGGGAGTGGTTAACCTCAATTTATCCACCATAATTCCATGCAGCACAGTCTGTCAGGAGTTTTAAGAACACAGAGCAGGGAAGGGATGCTCAGTGTTTACAAAAGGATTGAGATTGAGGTCAGTGGGATTAGGGTGTTCATCCTTGCTGGGCACAGTTACAAATCCCCGTTGGCACTGCTTGTCTGAGTTCACAAAGAACAGGAGAGCGATGTCTCAGTGTTAGGATGTGGACTCCCCCACGCAGCAGAGTGTGAGGGCACAAGCAGCACATCTGTAAAGCGGGGGAAGTGTTTGGCAGGCATTTCCCTTGGGATTAGCACTTGAGCAGAGTGGTGTGTGGAGCCAGAGTAACACATCTCTATTTACTGAGCAGATTTTCATGTTCGGTTGTGTGAGCGAGCAAGTACAAGAGTGAGAGGAGCTTTTCCGCAATTGGAACAGCTTCTTTGTCAGTGCTGCAACTCCTCCATTTAATTCCACAAATCTGCTGTAATCAGAGGGGCTTCACCCATCAGCTCAGCAGAGAGCACTCACAGGAGGGAGGGTGCATCTCTCTCTTTCCAGCTTTCTGTGTTCTCAGGCATTGCATCAAAGTGGCACGGAGCCTCCTGGGAAGGGGATTTGCTATCACTCATGTCAGTCCCAGCCACATTATGTTTATGGATATGATAGACTGAATACTAAAATTACCATTTGCACAAATGATCCCACAATTCCTTCAGGCCTACCATGTCCCTTTAATAGTCCAATCTTTCAATAATGAAGTGGAGATCAGTCAGGACTCTCTGAAAATCCCATCTTTTTCTTTCATTTCTCTCTTTTTTTTTTCCTTCTCCTCCTTTTTTTGGGGGCCTTTTTATTGCACACATTATTTTCATCCTTTCTCTGAGCTGGATCCATTTACCAAGTGGTTTTAAGGGAGATCAAGAATGAGATTCTCAATATTCTGTTAATACCCTGTTGGGAAAGATGAAACAGGAAAGCCTTATAAATATGATTGCCTGACAAAAGATTTTGGGAATATGAAAACTATAAGCGACATCGAAATGAAAGCCACCTTTGAGATACCAAGTCTTAGTTACTGAACAACTGGAAAACAATGGTATGGCCGACTGAATGTAATCCCCTCTTGATTGAACAATACCCTCTGCTTGCAGGCAGGTCCAAGGGTCAGAGCAGACCCTACTAGCTCAGCAGAAGGGGTCCAAAGAGTAGTTTTTAGAAGTTAAGATGTAACACTCTATGGTAATATAAGAACTCTTATAGGCTGTATGTAAATGCTATAGGATTTGTATCTTGTATTAGATTGGTTAGTGACAATTAGAATATTCAGTACAGAAGATGATTTATTGTATTGTAACCAGGACTTCAGTCACTTTTTACTATACTCTTACTATACACTCTTACTGTAGACTCTTACTATTCTCTCTTTGCTTACCCGCGTACTCTCTTGCTCTCTTGGGCCTGCTCAGAGCTGCCAGCTGCAGCTCTAAGCAGTGCCCCTGTACCCACGCCCTTCGCAATAAACCGCATGTTCCAAGACCCCCGGACTACAGAGATCTCTCGTCACCCGTCTCCGTCCCCGACCGTCCGAACCCGCACCGAGCGTCCCCAACCGAGCCACCCTGCTCACACAGTCTGGCGCCCATCGTGATTGCCGAACCCCCCAAGAACCTTCAGCCTGGCGCACAACGTGATTGAAAGCTCGGTTCAGCTTTCTCCATCTGTGGGAGACTTCTCCATGGACGGTAACTAAAAGACCAGTTATAGCCACCTAGAACGTGTCGTGAGCACGGCATACCGTTGCTGCGCATCGTAAAAGCCGGAGCTCTATAATTCTGCCGAGGCAGCCCTCGAGCACGGGGATTACCTGGAGCTCTTGGAGGGAATTGCCTGGCAGTCCTCGAGCACAGGCGGCCACTGCTGCGCAGCGGCTCCCTGGAGCTCTGTGAGGAAGTTTGCCGTGGCACCCCTCGAGCACGGACACGCTGCTAAGCAGTGCCGACCGGAGCTCTAAGGAGGGACCCTGCCGCGCGCCCCGAGCACAGGCGAGTAGTGCTCAGCACCGCCCGCACTGGAGCTCTTAGTGTGACCCACCCGTGAGGTCCTGAGCACGGAAAGCCGTTGCCAAGCGACGCCTAAAACCGGAGCTCTGAGAGAGGACCCAAAAGCAGCGTCCTGAGCGCCGAGTGGAGTGCCTGGCCAGCCCCCCACGACGGACCTCTAAGTAAGGACACTGCTCCTACGACATCATCTAAGTGAGTATCATACTGGTCTGATAATGGGACAAATGCACTCTGCCCATGACAGAGATCTCTATAAGCAACTTAAGCATTTACTAAGCTCTAGTTCAAGACAATTACCTAAACAGGAGCTAAAAAACCTCTTAGAATGGACTCTGATTAATTTCCCAAATGCTGACCGTTCAGCCGTCTTTACAAGAGACTTCTGGGACACAGTTGGGGTTAAGCTCTTTAATAATATTTCCTACCGGGATATGGCTGCCGCGCAGCTGCTCCCAGCTTGCAGAGCGCTGGTGGAGCTGTTTGCTGCGAAGGCGCCGCCCGCAGCAGTCACCCCGCCGAGCCCGGCTCCTGCTGTGAGCCCGCCCCTTGCCGCCACGAGCCTGCAATGGGGCACGGCCCCCGCCTCTCCGCCGGACCCCGCGGCTCCAGTACCCGCGGTCCGGCTGACTCGCGCCGCCCCGCCGCCCGCGCTCGTGGTCCCGGCACCCGTTGCCCCGGCCCCAGCCACCCCACCGGACCCTACGGCCCCTCCCACCATCCCCGCCCCCGCCCATCCCGCTCGTCCCCGCTGTCCCGGCTCCCGCCCTCGGTTCCAGCGTCTTCGCGGCCCCGCCCCTCGCTTCTATCACCCCGTCCGCCAGCGTCTCCGCGACCCCGCCCCTTGCCCCTGCCCCCACGTGCCCCCCCGCTGCTGCCGTCATTGTTACCCCACCCCCCACTGCTGGCATATTCGTGGCCCCGCCCCCCGGCGATACCCCGGCGGGGGCGGCGGCCACCCCCCTGCTACCTACGGGTGCTACCGCTCCCCCAGCCGCGCCGGTTATGGCCGTGGCTGCCATTATAGCCGGCCCCCCGCAAAGCCAAGCGGCGACCCTTCTTCCAGCCCCCCAGGTCCCCCTTGCCGCCACCGACACGGTGCCGGTGGTAGCTGATAGCCCATCCGCGTCCGTCGCTGCTGCGTCTTCACAGTCTCCTGCCGCTCCCGAACCACCAGTACCGACAGCGCCTGTCACGACCGCGCTGGGGCCCCCGGTGCCCCCGGTACACGTTGCCGCGGGAACCCTGCTCCCTCACCCTACCGTTCAAGCGCACACAGCACGCCCCGAGCTGTCCCCCGGCCCCGCGGCAGCACAGACGCCTATGTCTACTCCCGTCCCTGCCGGCGTCCCTGCGCAATCCCCCGATCCCGGCACACCATCGCTCGCGCTGGAACGCGGAGCGCCCCAGCCCTGCGAGCCACTTGCTGCTGGTGCCGCAGCGTCTGCACGGATGACTGGAGCCCCCTCCGTGCCTGCCGCTGTCCCAGCCCCGTCTCCCGGTACCGCCGCTCCGGCAGCGCCGTTCCTGCCCGCCGCACCACCACCCACCCCAGCCCAGCCTACAAGCTCCCAGCGGCAGCACGCCATGATCCAGCCGCCGGCCCTCCTGCCTCCCGCCGCCCCGAGACCATCTCCTGCCGACAGAGCAGCTCTGCCGCCGCCGCCCGCCTCCGTGGCCCCAGACCGCACCCTGCTGTATCCACCGCAGCCTCCCGCTTCTCAGCTGCCAAATAGTGCAGTCCCACCGCCACCGGCATCCATGATCGTCCCATCGCCCCCTCCCTCGACCGCGGCCGCAGCCCCAGCCCCTGGTTCTGCAGTCCTGCCATCTCCCGCTCTCCCCGAACCGCCCGCCACACGGACTGCCGCCATCACAGCCTGCCACGTTGCCCTGATGACGCAACCCACGCATGCGCAATTGCTGCAACTTCCGGACCAGCGATATCACTCCGCTCACACTCCTCCAGCCGCAGCACCGCTCCCGGGACCAGCCGCACATCACCCCGCGGCTCCGCCGCCTGCCCCCCTGCCTCCGCCGCCGCATCCCGGAGCCAACCCAAGCAGCACCGAATCACGCCCGCACTCCCTCGAACACCCAGCCGCGCTATCGCCCTCCGCGCTCCTGGCACCGAATGTGACTACTTTGTATCACCAATCGATCGCACTGCCACAGCCAGGCACACAAGCCGTGCAACGAGGAGGGGGAGGGTGGAATATGACACCTACTTTTATAAATACAGGACAGACTGAGAACTATTTTGCCCCTGCAAATGCCAACACCTTAATCCCAATACAAAACAATTCCGAAAAAGAATTAAGTCTGTTCCCAAACAGGTTCACTGTCCCCCCAGTGTTTGGGACAGACTCCGCAACCCATAGAGAGAAAGCGAGTTCTGAGAGTTTGTCAGCGCTACCTTCTGAATCAAAAAATCCTCCAAAGTGCTCAGATTATGCTCAATTAACAGATTGGCATGAAATAAGACTCCAAATCTATAAAGATGAAAGTCTTAGTCTATTAGCTAAGCCTGTGATAGCTAGCCAACAGCCTGACAGTCCTAAAACGTGGGCTCCCATCCCCACTCTCGAAATTAAAGAACTAAAAAAGGCTGTAAGATACAGTGGCATTTGCTCACCGTATCTTAAACAACTGCTAAAAAGTACCCTAAAAGGAACACATCAAACTTTAAAACACATTTTAAATCAACAGAAAGGGGGAAAAGCCCAGGCTACACCTCAAAGAAGGTTGAATAAAGCCTTGTATGTTTTTAATTTCTTGAACAGCTCTGCAGAAGAGCCTGATCCCCCCATTTTCAGATATTTCTTGAACAATAAAAAAGCAAAACTGAAAAAACACCCCCCAGTTTTAATTAAGATTCTAGAATCAGGAAAAATAGAAAGACCATACAATCTCATAATGTGGGGAAAGGGATTTGCATGTCTCTCCACAGGTGAAGGAACCAAGTGGATTCCAGCAAAGAAGGTGAAGCTGTACCACGCATCAAAGCCTGCTGTCGGTTCCACTTCAGCCAGTGACCCCACGAGTAGAAGCCGAGAAGCCGTCACCCAAATGTGAACTAGGCAGAACCACTGAGAGAAGATCGTCTGCCAGAAACAGCTCAAGAAAAGAATGGAGTTCTAGTATTATTTGTGTAGATGCATGTTATTTTTTACCTTTTGTTTTTGTTTTTGCAGTGAAGTTTTACCTGTAAATCAACCAAAGACAAATGTTTGGGTTGCTTTAGCCAAATCTGCAGGCTCCGATACCATCTGTCTGTCTGACACAAGCCCTGACAAACCTTCCTCAACTTATAGAGTGCCTTTCCCAGAAGGTTTTAGTACAGTTACAAAACCTAAGGGACCTAGCTAACCAAATTACAACAGATAACCCGTCTTGGCTAGACAGCTTGTTTGATGGTTGGAGCTTTGCACCTTGGCTAAGGGAACTCTGTAAAATAGGCTTGATTATTCTAGTAGTAATAATTATAGTTCTAGTAGCAGTACCTTGTATACTTCAGTGTGTGCAAAAAATGACGAGTAGGACTGTGTCTAATATCTTAGTTGTTCATCGGAACGGGGGAGATGTTGGGAAAGATGAAACAGGAAAGCCTTATAAATATGATTGCCTGACAAAAGATTTTGGGAATATGAAAACTATAAGCGACATCGAAATGAAAGCCACCTTTGAGATACCAAGTCTTAGTTACTGAACAACTGGAAAACAATGGTATGGCCGACTGAATGTAATCCCCTCTTGATTGAACAATACCCTCTGCTTGCAGGCAGGTCCAAGGGTCAGAGCAGACCCTACTAGCTCAGCAGAAGGGGTCCAAAGAGTAGTTTTTAGAAGTTAAGATGTAACACTCTATGGTAATATAAGAACTCTTATAGGCTGTATGTAAATGCTATAGGATTTGTATCTTGTATTAGATTGGTTAGTGACAATTAGAATATTCAGTACAGAAGATGATTTATTGTATTGTAACCAGGACTTCAGTCACTTTTTACTATACTCTTACTATACACTCTTACTGTAGACTCTTACTATTCTCTCTTTGCTTACCCGCGTACTCTCTTGCTCTCTTGGGCCTGCTCAGAGCTGCCAGCTGCAGCTCTAAGCAGTGCCCCTGTACCCACGCCCTTCGCAATAAACCGCATGTTCCAAGACCCCCGGACTACAGAGATCTCTCGTCACCCGTCTCCGTCCCCGACCGTCCGAACCCGCACCGAGCGTCCCCAACCGAGCCACCCTGCTCCTACAATACCCCAGAAGTAGCAGTGTGGCAGACAATTCATTGCTGCTTGGGGCAGTGAGTTATGCAGAATTCAGAAGTTTGGGAACTACACACATGGAAGAGGGATGCTATTCATGAGGCCTCAGAACCAAATATAGTGCAGGAATGATACCTCAGAAAGCAGGGTCTCCTTCCTTAATGCTATTCATTGCATGCCCTGCTGCATCTCCTTTCCATGATACCTCCTGAGGTTAATATCCATGGAAAAAACAGTTGCCTGATAGTGCTAAATCCAAGAAATTATTAATGGCATGGATCAAATGAAGGTCTGGACTAAGATCTAAGCAAAGACAAGGCGGGTTCAACCCACTTAATTTTGTTTTTAGACTGGTTCTACTAGAGTTTTATTCACCTGTTTCTCAGGAAAATAAAAACTGTCTCCCTGAGAATCAAAATGACTTTTTGTGAGGTGAGTTTTTAAAGACTCAGCTATGGTTAAAGGGTGTAAGGGAGAACTAGTAGGAGTGGGATGTGCAAAGCAGGTTTGAAGATTGTTAGATTGGTCTGACAAAGAATTCAGTTGGCATGGACAGACACTGAAATCATGGCTATGGTCCTGACATGAGACATGGTCTGGAGAGGCGATGGGAATGGGAATCCTGCTGACAGTAACAGAAATTGCTGTCAATCATATTTAGCAAATAGTCTGGGGAATTGGGAGCAATAAAGAGATTGTGCCCTAGGAAGGAATGGTGCCGTGTTTGATGTATCCTTGCTTGGACTGCAGCCTACAGGGCGTGAGCCGCAGGCTGAGGTGCTGCCAATCCATAAAGCTCTATGGAAACCATAAAGCTCCATAAAAGGGGCTTTAGGAAAAATATTTGGAAAAAATTCATTGTGTAAAGGGTCATCAAGCACTGGAACAGGCTGTCCAGGGCTGTGGAGGAGTCACCATGCCTGGAGGCATTTCAAAGATGTGTAAATGTGGCATTGGCAACATGGGTTAGTGGTGGCCCTTGCAGCGCTGGAGGAATGGTTGGACTTGATGGTCTCAGAAGTCTTTTTCAGCCTAAATGTTGCTATGATTCTAAGTCAGGGAATTGGACTCTTACTAGGGTTTGGTGGAGCTGTACCAGCATATACGAATGGAAAACCTGGATCTGGCTTTTTCACTTTGCATTCATGCATTTGTTGATCTTTGTATCTCAACATTTCATTCTGTCCTCCCACTTCCCCATTTTTCTCCTTCACTCTCCTTCTGTTGCCTGCAGTGCTTTTCTCTCTCTCTTCTTCTAAAATCTTCCTTCCTATTTTATTTGACACCCATCTTTCTTTTATCCCTTTTCTCTTTGCCTCCCTTCACATTAGTATGCTATTACTGCTTTCAACCAAAACATGGAGATGGTCCTGCTGAGGGGACATGATGCCCTGCACATAAAACCCATTCAGGAATATGGTCAAAGCCATGAGATTTCAGGGTGAACACAGTCCCATTCATCCCCTAAACATCAAAGTGTTGTGCTCAGGGACAGTTTTCTGCATGGAAGACAGTTTGCTGATTTTTGTGGGAGGCTCTGTGAAGTACCTGAAGAAGCAGCTGCAGAAACTTCAGCAGTCTCTGGGTGGAAGATTCCACTCTTAACTTGGAAAGCCCCCATCTCCAACCTGCATGTCCAGTGGTGAGAAGCTGCTGATGTATTTTTTGTTAATTATTTCTGCTGTTGCATTTGCTCTGTTTTCTTCATTATATTAACACAGCTCTTCTCACTGCCTGTGCTCAGCTGCCTATTTCTCATTTGTGCTGTTTGATGGGTTGTGGTAATCTGTGTGCACCCAGCCTGCTGTGCTCTGGGATTTACTGATGGAGCTCCTTGTATTGCAGTGGCTGTTGGCAATAAAAGGATAATGAAAAGAAAAACCTCCTTGACCCTGGCCAAGCGGCAGAAATCTCAGCTTTGGACAGTGGTAGCTCCACCCTCCTCCATAGGATGGGCAGGAAAGAGCCCATAGAAGAAGAGGAAAGTGGAAAGAGGGGGAAGTAGGGACTTGGGGTGTAAAGGAGCTCCAGTGACTGCAGAAATGAGAGTAGTTTGTGCAGAGGGGCTGCTGAGAGCAGCCACCAGGGGCTGAGGCACATCACCTTCTCCTGGGCAGCACCATAAGTGCTGGGAAATTGTGCAACAAACCCAAATTAAATTTGAGTGCCTAAAGCAAAGCACTTAAATCCATGCTTAATGGCCCAGTTCCCAGAAGAGTGCAGTCCACAGACCCAAAAGGCTCACTCTGACACATGACTGTGGCCTTGAGTGTACTTCTGTGTGTTTTAGGATGAGTTACTGCCATGGTTTAACCACAGCCTGCAAATCAGCTCCACACACTCACACACTCACTCACTCACTCACTCACTCACTCACTCACTCTCCCTTGGCAGGATGGGGGAGAGAATTGGAAGGTAAAAGTAAGATAACTCGTGGGTTGAGATAATGACAGCTTGAAAGGCAAAGAAAAAGTCACAAATACAAGCAAAGCAGGGGCAACTCGTGCCACATTCTCCTGGCAGTGCCAGGTGCTCAGCAGGGCCCTGCACAAAGACCTCCCAAAGGACAGGGGAGGTGCTCTGCTGTCCTGTGTAACTTGGCAGCACTCCACACCACCCAAGAGCTGCACTGAGTCGGTGTTTGTAATCCTTCTGCAGGGTTTCACAGGAGCAGAAGGAACAGGGCTGAGCTGAAAGGGATTAGCGGGAGCAATTTCCAGGCAGGGATTTCACTCAAAGATATTCCTTGCATCGGTTAGGACACACCAGTCTATGGCTTTTAGAGTCTGTGATACAAAGGCAATTATCAATGACCTAGTCCAGACCAAGAGAACTGCTGAGTCTGTCACCTTTTACTCATGTTTGAAGAGCCTGAAGTTTTCTTAAACAACTTGCTCCCCATTTTTTGACTGTTATTAACTTGAGCAGTTTGCTGTTGGAAGCTAAAGGTGTTTTTTACAAGGTTTCACAGGACCAGATCAATTGCAATGAAATGTTTGATGAAGAATAGTTAAATCGTTTTGACTTCATTTTGGTAATGACAAAATACTTTGTTTTGAGAACAGAAAAACACTTGATTTTCACATTTTTCTCCAACCTAATTTGTATGGATCTTATATTCGGCATTAATTTTAAATAGTTTGTAATGCCATAGAGTGCCAAGCATTATGGCATTTTGATGTCTCCATGTGATTTTTTCTTTTAACACAATTTCTCTTCTGTTGCAAGGTTTGAGGGCATAGGCCGCTGCTTCCAATTCAGAAGAGGAATGTCCTGTAAAAATGGAAGTTCACTTTATTAACTACAACTACTACCCCAGCAGCTCATTCTTTCCCTTCTCAAAATACCCACCATCCTTCTTCCCTCTGTCTTTAGCACTTCTTCCCCGTTCTTCTTTTCTCCTTCCTATCCTTACACTCAGTAAAAATCTCCTGTGCTTCAAAGGAATACTGAAGGTGTAGCTATAAACCAAATGTAGTAGGAAGAGAAAAAATGGGGCTATGGGAACCTCAGGGTTAGATTTTGTTCCAGTGCTGGACCCTTTGAATCTTGAATGCTGTTTCTGGGGGCAGCAGAAGCTTTGTGAGAGGGTGTTATTGTGAACAAAACCTTTCTCTTAATGAAATACAGATTTCACAGGGACATTGCATTTTGCAGGGTTGTCTTTTGGAAGTCAAAAGGGAGAAAAATCTTAATACTTCAATCCATTCATTCCTGGGACTGCTAAATGTTGGTGGAGACAACACGTGGAAAACTTCTCTGGCTGTGTAGCTAAAAAGGACTGCAACAAATTTGTCCCCCAAATAAATTGTTTACACTTTGTCTTCTCAAATACATTAGATAGCTATTTGAGAACAGTGGAACTCAAATACAAACAAACACATGTAAACACATGTAAATATATGTATACACACACACACTGTGTATTTATTCAAACCGTAAATTCTGTTTGTTGGCTACCAGTGAATTCATTACTTGCACAGATGCAGCTGGGAGCCTTCTAACCTGGCACAGCCCAGGATCTTTCCTCTAGCAGAGCCCACATCTTTCCTCTAGCAGAGCCCACCTTTGCCTGCAACCTGGGAGATGATCATGTATTATAAAATTCATACTACTCAGGCCCATCCCATTCCCTGGCTCCAGACCCTTCTATCCTGGTGAAAGGGCCAAACACCTTTGCTCATGTGAAACCCATCCCAAAGACCTTGTGAGTGTCTCCAATCCTTCACTGGCAGCCAGGCGGCCGCGCTCCATTTCCCGCAGAATTTCAGCTGCTCGGGCATTTATCAGGAGCATCTGTTAAACAATCTGGAGGGGAACAGTGACGGTGCCATTAGTGCAGGGGTGAGGAGGGAGCTCCTCAGCAGCACTGAGAGCAGAGGAGATGAGGCTGTGCCTGCTGCTTCGGGGGGTGTCATGACCTTGACTTCTCGTTGATGAGCGATGCCGAGTGTCTTGGAGCAGAACTGATGGGGATAATGTTCCTCTGAATGGATGTGTTCTGGTCACTGGGACTGGAGAGGAATGGAGAGGATGGATCATTAGAGAGACACAAACAATTAGAGCCTCAGTGTTGAGTTCTTACAGAGGTACAGGCCATGAGTGTAGTGAAGAAACAACATGCAGGAGTGTCTATCCCGTTTCCCCTAAAGGTCATCTTTCATTTGAAGCCTTTTTTGCCCTCCCTGACCCACTGTTGGTACTTTCGGGGTCCACAGAGGGTGAGTGATAGTGTGCATAAGAACCTGAAATCCAGGAAGATGACTGAGTGATGCTCACGGAATATAAATCCCTTTGCAAATAGAACAGCTCAGCTGGACCTGCAAGGCTCCAGACATTCCCTTGCCCTAACCCTACATGTAATATTTACACCCACAACCTCTATGACCTTCCCATATTTCCAGTAGCTTCGTGCAAAATCAACATCAAACTTCCAGTGCCTCTAGTTTTGTGTTCAGCCTGATGCTCTCTGCAAGGTCTTGTGCATGAATCCTCTTTGCCCAACCACCACTGCACAAAAATACTTGGCAGAGCAGATCCCTTTCTTACCTCAAAACCAGCCCTGATGGGATCATTCAGTCCCTACTAATGGCTGCCCAGTGTCCAGAGCCCCCCAACAACAGCCCCACTTCCTTTCTGAAAAGGAACTGGTTTCTAACAACAGTCCGAGTTTTGCCTATGACAAATTTTTTCTCTTTCCTTTTGGTTTCTGCATCTGCACACTTCTAGAGTCCTAATTCATTTCTTTAATGGCCCTTCAGCTGTTATATTTTTGCTTGTCAGGGTGCTTTTTAATTTAGCCCCCCCCTTATAAATGTATAAAACATTTAATGAAGAAATAATGATATTTTCTCATGTCACTGCCTATCTTTCCTGTCATATTTGATGTGTTTGTAATGTGGGCAGACATATTATTTATGACCAGGGAAATTAAATATTATTTCACTTTTTTTTTTTCCCTAATGCAATCTGTGTCATCTTCCAGTTCCCAATTTCTTTCCATTAAAGTTATTGTCTTTGCAGTTCCACGGGACCGTTTGCTGTTGGTTTTGCAACAGCGCTGCCAGAAGATGCAGAAAAACATAATGGGGAAAAGAAATGGCATAATTTGCAGGAGATACTTTTCTCTTCTCATTTAAATGAAGACAGTTTATTCCTGGGTGTCAAAAACATCAAGAGCAACAGAAATACGGAAATTGGTAATTTCTTGCACTAGGAATACTTCCAAAGCTTTGGAGATTCTGTCTGATTCTAGCAGCTACTAAAGATGTGTCCAAGCCAAACTTCCAGCATAAAATAACTTCAAACCTCAGAAGCTTGAAATCTGGGCCTAAATTTTTCAAGTCTTTGGCTCCAAATGCTTCTCTCGTCTGCTGCCAGAACGTCCTCAAAACTGGGGCAGGAATCACAATCCCTAACGTATTCCTTAATCATTTGGACGAAATACAGACAAAACGGAGCTGAACAAGGTGATCATGTGCTGTCTGACACAGCCTTTCATGTTTAGCTCTGCTTGTGCATTTTCCAGTCCTTCCATAACACATAACATGGGATGAGCGTATGGGGCAGGGCCCTTTGTGCTCCCAGAATCTGCTCCAGCCATAACAGACTCCTCAGAGGCTCCTGGGTGGGATTTTCCTGACTCAGAAGAGGTGGGATCTCCTTTCTGAACTCATCCCGTTTGGTTTTCTTTAACCAAAGAGAGATGAGCTCCTCTAGAGCTGATTCATCTCTTCCCTTTTCACTGGTCACTTCTTTTATTATGGGTGGAATTGCCTGTTGTCAGTGATGATTCTTCCATGGACTACAGCAAGCCTAGACAACTCCTTGAGTCTTGTCTATCAGCTTTAATTTGTACAGACTAAATGGGGGACAGATCCCACCCAGTCTTTCTGTCTGTCCCATTCTATTTTCAGCCCCAACAGCTCCAGTACCAGTCTCCTGTAGGAATCAGAGGTGAAGGCCAGCAACCTCAAATGCCGGTGGAATAAAGAGCATCCTGACTCATCTTGCACGAAATATTCTTTCCCCAAAGCTTGTGTCTTTTCACACTTTTTCCCAGTTGCTCTTCATGGCACCTGTGTATTTTGCAGAGGAATTCTTTCCCTGCTTCCTTTGTGGTGTCATGGTTTTGTTTCACAGTTCCTATTCCTTGTATCCAAGTCAAACCCAAAGACCCTTCCATCACCTTTATTCTCCTTTTCTTTTTTTTCCTCCCTAAACATCTCAGCAAGGCTGCCTGTTAATCTCTTCTTTTGCAAAGATTAGAAACGTGGCTTTTCTATGACCTTTCTGAACAATCAGGAACTTGGAGTCCCCAAGACAGTCGCCATTATCTCATCTTTTGGGCTGTTAACAATGATTAAGCAGGACAAAGATGCGCTCAGAGCTATGGAGTTTCAATCCGTCCTTAGGGAGTACCTGGAAATAAAAGCAAGCAGAGGGGGAAAGCTCCAGCAAAAAAGAAAGGTTCGACCTTTAGAAAACATCCTTGGTTGGTGCTTTCTCACCTTTTCAAATATACATAAGAAAAGTTTGCAATAATAGGCCTGTAGGTGCAGACACTACCTCTGGACTAAGTCCCCAGAGGGCTGCTCCCACAGCATGTGCCACTGGACCGAGCACTCAGGACTTGGGAAAACCAGGTCACAATCAGAAATGCAATTTTAAACTGTTATTTTTGCTTATGATCTATCGCACTGTCTGTCCATCCATCTGTGTGCTACAATCTTTACAAGTTTTTCCCCAGGTTTTGATTACCTCCATACAGCAGCTCCAAGCAAGGGATGACTGATACTTCCACCACTCCCAATCCATCTCACAACAGAGCTGGGGCTCTTCAAGGTGCAATTGCTTTACCAGCTCCAATTTCCAGCAGTTTCTCATCTGCAGCTCGCCTTTCCCAGGGATAAACGACACCAGGCAGGGCCAGGTGAGTGAGCAGCAGGTGAGTTACCAGGAGCAGGGAAGCTTTCCCATCCAGCCCAAGGATTCATAGCGCTGTGGTTTGGTTTTGTGGACTCAAAACTCTTGCAGTGCACATACAAGAACCTTGTGTTTCTCACATGCTGCTGTCATCTCACAGACGGCAAACAACTGACCAAACAAACCAAGAATTGATTTAGAATATGCTGTTACCCTTCCTTGTCCACAGAACAGGGGAGGAAACTGAAAGGCAGACACATCTCTTGAGAAGACCATGGCCAGAGGTTGTCTAACCCAGATCAGATGGCAAAGGGATGTGTATAAAGTGAGCTGGTTCATTCATACTTAGGTATCTAATGGGATGTCCATGGAGACACAGAGGAAGGGAGATTTGGAATCACAGGGCACTTTGGAAGGGACTTCAAAGACCATCTCGTTCCACCCCCTGCCATGGGCAGGAACACCTTCCACTATCCCAGGTTGCTCCAACCTGACCTTGGGCACTTCCAGGGATGGGGCAGCCACAGCTTCTCTGGGCAGCCTGTGCCAGGGCCTCCCCACCCTCACAGAATGAAAGTTCCCAATATCCACAACTTGTCTATGTCTTCTCCAGCAACTCTTTTTCTGCCTCTTTAGAGAATCTCCACCAAGTCGCTGCAAGGGAAGCAAAGGCAAGGAGCGGGGTCATTAACAGAAAGTTTAGAAGAGAGGAATAAAAGATTTTTTTAAAATGGGCTACAGTGTGAAGAATGTCCTTTGTGAACAATTCAGTCATTTATAATTATTTCATTGGCATTGTATGAATTATACATTTGCCACTATAATGGAGTAATCTCTCATCTCCTTTCCCCCTCAGCAGGCACTGAATGAATGCCCAGGTGAGCTGCACTTGGACCAGCACCATTCTCTAGGAGAGTCACTGTTCACCTCTCACTGCTCTCCTGAATTTCTGTTCAGTAAGCACATGTTGATCTTTTACCAATCTTTTCTGGATGTTAAAATTAATGTGTATTTAGAAAATAGGTTTCATATTTTAATTTTTTTCTTATTTTTCTTTTCCTGTGGAAAAAAATAGAAGAGTGGCAGGGTAGAGAAGCATGGAAAAAAAAAAGCTGGAGCCAAGCAATATGGTTTTGCAGTTTATCCAAGAGCTAAGGGATAAGAGTGGACACAGCCTCTGTTACAGTAGCTCAGCTGATGAGTGGGAAAATGCTAAACTGACTTAACATTTTTTTGAGTGGTTTTGTACTTGCATAGTTGCCTGTAAAAATATTGGCTCACAGTCGTGATGTAAATGGAATATGCCCGTCCAAAACTGGTGTTTCACTTCAGAGAGCTCTGACTTTTCCCCCAGAAGGAGAAGGGTCGACTCAAACACACTAAGAGGGTTAATAAAAGTATTCATGCTGCAAGAGATTGGAGGAGCTGTGAACTCTGGTTTAAGAGGCAGGTAGTGAGGTGTTTACTTAGCAGACTATCAGAGTACATCAGAAACTAACAGTAGCCATAAACCTCAATGGATTAACTTCCATCCATTTTGATTTCCAGCTGTATTACACCTTGGCTGTGTCACTGCCAAAATAAGAGGTCCTAAATAGAATAGCAATTATCTCAATATCATGGATTCAGTGGGCACTTTTTTCAATTTTCTCTGTTACATGTCGATTCCTGCACATCTTCCCTGCTCCCAGATTTCTCTCCCTCTTCCATGGAAGGGTATTTCTTCCTCCCAGTTGACCTGTTAGGGAGATGGAGCCCTGGAGCACTCCAGATTTTGGGAACAGAGGTCTCTGATGCAGGGTATGTAAGAAAGAACATCCTGTCTTAAAAAGAAAACTCCACAATGTACCATTAGGAGTTACTAGAATTGTAATTTCTAGGTAGAATTGTATTTTCCCCTGAGAATGTCACTGAGCCTGACTCTCAGTCATGCCATCCTCTTTCTTGGAGCAAGAAAAAGACGGATAGAGAAGGAAAACAGAGCAGGAGCCTTAATCCAGTTTTGTGATCCTTGAACCCCAGGGCTTTAAAGATGCCTGACATCTGCATTTGAAGAGGTCATTCCACTCAACCTTTGTTTCTTAAGTACATCGCATTTACACAGCGCCCCTGAGCACCTCCACACAGAAGCTGATAAAAGACTGGCAGCAACACAGAGATTATTTTGTTTGAATTTGAGGTTTTCCAATAAATACACCTAGACCCTGTCCTTTCAAAAGTCAAAGGGTTAAAACTTTCCATCAAGGCAAGGTATTCCCCAAGCAATCTGCATCGAGGGCTCTCTGAAGCACAAGAACACTGTTGACCCAGACATCACTAAGTTCTTTGCTTCTGAAAAGTTCTGGCTGCTGATAAACCTTTGTCCTTTTTCTTTGATTAGCTTTACTCTGGCTGTAAATCCTATTTTGTTTTGTGCTGGGGTCTAGCCAAGGAAGTATTTCTATTAACCTGGAGCAGCTGGAGAGTAGCTGGCTCTTACTGTCAGGGGATTGCAGCCTGAGTATCCTGTAACACTAATGTTTTTCACTGTTGAAGCCCCAGTCTAAAAAGAAGGAGATCCATGTTCCCTCTGCGGTTATTTTGCTACCCTGGAAGCTGGCAGAATCGTGTGGGCAGGATGTCATTAGCTTAAAGATGGCAGCCATTAGGATTCCATCTAAAATCTGCTCCCCTCACAGACTCCATGTCTGCCGTCTTTGCTGAGAGCTTTAATTTATCCATTCATAGAGTGGGAACATACTCCTGCTACTTTCATTACCCAATTGGCTTTAATTAAAAAAATCTGTAACGCCTTCTGTCTTGGAGGGCTTTGAGTTTGGTATCCTGATGCCAGGAGCCATTGGAAGAGAAGGGGAAATGAAGAAGTGGAAGAAGAGAAGGGGATGGCAGTCAGCTGTGAGAGCAGCAAGTCCCATGCCGGGAGCAGGGATGGGCTGCACCAGTGTGCAACACCCTCATTGACATTCCTGTGGAGCCATCTGTGAGTCCCTGGATCTTCCCCATCTCTTCAGCCTAAAGGAGGAAAGAGAGCCTACTTTTACTCCCTGGTGCTTTCTGCTCAGTTACAGCATTTATTCTAAGCCTTCCTGCCCCGAGGCTGTGGAGCCTTGCTAAGTTCACTACCCTCATTACCGGAGCATCACAGAAAAAAAAAAAAAAAAAAAAAAAAAAAAAAAAAAAAAAAAAAAAAAAAAAAAAAAAAAAATCTCTCTGCCTGTGTCTTTTGCCCAGGGTCTGTGACATCCCTCCATATCTCACAGGTATAAAATGAGCACCAAGTAGGCACAGGAAACGTTAAAACCCCTTGTCCCCAAAGGCAAACCCTGTAGTGACTAATCCCTGGGAGAATCTGGGATTTTAAAATTGGTGTATTTTCTCCTTTCTCTTATCTCTACTCCCTCTGAGCCTTTTGCCATGTATTTACTGTCCCTTTTCCCCTTTCCCTCTGCCACCTCCCCACTCTGCATAGCCACTGCCCTCAGCCAGCAGCACTTTATCTGCTTCCAATGTAGCGTGTCCTAGAAAGAATTATAGCATTGCCTTTCTCTCGACAGCCAGTCATCTCTCAGTAACATACAATAAGCTGTACTTGGGCCAAAGGAAATGGGTTTAGCCTGGCGGGTAATTAATTTTTTCAGGGTTCAGTTTCCCACACTGAAATTGGTCTCCGTCTGATCAATTAGAAGAACATTTTGCAAACGAAACTGATTATGAATCATGGGTTTCAGCTCAGCTGTGGAAAACCTGATACATGGCTATTGGAGCAAAAAGTAGAGGGAACCTTCAGCCCATTTATCCCAGCTACTGCTCAGGAGTGAAAGCAACACACAATACACACGCCCCACTCACTCCTTCAAGGAGGAGAAGATGATGGGACTCCACCAGTTCACAGCATAGTTCTGAAAATGGTCCTCAAATCTCCTGAGAGTTGTCTCCCTGGACATGGGAATTTATCCACTGGCTGAACACTGTCCTGGGACCACCCCTCTGAGCACTGGCATAGCTTAACTCTGGTAGATTCTGTTTCTTTTGGCTTCCAGACACCCAAATAAAAAATGGAAAAGCTTTTGGATGAGGAACATCCCAAGGCATCTTTAATTCAGATGTAATGGCTTTGAACAAGGAAAGGAATGATCTCAGACATATGAGGTCTCTGTATCACAGCAAGCCTCTCCTTCCCATTTTCCTCTGCTGATAATAGTCACAGAAATGATGGCAGTTGAAATTTAACTTTTAAGAGAGTGACATTTCCATTTCAGCCCTGAGCAAGCCTGCAGGATCCAGCTCCCAGTGGGAGCAGTTACCCACTGTCCCACGTCAAAAAGAACACTCTCCATCCTCTCTGTCTTTCTGTCTGCCCCATGTGCCCCCCAGCACTGAGCAGAACCATTAGTTCAGTTTTTCCTGTGTCTTTAAACCATGCCCCACACTTTAAAGGAAATAAATAACATCAAGTGTTCAAATGAAATTTTGCTGAGAACCCTCTTTTTCTCCTGAAAAAGTCATGACACTAAACTTTCCAGTCATCTCAAGCCTTGAATAGTTTTTCATTTGTGTCAGATTAACCAAGTTAAAATTCCCTCTCACGAACTCGGCATTTAGAGGTATTATGCCAGAAGTAGCTTAATAACTTTCACTTCAAAAATAGAGAAAAGAAAAAAAGAGGGGGAAGAAAGGCATTTCTTGGCACCATGCAGAGTAAACAAAGAAATGCAATTTCACAAAGCAGGACCTGCTAAAGGGGACATGCTGCAGACAGAGGGGGGGACTGAGGCTGGACTTTGCAGTGAAACAAGGCTGCATATGAAAAATTCATCATCTAATATCCCAGGCAGCAATCCTGTCTGTTTTTATACACCAAACTGGGTCAAGCCCAGTTACTGCCTGGGCAGAACACTCTCTAGAAAACTACATTAGTAAAAACAGGTGCCACAGAAAGTGGTTCTCAGAGGGCAAGTGTGTACACAGTTCCTATAGTTTATAGATAGATAGATAGATAGATGTGATGAAAATGTTACTATTTTATACAGTTTCTTTTCTGTCTGTCTCCCTGACATAGACCTCTCATAGATGGAGAAATGCATTTGCAGAAATAGTCTTAATTTGGAGTTGGAATATGTAATGCATTTGCTATCTCATAGACTGACTTTACTCACACTGGAGAAGTGGATTTGGAAGAGAGAAAAGGGAGGCTTGTGATGCTTAAAAGCTTCTGCAGGAGGAAACTCTACGCACCTGAGGTCACACCCGGGACAGCTTTGCCACCAGCATGGTTTATTCCTAATGAAGGAAGTCTGGTTGTGCCAAGGAAATTGAGGTGTTGATTGTGGCTTTTAGTATAAAATATAATATTTCTGTACACCCTCAAACTGTGGAGCAAGACCTGGAACATAAAGAAAGACAAACCCAACTATTATCCTGATAGACTCAAGTGAAAAGAAAAGAAAGGCTGTTGCTCCCGTGGTAACCCCTGTTAAGGAATGTTTAAAGATGGAATTTCTGCACTGAACAGTCTCAGCTAAAATAGTATCCTAGCTCCAGGCTTTTTGGGATGTTGCTTTTAAGATGCAATGGAAAACTGATGCCCTGACCTCTTGTGGTCACTAAACACACAGAGCCAGATTTCCCAAGCATATGATTGTTTTCAACACAGTCTCCTTCCGAAATTTTTATTTGCTTTACTGAATACTGTTCTCTCCAGTGCTCTCTTCACAATTTCACCAGGGCAGGGACTTATTCAGCATTCCCAATTCTTTTGTGGAAGGCACAGAGTGATGTGGTTGGAGGTGTCCAGCCCCAACAAATCCCAGAACCCACTGCAGTGGGCCACAAACAATGAAATAATATTGGAATGTGATCTGCTGTCCTGCATAGCTGCTTCCAAGCATTCCTTGGGAGCAGCGCTGCCTTTTGGGGCACATAAAATGATCCTCGAATGCAATCTGACAATCAAAGTTCAGAAGTAACAACAAGATAGTTCAGAATAAGAAGATGCAGGCTGACTGTAAGAATGTATTTTTGTCACTGCCTTGAAATGTTTCAGGATGTTTTCAGCAGAGAAACCATTCTTGAAGAGCTGACAAAAGGAGTAGGGTGAAGGATCTTTTGCATGGGTGTCGGCAGTCTAAATTAAGCGAGATTCGCGTTTCCAATATATCTTATGGTTACTGTCTGTGTCTAGTGAGTTTTGCTGTAAAGAAATGATGGGTTTTGAGCCAACCATCTGGCGTGACCACATGGGAAACCAGACTTTGATTCACACCTCTGCAGGCAAGAGTCAGATGCTGGGAACATTGAGGACCTGACTGCAGGGCTTGAAAAACATCATTCTTTTCACTCCATCTTTGCCCAGAGATGATGGGGACCTACAGGTACAAAAGCAGCCCAGTGAGATGACCATTGAAATTTCAGAAGAGGCTGAAAGCTTTGAGGGTGAATAGCTTATGTTGCTAGGGGAGAATTAAAAACAGTCAGAGAGAAAATACAATAAATATAATACAAATCAGTTGTTAATGTGTTTGATCTACTGCCTTTTGGGTTGGCTTCTGGGTCTTTTGTGAAGGAGAAATCCCCAGTGTGAGATGCAGTTTCGTTCATTCCATAAAGCTGCAGGAATAACTTCCTTGTATGAAGACACAAGCAGAGGGAAGCAGGATGCTTCCCAGTGGGTGATTAATTAGCAATGTTTTTTCTTATAAAACCAAAAGCTTGGTATGTACTATGACCATGATAAAGTGGGCACAGCCTGAACTTCCTTCTTCCTCCTCTCATAAAGCCTCCTCTCTCATGGCCATCATCAGAATCTGTGATTCCTGTCTCGTACGCCCCATGACCTCAGATTCAGAGAGAGGATGGGATAATTCCCAAGGTATTTGAGTAAGATGCTTGTCTGGATGAGACTGCTGAAGGACTCAGCTAATGCTGCTTGGGTTAAGAGGATGTTGATAACTGAAAATCCAGTCCAGCAGTTTATAGGCTTCAAATCGGGCAAATGTGAGACAGAGTGAGTGAGGCTGTCACTCTGGGTCCAGCCAGTGAATACGCTTCCTGCTGTGTGCCCAAACCCAAAGCCAATGGCATTCCCCTTCTGGAAGGCTGGCTCAGGGAGAGAGTGATAGTGCTGGAGCTCTGTGGTCATAAAGGTCCATGCTGCTACTGGGAGGCCATCCCAGGATGAGGTGCAAACGCTGTAAAATGAGGGAGGAAGAGACCATTTCCTACCATAATGCATTATGCACAAACAGTAAACAGATGCCCTCAGAATGTTTTTGTCTGAGATGGGGAATAAAGCAAAAATAGTCAGCAAGACAGAAGCAGAAGCCTGTCTCTCCTTTAACAATCTGCACTCAACCATGTTCAAAATAGCCACTTGGCAACAATTATCTCAGAGGGAAATTGGTGTGGAGTGCAGAAAATAAAGGCAGAGATGTAACAAAGGCAGCAGAGTTGAGACAGGATGTTGTTTTTGTTCAGTTCTCCTCCTGAAGCCAGTCCAGGTTGGTTTTGCCTCAAGCTGGACATACTTTGGGAGCTGCTTTAAGACCTGAATGTTTTTTAATTGGCAGAGTGGCGAGGCAGGGGCTTGGTGGTGGCACACAGAGCCTGTCAGAGCAGGGCTTTAACCAGCATTTCCTTCCCTGCTACAGTCTGGACTCGGGCTGTGTTCCTAGGGAATTCCTCTCCAGGAGGCAAAGTCTGCTCTGTGGCCTAATGGGTTACTGAGGAAAATTCCAAACCTTTTTTATCCTTCTTTGAACAAGGAGAGGAAAACAATTGAAAGGAAAACAAAATGCCCAGAGGGACAAGGAGTTTTCCTACAAATTCTGTTTCCACGAAATATTTCAAGATATCCTTGGCATACTTGACTTCTAATATCAAAGGACTATTTAAGTTAGAAGGTGGAACAAGGTGTATGGACTGTTTGGTACTGATTAGAAATTCTGAAGAAGCAACCGAGGTAGAGACTAACTCATGGTATGATTTTATTTACTGCTGATTCTGTGGTGAAAGTGACAGAGAGTAGAGAGAGGAAACACAAAAGAAGCCCTTTTGTTTGCCACAACATTGCTGTGGCATCCTCATCATCTTGTGACATGATGCAGGAACAAACAAGATGAGGCTGGGATTATAGTCCATTAATGCCCCTCACATTCCTGGTGAATCCCCACCAGCTTCGTAGGCACTCACACAGTCAGGACTGACGCCTGAGCAGGTCATTGGGGTGACATTTCAAGCAAGAATAGAATAATTTTGAGAATGGTTTATCTCCTTTCAAGCCTGCGGTCAGGTAACATCCCTGTGGCAACCATTTCAGTTGTCTATGTGGAAAAGCAATGTGCAGAAAGTAATTTAATGTAATGGATTGTTTAGCTTTCTTTTAATTAAATGTAGCAGCTGGAAACGAGGAGAAGACAGCTCTGTATCACCAAGCAGGTCTCTAATTGCAGGCATCCTCCACAGACCCTACTTAGTGAGCTGCACTTTCAGCCCAAGTCGAAAACCCAATACTATTGAATACCCCAAAACCTTATGATTTTTTCTACCTTTCATGAAATATTTCAATGGGTTGATTTGTTTCCTTTTGCTGTTTCTCTCTCTCCCCAAAACTCAAACTGCTGATGATAAATATGTGTCAAAGCAGCTCAACCAGCTCCAGAAAACATCTCCCAGAGGAGCCCAGCAGCCACACAAGGGAGCATAGTGCTGAAGTTCCTTGGGAAGCTGTCCTTTTCAAATGACTGACTGAAGAGCTCCAACTGTTTATTCCCACCAAATGATTCTGGCTTTTTGAAGATGACTGAACGCATTGCTGGGCCTTTCAGCTGAGCTCCTTTCAAGTGAGAACAAAAGGCTGCTTGTCAAGTGTATCAATACAATTGTGACTCCCATGGTCATTGCCGGTGTGATGTTGTCAGGCACATTCCTGGGAGCAATAGTGACTTCAAAGCAAGACCATTTAAATGGCATTGTTTGCTCCATAATTTTGAAATGGATGGCTTTGGGAAGTACATCAGCTGGAAGAACAGTGCAAAAGGGTCAACATTCCCCTGGTTTACAAGGGCAGGGTAACCAGGGTGTTAAATGTGCTTATTTTCCCTATGGCATTTCCAGGGAGAAGCCCAGAGTGACAGCTCAGATGGAAATACCCACATGGCAGATGACTAAAGGCAGGTGACATAAATCCACCCCGTGCCTTGCTCTACTCATTTCCTTTTTATCAGTCACACTCCCTTCTTCCCTCCTCATTTCAGAAGGGTTTTGTGTGTAAACAGAGATGGGATAACTTTTGTGAGGTTTCCCTCAAAAAGCTTGGTACAAGGAGGTCAGTGTAGGAAAGATGTGTTCTCCTGGCTTGCCCCTCACCCTGCCTGATTGCCCAGTGCCTGAGGCCATGGGCAAGAAGCCCAGTAGGTCACATTAGAGCCCACCTGAGTCTAGGTCAGAGTTTCTGTTCCTGGAGAACAGCTTGCACTCCTCCTCCTGCTTGGATCCCCACGAATCTCCTGCTGGCTGTGCACAGGGCTAAAGACAGGTTTGGAGGCAACATCTGTACTCGATGGGAAGCTGGGCCAAGATTGAGAGTTTGCCAAGCAGCCCTTTGTCTGTGGTGCGTAAATCTACACCTCTTGCAAAGGGAGAAGAGCAAGGAAGGAAAGGCAGTGCCAACTTGCAGATTTGTAAAAGAGGCTTTTAAGCTCTCTAGGGGGGTAACGTGCAACTGCTAAATATACTTCAGGAGAAATACAGCCAGATCATTTCTTTCCTCAGCCTCACTACAACTCTTTATGTTTTTCCTCTTGAGAGGGGACAGCAATGCAGCATCGGCAGGGAAAAGGCTGGAAGGAACAGTGGGTTTGGTCTATTTGCTGTTAACTCCACCATGTGCCTCATCAAGGGTTTTTCCAGTTCTCCTGTCTCGATCCGTAGGGAAAAAGAATTGAGAGAGAAAGATGTGGAAAAGGAAAAATGAAGGGTTTCTGTGCATGCAGGGGAAGATATTTTGACAAAATGGGTGATGGTGACTAAGAAAAGGGGAGAAGAGGCAAGTGTTAAATGAGTTTGTGTTCCTGGCTGCTGAGTAGCCCCAGGAGGTTCCCAGCAAGGCTGCCGCTTTTTTATTGGAGTTTTGTGCCGGAGTTATAAACCCTTTAAATGAGCCCAGATCATTAGGGAAGCTTGGCTGATCACTGATGAAAAAATATAACAATTAAAACAAAGGGCTGGAAAAGGGAAGCAGAGGGAGAAGGAGCTGGGGGTGAGCAGTTTTAGTACTTAATAACAAATACTAATAATGGTGCTGAGTTAGGGACTAATTAAAAGTTTCTAAAAAGAGACAGGAAGAGAGTGGGATTAATCTGGAGTGTTTTGTCTGGCAGCTTCTGTGAGTGCCCGAAAAGCTACCCTGGCAAGGAGGACAGGACAGAACACTGGGAGCCAAGCAAAGCTCTGGAGAGAGATGAATCTGAGCCATGGTGGAGCCCAGCTCCACCTGCTCTTCTGAGCTCTGTGTTTTGGTGTCTGCCCCATATTTCAAGATGGTCATTCTCACATGGAGCAAAGGGACTGGGGAAGAGGAGCAAAGGAGGGAGTTTGAAGGGTGGAGAGAGCAAAATTCTTCTGTGAAAAAGGGATTGCTTTGGGCAAAGAGACCTGGGTGGCAGCAGCATAGATCTGAGAATTGTGCACGTAGTGACACCCACAGCCATGGTAGGAGCCAAGGAAACAGGACCCAGGAAGGACCACAGGTGGCAACAACTCAGGGAGCCACTGCCATGTCGTTTTCCAGGGGCTGGAAGAGCATTCAGAGGAAGAATTGCTGAACGCTTTGCCTCTTGCTCTGCTGCTCTCAGCTGCTGTCAGGACACGATGGCAGATGAGCTGGGTTTCCTTGGCTGCTCCTCTACCATTCCTTCTATCTGTGCTCTGTCTGAGTGCACCTTTCCCCCCACAGAGATAAATGCTCTCAGAAGCAGCAGTCTCACAGGTCTGCCTCCAGCTGTGCCTCCAGCTGTGCCTCCAGCTGTGGCCTGAGGTCTGGGGGTGGTAAAGGCTGAAATAACCAAAGCACCAACTATTGTCTTTCCCTCACCAGTTCAGCAGCTGCCTGAGGGACAGTTCAGCCTGGAGAAACATCTTTTGTGGGTAATTTCAGCTAAACTCTTGTAGGCACCACCACTGCCATCTCCAGTGCTTCATCCTTGTGGATAAAGGACCTGGCTGTGGGGAATGCCAGTTTCAGACACCAAGTTCCTGCCAGCATGAGCTCCTTTTACTTTCTCATATGTGCAGGAGGCTCTAAGTTTTAATTATTATTGCTTTTTGCTGCTCTTTGTCTTAATTAAGTCTGACTTGCTGACTATTTCAAGGGAGATGATGTCTGGGTAACGCCTTCCTGCCTTGAATTTTGGATTTTGGAAGGAGAGATATGAAGCCCTTCATCACTGGATCTGCTGGGCAGCAGAAATGCAATGTCATAGGGACTGGAGGTGCAGTGGGACTAGGCAAAATCTCAACTAAAATGGGACAATCCACCTGGAATGAGCACCGAGCAAGAAAGCCATGGGGGTGTGTGCCTGGCAGGTAGAAGAGATGTCCCAGAAAATTCCTCTGTATTAGTCTATCTGACTTAGAATCATAGAATCATTAAGGTTGGAAAAGACCTGTAAGATCATTGAGTCCAACTGTTAACATCACCACATCCCAAAGTGCCACATCCACATGCCTTTTAAACTCTTCCACGGATGGTGATCCCATCACCTCCCTGGACAGCCAATTCCTGACAATCCCTTCAGTGAAGAAATTCCTCCTGATGCCCACTCTGAGCCTCCCCTGGCCCAGCCTGAGGCCGTTCCCTCTCCTCCTGTCCCTGTTCCCTGGGAGCAGAGCCCGACCCCCCCGGCTGCCCCCTCCTGTCAGGGACTTGTGCAGAGCCACAAGGTCCCCCCTGAGCCTCCTTTGCTCCAGCCTGAGCCCCTTTCCCAGCTCCCTCAGCAGCTCCTGGGGCTCCAGCCCCTTCCCAGCTCTGTTGCCCATCTCTGGATACACTTTTCCCCCTTTTTTTCTGTAAAGCAGCACCAGGTAAATTCAGACCCACAATACAAACACCAGCAGCACTCTCTGATTCCTCAGCCACCCAAAGCCCCCCAGCAGCCACAGACAGCTTCCCCATGGCCCTGCTGGGCATCATTTTATCCCCACACAAGAAGAGCTGAGGTGTTTGTGGTGGGCTGTGTGTGATTTGGTTTGAGAACTCTATCCTGGCTCCTGCCACAGCCCTGGAGCATCCAGCAGGAGCTTTGCTATTCTGCACCAGGGCTCTCCCTGTCTGTCTGTAAATACTTCCATTCCAGCAGCCTCTTTCCAGCGTGACAGATTTGCTATGAGGAACCTGGCAGCAAAGGTTCTTCCTCCTCTCTCTCTCCCTCTCTGACAAATGTATAAAATGTATTAGCTTTTCATGTTCTCATTTATGATATAATAAACTCCTCTGTGCCCTGGTCTTGTTCGGGGATTGGAAGTGAAGTGTTCCACTTGCCTGCATTGGTGAAATTCTACCAGACCATTGTGGGTGTTAGAGGGATGGGGCAAGGGCTGGGATTGCAAGGAGGAAAGGGAAAAATGGGATGTAGAGGATGTGAGGCTTCAGGGGCAGAAATGGGAAAGGGGAAGTAGAGATAATGTCTGTAATTTTTTTTCTCATTTCACTGGGCACAATGTGTTTCCCTGTGGGATTTACATGGCTCTGCTCCTGGTGCTTGAGGTGTTTCTCTAAGTGACAGAGCCATGTCCATCTTTGGACCTTTGAGGGAAAAACAACATAAATGCATAAATAATATACTGCAAGAAGGGAATGAGTCTGGTTGGCCTCACTGAGGATGAAAGGATGGGAATGCAGGAGTAGGATGTGGGAAGCAAGAAGAATTAAGATGCAGTGAAGGATTGACTTGACAAGGCCACTTTGAAAAAGAAAGGGAAAGAGGCCCAGTGTCCATCCAGTGTAGGTGTCTGGGCACACACTTGCAGCACCTTGGATAGCTGCACCTCAGAAACCAGAGCTCCAAGTCAGAGCTGCTCGTTCTGTCACCACAAATCTGCTTTACTTCCCAAGCTTTTCCTCTCCTTTGTTTGCAAGACAGTCTGGAGGGACCTTCTGACAAGGTACCTTTATCCATCAGACTGCCAAGAACTTACAAACCTCTCATTTGTCCACTTAATGAAATGGGCACTGCTGGCTTGGCTGTTTTGGTTTTCTTTGCTCTGAATAAATGATTACCCCCCATGTGTAATTTTTTTCTCAAGTAAACAGATTTGGTCCTGATATTTTATTATTACTACTAGGGAGAGAAGGTATATCCATTCATAGATGATGGATATACACCCATGATGTGCAGGTAGCTTTATACCACAGAAGGCTGCTGTGATGGACATCCAGAGAGAATGAGAAATCACATAAAAATGGAGGGAAAAGGAAGTCTTCACAGGAAAAACCCCAAAATCCGCAAACCAAAATGGGAGAAAAAAATGAATGAAGTGGGCAGACAATAAAAATGAAGAACGATGGTCTACAAGGGCCCAAAGGGCCCATCCTCATCTTGATCAATTCCAGATCTCTTCAAATCAAGGGATTGAAATAATCCAAATTCCCAGATCAACCGTTTTAAGTCTTGAAGCTAAGACTAAGATCTTTCTGAGTGCTTGTAAGATTTTATTGATCTTTGCTTATGTCAGCTCATTGATGCGTTTGTGGACCTTCGGCACCGAGCAGTGCGTTCAAAGCTGAGCACATCTTTCCACCTGCTGGCTTTTCCACTCAAGGCAAAGCACGAGGTGTCCAAGTGCCTGGAATTACAGGAGCAGTCTGTGTCAGCATCTCTGTTAGCAATGACATCCTTGAGCTTCTGGAAAACCCCACCTGTGGCAGGAGTCTGCCCCATGCCAAACCCACTGGTGTTACTGTGGTGCAGAAACAGAGTGAAAAGTTCAGGATAGTCAAACTTGCACCCCTCATCTGCAAGGATAACCTCATCCCTGCTCATTCGCCTTCCCCAGAGGACACAGAATTTCCTAACACTGCACAGGAACTTAAAAAAATGCCCTGCTCTTTTTTGGATTTTTGGTTATACAAACAGAAAGGTGGCAGAGTTATCGCCACCAGACCTTCTGCAGGGAGGAGCCAATCCATCAGTCCCCAGGGACAGGTTTGCTGTAGGATTAACTCAGGTGAAGGACACACAAAGGTGTCTGAAATGTTATGGGATGGATTTGCTAAAGGATTTGCTCAGGCAAGTGATACAGGTTCAGATGTTTAGGGTCCTATTGATGGATTTGCTGTAGGATCTGCCAGAAAATAAATCTATAGCATTTATACCAAAGACCTTAGGTACAACAGTCTTGTAGGTTTTTCTTGGGAGGTACAAAAGTATAAAAACTGTGCAAAACAATAAACAAATACTTGATAACAATTAATGCTGTAGGATTTTTCCAGAAGAGAAACAGTCTCACAGGCCAACCCCTGTAAGTGTGTTCTGCATTACCCCAGCATAGGTTGACAAACCAAGATGACTTGTTGCTTATGGAATTTCTTGTGATCATCAAACAAGATGAAAGTCTGGCTTGAGTAATTAAAATGCTAATTGGAAATTCACCATTCATCAGAGGAAATAGCAATGAGTTCCTTTTTTTTTTTCCTTTTTTTTCCTCCAGCATTTTCTCTCTAGTGGTGGCAGATGTTGGGGTTGTGAATTCATTGTCTGTCAGAGACACAGCAAAATCCTCTTTCCAAACTAGTTTTCTGTATTTTTGTTGATTGTCTGCTTAAATTAACCTTCTCTAATGAGATGAAAATACGCAGGGTATGCCTGTAATTTACGGGCTGTGAAATTAGTGAGTACAGATATAATACATCCTGGTGGGTGACAGGGACTCGAGAGCTCTGAGAGTGCCCACACAGAGGAGAGCATGGCAATGTATCTTTAATGCATGGTTCCCAGCGGTGTGGAGGATAATCCAGGCTGGCTGCTGGCACACAAACACTCAGGACCATTAGGCACAATGGCTGGTGCCTGCCCTCTCCTCTCAGAAAGACTTTACACCAGGAAAAAGTCAGTATAATGTGAATGTAAAGTGCTGCCACATCTCTCAATTTGCATTTCAATTGCAAACCCTTCCCTGTGAGGGTGCTGAGGCCCTGGCACAGGTTGCCCAGAGAAGCTGTGGCTGCCCCATCCCTGGAAGTGTCCAAGGCCAGGTTGGATGGGGCTTGGAGCAACCCAGGCTAGTGGAAGGGGGCTGAAATCCCCAAGAAAAGGTGGACGCCTTCCACTGAAGGGCTTAAACTTCAAGATTGGACACATATTCCTCACTGCCCATCATGCCCCACACTGCCAAAGCTCCCACTCGGAATGTTTGTATCAGAAAGTCAGACTTCAATATTTTCACTTGATAAGAAGGTGGTGTTTGAGTTATTTCTCACTCAGGCATAGATCAATGTGCAAACAAACAAGCAAAGCCTCCTCTCAAGAATCACATCAAGACATCCACTGGCACAAACTGACGCAAGCCAGGGGGGAGCACAAAGTGTCCACATCTGTGTTTGTTCTGCAGACTGGGGAAGGGAGATCAGAGAATTGCAGGGCTGCCAGCTTCCAATATTTTAGGGCTAATTTATGGTAATAGATGTTTGAAACACTCTCAGCCCTCAAGACATTAGTACACACCTCGGCTTTCACAAAAAAGAAATAAAAAAATCATTCTTTGTTTTCATGCTGAGCAGATAATCTGGATATTGTCTGACAGATTCAATTTGAAGTCCCATAACAAAAAGACAAATAAAAAACCTCCTTCCCTGCTACCCCTGATGATTTTTTCCCTGTGTTTGGGATGCTGTGATAATGGATTTGTGCCTGTAGGACCCACTGGGGGTTGAGAGACCCCGGGTTTGTGTATATGCCAAAGACGTTGCACAGAATGGTGAGAGTCTCGAAGAAAATGAGGAGTGCTGAAGTTCTTTCTAACAATATCCGTTGCTTTAATAGAAGATATTATCACTGTGTGTGAATCTTGTCACACATTAGGCCTCAAATCAGATGTATTTCCAGCCCTGTATTTTAAAAAGGTAGAAGAGCAACACTATGAATTTGAGTTTGGGGTGGGTTTTTTACATTTTTAACATAACTATTACAAGGAGAAAAAATCCTTTTATTTGGGTTCAAGTTCAGATGGGTTCTGGATCAAATGGCTGAAGTTATACCCTGAAATTTGTGTAGGTTCACATCATTCATATCTGTGTCTGTATTTATTAGGTGAAATGAAACAAAACACATAAAAAAGGTGAACAAACAAATGCACAAGCAAAACTGAAGCCCAGATCCCTGAGCCCGCTGCTGAATCTGGAATGAGTGCAGATCTAGGCAGAAAATTCTAGTCCACCCTCTCATTCCCCCTAATTGTCATTTTTGTTGGATGTGTTTCTAATATATGCCAATTATTTGTGTTTTTATAAACACGGTCCTTGCCCAGAGGTGAACAAGAAAGAAGAAAGACAAGGACAGGATGGCTCTGCATTACAATTTTCCTGGCAGCAAAGGCAGATTAAGAGTATCCCACCGTTCTCCAGCCAGTTGTTCCCTTTTTCCACACTGCTCCTCCTGCAGATGTGTCACTGCAGTTCTGTGAAGGGGCTCAAGTGAATCAGGTTATAAAGATTTCTTTTCAGTGTGGTCCAGCGTCAGCCCAGCCTCAGGGCAGTTCCCTCGGTAGGTCTGGAGTAGGAAATGGAGCTGCAATGCAGGGAAGAACAGCCAGGGTGGGAAACTGATAAAGTGGTTTTGCCCCTGAGGAATGATGCTGTGGTGGGGTGGGAGAATGTGGTCCAGGAGGAATATGGGTTCACTTCTTTCAAAATGTGAATAAAATAAGGGAAATCTACAAATTTCAGCTATGATTTAATATTTTTTCCCTTTTTTTCTGATTTTTAACTAATACAGGCATTAATTAAGTTGCTTATCCTTTATTTTCTGAGGGGGAGGAAAGGAGACATCTTTCCTTCAAAACCTTCACCTGCGGCAGAAATCTTGATGGAGAAGGCAGAGGACTGATACCACTGCTAAATAATCATATTGCTCAGGTGGTGTAAACTGGTTTAGTTCTGACAATGTCACAGTAATTGGCATGAGATGTGAATCAGGTTGCATTCAACCCGAGAATGGTATCAGGGAAAATGTTCTAGTAGGAGGTGAACATCAAAGAGGGAAAAGGAAATCAGAGGAAGGTGCAAAATAGAGTTACTTTACCCTTAATATCAGTGTTCATGTCCTACAAAATTACTACAAGAAACAGCATGACATGGAGCTGCATGAAACAGGTCTGCGTGTCCCAGGGAAAATATCCAGACAGAAACGTGAAAGTCTTGAGTTTTTGCAAAGCTACATTCTGGTTAGGGCAGTAGAAACATTTTTGTGGAGTTTTCTTTTGTCCTTTTTGGCCATTTTGGCATTTTAGCTTAGTTTTAATTATTGGGAATGCTATAAGAAAACTTGTTTCAATCTGGGGAAAAAATAAGAGAAGAATTTAAAATTATGCCAATTATCTTTAAAAAAACAGAAAGGGATTTATTAAAACTGATTCTTTCCTGCAAACAGCTCTGATTTCCAAGAAAAGGACTTTTCCAAGGAACAATAGGTTTATTGCAAGTACCCAGGCAGCTCTTGTGCTGTCACTGGTGTGGGTGCAGGTCTGTTTTCAAGGCAGTGCCCCTGTTCTGAAGAGCTCTGCTCTCTGTGGAGACAAGAGCCCTCCCTGGGCCCAGCCCAGCCCCAGCCTTGAGAGTCAGTGCATGCTTTGTGTGGCTCCCCTTTCACAGGGCTCTGCCTCTATTCTACCTCCTTCTTTCATTCTCCTGGTGCACTGTAAAGGTCACTCTTCCTGAAAGGAGATATTTGTTCTTTGTGTTCAGGGTTGACAAAAAAAAAAGCGTAACCCTTGCATATTACAGAGGGTTTAGGAGGCATTAATGGACTTTCACTGTAAAGTTCCTTGGGCATGGATTCCTCTTTGGTTTCGCTGTCAAAACGTGGCCAGGAATGCTCACACCTCCCTGCAGGAGGAGGTGGGATTGGGGTTTTTTTCTGGCAATGGTCCTGTTGCTCTTACGTGCTTGGGGTTGGGGGTTCTGCTGTACAGCAACAGCATCTGTCCATGTTGTGCTTGCACTGAAGGGTTTGCCGAAGGTGCTTTCCTTGGTCCCACACTGAATTCCCTCTTGAGCCCCCAGAGCTCAGGTTGTATTACATGGCTACTGTAAATTGGATAACAGCTGATCAATAGACACTTGTCCTGAAGATGAATGACCCTGGATCAGGTACAGCGCCTCCGAGGAGAGGAACCTGAGAAGCTGAATTTGAGGTGTGAAATGAAGTAAGATAAATAAGGATGGGCAGTTTGCGTTGGCACTTTATTGTGTTGCCAATAACTACTGAGTCCTGCTTTGCAGACAGACTGTGGGGAAGTTCATAGTGACCAGAGGCAGGACAAAAGGGCCTGGAAGATGTGGTTATTGGGATGGAGGAACTGGAAAGTCACATGTCTCGAGCTTGGGACTTGAATCAAGTTTAGATTGGTGAATACACACTGTACCAAACTTGTACCAAACCTCTTTGGGAGTGGGGATGAATATTTGGACTGCAAGGCCTGAGCACAGAGCTCTGCCACTTAAATGACACTACTTACCCTGTTAGTTAAATTACAGCAGGATCTAAATTTCCACGTGGGTCAGCCACTTCAGAGGAATATTTTGCAGAATTTTCTTGTCAATGCTTGAAATCATGAATACAGTAGACTGAGTTTCCACCCAGCCTGATCAGTCTTGAGTTTAAATAATAATATTTCATCTTACTTAATGAACTGTCAGCCATCTCCTGAGGGAGACACTTTAATGAGTGGCGAATCATGCCCAGTGCTTATTTATCTAAGTCAGGAGCATAGATCTGATAACGATTTCTTTTCATCTCCATGTCGGAGTCGTGTATCTGTCAGGCCACTTCCTGATCCAGACAAAGGTAATTTGCATAAGAAAGGAGGAACAGACTGGATGGCCACAGAGTTTCAGCCTTCACAGGTAGGGAACTTCAGCTTCTTACCAAAGCAGGCTGGATGTCAACTCAGAGGTGCTGAAAGGAAGAAAAAAGTGGAGGAGCTGAAAAGGAATGAAAGGGTGGAGACCAGGGCTTGGACTCCAACTCAGGCTAGTGGGAAGAGCTCCTAGGGACTGGGCAAATGTTTCAGTAACTATCAAAATTAGCTAATCAGTGATCTAGGTTCTCATGCTGGTTAACAAAGCAAGAAGTTCAGAGAGGAAAGAAAATGCTTTCAACTGGCAGGCTTGAAATTCAGTGTCTGAATCATACCATGTAGAGAAAAACTACAGGAGAAAGTGAGGGAGCTGGAACTGAAAAATACAGGCTTGGTGTAATTGATAACACAGAAACCAGGATTCTGGCATGCACTTAGATCAAGGAAGAAACATAAGAAACATTCAAGCTGCCTCACTTCAGATATTATTAAAAAGTCTAATTAAAACAATTAGTCTCCCCTGGAACCACACACAGGCAGCGGCAAGTCCATGTTTCTCTCTGTTGCCTACAAAGGGAGCCAGCGCAGAGTAGCTTTCAACTAAGAGAGTAAAATTAGGGCAACATTTTGGTGGAGGAACATCCCCAGTGCCTGAGATAGCAACCGAGCCCAGCTGAAGCATGGGAGTGACCTTCAGCAAAGCTCAGTGATGGTGCAAAGAGCAGCAAGGGTTTCTCCATCAGCACTGCTCATGTGCAGCATAAACAGCGTTCATATGGAGTGGGAAAGGCATGACAGGTCTCCCTGTGTGAAGCCTGTCTTCCGAAACCTCTCTGAAAACATTAGGATAACTTCTGAAAATGCAATTTCCTGACAGCTTCTGTCATGTGTGACACTTCTTGTAGCTCTTCTACAAAAGGAAACATTGTGTGGAATAAAGACAAATTATTCTCTAGGCTGGAAGCTGATTGTAGCTAGAGCAGTGCCTACTGAGCCATAGGAAAAGGGATTTCCAGGGACCTGGAGAGGCTGCCTGGGCTGTGCCCCAAGGCAGGACCTGTCCTTGCCAAGACAGGACATCTTCCCTCTGCTCTGGGGGTCATCCAGTCACATCCATTCTTCCACCCATGAATCTCTGCTCTTGGATTTTTACCAGACCTGACTGGGCAAAGGAGCAGGTCGGAATTCAGGATTCTCTTTACTCTGAGGAGGAAGAATTGAGTGAGACCCTGAGTCCCTTTGGACCAGAATGATTCTGTGGCTACAACTTTTGTCAGGTGATACCTCAAACTCACACGCTGCTGAAGACAAAGATGAGCATGAGGGGAAGGGTCATGATACCTGTCGTGGAAGTGATGATGCCAGCTCAGTGTCAGTGTTTATTTTCTTGCTTTCTTCCAAAGACACAAAATCACTGTGTCAAATTTTCCTCCCTTCCAGCTCTAAAATCCATTTACTGAGAAATCACTTCTTTCCTTCTTTTTGGTTTTCCTTTTGTTTTTTTTCCTTAATGTGTTGCAAGAACTAAGAAGTTTCTGGACAATTTTCCCTATTCTTCACTTATCAGATGTTTGCATAGTTGAGAAACACTCAATATGGGCAAACAGAGGATTGTGACTAGTAATAAGTACATTTGCTGTCTCAAAAGCAATAATTTTCAAAAGTTGAGAAAAACTACAAGCAAAATTGATTAGAAGAGAAACTGTAGGCAGGGAAAATGTTGATTGCAAATTAGTGATTCTGTAAGAGGAGTTTATTAGAGTGCCAAAACCCCAAACACTACGATTTCATATGAAATAAGAAGACAACATTGGCTGGAATCCAAGCCTTGCTCTGTTACAAAGCAAAAGAATGATGGAAAATCTACATCCTTACACAAGGATTACACTGGAAAATTCAGGATGAAAAATGGAAAACTTGCACCAAGACCCTTTGAGGAATTAGCTGAACTTCCTCTTGGTCTGCCGACTTTAGTCTCCAATAAACCTCACAGCATGATAGGCAATTGTGTGAACATTTTATAATAACATTATTTTTTAAAAAGGCCAGAAGGTTGTAGCTGTGTAACAGGTAACGTGTTATCAGTCAGATCAAATAATGGGGCCACATAATCTGATGTGAATTAATAAAGAATCAAAGGCGAGAAATAGAAACCAGCATTGTCAACATGATTTTGTAGAAAAATATCTTTTCAAAGAGAATTAGTTTTATTCTTTTGAGCCTGAGGTTTTGATTGATAAAAGTGTGGATGAACATAATGGATGGGCATTTGTTGAAGCAGTTCCCAGGCCCCTGACTCTTTATGGTGCTAATTTCATTTGAGATTAAGAGCATTTACACATCTGAAACTGGATACCTGCAGGTCTTAGAGACACTGGCTAACCTGGAAAAACAAATGGACAAACAAACAAACCACAACAAGAGCATTTCTGAGGTTTTACACAGAGGTCAGTACCAGAACTGCTTTTTTTATACATTTTTCATGAATTATTTGTAATGTATTTTAAAAACACTTTAAAGGAGGAAGTTTTCTTTTGTCCTTTTTGGCCATTTTGGAAGGAAGGGTGACTTGGAAACTGTTGGAGTTCTTTACAGGCACTTGCACAGGGACAAGATCCTGGGTACTGAAATGCTCTTCAGTCTGGAAAAAGCATAAGGGGAATCAATGACTGGAAGATGAAGGCAATAAATCCAGCTTTAAAAACTAGGAGATTTCCTTTTCTTAGTTATTATTCATTGATTTGCTTATTTAAATAGTCAGGGTGCTTAGAGCAAACTATTATGGGAAGATGTAGGATCTTGATCACAGTGTGCTGGTGGTGGGGGAAGTTTGCAAAGGCCAAAAGTCAATCACCATAACCTCCTCTGGTTGTCAGCTGAGGGAAACAGGTTCCTCCAGCTCACACAAGCCAAATTTCTGCTTTTCATAATGTGGAGAGATTTTTTTCCTCTCCCTTGACTACAAGGGGAGCTTCACTCAGCTGAGTTAGCTGGGGGCTGCCATCAAAGCCCTTTCTCCCAAATGATGGAAGTTTGGAGTCAGGATAAGGGGGTGGCCTCTCTTGGGGTTTTCCAGGTTAGTGAGGAAAATCTCAGGGAATGGGTTTGTCAATAGAGCTGCTCACAGAGGATGTACTGCAAATGGCAGAGAGGAAGAGGGAGCAGGGTGAAGAGAGAGAAAACATAAAGCTGCTAAAACCTAAACCGACCAGAAATAAATCTGACCTCCCTTGAGCCCAATCTGAAGCTTGAATTGTGGATTCCTCGCTGCCACCAACACAGGTTTGGGTCACTTCTTCCTTTGTACCTGGGCCCAAGGCAGCACTGTTTGGGTACAGATTCAATGAAAAATGAAACAGAGGGAAGGAGGGTTCTCTTCCTTCTTGGCTCTAAAAAGTCTGCATCCAGCACAAGACAGAGCTGGAAAAACTGTGTCCATCCTGTGCCTGCTGCCACTTTGGGGCAAAGGCCAATGACTGGCTGCTGGGAATGTGCCTGTCTCCTTGTTCCCTGGCTGCACTCCTGCCTTCCTCACTGAATGGCATTAATCATGTCAGCCTCTCTTTCTACAAGAGTGGCTGGTTTAATGGGAAACTTCATCCAGCATCAATATCCTAAGGGGAGGAGGAAATTAAGAGGAAAGTGTGTAGCAGGAAGGCAGCTGATGGGGAAAGCAGTCACTGCCAGTTCCAGAGTGTGGACTGGAGAGGGGCAAGGCAGGGAGCAGAGACTGGATTTTCTCTGGAAGTCCAGAGGCAGCAAGGATGTCAGTTGGATCTGCAGTGATGGAGGTCAGAGAGGTCTCTGGAAATCAGAGAGGATGGAGGATGGTGTGGAATGGCTGAGATCTGGAGGTACTTGCCAGGGAAGGTGGGGGGAAAGCTGGAGCACAGATGAAGCATTTGAGCCCAAAGCACTGGGCTTGAACGTGACTGAGGAAGAGGCAAACAGTGCTCTTGGAAGGGGATCATGTCAGGGGTGTGCAGGAGAGTGAGCCAGCCTGAGCACGTCTGAGGGAACAGCTCTTGTCAGAAGCAGCTGCTGGTGCTCATCGTGGCATTCCCTTCATGTACCTTCTAAAACTCCTCAAGCTTTTCCATGCTTCGTGGCAGCGTTCCTGCCTAGAGCCACAGGGCTGCACCATCTCCTGTTCCCATCTTTGCTCTGAGGCGTGTCTGAGTGTCACCTAACTGTGGGATCTCCAGGAGCTGGAATTCCTAAGTTGGGATGTTCTCATGCATTTCTGTGCCTATGGGAGTGCAGGTTGCTCAGGGAGGGTGATTTAGCCCAGAGTTCACCATCAGCTTGGCCTGCTTCTCCTGCTTCCTTTTTCCTTCCTCCTCCCTCCTGTCTGTTTTCCTGTCTGTTCCTCTGCTCCTCTGACAGCTGGTTATTACAGACATTGCTGCATATTGGTTGAAATTAAGTTAAACATTGCTTTGTAACCCATGGTGGGACTGACAGGGTTCTCAATGGACCTGAGCAGATGAGCTCCATCCTTTCACCCTGGCTTCCACAATGACATCACTTTCTCCTTGTATTTGAGCTCCTCCATCTATTTTTTGTTTTCTCACCCATTTCCCAGCTGTGATGAACAACACATTTACTACTCAGTGTATACAGAGAACAGGCTCCCTGCAGTCTCCTCTTGGGATGCTTCCTCTGAAAGAGAAGCCCCTAATGATGGGTGGTACTATGAAGAAGGTGAACACCTTAGCCTATAAATACACTTCTCTTTGGAGAAATCAAGCCCCAAAAACCTGGCAGGATTTTACACAGCAGAAGGAAATGAGGGTGACAAGGTATAGATAGTGTAGGCAGCATGGGAAAGCTTTCCATGTATGTGATGAACTGAACCTGTAGAATTTATTGTCACAGGATATTACTGAAATGAATAATTTAGGGGGAATCAAAGAGTTTGCAACCTCATTGAGAGCTGTGTCCAGACAAAACATTATGCAGGTTGAAATTTATAATGACTAAATCTGTACAACATAATCTAATTATCAGACAGGGTTAGGCAAAAATGACCTCCCATGGGAAGAAATGCACAATTAGATGTGTTAGATCTGAGCTGATGAGCAGGTATGCTAAACCTTCTTCTGAATCACCCAGCACTGAATTTTTTATCAGAGTTGCAGTAGCAGATCAGACAACCTTTGCATTTCTCTTCTCCCCATTATTCTGTGATCTTTTGAAGGAAAATATTTTATTCCCTTTCACATGGGCATTTTGGCAAACAATATATCGGGGGTCTCAGAAATCTGATTTCACATGCACTTGTAAAAATACGGCCTCAAACAGACTGATCAACCTGCTACATCATTGTTTAGTTCAATCTTGGCTTCTAAGAAATTTATTTCCTCAGTATAAATTTTGTGGGCACCATTAGTTTGCTTTTGTGTACACAGTGATCCACTGGAGGTGGAAAAAAATCCTAGATCGGATAGATCTCCCCTTCTCCCCTTCTCCCCTTCTCCCATTTTTGGAGGATATTATGCTCACCGCTATTGCCATGAAGAGGTTTTTTGGGGCAAGGAAGTCTCCCTGATCTCCCTTTCTCTGTCACTCAGCCCCACAATCACTAAGTCTGTGGTAGTGCTGATGTTTTCACTAAAGGTGGTTTCCAACCTGCTTCCTGCCTCTGAGCCATGACATGACAGACAGAGCATGAGAGAAACCCTCATGAGTGTCTTGCAGCACTGAGCATCGTGACCCCAAATTTGGGAGTCCCTTGTCTAAGGTATCAATCAGAGCACACATCCCAGTCCCTCCCATCTCCCTGGGGATTACAGAATCACAGAATCACAGAATAACGAGGTTGGAAGAGACCTCCAAGATCATCGAGTCTGACCCATGTTCTAACACCTCAACTAGGCTATGGCACCAAGTGCCACGTCCAGTCTGTTTTTAAACACATCCAGAAATGGTGACTCTACCGCCTCCCTGGGCATTCCAGTACTTTATTATTCTTCCCGTGAAAACCTTTTCCCTAATACCCAACCTATACCTTCCTTGATGCAGTTTGAGACAGTGTCCTCTTGTTCTGTCAGTTGCTGCCTGGTGGAAGAGACCAACCCTGTCTACAGCCTCCTTTCAGGGAGTTGTAGAGAGCAATAAGGTCACCCCTGAGTCTCCTTTTCTCCAGGCTAAACAACCCCAGCTCCCTCAGTCGTTCCTCACTGGGCTTGTGTTCCAAGCCGCTCACCAGCCTTGTTGCCCTCCTCTGAACGAGTTTGAGCATCTCCACGTCCTTCCTGAACTGAGGGGCCCAGAACTGGACACAGCACTCAAGATGTGGCCTCACCAGTGCCGAGTACAGGGGAAGAATGACCTCCCTGGTCCTGCTGGCCCCACAATTCCTAATACAGGCCAGGATGCCATTGGCCTTCTTGGCCACCTGGGCACACTGCTGGCTCATATTCAGTCGGCTGTCGACCAGCACCCCCAGGTCCCTTTCTGCCCGGACACTGTCCAGCTACTCTGCCCCCAGCTGGTAACATTGTTGGGGGATTTTTGTGGCCAAAATGCAGAACTCGGCACTTAGACTTACTAAACTTCATCCTGTTGGACTCTGCCCATCCATCCAATCGATCCAAGTCTCTCTGCAGAGCCCTCCTTCCTTCCAATAGATGGACACAAGCTCCCAGCTTAGTGTCACCTGCAAATTCGCTAATGAAAGACTCGGTACCTTCATCCATGCCATCAATAAAAATACTGAACAGAACTGGTCCCAGTACAGATCCCTGAGGGACACCACTGGTGACTGGCTGCCAGCTGGATGCAGCACCATTCACCATCACTCTCTGGGCTCAACCATCCAGCTGGTTCCTGACCCAGCAAAGAGTGCTCCTGTCCAAGCCATTAGAGGTGTATCCCATCCTACCAGCACGGCACTGTGGAGCCTGACTTTGTTTTGTTGTTCATGTGACACTGCTCCAACAGAACATGCACCCAGAAGACACCAGAAATGCCTGCCACTGAGAAAAACATCATTCTCCCAGGAATAACATGACCTTCCTCTTCTCTATGTGTCATTCCACACCAGAATGACAACGTGTTGGCTGAAGCAGCAGGGAAACACACTCTGGAGGAGATGCTGACATGTTTGCAATCAGTGCCAGGAGCAGAGGGCTTGGGGCTGACCCTCTGCCTGCTGCCCCGTGCACAGAGCGCTCCCACCAGCACCACTGATGGCAAACCCTGCCTGTTCTCTGCAGCAGCACAGAGCCCAGGTGTTGTTTTATTTTTAGGTGTATTCTGGACTCCACTGCAGGCTGTGAACTGGCGTCAGCAGAAGGATTGAAAAGAAATGAAGTGCTGCTCTTCACTTAGAGATGTCATTTTCCTCCACATAACCTCCCTCCCCAGGATGCTGGCCTGCCAGGTCCTGGCTGCTCGGTACGTGCGGTGCTGCAGCCGGGCTGCGGGGGGAAGGGGAGCATTCAGAGATCCCCAAAGCATCGCTCACTGGCACCCCCACGGGTGGCCACAGGAAAAGAGGGGTCACCACAGCCACCTTCCACGCTTTCCTCCCTAATTATTTCTCCCTACTGACGTGTTCTTCACCTCCAGTGCCCAGACCTGTATGGGGGTAGGATGCAAGAAAAGGGATGCAGACCTGTGAGCAAGAGACATGGGGTGTCCCCCCAGCAACCCAGTCCCACTGTCTGAATCCCATGCTGACCCCACAGGTTAAACAGATCTAAGTACAGCGTGTCTGAGATGCTTGGGGAGAGGCAAGAGGGATGTGCCACAAAGAGGGGTGCAGAGACAGCTCTGTCTTCCCCCCTCAAATGTACAAGGTTTGACCATCTGCCCCTGAATTTCAGAGGTCAGGAAAGCAAAGTTAACCTGCCAGGATGGCTCACACACAGTTCTGGGAGCTGTGGAGGGGATGTGGCTCTTTTCAGACTTATTTCCCAGCAGAGGCAGCTCTAGGAGTGAGCAGAGCAGGCACTGCCTGTGACAGCAGGCTGCTCACAGCAAGGACGTGCCCGTGGTCCTGCAGAGCAGCTCAGCTGTGCCAGAGCCAGGCTGGCTGTGCTGGCGAGGGGACACTGGGCATCTGTGACTGCCACAGCCACACAGGGAACCAGGCTGAGTCCTCACACAGTGCTCCTCACTCGCACCTTTCCCTGCTCATCTTCTATGCAGCAAAAAATCTTCTAATTCTGATCTCAGGTGTGATTACTGAGTTCCAAAAAACTTTTCGGTGCTGGCTTTACTCCTAATATATTCTGCATGAGCTGCATCAGCACTAGTAGGATTTTTAGTCTAATTACCAGAGGTGTGTGTGGATACATTTCATGTCTCCAGAAGGGTGTTAATAATAGCTCTGTGTGAAGAGAAACAACACAAATGCTGCTGCCAGCTCTAAGGAATAGGAGGGAAAAGACAAACCTGTGCATAACCTTAAAAAGTACTGCAGGACAGTACTGGCAAGGAGCATTTTCCACTGGAGGTGAGTGGTATTCTCCTCAGTGCAGGTAGGGGAATTGAGGCACGGAGCTGCCAAAGCTGGCTCAGGCTCCCCTCAGCAGCGCTGAGGATCAGAGTGGTGTGTCCTGACTCTGGAGCTGCTCACCAGGTGCTGCTGCCCTTCCCTCCTGACTGTCACACCTTGTAACTGTTCTCTGCGCTGCCTGGGCAGGGAGCTGCAGGATCTCCAGGATAATGAGCTGTTGTAGACACTCCAGCTGATGGCTTTGAAGTGAGTGGAGCATGCTGAGCCATAAGTGACCATGGAGGTGTGCTGAACACACACTCCCTTGTTCTCTGAAAGCTGGGATATAGATCCTTGTCTAAGGTCCATCACACAGAGCAATTGAATGAATGAATGGCCCTTAACTCCTCCTTTCAGTCCTTTTCTGGTTGCTTGGCACAAACACAGCTTTTCCCACATCTGCTGTGTGAGATAGCTACAACTGCTATGTTTGGGGATTTGTTTGTGAGTAAAGATCCCCAGGACCTCAGCTGATCGGTGTCAGCCAGGGACAATTTTCAGCGTCAGAGGGAGACAACCTTGTTCCCACGGGGCTGGCCTGCTCCCTGGGTATGAACACATTTCCATCTCTTTCTGCAGGGTTAATTTCACAGAATTAACTACAGAATTAACTAGGTTGGGAAAGACCTTTGAAATCATCGAGTCCAACTTATATTTCTTCCCACTGCTCCCTAGTAACTGATCACTTTGGACCAGGACAGGTTCAGAGGAGTCATTCAGGTGAAAAGCAGAGACATCTCTGTGGATGGGATGCCTCTGGATAGTGGAGGCAGTGCTGCAGTTGTGTAAGTAAAGAATAGATATTAGAAATTAAAGTCAGCAGACCAAAAGGGATTTCAGCTAGTTCTTCAAAGGGTCTTGGTGCAAGTTTTCTATTTCCCACCTTGAATTTTGATATGTAATCCTTGTCTGTGCATAGAAATTTTCCATTGCTTTTTTCTTTTGAAACAGAGCAAGGCTTGGATTCCAGCCAAACTTGTGTTCTTATTTCATATGAAATTGTAGTATTTAGGTTTTGACTTTCTAATAAACTTTTTTTGCAGAATCACCAATTTGCAATCAACATTTTCTCTGCCTACAATTTCTTTTCTAATCAATTTTGCTTATAATCTTTCTCAACTTTTGAGAATTATTGCTGTTGAAACAGCAAATATACTTCTTACTCAGTTACAGTCCTCTGTGTGCCCACACTGAGTGTTTCTCATTGTCCTGCAGTGTTACTTTGCTGGATCCTGTCACATTCACACAGCCTTCATTCCTAACAACATTATTTTAAAATTTAGAGCTCTGTCATTCTTGGTATTATTTTTAACAACCAAGTGGATCAACTTTCATGATGGTGACAATTTTTATGTTTCACTTTGCCTCTGAGGTCAATTTACTTTCAATGTTTTCCAAACAGATCACTTGGATTGTTTAAGAACTTGCTTTAGGGAAGTCGTTTTGTAAAGAGTTTCAAAACTTTGGCATATCTTCAGGAATCAGATTTTCTTTGAAACAAAATTACAAGAGCTCTGTTAGAAATTCTGACTCTTGTCCAAATCTAATTCTACCTGTGCATGAAAAAAAGAAGGAAAAATGAGGGAAATTATTCTTTAAAAAAATTATTTATGAAGGTAAATGCAAAATTGAAGAGGAAAGGAAAAACAAACTTGTAAGAAATTCTGTAAATATTTAAAGGCAAATAGCAACAACCACAACAGTAGAAGTGAAAGTCTTATCTATTGAACACAATCCAAAAAAAGGGGTTAATAAGGGAGTGTGGGAACAAACTTGTGAACAGAATGTTCAGAGTATATATAAAATATTAGAGAGGAATGTGGAAAAAACAATATAAGGACCAGACAGTGGCTGTGGGAAAGCACACAGTGATGCCAGAAGCAGTGGAGCAAATGGAAATGCAACCCCCAGGCTGTGGAGGGGGAAGGACACCCAGTTAATGCCTGTAAGCCCTCGAATTAAACAAGAAAGGCAACAGCTTACTGGGGATAAAATTACACAGGGAAAAATCTATGTCAAATACAGAACAAGGTGGCAATTGGTGTGTGAGGAGAGAATATCTAAACACAGCCTCAACTACTCAGAAAATGGGCAGAGAAATCCTGGAGTGAAAACCAAAATCACTCAGTGTAAAAGCTGCAAACTCACAGCAATAACTGGAGAGTGTTTACAAGTAGCCCTTGGGTGAAAATTAACAGGATCTGCAAGGTTACAACCAAATCAGGCCTTTGGGGAAACTTCAAACTTTTAGGAAGGCAAAGATGGAGCTGAAAGCTTGGGCAAAAATGGTGAAGTTGCTTTGGTGCACCAGACACATCTTGGGCAGATGTGGGAAACACAAATGAGCGAATTTCTTTGAGGAATGATGGTGTTTCATGGTTAAAAGGGAGTAGGGGTAAAATCCCCTTCAGTTCCCCAAAACCAGAAAGTTTGCTGCAACCATATCAGGGTAAAGGAGAGCTCATGGATTTGGGAGTTCTGGCATCAGAAACAGTCCTAGAAACAGTCTGCTCTCTGCATAAATGCTCTGATGGGGAAAGGAGCTGACCCCATCCTCTGAGCTGAGCTGTGAGTGGTTATTGCTGTGAGTGGGTCAGACGAACAGAAGAGGCCCAAAGATTGGCTGAAGTGCCACTAGTGGAAGGTCTGTCCCAGTGGGAAGCCTCTGTGTCCCACAGGACAGTGGTTGTGCTGGGTCTGTGCTCAGAAAATGGCACACTGTCATCTCTCAGCTGTCACTGCAGGACAGGGAGGGCAGTGACTGCCCTCAGCCTCTTCAAAACCACTGGGTAAGAGTGAAATGGGTCCCTCAGGTGAGACCTGCAGTGGTTGGGAGGGGAACACTCCACTCCTGCCTGTACTGGCCGAGAGCACAACCTCCTGGGACAGTCCAGCTTTGGGCTCAGTTCCTTCAAAACACCTGGAGGTAGCCAAGCAGCGATGCCAGGCTGAATAACACAGGATTAGCTTCAGGGGAATTAAGTGATCTTTAGTCTGCCAACGGGGAGTCAGTAAAGGGAATATTATTTGCCCCAGGTGGCAAAGTGAGTTAATAGCAAAGGCAAAAAGAGGCAGTCCTGGGTCTTGCCCTTACCCAGGCACCAACTGGAACTTTTCTGACTTAAACCTCTTAATTGTCCTGAAGGATCTTAGTTTCCAGCCTCATCGCCCAGCTGGACCAGTTTAGGAGGTGGCACGAGAGGATTGGTTAAGAGAAGTTTTTAAACAAACTCTCTAGCCTTCCATGGAGGGATGAGGGTGTGATTGTTTTGGGAAGAGGCTGTTTGTTCCTGATGGTCCATTCTGATTTTTACCAGGAGGACTGGAATTATTTGGGCTTTCCAGGTTGAAGACACAGCAGGTGAGTAATGTATGGAAGTGCTAGTTCAGGTATTGTTGCCAGGATGTCAGGAGAGGCATTAAAATGAAGCACAGTGAAATAAGGAGGTGAGATATGGTAACTTCTTTGTGCTCCCTTTTCCTATCCCGAGGCTTCCCACTAAGTGATGACTTTGTATAATTAAAATGAACAAAGTAAGTGGCAGCAATCCATCTTCACAATCACAGCATTTTCTCCTTCCCTTTGTTGAAGTGCTTTGTTCATCTCAAATTGGTTAAAAAAAAAAAAAAGGAAAAAAAATAATAAAAAATACAGAAATAGAAGTTGAATGGGTGCCTGCAGGGGCTGTATTTTTAGCAGCTCATCAGTTTGCAGAGAAGCTCAGAGGTTGCAGATTCTAATTGCCAACCTGGAATGTGGAAAGCAGGACAACTGAAAGAGTGTTTGTGTTGGGGAGAGCAGGATGATGTCAAAGCAGGGAAGGAAGAGATAATTGGCACCTTTGCTATGTACAAAATGTGGTGGGACACCGTGTGGTGAGGCCATCTGGACAGAGTTTGGGGCGTGAGAGCCTGGTGAAAGGCTCTTGTGGAATGCAACTGCAGGAGGGATTTTGCCTCTTCCCTGGCTGGAGCTGTGAATGTTTATGCGGCCACCCCGGGGAGGCTGGATTGGGATATTTGCAGATGGAGCGTGTCAGATCCAACTGAGATGCTGGCTGGGAGGAGGAAGTGAGCAAGTAGAAAATGACAGAACAGATCTCTAACAAGAAGGTAGAACAGAGGGTGATCCCTGAGCACAGATCCAGGAGCCAGGGCTCTAAAGAGGGATGAGGTGTGAGCTGCTATAGCCTTAAAGCATTAACTAGATTCAGTTCAGCCCTGGACTTATGCCCAGCAATGTCCATCTGCAGGAGATTGCTGTGAGAGGAGCTGATTGACTCTCTTTGTGGCCTTTTCCAGAAGAACCAGGATCCTGCTGTGGGATTCCAGAGTCTTGCCCAGGATAGAGGAGGAGGTGCTCGGTCTATCCTTGCTGACATGGACCTGGTTGCTGTCCTCCCCCGTTCTGCTGCACACCCTCAAAATTGGCTGTCATGATTTGCAGCTCTAGGTCCTGAAATGGATGTCCTGGAAGTGCTGAGTGTACTGACAGCTCAGCTGATGGCTGTGGGATGCAGGAGCTCATGGCTTGGAGTACGGGAGAAGGCTGCCTTGTGTTTGTGTGGTGGAGGAGCTTGGCAGGTTTTTGGCTTGCTTTCCTGATAGACTATTTTCATCTCCCCTGTCCTACTTCCTTCCACACAGGCCTCATTTCCCCCCAGGGACTATAACTAAACTCCTCTCTGTAATTCCAATTGGTTCATCAGCTCTTTGGAGCATTTCCAGGCACACAGCAGAAGAGGATCACATGGGTGGCCCATCTGATGCCATGTACATAAAAAATGAGCTATGTACAGACTGGACTGTGCTAAACAGGTCTTGCTATGGCTGCAGATATGCTGTCAGGACTTTGCCACCTACTCTGTCACAGGCAGATAAATAACACTAAAAAATACACCTTCCTCTGCATGGAAGACCCAGTCCTAACACAATCAAAGCCAGAAACGTCTGACTGAAAGAGCATCATGGGTAAATGCTAATTTGCTGAGGTAGTGGGTTAGGGGCAGAGAAGTAGGACAGATATATCAAAAAACATGGGTAAAACCATATGTAAGCAGTGCTGCAAGAACAGGACTTGAGGGGGAAATGGAGACAAGCATGGCCATGGCTGATTGCAAATCACATCTGATGTGCAGGATGCCGAGTGGAGCTGGTAAGGTCATCCTTCCATATGTATGAGCTTGCTCATCTCCTTGCTGGTAACCCCCCAAATTGGATGCTCCAGATCTCCCTTTCCCTGACCCTTGGATTGCGGTACAAAAGGAGTGCCTTGAGGCAGCTTGCAGAGCTCAGCAGCATGGGGGACACACTTGATTCCTGTGAGGGGATAATGCAGCCCCTCCAGCCCATGCTCAGCACCTTTTTTCCCCCAGCAAAGCTGTGGGAGCACAACCTTGACACTGGCCTTTGGGATGCTCCTGACACGGATTAGTCATGCTGCCGTGGATCAGCTGCCTGCAGGGCTGTCACTTTGTTCTTCTTCAAGGAAGAGCCAGTGGGCTGAGGAGGCTCCAGTTCCATCTGCCAGCAAAACCCGTAGCAGGGAAAGAGCAGCAGCAAAGGGGGGAGGTGCTGGAAGGGGGGAGCAGTGGGTTCCCTCGATAATTAGGATGGCTGCATCATCACTTATGCAAATAGGGGGAAGAAGGAGGCTTTTTGCAGAAGGCTCAGTGGAGGAGGGAACAGAAAGATGGAGCTATTCTCCATGAAAGAAAATACCTGGCCTGAACAAAGGATGTGTGGTCCCTTACACACTTTTCTCCTGACCAGAAAAGGCAAAATCAGGAGCCCTTCAGGACAAGCAATCCCTGGTTGGAGTTTGGCTGCTGTCCTGTGTTGCACACTCACGCAAACTAACACAAGGAGCCTCGGGCAAAAGCAAGCAAATTTTATGTCTGGTTATTCCTCAATTCCTCCCACCCCTCCCCATGTCACAGAGGTGTGTCTCTGTCCCAGCATTTTGACAGGCTCATGTCCATCCCTCAACTTCCCCCTTTGCTCAGAGGGCTCTGGTTTTGTGGGAATGCAGGGAGTAAAGCTGGGTACAGCTGAGCCCTGCTGGGATTCACAGCCTGAGCTGTCCCCAGGCTGCAAAGCAGTTTCTCTTTCCCCTTATTTCCTGGAGGAGGTAGCTCTGTCACCCTTAGTGGGAAGAGGATTGAACAACATTGTCATCCTACACCACCAACATCTTCCTGTGTCTGACACCAGCACAGATGTGTTTGCATTCAGTGTTTTCCACTTGTGCCCGTTCAGCTTGGCAGGACAGCTGCCCTCATGCTACAGTGCAGGAATTCTAAGGAGAGCTGCTCTGCAGCCCAGCTGTGGCTGCTCTCTCCCTCTCCCTCCACACTGCTGGGCTGCCATGCCATGTGGGAGTATGCTTTTTCAAATTTGGTAATGTGTGATTCATTGCTTCCTTGCCAGGAGGTAGAATGGGACAGACCTTGAAATACCCTGTGGTGACTCTTGGGGCTGTCCTGTACAGAGCCAGGAGCTGAAGTCGATGGTCCTTGTGGGTCTTTTCCAACTGAGGATATTCTATGATAAGCCAGTGATATGAAAGCAGCAGCAAATTGTCACCTTCTGCCCATCTCTCCACTGCTTAGTAGGTGGAGCCTTGTGCAAAATGGTCCTGCAAGAGGGCTTTAATACCAGAGAGACAAGGAGGGGCTCCTGATGATGCCTCATCCTTGCACATCCCAGGCTTACAGCAGTAGCTAATCCTATCTTACATGCTGATGTCCAAGTTTGGACTGTCAGCAGTATTTTGACAGACATGAACCAAGGTGTTCTAGTTCCAAAATGCAATAAACCTCAAAAGAATAGCACAGTCTTGGCTGCCTTGGGACTGCTGTCTCTGTATGAGTGCAGGGCATGTTGTTAGGGTTGGACTTCAGCAGGAGATCCATGGCTCTGACTGCTCACACTGGAGACAGAGACACCTCTGTGAGGCTCCAGAGCTCTTCCCTGAGCCTGTGTGAACTATAGGGATGATGGGAAACTTTGGACTTCAGATGATGCTCAAGGCAGCACTGTGGACATCACCAACCAATCCAGAAAATTCCTTTTCTCATGATGTACCTTGGCTGTATCCTAATAGAATCACACGACTTCTCTCTGCTTTAGAAGGGCAGGAAATTCTCCCAGTTCTGCCTTATTGTCAGTTGAGCAGCCTAATCAAAAAACATTGTCTTGTTTGCAGGCTTGACAGGTTTTAATGCAGGGCAAAGCTAAACAAACAAGTGGAAGAGGAAGGCACGGCAAAATCAGTTCTGCCAACTAACTACCAGGGGATCTCGTCAGGACTCGTACATCTCCAGCAATTTCTCAATCTCAGTGGAGTCCTGCCTGCGGAATGAGGAATATCTCCTCATCCCAGACCAATTAAGACATACCAAATCACATGTTTTTATATCCCTCCCCAACACAGATAGGCAGATACATTAACAATCTCTCAGCCCTCCTCCTTTTGTTGCTGGCAAAGAAGGATCAGCTGTCCTCTTGCTGTTCCCAAAAGTGGAGTCTGATTGGACTGCCAGGAGGGCAGGAAAACCCTGGATAATGCTGCACCCATAGCTAAGCTTCATGTGCCACCAAATGGCACGGCTGAACGAGGAATCCTGGCACTGAAGCAGCCTGAGCTACTCTCCTTCTCAGGCACAAAGGGAAATTTGTGCAAATTATGGTTCCTCTACTGCAGGCAAGGCTGATTCAGTTGTACTTGGGCAGTGTCAGCCAGTGGCTGATTTAGGCTTATTCCAGTCTTGGGCAAATTCAAGTGTGATTTGGGAAATGCATCTGATCAGGAAAATAGTTCCTCTGGCAACACTCCTGGAGGCACCAAAACTTAATGTTTCTCCTTTAGTGTGGTGCAACAAAGGCCATTAAGGCTGGATGGATTCTGTTCACATTAGAGACTTTTCCTACAAATGAGGAATTCATGGGAGGGCCATGTTTGCAGCAAATGAGTGTTTGTCGGTTGCTCCCTGCCTCCTGCCCCCCATCCCAGCAATAGGAGAATTCCACAGGAGCACTCTGCTTCCTGATGAGAGCAGCTTTTTGGGGAAGGCGAAGCTGATGGTTGCCTTGACTTCCATGATTTGGGAAGGGCCGTTACCTGAAAACACAGAAGAAAAGGTGCATTTATGTAAACATTAAAAAGTGAAGACTGTGGAGTCCAGGACAATCCGTCTTTTAAATCTGGCTTTTATAGCATTATTATGTGAGACAGCCTCGTAAAAAGCTCTCTGTAGGTGCCATTATCTCGCGTTGTGGCTTCGGCGGGTGAGCTGGAGAAGCTGTGAGTTTGTGCAACAGCACATGTTGGAGTGAGTTATGGGGTGTCAGGGGCCCCGTGTTAACGATCCCACAACCCATTCAGCTCCTTTAAGGTTAATCAACTCAGCATTTGTGTCAGGTGTAATGTCTAATTAAAATGATGGAAGAGGTGCGAATGCCTCCTGGCAGAGGAGGGAAATGGCACAAAGAGGCAGCGTCAGTGCCATATTGGTTTGGAAAAATCAATAAGAGGAGCTCATTTTATCCCAGTGTATCTCTGTGTTTGCCATTCAGTGGCTCGTTTGGAAAAGAGCCAACTGGCTGCCCGGGAGCCTGGAAACTGTGGTGTTTGGAAACACTTAAAGACAGCACTGGTGGGAAAAGGAGAGGGAAGTGGCATCGGTCAGGGATGGGAGACTGGGTCAGTGTCCTCACATCTGACAGGATGAGAGGAAACAGCCTCAAGCTGTGCCAGGGGAGGGTCAGGTTGGCCATCAGGAGGAATTTCTTCATGGAAAGGGTGGTCAGGCATTGGAAGGAGCTGCCCAGGGAGGTTTGGAGTCCCCATCCCTGAAGGTGTCCAAGGAATACCTGGATGTGGCACTGAGTGCTCTGGGCTGGGTGACAAGGGTCAGACTCAGTGACCTTGGAGGCCTTTTCCAACCTGAATGGTTCTGTGACGGCAGCCTGGACCATGGGAGACTCCGTGGAGGCTCACTGATGGAGAAGGAAAGGATGGGCAAGCAAAAAGGGAAAGGAAAGGACTAGGAACCCAGAGGGTAGAAAAGCAAGAAGGTCTGGGCTGGAAAAAGCAGGTCTTCTGAAGGAGACACACGGAACATCAACTGGATGGAATGGGGGGGAGGAAAAAAGAAAATAATCTTGGGCATTTCTGCATTCCCACAAATTCCATCTAGGTTATTTACTTTTAAACTGTCCCTTAAACTTTCTATCTGTTATGAGAAGCTTAAAAAGGGAAAAACTAAGAAGTCTGAAAGCAATTTTCACTCTGTTGATATTTCTGTTGAGGAAAGGCAACTTTCAGACAAACTGAAACACTGAAGAGAGGTTTGTGAGCTTTTTTTTTCCTCCCTCCTGTATTTTCAGTGGTTTGAAAACGTGGGGGTCAGAGAGAATGACATGGATGCTGTCTTTAGATTTCTTCTCTTAAGGAGTAACTCCATAGGGCATTATAAAAGATAGTTAAAATTTCCCTGGAAATAATTTTTAATGTGTTGTAGCCATTTTTCAGGATGTTACAAGTCTTCCATTGCTATTTGTGCAGCCAGCTGGACAGACATCCATCCAAAGAGCTGTACAAAATGTGTGAAAGCTGGGGCTAAATCAATAACTTTCCATCCATGCAGTTACACTTCTCTGCAAATATAAACATTTGCTCATTATCACCACACACAGTTTCATCTCCACTGAATTTTTAATGAAAAGGAATGATAATTTATTCACTAGCTTTTTTTTTTTTTAAGAAAAATGATATCTTTGCCTAATGATTTTACTCCTTCTGGTTTTGTTAGAAGCTTCCTGTTTTCCCTTAGTCTATGTTGGTTTTCAGGTGCACTGAAAATACCTGCAGTGAAATATCCACCTGATAAAGCACCTGATAGAAAAGCACAGCCAATCCCAGAGCAGTAAAGACAGACACACTCTTCTAGGGGCAATTTTGGCCTTGCAGGGGCTGAACTTCCCTCTGGACAGTCTCCTCTCCCCATCTTCAATGGATTCAGCTACAACACTGCACCTTCAGGTTTCTCCTTTGACAGAGCTGGGATAAGTACAGACCTGGAGGACATCTAAGAAGCAGCACTCAGCTGATTTGTAGCACAGTTCTCACCTTGCTTTTCAAAGTCCCACACTAAGAATTCAACTTTCCTCCTCCTTTCCCCTACCCCAAGAAAAAAGCCTGTGATGCTGCTGGGATGACACATATTTACATGCTCTGGAATCTCAGATTGGGCAGGAAATGTTCTGGGATTATCCTGATTTAGGACCTTTAAGTACACTGTGCAATGACAGCATCTCAACCTGAAAGCTCTTTAAGGAGAAATTAATTTATGCGTGACAGTGATTAAAGGAGAGAGGAGATGGAAATTAGCAAATCCATCTCTATTGCTGAGATCCCATTATGATTATAAGGAGAGGGGAAAATCAGCATTATGGGTGTCAGCTGCAATCTGCTGTATTCATTTAGCAGCCCATCCTACCTGGGAATTGTCCTCGAATGGATGGATATACCTGTCACACCAGCTTGGCCTGAGATGAATCAATTGTCTCCATGGTGGAACAGAGATGGAAACCACTTGGCAGGATAATAACTCCCATTTGGAGTTTAATGCAAGGACCTGAAGCAAGGCCCATCAAATAAAACCTGGTGGGAAAGCTTCTGGATCCTGTAGACTTCTTGCACAAAGATGTCAGAAATGACATGGTCACAGAAATGGAGCTTCTTTATTGTGGCCAGGCAAGATGGCCAAGGGACCATCTGGATATTGAAATATGATCCAGACATTAAATGAAACTGCCCTTCCTTTGACAGGCAAAGTAACACATTTTTCTTATATTCCAAGATGGATTACAGCAGTTGGGATGCAAGTTAGCAAGCAGCAAGAGAAGTTGCCTACAGACAAAAGTTGGACAACATTTCTAATGCTTAAAGCTTTCAACCCAGTTTGGAGTGTGAATGTTTCATCAAAGAATTCTCTAGAACACTGGAGGAGAAAGAAATACTATTTCTCTCAATTATATGAAAACTGTCCTACTGTAAATATTTCAATGTTTACACAAAAGTGATCTTGGTTCTTTTTCCCAAGGCTGGTGGTAACTGGAACCATCTTGTTTGAAATTCCTTTGAAAGAGTCAAGATTCTTCTCTGTTGTTTTTAAAAACAAGAAATTATTTTAATTTATTTCTTTTTGGTGGGAATTAAACTGAATTTTGAACACTAAAAGGATATCGCAAAGCTTTAGGCAAAGAGAGAACATGATATACAAAACAAAGTAGGTTTTTTTTTACTCTGATACTGTGTTGAATAAGAGGGTGGCTCATTCCTGCCACTATTGATCTGATGCCTTAGGTTTTAACTTTTATATTTTTCAAATCCTGCACTGCCTGGTGTGTCACTCTGGAGTTTCTTGTCGCCTGTTCACTTCTGCTCTCTCGTGCTAGGCAGACATAACAAAGCCTCTCCAGGCCTGCTCTCCAAGGACACTCACACCATCCTAGGCCCAAAAGGTATAAACCAAAAGCTTCTGAAAGGGGGGCAAACTTGGGGAAATTACATCATTAACTGAAGCTTTAATTGGAGAATTAACCCTGATATGCAAATGAACCAAACCTATAAAAGTGTAAAGAACTCATGACCTGGGGTCCATCTTGGGGTCCATCTTGGCAGTGGCCTCTGGCTCCCCAGGGCATAGCTTTGAAGGCCCTTCAAATAAATACCTCCCTTTATTCCCTCATTCTTGTCTAGTCTCTGTTTAGGTGGCCTCTCAAGGCATCAGATCCATCCCACACCTATTGATTTCACAGCTCTTTTCCTTGCAAAATTAACTTGGGCTGTGAAAACACCCGGAAGTGCAAGGAAAAACTTTTTGGGAAGGGCTACAAGACCCCTTGTTCATCATCTGCTTGCACTGGTTTGTGGTCACTGTTACTGCTGCTTGTTTGACCTTTGTGGACTTGATTCCCAGTTGGGAACTGGAATCTTGTCAGAAAGAACTGGTTAATAAAGTAACAAAGGTCTCTGACCTCTTCAGCAGTTTCATACACCTGTAAATATTTCTCCCAGCTCCAGAAGGAACAAAGAATCAATACTTAATGTGGTGTAATATACTACAGTGGATATAACACACCCAATATTCAAAGGGCTATCCCTCACTCAAGTGTCAAAATGCCTGGTTAAAGCATTTTCTTCCATCCCCTCTAAAGCTCCACATTTTGGAAAGATGCCTCAGCACATCTCCAACAATGATTTATCCTCCTGCTCTATTCAAGGAAATAAAGTGACTTCAGCCTCCTTGTTTAACAAAATAAAATAAAATCAGACACAAATCCAACCTGGCAGGATAAAAAAAATATATGTACATATAAAGAGAGAAACTCTGCTTTAGAGGAAGAATATGAAATTATATTGTAAATTAAATTACAGGAAGGTAGAATAATATGAACTGAAAAAAAGATTAGATCCAAGGCTGAGTTTCAATCATTGGCTTTCCTGGATTTTACTGGGCCCATGAGTCTGGCTCAGCTGCCCTCAGACAGACACAAGGGTCTGGTTAATTCATCTCTTCCTTCTTCTGTAATAAATACGACTGACAAAGAGGAGCTGAAAAACAGGAGGAGGAGAAACCTGCTTCAAAATGAAGCCTGGTAGAGCTCGAGGGTAATTACACCATCCATGGGAGGGATGTGAGGGGGTTTGCCTGGAGACACTCAGTAGAAGCTGGGTTGTGGGGAAGGGGATGCTGAAGTACTCTGGGCTAGGTGGGAGGAAAGGGAGAAGAAGAGTGTTAACTATCTAGACAAGGTAATTAATATGGAATTGACAGGGAAGGGGCTGAGCAAATTAGCAGTCTGTGGAGGAAGATTAACCAGCTGCAGTTACAGAAGAGGGAGCAGTTGAACAGGCAGGTACTAAACCTAATATAGGGAAGGGCCAGGGTGAGGCTTCTGCAGCCTTTTGCTCCATCCCCTGCTGTGTGGAGAGGGGACAAGGGACACCTGGCAGACTGCTGTGGAGAAATGAAGGCAGAATTTTTATATCTTATTTCTCTTAAATGCATCTTTGATTCAGTTGTACTTAAATTTTCCTACAAAGGGATTCCTATGAATGCTTGATTTGGGATCTTAAATAGAGATACCTGCTTTTCAAGGAAGCTGAGCACCTCAGCAGAAATCTGCAGAGCTTTGAGCACCTGCTCTGTTCTAGAAACCAGCCAAACTCCTTCCTAGGGGAGCTGCCTGAAGAAAAAAGGGAAAAATAAATATATAGCATTTGGATGAATTCATTGGGATGCTTTCATCTCCTAGAAAGAGATGCGAGGGACAGACTACCTTCGAGTGCTGGCTTCAGGTCATTCCCAGGGTTAATCTGAAGGTACAAAAAGGCCACAGTGCTGGTCTGAGTCACTGTAAAGATGAGGACATGATGTAATGATGACTGTTTAGATTTTCTTTGAAGTGAGGAAGAAAATTGACTTTATTTTTTAAATTGTTGCTGTGCTGGAGAGCACCCTGTGTTTGTTCCAGAGAGCAGAAACATCTTAGCTGCTCCATATTGCATGTGCCTGGAGCTTCAGCCATGAGACAGGCAGAGTCAGTCCAGGTGGATATCTCTGGAAACCAATTCTGATTCCCTTCCACCCCTCTGCTAACAGAGCAGATGGGGGAATGCTTTCCACAGCCTCGATTAGAACAGTTTTGCCTCAGCTATTCTTGAGCCTTGTTCTTCATTTTGGTGCAGGATGAAAGCTGCTATCTGCCCAGAAATGAAGCCATCCAGTCCCCTGCAGGTCCCTTTGTGCTCCTGGCTGGAGGCTAGGCAGCAGCACAATGGGCTTAAGGGGCTGCCGAGGGATGGGAAGAGGAGAGACGGCAACTTTTCCCCCAGGGAGGTGTCAGGCAAAGGGGCTGGCATTGTAGCTACATCCAGAAGAATAAAATGAAGGAAATAAATAAAGGAGGCACAGCGCGTCCTACAAACAAGAACATGTGTCCGCATTTATTAACATTTCCAGCGCGGATTTAATTCCCAGCAAAGTGCTCCTGCCTGCACGAAGCCCGGGCGTGTTGCAGGAAACCTCTCGTTAAGTTCCGTACAAGCCATCTTTGTAGTGCGTCCTCCAGGGGAATCTTCAAACGGATTCTGTAATTTCACTGATAAATGGCTCTTTTGCAAAACACTATTTACATTCCAGCATCGGAAAGGCTGGCGACTGTTCCTCCCTCCACCCCTCTCCATCGTCTCCTCCCAGCGCCTTCAGGGATGGAGCTCCCGCTCACTCCAGGGAGCTAATAAAGCATCTGTAGGTCCTGTAAGGAAGGAGAAGCTGGATTTTTCCAGGAAGAAATGCAGCGGTAGAAGAACAGCAGCAATGCCTTAAATGGGATCTCCCTGGATTCTCGTGGAAATAGGGAGACATAGCCAGATTTGTCTCAAAGACTGGTATTAGGATTCTGAGACTGTGTGGGGTTTTTTTTTTTAGCTTGGCATTGCCACAGGTTTTCTGGGTGGCCTCAGGCCAGCCACTTAATCTCTTTAGGGTCCTGTTTCCATCGAGGCTCGAAGGATGAAGACGGCGACTTTATTTCATTTGTTTGTCCTGCCTATTCTGATTACAGCTCCCTGGAGGCAAGGATTGTCTCATTAAACAAAGCTGCCTGTACTTGGGGATCCCAGCTTTGGTCTGGCCTCTGGGCATACAGAACAACAAAACAACATCTGACAACCAGTCTAGACAGGAAAATAATTTGCCAGAGAAATGCAGTTTGGTCAGTACTTCCTTTTATCTTTAGTGCTTAACTGGGCCTTTTTGCTTTTACTGGTCATGTATCTGCTGACCTGCATTTAGGAAAGACAGAGTTTGGGGTGATTTCTATCTTTATCCACTTGCCTGGAAAAAGGAATTAAAAATCAGATCATGGCAATCCTTCATGTTCTTTTCCTTCCCATCACTGGGTGTTTGTGCAAAGCTGTCAGGGAGCAGTCAGGCCCCATGGATGTGTTGGATGGGTTGTGACTGAGCTCTCAACAAGAGAAAAGACCCTAACAGTGAACACAGCAGACAGTGAACACAGCAGAAAGGCAAACTTCTGTATAATTTTTTTCATGACGGACCTCTAGGTTTCTTTGCCAACATTGTCTTTTTGTGTTCCTGTGGTCAGCACAGCATCAATATACCTGATTTACAGTTAGATTAATTGTGCAGTCTGAGCATGCCTGCAGGTCCCAGTTGGTGCCAGTTTGGAGCGCTGGCTGCACGCCTGCATCGCCTCCCTCCTGGCTGTTCCTAGGGACAGGCTCACTTCTGGAATTCACAATAACCAGCACCTTCCCACCAAGCCTTCTAGCTTAAGTTTCCAATCTACATTTACAGCCATCTGAATTGAGCTCAGGTAAATTTCTGAAGGGAAGGAGAATCAATGCACCAGAAGACATTGGTTGGCTGCTTGCTCTTTTTCCAGAAACAATGATGCCCAGGTCGCCGGAGAGCACAAATCAGGCTCTGCAGGTTTCAGCACTGATTTCTATCAGTTCATCCCATGCACAAATTTCTCAACTGTTGCATGTCAGTAAATCCTCACCTTCAGGCTGTTACTGGTTTTAAACCCAGTGAGTGAGGACAACACACCTTCCCTGCAGCAAAAGAAAATTGCAGATGTAGAAACCACTAGACTCTTGAGGATGGCACCACACACCTAGCAAAAAGTTGGTTTACTTTTAAATTGGTTCCTAAGGAAACCAAGTTTCCACAGTCTTTGTCTCTTTGTCTGTCAGTCCGTCCCAAAAAACTTTTTCATAAATTAGAATTTCAAGCACATTTTATGCAGTAGGAAAGAGTAATGAAACTCCAACTCAATTGGTGAAGCTGGCAGAGAAAAGAGTCTGAAACTGGTGCTGCTCTTGACCTGTGCAGGAGTTCAGCAATTCCCAGCTCTGTCTGCTGCCATTTACTTAAGGAACCTGCTGCCTCCTACCCCAGCACTGCTTCAAAGCCAACAGGAATTGGGGTCTTTCTGAGTCACTGGTGGGGAATCTGGGTTACCAGGCTACAGGAGTGTTGTGGTTTGATGCAGCTAAGTGGCAAGCACACAAAATCTGTTATTTTCCTATGGGGAAAATAAGAAAATATTGAGGAAAACTAGAGAGCTGCGAGACAAAAGAGGTTCAAACTTAAACAGTTGAGGTACAAAGAAAGAGTTTTATTACTAACAGAATTAAAAGTAAGAGAAATAACAAGAAATTAAAGCAAATCCCTCTCCCCCCCCCCCCCCCCCTTCCCAGCACTTCCCTCCTTTTACCCAACTCACACAAAGGATAACAGAATATGGGATTTTAGTCAGTGTTGCAGTTCTTGAAAAGTCTTTCTTATGCTTAAGGAAAAAAGGGTTTTCTTCTGCATCACGTGGTTCCCAAAGTGCCACCAACAGCAGACCTGCCCAGAAAGAAACAATCTGCTGTGGTGTAAAACATCTCTCCCCTGAAAAATCTCACAGTTCCTTCACACTGCCAAACATGGGTCATCACATGGGGTTATTAATCTTTTTAAGGATGAGTTATTCTGGCCTGAACACAAAGGCTTTTCTTCGCCACAAGTCTCTAACAGCCTCTCACTGCTTCTCTATAGCCTGGCATGGGCCCTCTTCACAATCTTCACAGGCACACACGAATTCTCCATCCCCCCATATCCTTCAAATGGATCAAAGAGACAAACAGTTTGTGGTATTACAGTTTCTTACCACGGCATGCAAGAAGGTTTTTAAGCTACGCGCGAGAATCGCGGCACCGCCCTCTTTTCTCCTGTCGCCATTTCCAGCTCCATCCCACAGGACTCACTTTCTCTTCTCTCTGACACCGAAGCTGCCACGTTGAAGAGTGTTCTTGTTCGGGCTTTACGGTGGGGAAGGCCTCGCTCCCTCTGTGCTGCTGGCTGCGTGGTGTCCTCTACAGTTCAGCACGGAGTGTGGGGGCTGCAGATGGGAAATATGGAGAGGAGAGGGACACGCTGGTCCCAGGGAGCCACACCGGATGGGTTTAGCTGTGAGCAGGCCATGGCTGGGTTTAGCTGTGAGCAGTCCCTGGCTGGGTTTAGCTCTCTGGCAGTCCATGGCTGGTTTAGCTGTGAGCAGTCCATGGCTGGGTTTAGCTGTGAGCAGTCCATGGCTGGGTTTAGCTGTGAGCAGTCCATGGCTGGGTTTAGCTGTGAGCAGTCCATGGCTGGGTTTAGCTGTGTGACAGTCCATGGCTGGGTTTAGCTGCCTGTGGCTCTGGGACAGTTCCCCCCAGTGACCCAAGGTCCGTGCCGTGGCGTTGGGAAAAGGGGAAAGGGGGCAGGGGTCCCGGCCCAGCCCGGCCCGGCGGGGCCTGGGGGCTCAGAGGTTCCCCCCACCTTCCAACAAGTGAGCTGGAATGAAAGGAAATTCCCACCTTTCCACACGGTTTAAATATGTAAATTGTGAGAGTGTCATTAGTCTAAAGATTGTCCATCAACCCCAGTTCAACCCACTACAAGGACAAAAAGGAAACTTGGCTTTCTTCCTGCTGCTTCTGGAAAAACTTATTTATTTGATGGATCACAAGGACATCTAAAACCCTCACCAGGATTTATGCCTGGATACAGGAGCTTCTGCCTTCTTCCTAAGTGCTCAGCACCCAAATGAGGGCTCAGTATGTGGGTTAAATGTTTCTCACGAGAAGATCCCATTACACCAAGGCATCACACTGTGTGTTGTTTCAAGTTTCCAACAGAAGGCTGTCCAATGGACTTTGAGAGGCCAGCAAAATCACACCTGACTGTAGAGAAACAAGCTCAAAAAAAGAATTCAACCTTTTTCTTCCAAAACAAGAATGTTCAGCCCAGTCGTGTCTTGTGAAATATGATGGAAATGTTCAGCTTTAGTTCCAGGGCAAGGAAACACCAGGTGTTTGGCACCCTGAAAGAAGCTGCGAAATTGAATTAGTGTTCTCTAAACTACTTTACTCAACAGACTGGAGGGGAGGAAAGCAAGCAGGATCCTGGGCTGGCTCTGGGGAGAGCTTTGAGCTGGCAGGGGAAGGATGGGGCTGTGCAACTTCACTACCACTGTGCCAGCTCTGCTTTGTCAGAGCCTGGCCTGGACAGGCAAAGAGAAACCTTCTCTTTCCCTTCTCTTTCCCTTCTCTTTCCCTTCTCTTTCCCTTCTCTTTCCCTTCTCTCAGTCTCTGTTGCTTCCCAGCCAAACTGGAGGGATGTGTCAGCCATGAATGAACTCAGGACAGCTGTGCTATTTCATTTTCAGGTCAACCACTTGTCTCTGGGGGAAGAGGAGTGGGGGGTCGTCCTGGCAGGAGGCAGAGCCTGATCATTATCTGTTAATGGGGAAGTCAATTAAAAGCTTGCCATTACAGAACGCTTTCTGATGACTCTAATTAGCCAATAATTGTGTTATCTCGTTCAGTGGTGCGATATGGTGCAAGGCTCCACAAAATTATGTGGGGCTGAGCAGGCTTGGGGAGCCCTTCAAGCAGTGGCTGTTCCTCCCAAAATTCGTTTTTCCTCACAAAGCCACCAACCAGTGCAAGATCTTTTTGAGACTGGAGGGAGCTGTTTCCTTGCAGCTTGGACTAAAGCTCTAGAGAGAATTGGGATTCAAATCCACCTCCACAGCTTCCCAGCACACATGGCTCCCAGCACCACGTACTGCCTGTTCTCAATCCCACTCCTGGAAGCTAATTCCTCCCAGGAATTACAGTTGTACAGGAAACCTTAACTACTGTGGTGGCCTGGACTCCACTGGTTTGCTGAAGTCCCTTTATTAGTGCTAAATCATTTAACTGTGAGCAAAACACCTCTGAAATCTACTCACGGTAATAGTAATAATGGTACTTTTAATAACAGCAGTGACACCACCTTGGTCTCCTGTGGTAACTTAGAGTGGATAATTTCAAAACCTTCAATAAGTATTAAGAAATTCTTCAAATGCACCCTGGGACTGGTAGGAATGATTCTTCCCTTGCAGGTGGAGAGGTGGAAGGAAGAAGCATTTACCAGGCAGGAGTTGGGATGCAGGAGATGTGGCTTCCTAGAGGGAAACATTATTGGTACCACATTTGCCAAGTCCTCCATGCTGGAGTTTTATGATATGAATTTTTATCCCACTATCGCAAAAGCAAGTGCATTCCTGAGGAATATCCCTCGCTGTGGGTACCTGGCTGGTGCTGCACACACTCTCAGAGGGAGATGGCACAAGAGCAGGGCTGGGCTGCAGCATCAGGGGGAAGAGAGGAGGCAGCAGAGGCAGCCTGGCCAGGATATCCTCCAGTCCCACCTTCCCACAGCCCATCTCTTTCCAGACATTGCTGCACCATTCCCTTCTACTGACCGTGTCAACCCTAACTCTGTATCTGTTAAACCTCAGGTAATTGCTTTTAGATGGGTGTAATTAAGAAGCCATTAGTGTAAAGTTTCATTTCAGTTTATGCTTTGGTCTCCATTTGAGCAGAGAAATATGAAATTAAGGTATTAGCTCTTTTCAGAGAGATGAGTCATGAGCTAATAAGTTTCAAGAGCTGTTTCTCAGCTGTAATGATTTTCTTTTTTTTTTTTCCAAATCTTCTTCTCCTCCTCCCAAATTCTTGCTTCTAGATAATTCCTTTTTAAAAGAATAAAAGGGGGAGTATGACTGAGTCGCTGAGGAACTGCTACTAAAACGAGAGACACGAGTATTTGTGCAGAATTTCCCCAAAGCAGCCAGGGATGCACGTGGTGACACCACATGATTCGGGTGGTGCGTCCAGTGTGACGGGGACATCCAACACAACAGGGTCCAGCCGTGCTTTTGGCCACGAAAGAGGAAAGCAATGAGTCGGCAGAGTGCCCAGGGGGAGAGCAGGGAAGATGCCTGAACTTCGCAGAGTGAAAGAGAAAGGAAGGATGCGGTTTTGCCCAGGTGTGTGGTGTGGGAGAGCCCAGCCGAGCTGTGCCCAGGGCAGTGCCCGGGCAGTGCCCAGGGCAGACGATGTCCCGCAGGGACAGAGGTTCCAACCCCAGCACGGGGCTGAGGCAGGGAGCGTTTTTTCCATTGCTCCCCTCCCAGGCTGAGCCAGCAGCCCGTGCCCAGCCCATCCCCGCAGCCTCAAACCCTTCCAGGCTGAACCAATGCCTCACTTTCCCCACTCCCCATCCCTGCTCTCCCCCGCGGAGTATCATCTACCTGAATGGAGCTGGGGAGCAGCTCCTGCTGCGCCAGGGCACCCGCCGGGCACACCCAGCTGGCCAGATGTGCTGGCACACATGGGGAGCAGCTGAGACAGCCGGAGGGGCGCTTCCAACGCTCCAGCAGCGCAGTGCTCAGCTCACAGCGGTGGCATTTCCAGAGCTAAATCGGTGACAGTCAGGCATGTGTGTACAGTTAATCACAGCTTAATTAAACTGCTCAGTCTTTAGTAAAGGGTGCTGCATGCGAGGAAGGGAGAAGGGGAAGAGGTGTCCTTAGTCTGAGGCAGTGAAATGCTTGTGATCATCAATAATGCATAGCAGTAATGTTCCTGTATGAATTGGAAATGCCAAGCAATCAAAGGCCATATGTATTTAGCTTAGATCCACATGATGCCCATGTATTTTTAATAGTGTGGCATCTTTGAAGTGTGTTTATGAAGCACAGTGTTCCTCTTCATGGCTGTGGAGGAGAGAAATCGCCCCTGGCTGGCAGGAGTGCTCTTCCTCCCCTCCCCAGGCTCTGTGAGGATGACGACACACCACTCCTGGCGGGAAGGAGTGGAGGAAGGACCACACTAAACCCCAAACAGGGATGTTCCTTCTCTCTAACGATGAAATAGCTTGTTAGAAGATGGTATAAAATCTCTGGTCTAGTGGGGAGCAATGGGTGATTTCTTAATATTCTCTAGAATATGCTTCTCTGCATTACTCTAATCTCAATCTTTTGTTGGTTTGATCATTTCCAGTACATCTGTAGCACAAGTCTTGCCCACCTGTTTTCTAGCTGGGAAATAAATGGGAATCAGAATACAGGACTGGGAACATCCATCTCCAGGCCAGCATCCTGGGCTGGTAGCTGAGCTTACACACTCTGAAACTAGAAAGGGAGGGAGAAAAGGAAAGCAAAATCAAATGCCATACCTGCTTAGCAAGGCTTTTAAAATGTTGGGACAGCTGACGAGGGAAGTGGGAGTCTTTAAATCAATGCTAGAGGCCTGTTTTAATGTGATGTGTTCTCATTCAGCTGGGAAGTTTTGCAGTAGTGCCAGCTGATGTCTTTAAAATGAAGACCCAGATGCCTGAGGTTTCTTTGAGAGCTGGAAAGTTTGAAATGAAAATGAAATTCACCTGATTCCAGCAGTTCTGTTTAATTTTTGCTGCTAATGTGTGTTAGGCATCCATTTGCAAACATTGCTGGGGAACTACTGACCTTTGCTAAGTTACCAGCCACACACGATCATAGTGGGACGTTTAATATCTCTCAGTGTTTCTGAAAGCATTTCTGCCAGGGTCAGACATCAGAACATGCCACTGGTGATCCCCCCCGGATCCTACTGCTCCTGTGGCACCTCATGGCTCCAGCAGAAACATGCGGTTTATCAAAGCCAGAAAAGCTCCTGAAAGCTGCAAATCCCTAATTCCAGCAGAGATTTTGGAGAACAAAATAAAAATGACCTTGCCATCATAAAGCATTGGTGGGTGTGCTCTCTCACCTCAGTTAAGTACTGGGGAGACCTCCCTGGTTTTTTCCAGCTGCCTTAGACTGTGGCCCCTTGTCCTGCTGAGATAATGGAAAAGGCACAAATGCCTCAGACACTTCCATGGACATGCTCCAGAACCCAACAAAGGAAAAAGATGGGAGAGGAGGGTGGGGAAAGGGCAAAGAAGGTGTGTTCATACAAAACTAATTCTCCTTCTCTTTTGAGTTGTGAGCCTGCTGAATTTGCTGTTGGGTTATGTAAGAGGAGTCATTGTGCTGTGTTGAAAGGGCAGCCTTGTACCGAGAGCTGAGCATGCCGCTGGAATTTTAAGCAGCCAGGCTGTGCCTGGTGAAGGAGGGAGCAGGGCCCATCCAAAGCCATCCATCCTGCTGCCTTCCCACTCACATCCCAGCTGAGGTTGGGCATGTGAGCAAGGTCATTCCATACACGGATCCCTGTCAGCCCAGCCAAGGCCACTGCGCTTCTCCTCTGCCTCCCCCTTCCCCTCCTCTTCCTTCCCTCCCCACCCCAGCCCTTCCTCTGAATCTCAAACACCCCGTGCTGCTGGCACTACAGCAAAATTAACAAACAGCCTATAAATTTTACATGAGTTCCTGAGACCAGAGAGAAATTAATTTGATGTTGTCTTTTGATAAAGATGTAGCCCCCTTTCTCTGACTTTAATTTGTTGGCTCCCCCCACCATCACCCTTCACAAACACGTTTTTTTTTTCTCGAAGGTTGCAATTTGGTTCTTGTGATAATAGAAGTGCATAAATAAATAAATAACCCACTTCAAATAACCCCTGGCTTGTAAACAGGAACAGAGAGAGCACCATCCACAGAAGAAAAAAAAGAGAATCCAATCAAGTCCAATCACAGTTCAGTTGCCTCTGGTTTGGATTAGCTGGGGATATTTTGTTCACAGGCTCTGGTTGCTCCCCAAAAGGCCCTGATTTTCCAGGCACAGCTTAGAAGGCACAAAGTATGAGAAAACCCAATAACCTCTGGATTCGGAGGCACAACAAGCTGCACAAGGAGTAAGCTTGAGGCCATCACCAGGTGGTCATTTTGAGCATAGAAACACTACCTGGGGCTTGATTTCTTTCCTAGAGAGGCAGTAGGAGCTATTGAAATGTGTTGGCATTTAAGGGATTGGGAAAGAGGATGTGCAGAGAAGGCAGTGAATTGAGGAGTGTGATGAGCTACTTTCAATACTCCAGTGGAAGCTCATGTAGGAATTTGTCCCTGAGTCCTCCCCAGTCCCTTTGGCCACTTTGTTAACAGTGTTATTGAAGCCCTTTCAAGCACTGTACAAACAACAGCTGGTACTCTATATTTTTCCAGCAGTTATCAGTGATAAGAGCTAAGAACATTTTTTAATATGTATTTGCAAAAGAAGCTAAAAGAAAAGTGTCAAAGGACAAAATGCACTTCAAATCATTTAGAGTTTGAAAATATATTTGAAAGGGGAATGAAAGGAAAAGAAAGAATTTAAAGAAAAGTGCAAGCCCATGTTTAATCTGGAGCACTGCATTTGCTTAACATCTGAAGGTCTCTTCTCAAAGTTATTTAACCTCTTCACCTAGTTTTACTTTAAGCTGATTTTAAAAATGAAAATGCTGATGTAAAACAAAGAAAAGCTGAGTATAAAACACCTAGAAATCTTTTAAGAAAGTTTTGAAATGTTTAAAGATTTTCAAAATTCTTTCTGTTCCTTTTTTTTTTTTGACCAAACCTCCCCACTAAATTTGATCCCAATTCACTGTGATTTTCAGTTCTTTGAAACTAAATGTTTCCTTTAATATTTCTATCATTTTTCCAAGGGTACCCAGCTCATGCCAAGGCCTTCCATGGGAGAGAATCAGCTGCCTCTGTTCTATTCTGCCTCTGCTCTTCAACATTCTTCTACCTTCCCCCAACAGATTTTCCTCTTTGCCTCAAATTGGTTTTACATGTCATTGATTCAGTAATTTTGCCACTTAGAGGGTCTCATGTCTTCTGTCCTTACACCTCTCCTTTCTTTTCTCCATGGTGACTGGATCTTTTCTTTATAGCACCAGAACTGAGTCCATAAATCCAAATCTAAGGGTTTTAACCACAGATGGTGGCTGTGGCGATGGACTTTGCTGTCTCCAAGGATTCTGTCCAGCTTTGCTTCCTGGAATGGCTGAGGTTTCCATTCCAGAAGCTGACTCCCCCTACCTTTCCTTTCTTCTACAGACAACAACATAACTGCTGAAAATAAGATTTTAGATATATATTTTTAGGAGCAGAGTTTAAAGGACACTTTGCAAGGCAAAAAAGATAAGAGCGTGTAACAAACGTGTGGCATCTGACTCTCTCTTGGAGACTTTGCTTTGATTTTTCTTGAATTGTTTTTTGTCTGAATTTTTAATATAAAGTGTTAGGCAGCTTGTCACTCTTTATGTATGGAAAACATAATACTCTTTGATGTTCTCAGTTACTGTGTCATGTTTATGTGCTCTGACAGTCTTTGAACCACAGCTTGCTGCAGACAATAGGAGGGGATCCTTAGAGCGATGGAAGGAAGGATTTTAAAAGAGCCTCATTTCCTAATCCCAGAATGGCAGCGTGTCACCAACATCCACACTGGTGCCCAGTGCCTTCAAAACAAGGGGATATTTGACTGACTAAATTGCACAACTGAGCCCAAGGTATGTGATATCACTCTGAGTTATGTCAACACTTCAAGGGTTTCAGTGAGCATTAGAGCTACTCAGACACTTCCAACAATTTGATGTAAGGAAAGACAAACTTCTGGAGCTTCACAAAATTATTGTCAATTATTTAAAAAGAAAAGAAAATTCAATGAGAATAAAAATCCGTATTTCACCCAAGTGCTGATACAATGACAGGAGCTGCTCGTAAAGTAAGTACATCCCTTCTGTAACAGCTTTTGTAGGTACCCAAGAACATAAAAGTGACAGGTGGCTGTTGCAAGGAAATTAGGAATGAACACACCCAGACCTATTCCTGTTGAATACTAAATACACACCTGAGATCTCTGGTGATGATGCCCAGAAGCTGTTCCTGTTCATGCTCATCATCACAGTGACACTTAAAAGGAGCCACCACTGAGCCATGTTCTGTGGAACCCTTTGCACGGCTTAATGTGTTATTTAATGATCTTCACTAGGCATGAAGCAAAGTGTATTCATTCGCACTGGCCTTTCATGAAAAACTACAGCCAGACATTTTATTTAGTCATTTAAATGGGGATTTAGATGATCTCTCTTTGGAGACCCTTTTAGGGTTTGTTTTAAAAGATGCCCAGATTCAGCTCAAAACACGCATTATGTGGTTGTTTCAATAATGGCAGTGAACAGACTCCCACCTCTGCAGGCATGGCCCTGCCAGGCTGGATGCCAGGGGCAGGGAGCAGCAGGAGGCATGTAGAGGCAGTGGCACAGGGATGCTGAGCACACAGGGATGCTGAGCACACAGGCTGGGCACCCACCTTCCTCTGCTACCCTCGGCATGGGCAGCTGTGTGCTGTGCTTCAGTCATCCTGACACACAACCCATGTGAGATTTGCCTTTTCCTTCTCCTTGTTGTGCCCGTGGGACTCTGCACACAGGGGCTTTGGCCTTCAGACCATCCCTGGCCTCATGGATTTGGGAGAGATGTGAAAGGTGAGTTTTGTCCCAATCCCCTGCATGGCCAGCAGCATTGCCTTCCTCTGCATCCCCATCCTTGCCATCCCCCTAGGGGTAACCTATTCTTCATGCCATGGCAAAGAGTCTCCCAGCTCCTGTTCAAAAGTCAATTAGGCAACCTGGCAGGGGGACCAAGCAGTCAATTCCATTTTCTTCCCCTTTTTTTTCTGAGCACAAAACCTAACAGACCCTTTCAGAAAAGACTCCCTTGTCACAGGAAAGGGCTCCTTTGTATGCGAGTTGCAGCGTCTATTTTTCAAGATAACCTTTATTTCATGTACTGAGTGTTAGCTTTGCTGGAAAAGAGAAAAGCTGAGATAACTCCTTCACCTGTGGAACATTATTACGCTTTCTGGAAAAAAAGAAGAATGAGTTGTTCTGGTGCATGATAATGGAGGTGGAACGAATCAGGCAGGAGCAGGAGCTGAATTGCACCTCTCTCTCATTCTCCCCACCTGTCTATCTTTGCAATCTCACTCTCTTTTCTCTGTCTGTCTTCCTGTCTCCAACACAGAGTGATTTTTCTCTCTCCCTTCTCTCATTACCTCCAAATTCTCTGGTTTTCTTATGCACACTATAGCTTCCTCTGGGGCTCATCAGCAAATCTCCTGGCCAACAGCTCTATTATTTGTGCTTTCAGTGGAGGGGGTACCTGGAGATCTGTCCTGCTGTGCTTGGAGCTGTACCACCAAAGCACAAAGTTTTGACTTCTGCACTGAAGAGTTTCCAGACTAAAAATTTTGTGGTTTGGACTCAGCTGTAAATTGGTCCATGGAACATTTCCCCCCTGGGAAAAGGCTGTTCTTCTTTAGGTAATAGGTAAAATTGTGAATGCTTCATTAGAGTACACTAATTCCAATGATATTTCAAAGGCAAAATATTGAATTAATTTGAAATCAGAATGGATTTTAAATTTTTTAGTATTTCAACTTTTTCCTGCTCCATTTCCCACTTGTTTTCATTTCTACATTAGAATCCTAATGTTATTCTCTTACATATCTATATACCATCTAGTATTGCAGTACTAAACTGTGTTTCAATGATATCAAAATGAAGCACTTCAGGAGGTGGTGGCATAACTTCTTGTCTCTATTTAGAGACAAATTTTAGGAGAAAATGCCCTGGAATGAGCATTTCCTCTAAAAAGAAGGGCTCCGATAATCCCATTTGCCAATGAGAGAAATGAATACCAGTGGGTGAAAGTGAAAAGAAAAACCAAAACCAAACTGTTTATTAACCAAAAAAAGGGTGCCCACAAGGCACAGAAAATGATTCAATAAATGCTAGATACTGAAATTCCAAAACCTTAACCTCCACCCCACACAGGCCGCGTGGCCGGGAGGCAAAGATGGAGGCTGCTCCCTTCATCTCAGGGAAGAGGAGGAACAGGAATTCCCGCAGCCACTCGGGCAAAACAGATGGGAACCTTCCTGGCGTTGGTCTCCTTCTCACAGCAAGAGGAGCTGGAGGGGTTTTGGTGTCCTTTCTTTGCTGGCTTGGTCTCTCCTGGGGCCCGGACCATCCGGCACAGCCCCTGCAGGCTCCTGAGAGTAGAGGGGAAAAAAAACCAAAACAAAAAACCCAAGCCGAAACAGTTCAAGGAGAACAAAACCCAATAAAACAACTGAAGGATCTCTGCCGGAGTCCAGAGAAAAAGGTGGGGAAAGAAAAAAAAAAAAGCTTCTTGACTAAGCAAGCAAATCCTAATCCAACAAAAGGAGCAATGTAAGGTCCCGGTCCCTGCCGCCCAGAGCACGCAGGCAGGAGCCCAGCGCTTTCTGCCCCACTGTGAGTCCATCTTCTACAGCAGCCATTTCTGGGCATAAAGCAGATGATTAGGGAATAAAGTATAAAATCACCCCAAGACAGTTCTGAACAGCAATATTTCAAACCCGTATTTCCTGATTTGGTCCTATCTGAGACATAAACAAAAGTTTAGTTGCCAGATTTCTCTGGAGACCAAATGCCTGTTTTCTCATCAACTTTAATGATGGAGTCTAAGAAATTCTGAGTTTGATCAGATGGAACGGGGCACATTTAAACCTATCTTCTGAGCTGGATGCTGATTTTGCTGTTTGACAGTGATGTATGGGAGAGATTCCAGCTGGCCCTCGGCACACCCCATCCTTGTGAAAGCAAGGAATCTTGCCTTCCCCTGCTCCCAGCTCATGGTTAATGCCTCTTTCAACAAATTATTTGAGTAGAGGAATGAGTTTGGTGCCACAGTTACAACAGGCAGCAAACCTGATCCCACGCCAGCCCTTTTGTATATCCCAGCCCTCCCTTGGTATCCACAATGGGAAGCAGATGCAGGAGGTGGCATGGACTCCTTGTGAGAGAGACAGCATCCCAGATGGGATTAGGGCTTTGAATGAAAACCAGGAATAAAACGGAGGCAGTCATGTATCCTATTGCTCTGGAGGGCTGTGGGAAGCCCAACTGGGTTTGTGCTCTAGTCATGGCCAAGTGTGTTTGCAAAGCTGGCAGTTTCACATCCACAGGATCCTCCTGGCAAGGGAAAAGTTCTGCAGCTCATGCAGCAGTGAGTTCAGCACAGACAGAGCAGCTCTGAAAGCTGCTGCACGGAGTCCATGCTGCACATAAATTACAGGGTAGTTATTTCTTAGTTATTTAGCAGTTACAGTGTAATTAGTTCCACTTAATGTCAACTTTTGTCAATACGTCTTTCATTATCCAGAAAATTAGAGCTGGGTTTTGAAGCAGTGGCAATACATGACTTTCTCTGAGCTTGGGCTTGGAGAGGGGAGAAGAGGCGCTGTGGGGAGGGGATGGGGCTGCCAGGTGAACTGTGGGACTGTGTCCCAGTTTGAGACAAATTCAGAGGAACGTCCAAAATGAACTTCCTCTGATAGAAGGCAGGTTACAGCCGCCCCTCCCCCGCCAGGTTTAGGAAGAAATTCCTCAGAGGAAAGTGAAAGGAAAAAACTATTTATTTAACAAACACAATGCACGCAGGCATGGGAAAAGAATAATGCTAAATAATAAAACCTCTCACTGTGGAGAGAACCTGGGTAGATTTCAGAGTCCTTTGTGGGTGTGGCTTTCTTCTCTCCAGAGCTGGGGTTTGGCGGCCTCGGTGGAAAGGCCTCCCAGTGAAATTCTGACGTTCGGTGTTCTGAACAGTTCCAGAAGAGAAGAAGAAGCCAAAGTCCCGGGAAAACCTTGTTTTTCCTCAGTTTGTGAACGAGAAGCTAACTGGAAAAACCCAAAGGAATATAACTCTTCCCTGCAGCCGGGCAGGAGAAGCCAGCGAGCTGTCGCTGGTTTTGAACACAGCGCTGAAGGAATTCCGCCGGCTCTCCCGGTACAGAAGGCACAGGATTCACGTCTGGGCATCGAGCAGATGATAGGGAATACAGTATCATACAGTCACCCCAGGACAGGCTGTCAGGTGAATTCCAAGCCTTCTCACCGTTTCTACATTCCTACAAGCTTGCACATACTCTCATACACAAAGCTCATATATGCAAAACTCACATCTCTTCTCCAACACACAGACACAAAACACCCATCTCTTCTCCAGGATCAATATTCCAGCCCAGACTGCAGAGAAATCAAACATGTCCCTGGAGAAGTTTTCTTTGGCTGCTCAGAAACAGACAAATAAACAAGAAAATAAACCCCAGGAGCTGCCTCACCATAGCATTTGTTACCTGTGTTTTGCAGAAGAGCCTCATTAAGCAGGATGCCTTAGATTTTGGGGACTCCAGCTTTCATTTAAAGGGGCTTTTGTTTCCAGTCTGCAGCTGCTTTATTCTTGAACATCACAGGTAGTCCTTCGGCTTTCCCTCTGTCTTATGTTTTTCCTTTCAAAACTGTAGACATCATTTGGAGATTGACTTTTCTGAGTTTTGCCATTGCTTTGGACAGTGACAGCATTTTAGTCCCTGGTCCAAAAATGGTCTAAATCAGGGTACTTGGCTGTAGGGAAAACATAGAGAAAGATTTTCCTGTGTCCTGATTCACTGAGAGGTGAGAGACAAGGTAAAACAGGTTTAAGGATGCTATCCTTCCCCCTAAAACACCTCACTTTAGGCCATCACCAGCTTCTGGAAGCAGTTTTAGTGTGAAAGATCATTCTACCTGTTTTAAATTTCAAACCCACGTGAAAGCACATTGCACAATCTGGTTGTGGACTGAGCTACTAATGATGGAATGATTAGGGAACTGTAAAATAAATTCTTTTAAGATTACTTTGTAATGGTGCAAATCCAACTAATTTGCTCTTTATTTGTGCCGCTAGCCCAGGTCTAGATAAATGGCTGGAAGTAGAAAGGAGTCAGCATGGGTCTGGATTTTTTTATATATAGTTTTCATAATTCCAGCTTCCAATACTCCCCTCTGTATAATTTTCCTCTGTGATTATGCTGTGTTGATTTCACACAGGGCCCTGCATATGTTGAAGCTGGTCCTTGAAGAAGAATTAAGTATTCAGTTCAGGAAAAAGTATTAGACAGAAGGAATTTAATGGTAACATTGGTATTAATGCATCCTCCAAATATGTAATGAAGTTCCTTCAGCTGTCTTGCACCCCTCAGTGTCCACCAGGAGACCAGGGACAATGGAGGTCCTCCTGTTATTGTAAAATAAACAGTAATAACAACAACAGCAATAAACATTCTTCCCACAGAATTTTTCCAGGTGAACATGAATTTCAAAATTAATGTGCATGGCCATTCAGTGGTTATTGCAACTTCCTCCTATTGGGAATAATAAGACCAGGAGCACACAATTCAACTCATCCATTGCAACTGAAACACTGAGACCAACTAAAACCTCTTCAGAGAAATCTTCGGAAGTTTTATCTACACATATCCCCAACTATGCTTGAATAATGAAGGGCTGTGGAAAAAAAAAAACCCACAACAATCTGAGGAGTACCATGAGCAAAAATAGAAGATAAACTCCTCTGATAAATTATGTATTGCAAACTACTCAACTGAGTCTATTCCACCTTGCACAGGTTGAAATCCATATGGAGCATTCCTTCTCTCTGTGGGGAACCTCTCCCCAAATGCACTGAAGGAAATACATGCAGAGATTTGTGTCTGTTCCTCGTGAATATTTCAGACCACGTTAAGACAATTCTGCCCCACCAAACTCCCTTGCCTCAGTCACCCAGGAAAAAGAATTGACTGTGTGTTAATGCTTGGCTGCACCATGTCCAAAAATGCGTGGAATCAGCAGGAATTGGAAACTGTGGTGGTTTGACTGGAGGACCATCAGTTGGAAATCAGTGTGGGGGTGAGCTCTGAGTCCATGTGGGGTAAGAGCATCCTGAGCACATGAACGAAGCCAAAGGTCTGTGGTATCTGGCTGTGGGGTTATGGCTGTTGCTGTATCAGAATGAGAGCTGAGAGTGATCTCTTCAGCAGCAGCTTTAGAGTCCCCCCTGTTTGACGCTGCTCAGGTCCCCCAGACCAGCTCCTCAGGGTGGCTCGAGGTGTCCCTGTCCCACCCAGCCTTGCCATGAGGCCAGGGCTGCTCCCCAACCCCTGCTGGTAGGGACCTGCAAGAACAGGACGATCTCACCCAGATCTGGCCCTTCCATCCCTGTGGCATTTGGTTTCTCCCAACCCACTTCCCACTGTCTTCCCCTGGGTAAACACACAGATTTCCTGTGTGAGAAATGGTTATTATGGGTGATCACCATTTTTTCCTGCCCACACTGCTGCCTCTTGCTGGCTTCTGTCCTGTTTCCCTGGATGAAGCCTGGCTGCCACTCAGCACTGCCCCAGCCTCCTGCACCCCAGAGACACAGACCTCTACCAGGCAAGCAGCACGAGAGGGGAGAAGGATTAAGGGAATGGACAAGTTTAAAAGAGTACTTTGGTAAGTGTTAACATAGAAAGGAGAAACTATGACAAACTCCAGGATAATTTCTGCTTCTGGGCAGAGGTTGGAAGGTCCTCAGTGATGTCAGAAGAGAGTTTCTAATGGCATCAAGTGTTTATCATCCCTTTTTGTCTCCTACACAAGCCCGTGCCTGCTGACACTGAACCTACGTCCAAGCTCTGCTGTTCCAAATCTGGAAGGTGTTGGCTGAGGAAGGGGAGGATGTACTGAGTCATGGATGGTCTCCATGCTGTATCCATAACTTCTGGGGCTCACTGATGGAAACAAAAACAAGCTACCACCCACAAAAGCCTTGTGACAGAGGCTGTGGAGTTATAGCTCAGGCCTGTCAGTGAGGCTGGTGGGGTGTGAAACACCTCACAGCCTCCCTGTTCTCTGGAGCTAAAATCTGGCCCTAAGAGATTGGAACTCAGTCCAGTGGAAACAGGGATGTCTTGGTTGAATCACTGGGATGGGTCTTCAGGGTTACTCAGAAACATTTTTGTGCTCCTACATCCATGGCTCAGTAAATTCTGTGGCTGCTGTTTTGATGAACAAGCAGCTGGGTAGGTTCTTTCCCAAGTGGGAAGTCTCTGGTAACAGTGAGTCTCTACTGGGGCTGAAATTTGGGACTGGGAAATGTAGAAAAGACCTGCTGCTTCTCCTCACAGAAGAGGAATAGAATACGGGCAAGAGGAAGAGGAGATGAAGTAGGAGAGAGCAAGATGCAGTGGAGAACACCATCGGAAAGAGGGAGCGGAGAGTGTGTGCTCTTAAAGAATCAACAATACTCACAGAAAAGGGAAGCACCCAGGGGAGCAGAGTGTAAGTGTGGAGCTGGGAGAAATGTTATTGAAGAAAGATATTAAGGCGAAGCAGCTGATATTTGAAATGTTACTTGAAGAGAAGTTTTAATCTGATAGGGCTCAGACAGAATTAATGGGTTTTCAGTGAGTTGCAAAGCACTTACGGACAGCACTGGCAACAAAGCAAAAGTTGAAAGTTCTGCTGCTGGAGGTCAGTGCCGCATCCCCAGCACGGAGCAAATCACCAGAGAAGGAATAAAAAGGGATTGAGAAATCAACTCCTGAGTAAATTCCTCAGAAATAAGGGAGAGTTTTAAAAACAAAACCAAAAAACCCTGTACCTCCCATATCTGCCTTCTTTTTAATTACCTGGGAGTTCGGTGTGGATGGCTGGAATGAGGGATGGGGAGGTGAGAGAAGAAAAACAGGTGTCAGTGAGGCATCTTTCATGTCCTTCAGAAGATGAATGGCTGTGCCAGGCAGGGACCTGCATTTGTGCTCAGGCAGGAGTGTGGGAGGGACTGGCTGGTCTGCCAGGAGGAGCAGTGATTTGGGGAAAAACGAGTCACAGTCCAAAAGCCTGCTTGGCAAAGCTGGCTGGGAAGAATACACTGCAGTGGCCTGCATGGCTCAGTAGGCCCTCTGCAGAGCAAGAAGCCTCATTTTTGCTATTTAAGAGCAATGGAAGGGAAAAGAAAAAGAGAGAATGGAGCCAGGGAAAGGGAAGGAAGGAAAATTGTGCTCACATGACAGAGCAGGAAGATCCTTATTCATATAAACACCGATGGCTTGGGGATGAGCAATATTCCCTGGGCCACCTAAAAATCTTACCAGGTCTAAAGCTCACTTTTTTTTGTTTGCTTATCTGCTTTATTCTAGCTTGCTTTCTCCTTCTTTTTTTCCCCCCTGTTCTATTCCTTTTATGTGATCTGAGGCTGCAGGTCTCTTGTGTTTCACAGAATCCTGTTTAAGATCTTGCTGGCATCTGGAAGGCAGAGAATGGCAAGGGTCAGGAAGGCAATGAAATGGAAAAGTTGAATCATTCCTATTATTTGAGTTTTTCTGGGAAATGTTTATATTTCTGGCGTTTTTTACCCCTGAAATTTGCTTTCACCCAGTGAAATAGAGCTTGGGTCTATTTCTGCAAAGAAAGTGATCACATTTTTTGCTTCTGCATGCTGCATGGAATCAGAGCCTCTGAGAAGTTCCTGGTCAACAAAGAAGCTGTAGTATGAGGTCCAAGACTTGAAAATAAAAACTCAACAGGGAAAAAGGTATTTTAGAAAAGCCCAAGCAACAAGATCCTCCACTGGTATTTGCAATCAGCCGTGAGTAGAAATGTATCCAAAGCCAGGTGTCCTTAATTTCTTAATTCTTGCTTCTCATATCAGTGTCATTGCTAGTTATTGTTTATAACCAATTTGCCAGAGAAATGTCTCTAGCAGCAGGTTGAATTCTTTATTACATCTGTTTCAGTATCAAACTGTCCCAAGAACCCTTCTGAGACTGCGTTTCTCCCAGTGCATTATGGAAGTGCAGAGCACCTCTTAATCGGGAGGGACGTCTCTATTTAGTTTGGAGACTTCAAAATTCCTTCTGTTCAAAATGCTGTGTTGCTACCTGAGTGAAGTAAGAGATAAAACTCCAGCTAATATCACAATTTCAGGAATCAGCAGATAATTATTTTCTAAAACTTGAGACTGAGTAGTGCATTTCCTTTGTGGTTTGATTTTTTTAATCCATTTTCTTATAGAGTGAGCTTCACCCCCCCCCCCCCCCCCCCCCCCGCCCCATAACAAATTAAAGCCACGTATTTTTGGAAGAGGATGGTGTCAGGACTAAAATACTCTGCTGGGACACTCTGCTGGGAACCTCTTGGCTCCTCTGCAGTCTCCTGCTGTGATCAGTTTTGTTTAGGATATTCTCAGTCTGTGGGTCTAGAATTAGGAAACCAAGATCCAGAGAGGTTCAGTGGAAGGTCCAGAGGGTTATTCAGTGTCCTGTCCTCAGGAGCTGAAGTGTTGGAGAAGGACCACAACCTCTCAGTGCTGACTTGCCCAAATGAGACATTTCTCACATTGTCATTTTTGCCTCTGAACTGGAATCCTAAAATAAAAAATAGACAGTGGGGATGATCCAGTGACTCACCTATCAGCATCCACAGTAGTCACCCAGGATATCTGCTCCCTTTAGCATCCATAAAAATACCAACCACTCCACGGGACAGCTTGGAAGCCAAAGAAATGGTCTCTTTATCGAAATTAAGTTGCCATATGAGCCCTAATTCCAATGTATTTCTGCTCCTTTGCTCCTCATATGCACAAACCAAGCTCCAGTGTTTCCTACCTTCCCAAATCAGGGTAAATGTTTCTTCAAGGCAGGAATCTCATCTCTGATTTTGCCCATGTGCAGCATCAGAAGAATATTTGCATCAGAGCTGGGCCAAGGCACTCCCTGGGTGTCAATGACAGAGACCAATAAGCTCTTATCACATTACAGGAAAACAAAGGAGAAAATGCAGCTCGAGCTTAGATGTGGGACTTAGATTTTCCTGCCCAAAGAAAGTACCTGGATTTAATGGCACAGAGCAGGGAAGAGTTCCATATACATCATCCCATCAGGAAAAGCTTCCCTCTGCTCCTCTGCTGCTTGTCCCTATGTCAGTGAGGGATTGAATTAAGTGATGGAGGAAGGTGGATCTGCTCTGCAGTGCAAAGAGCCAAAAATCAGGTAATAATAGTAACTCCCAGTCCTGAATCTTTTCAGAAAAGCATCTACAAGCAGCTTTCTGGAGCAGTAAAGATTTTTCTCTTTTTCTTCTTCTTTTTTTTTTTTCCCTTTTTCCTTTACTACAGAGAAATCTTTAACAAATAATCATTTTACACTGTACAGTTCATCAATAAAAGCAATAACACCAGGTTATGTAATAAATTAAATATGATGTGTAGTTGAAAGTAATCGTGCTTTCAGGCATCAGCTTCTTGTCACATTAAGGGCTCTGGCAAACAGGCTTAATATTCGTGGAATGAACAGAATTATTGACAAGCAGAGGAGGAACTAGACAGCAAGTGAGCATCATATTAATTTTTCAAAGCTCAGTATTGCTTTTCCTGCTGACAGCGCAACAAACTTCCAGGGCTGGCTTTTGCTGAAGTGAGGTTTGGTAGTGGTGGCTTGTTTCTCCTTGATCTTGGTTTTCTGCCGTTCTGTCAAGTTGGAAGAGAGAAGGGAAGAGGAGAAAAATTGTGCTGGCTCAGAGGTAAAGGTAGCTTTATCTTTGGGTCTATTCTGGATAACTCAATTCAAGGTGAACTCAGATTAACTCCAGTTCTACCTTTCACTGTATCAGTGGACATCTTTCATTACTTCAAAAAATAGCCCATAATTCCCTTCACACTTCTGGAATAAACAAGGATTTAGGTACTGCTCCTTGGCCTAGAGAGTCTGATGATTGAAATATTGGAGATCCTTTGGGACAGAGTTTCTCAGTATGGACAATTAAATCAGAAATGGAGTTACAAAGAGAGGTCGGCTGAGTCATCTGAGCTTCCTGATATTCAGAAGTGCTCAAGGGTCACATAGAAATGGAAATTGAAAAGCTGAACTTCCTGAGGCCCAAGTGGTTCAGTGATGAGGGTGGAAGTGTAGAAAGTGATGACAATTAACCTTTTTACCTAAGCATTCCCAAAGTGCTACAAAAACAGCTGAAGGGAAAAAAACCCAAGTGTGAATGGCCACTCTGAGGCATGTGTTTTGTCTGAGGCGAGGTAAAAAATAGGCACTGACATTTCTCCTATCTCATATTTGAGCCCCAAACACCACACCCTTCCTCTGCTTGTCTCATGCAATTTGTCACCCAAAAACTATTTTTAAAAGGTGTTAAAATATGTGTCTTTCTCTTGATGGGCTAAGGAGAGGCAGAGGAGAAGGTTTCTGTGGAGTGGTGGTCAGGGACTGTTCAGGTCAGAGATGTCTTATAGCAATTGTCATTTGAGATGTTCTCAGAGAGCACACATGGGACAAACACTTCCCAAAGCAGCTCTCTGGGCTGCCTTTTCCATTGTGGATGGGATGGGATTGAGCTTGTCTGCAGGGTTTCTGATGCAATAGATGAGATATAATCTTTAATTAAATGAAATGCAAGGATCCTTGAAGGTGGCACTTTGGGAATACTCTCCATCTACATTAAGGTGGTCAGCACATTGGTTTTGATCATTTTCCATAGCCACAGGAACATGGGGAGGAGAAAATGGGAAGGATATGTGGGCAAAAGGCAGCTCTGGTTTGGTCACTAATGCCCCATGGGCTCTGTTAAACCCTTTCTCTCCTCTCTCATCTGCCCAGAGCTCTGAGGATGTTTTAGAGCTGGCAAGGCAGGCAAGGCTGCAGTGAGCTGCACAAGCTTTGGAACTTGGCACCATTGTCCTTTGATTGGCCTGAAAACTGTTCTTTTAGAAGGGGATGGGTTTGCAGGCCTCATCCATTAACACCCAGCTCAGGTTTGTTCATCACGCTGAGCTTTCACGGGCTGATCTTTGCACATGTGGCCAAATTTTCAATAATAACCTCGTGTCTCTTCAAAAATCTATCAGCACTGAAGATCACCCTGGCCATAGCTTCCTTTCAGCTGTGAAATGTGGCAGCTACTTCCTTCCAAAATACTCCAGAATGACCCCATTTCTCCAAAGAAATGTCAGAACATGAGAGAGCCAAAGGGGAGTGGGGAGACAGCAGAGCTGTTTGTCTTGATCAGACTCAGACCCAGCCTCGCCACACATTCCCATGGGTGGAATCAAATCCAAACTCTGGAAGGGATTTCTTTTCTAATGAAAGGCGAGGGAATATGTGGGCCCCAGAAAGCTGGGAAAGTGATGGATGTTTTCAGCATTAAGATTTGTCTGTGTATCCTTCCTCACTGCTCTCCTGGGATTTATTTTAAGGATTTTTGTACCTAATTGTACCCAAGACTGGAGAGATCACTGGACTGATGGAGTCCAGTGAAAAGGTGCAACATAAGTGGAATGGTCTCAAGAGCAATGGGAACACATTCCTTTTTCACCTATGAGCAAGTTCTGTTTCACCCTCTCTGTGCAGAAAAGAACCCAGGAGTGAGAGGTATTAAAGCACCAAAAAGGAATCAAGATTTTTCTGAAGGTCTGGAAGAAAGTGGGAGAAGAACTCCTAAGAGAAATGTCGGCATAGGAGCACCCTTTGGTAATGAGCTGTTCTACAAAACGTGGAAAATGGTAGAATTTCAGGCAGCAGCTGTGTATCTTAGTGGTGCATCAGGCACCTAAGAGACCTTGGAAAATGTTGTTAGAGGCGGGTAACAGAATAAACACAGAAGCATGAAGACATTTTCATTTGAGGCAGAACCTGGAAAGTGCTGGAGGGTTGGAAGAGGGAGCCAGACAAGGACTGCAGCATCCAGGGTGGGACTTTGCCTGCAAACAGGGCAATTCCTCAGAGCCACTGGGAAGGAAATTTCCTGCCCTTCCAGTGAGAGAAATAGAGTGGGAGCTGATTAATGTGCTGAAGCTGTGGGGCCAAAAGCACAGAACTAGGAATGGGGCTGAAAGAATCAAAATAGGAGCTGCAGGAAGCATCTTTATAATCCAGACTGAAATATTAATAATGAGAATTGCAAATAAAGTCTTTGAACTACTTTGGGTGGACACCCTGTTCCAAGAAGCTCCTCTTTCTCTCCCTGCACAGGTGCCAGTGGGACAAAGCCAAAAGATTGGATTGTGTGAGTGAAAAGCAGAGAATTTAAAATTTTTTAATTTGTTTTTTAAACCAAGCTCTTTCAAAGCTGCTGGTTATACCTGCCTTTAAATCCTGTGTGCACTAGCTAAGGATTTCGCTGCTTTTTCATTGCAGGCAAGGAAATCCTGCCATTCCCATCACCTGTGGTACAGAGAGACAGAGAAACACGCAAAGAATTCTGTGTACAGCTGCCAGGCTCTGAAGTGCATCTGAGAGTCGCACTAGGTACTTAAATACCTCTAAAAAACTGAGAGCATTTAATTCCCCCAGAAGTCAGTGGAGATCAAGAGCATGCATATGGGTTCCTGAATCACAGGGCATCCTCTTCATCTAAGATGTCTTCAGCTGCTGAAAGGATGGGAGTATTTATCTTACAGTGATTAGAATTAGAAACAGATTTGTTAAAGGAAAACAAAACAAAGCACAATCCTTTGTGTTAAATCTTGCACAAATGATAGCCCTGGGTTTCTTCCAGATTTTAATTATTTTTAAAAATAATGGTTTTATTATTGTTAAAATAAATAATATTTGGGTTTATCCTCACACTTTGCCCATTCTACTGAACCAAGGTGCTATTTTTGAGTTGAAAGCATGCACACAAAAAAATGCAAATCCCACATTTCAAAGGCACCTTCCACTTGGAATGGGATCTATTTTTGTCCCTGTGACTGTCTTGCACAGCTCTAATTGTCATGCCTTGCTCTGAAATCCACAGTACGCACCTCTTGCCAGCGTATTTTTGGATTATTGCTCATTGTGATCAGCCTTTTGTGTTCCTCTTGATATGGGCCAAATTTTGACAGGAGGTGCTGAGTCATACACAAGGTGGATCCTATTTGTGTCTCAAAGAAATCTTGCTTTTTATTCCCCTGTACCTGGGCCAGCACCTGGCAGAGTCTTCCCCATTTCCCAGACAGACAAGAGAAAAAAAACCACCTGAAACACATCAAAGAGCTGAGCAGCTCAAAACAATTCATTTAATTATTATTATTATGGAATGTCTTAGGGAGTGTCTGCTTGGTATTGTAGTTTCTGTGCTCATTTGTTTTGTGACAAAACTGAGCAAAGAAAGAAAGAGAGAGGGGAAGGGGAAGGAAGGGAGGGAGGGAGGGAGGGAGGGAGGAAGGAAGGAAGGAAGGAAGGAAGGAAGGAAGGAAGGAAGGAAGGAAGGAAGGAAGGAAGGAAGGAAGGAAGGAAGGAAGGAAGGAAGGAAGGAAGGAAGGAAGGAAGGAAGGAAGGAAGGAAGGAAGGAAGGAAGGAAGGAAGGAAGGAAGGAAGGAAGGAAGGAAGGAAGGAAGGAAGGAAGGAAGGAAGGAAGGAAGGAAGGAAGGAAGGAAGGAAGGAAGGAAGGAAGGAAGGAAGGAAGGAAGGAAGGAAGGAAGGAAGGAAGGAAGGATATCATATCTGAATAGGAATGCAATTTTTAAAAATTACCAGGAGATTATTAATTTTCTGAACACAAATTACATATTATAAACCCTTTTAGGGAGTGATAGAGAGGGAAAAGGACACCTGATGTAATGGGGTGGAAAATCCAAATAATCCCGTCTCTGCTGTAAAACTCTCTTTCCTGGAGTGCTTTCCCTATATCCCACACTGCAGCACAGCCTTTGCTCTGGCACTGCTGCAGCTTCCAAGGCTGGGCAAAAAAGTTTCACACCTGTGAATGGATTTTTTTGTCTCCTGCAGCTGAGATGATTCTGGGGATCACTTTTCTTTCCTTCTCTTTCCATTTCTTCTCTGATCACCACTTAACATATGTCAGCACTATGTGCTGCTTTTTCAAGAGGGAAGTTTTTTAACCAGGTGACACAGAAAAAACGATGGAATATTAGAGATGGAATCTTCAACAGCTTCCACACCAGCATCCTCCACATCAGCTGTCTTCCCTTTCTCTGAATGACCTCTGTGAATTCAAATCCCAAGTTTCAAAGGCCTGAATTTTGGGATGCTGAATATAAAATGTCTGATATTGGTGTTGCTGCATTTGTTCCAACTCCGCATCCAGAAAATTTCCCTGACCTTCACACACAGGATAGGTGAAGCAGGCAAGGGCTCCAGCCTTGCTCTTTACCCCATAGCCAGGCTGTCCCCTGAATTCCTGCAGAACAGGCTCCAGCAGATCTGTGCTTGCTGCTGGTGCTCAGCAGCTGTTTCACAAACTGTTGGAGTTTTGTGGCCATAATAACTTGGCTCTCTCAGTGCTGTCACCTGCAGATGGGAACGAAAAGCCTTGAAAATCAGGTGACAGCAAATGCAGCGTGTCCAGGGATGTGTGTGAGCACAGAGCAGAGCAGGCTGCTGTTACACACCCCAGAAATGGAGGGCTTGACACTGGAGAGTGTGTCTGGGAGAGAAATGAAAAAACAGCCAAATGTTCTATTTTCTGTGGCTGGAGACCAAACCCCCTTGAAAGTGGAAATATAATTGTTCAGTGGCCAGGGCTCCTGGAACACTGTGTCTGTGCTGCATGCACGGTGCTATCACACACAGGTCTTGGAACCACAGAATCCTGGAAATGTTTGGCTTGCAAGGGACATTTAAAGGTCATCCAGTCCCAGATACCTTCCACTGTCCCAGGTTGCTCCCAGCCCCATCCAGCCTGGCCTTGGGCACTGCCAGGGATCCAGGGGCAGCCACAGCTTCTCTGGGCACCCTGTGCCAGGGCCTCACCATCCACATTGTAAAAATCTTTGCTCTTAAAGAGCAGCTATTTGCCTGCAGTTCTCAGCCTGGTCATGAGGGAGGTCTGTGGAAGAAGGAGTTGTTATTGTGGATAGAAGAAATCAGAATTACAGAGAAAACCCTTACGGCCATGGTAAAGGGCAAATTTATGAAAATATTCCCAGCTACAGTCCCAGCAGCCTCTTGGATGGTGTCTGGTATTATCAGAGATCCCAGCACTTGGTGTTATTAGAGATCCCATGGTAGTTTCCTCCTAGGAAGTGTTGTCTAATGATGATTTGCTGCCTTCTACTGATGCCAGGAAGATTTTTTGCCTTTTCTTTTATACCTCTGTTATACCTTTTTACAACTTCTGTATTCTTGGTGCTTTTTCCCTACATTCTTGGACTTGTTTGTTCAGCTAAGAGACTCAACATTTTAGAAGCTTCGTAGTTAGGGATCAGTGTGCCCCAGACCCCAAGGTCCTCTCCAGAACACATTCTGTAAACCAAGATAGAACCATCCAGGGGAAGGCTCCTTGGGGAGGGGGGCTCACTTGAGCCTCTCACTGGGGAATTTTTGATAGATGTGCTAATTAGTAACACCTATAATGTTATACCCAATCTTTTGAGAGTAAGCATTGCACTGTGCATTTTGGTGCGTTCGACCCGGACATAGTGCACCTAAGGATCCTTAAAATAAATACCAAGGTAAAATCCCTTTTTCTCTTCTGTGTTTGACTCTTGATTTTAAGACCAGGAAAAGGCATCACTACCTCTGAAGATAATTCCTGCCATCTTTCCCCACCTCCATGTGCAGCTGCAGCAGACTGTGCAGACAGTGCAGACCTCGGGCTTGACACAGGTGTCACACTTTTTATGTCATTTTTATTAATGTCATTTATGTCATTTTATTTAATACCTGTAGCAGAGCTGCACTTGGTTTCCATCACGGGGGAGGAGAAGAAGGGACAGTCACAGGAGGGCTGTCCAGGGGCACACAGGTGAGGGTCAATTCCGTATTTCCATCCAGCTGAGAATCTGTGTCTTTGGCTGCATCACTGACTGGAATGGAGTTAATCTTGATTTGCACAGGAGATAGAAAGGGTAGAATTGAGCACAGCAAGCTGAATCCTAGAATAGAAAAAGGCCACTGGAAAGGGAAAGAGAGCACAAGGAGCGAAAGCTAACACCATGGCCTCTGTGATTCTGTCTTTGCAGGGTCCCTCAGGCAACATAACCATAAACAGCCTCTTCAAAAAATGTGAATACTGTGCTGCTTTCTGACAGCTTTCCCCCCAATTTCCTCCTGCCTTTACAAGTAGCTGAGGAAAATAAATATTTAATGGCAAGTTTTGATATTTTAATGTAAGCTCTGGGTTAAAACACCACAAATCTCTCTGTGAAAGGGCGACAATAGAATTACAAAGGAACACATTGCAGCAACTCAGAAGTTGGTTGGAAAGGGGAGGGAAGTGGAAAGAGGCAAAGCTGAAGAACTTGTGGAGTATCTTCAGGTGGAAATCACCACTGATTCATTTCAGGAGCCCCTTTCCAGAGCTTGCTGGGAGGAAAAACTAGGTCAGTTTGCTCTTTCTGTAAGAGCAGAGCAGAGTTCCCTCCTCTGTGATTTTGCTGGGATGTGTTCCTTTGACAGGATCCCTTTCAGTGAAGAAATTCCTCCTGATGCCCACTCTGAGCCTCTCCTGGCCCAGCCTGAGGCCGTTCCCTCTCCTCCTGTCCCTGTTCCCTGCGAGCAGAGCCCGACCCCCCCGGCTGCCCCCTCCTGTCAGGAACTTGTGCAGAGCCACAAGGTCCCCCCTGAGCCTCCTTTGCTCCAGGCTCAGCCCCTTTCCAGCTCCCTCAGCCTCTTCTCACATGGCTGACACTCCAGCCCCTTCCCCAGCTCTCCTGTTCCCTTCTCCGGACCCGGTCCAGCCCCTCAATGTCCTTCTTGTGATGAGGGGCCCAGAACTGGACAAAGCATTCAAGGTGTGGCCCCACCAGTGCCCAGCACAGAGGCAAAAGTTAAAATGTGAAGCCCTCGATGTGTCACTGTCATGAAGGCCATGTTCTCACTCACCCTGATCTACATTTGAGGTTGTTCTCTTGCCCAGGTGAGGGAGCTGTGCCCTGCACCCACTGTATGGTATCAGTGGCACCCATAGGAAGGGAACACATCAAAATGACATCTTGAGCCACTGTGGGCCTCGTGCCACCCTGTGTGTCCTCACACACCGACTGCCACAAATAACACTCGTTGCTGGTGCTGGGTGCAGGCTGCTCCACTGAACAGCATCCATCATTCAGTCAGGGATGCAGCACAGAGTGTCAGCCTGGTGCTTCTGAGACAGGGCTGGAGCGCAGGAAATGTGGTGTCTGTGAAGAGACAACCTGGGACTGAATCTTGGCCTGGCAGCTGCAGTGAATAGTTTATACTGCTCTCCCTCCCTTCCCTGTAGGATCTCAGCTTCAGTCTCCAGCCAACATAATTCTTCGTGAGTTACTTTCGTTAGCAAAACCTTTCACCCTATGAAGATGTTCTACTTAATTAGTAAAGGTTCAATTTTTTTGTCACCGACAGAGCCCTATACATCACCATGTCTGGAGAATCATTAGCTGGAAAATTAATCAGGGTGGGTAACAGCTGAATAGAGTCAGAGCCCTTCATGTTCCTTCCCATATCTCCGCCTCCAACTTGAGAACTTTTTCAAGAAGGGGTATCCAAAAACCATCTCCAAATATCCAAGAGACCCATTTCTAGGGAGCAATGGAGTCAAGAGCACCTCTGAGCCTAAAGGAAAGGATGGGAAACCAGAATCAACTTTGATCCACCTTGGTGAGACCAGTGAGGAACTCAAGCTGAGGACTCTGAAATGATGATGGGAGGCTGAGGTTTTCCTTTCACCTGCATCTGGGAACACACCAACCCGAGGCGCTTTTGCTCGCATGCATTCCCCTGTATATCCACTGTGCAGGAGTGCTGCCAGCAGAGTTTGCTACAACCCATCGTGGCTCAGCCTTGGATTCCTTCCACCCTGTGCATTTATTTTTGCTTAGGAAAACTCTGCTTGAGGTGTCTACTGCAATTTCCTACAATATCACCTTTTTTCAAGCTGGCTGACAGCCACAAGGAGTCCAAATAACCAATGGCTTAGCATGGGTTTGCATTTCAGCTTCTTCTTGGTTTTTTTCATGTTTTTACCAGTTTATTCCCTGGATATGGAGCCTGGGCTTTTCTTCTGGCAGCTGGAGCCCATCCATAACTGCACGCAGGTGGGGAATGTTGCATCAAGTTGTGCTGAGGGTGTTGGATGCTTTGTAGGAATCTTGTGATGGCTACATTGATCTAAGAGATTGTAAGAATAATAAAATCTGGTGGTGTTCCTATCTCCTGAGCACAGGACACTGTACATGTGTCAGTCTCACATCATTTTTTCCTGCTCTGACTCTTCTGAAAATTAACAGGGAAGTGTTGGTAGCAAGTTGTGGTGAAAAACATTGATATCCTTTATTTACTTTCCGTTACTATTACTATTATTATTACTACTACTACTACTACTACTACTACTATTATTATTATTATTATTATTATTATTATTATTAGGAGGGGGGCCACAGTAGCTGTCTTTACAGTTTGATTGGTAGCAAAGAGAAATAATTATGGATAATACAAGTGACTACAATTTTGCTTAAAATTTTGCATAACTGCTTGCCAGACCTTGTTAAAATTGAACTCCTCACGTTACATTTAATTTTCGTAGAGAACAAGACCAGACAGCAGGAGAGAAAGGAAATATTTTGCCTGCACAAAAATATATCTTCCCACTTTGTAATTTCCCACCTCAGAAAGTGTCTGAGGAGCCGCCGTCCTGGGAATGACCTCCTGGGCTCTTCTCTGCCTCCAGGACTTGCCAGTCCTTTGTTGCCTCTGCTGATGCTCATAACAAAACTGTGGCATTCTGCAATCTTCTTTGACTAACAAGTGGCTCAGGGCCACCAGCTCTGGCCTCACACTCCTGTCGAGTGTAGTTAATGGAGTTTCTTCCCAAATGGGAAGTGATTTCCCTGCCGCATCCCTGCTGGGGACGAGTCGCACCCAGACGGCATCGCAAGCACCGAGGCCTTGTCCCCAGGAATGAAGCATGAGGCATATGTGTCTCAGCAAACAATTCTGTCCTTGGTGTCTGATTGATTTATAAAGCTTGTTTTCAGTGTGTTTGTGAAGGGATAAAGGAGAAAAGAATGGAGCCTCATGCCTCAAAACTCCTTGATTCCTTGCAGTGGGGCATCCTTTAGGAGCAGTGTCTCCGCAAATCTGCTCTTGTGCTTTCCTGGGCAAAGCTGGGGGGTAAAACAAATGCTGAGTATTCACCTAAACTGATAGAGATTATTCATTTCCCCACCCTCTTAGTCATTCCTTCTGAAAACAGAAGGGAAGCAGAATTTCTCTTTGGCTCAGTTGAAAATTTTTGTTTTCCATTAAGTGTGAAGTTCTTTTCGTCTTTGGGAATCCTTAAGCTCAAGAAAAATACAATTTGGATAACAGAAAACCCTGTTTTCTTTTGAAGAGACTCTTCATTTCTAAAATGCCAAAATGGGATATTATCTGTTTTACTTGCTCTTGTTTCCAGATTAGCTGTTTGAGGGAGTCAAAACAAATTTGTGAAAATTTTCCTGCACCCTGAAATTACTTTTACAGTAAACAAAAAATTCACCTCCAACGTTATACCCAGCTATAGTTGCAAAGATTTGTTTCAGGCTTTTCCTAAGCACATTTCCCCCTTCAGCTTTCATTAGCAAGGACAGAAAAGCTCAGTTTCCAAATGATGTGGACTTTCAGGCCACACATGGTCTGTAGTGTGGGAGAGCTGTTGGAATGCTGGTAATCTCACATATACAGGCAGAAAATGCCCCAATCTCCCATCAAGATCCCATCTGTAAAGCACTTAACCATGGACCATTAGCACTTTAAATGTGGTGCAGATCATCAGGGCTGATTTAGACAGAAGAATGAAATGGTATTGATTCAGGATTATGGCCAGGTAAAGACACCATCATGCTGTTTGTTTTGTGCTTGATGTTCATTAAATGAACTAATTTATGGATAGGATTAGTGTGATCTATAGAACAGAGGCCAGGAATGGAAAGCAATATCCTGAACTGCGTGAACTGGAGACTGGATTAGGATTCAGAGGAAGAAAAGGAAAGGAAATATAGGCACCGTATGTACAGTGGCCTGAATTCTGCTGTAGTGAGGAAGAGTTCTTCCAAGCTCTGTCCTTTCTGGACTTCTGCTGCTTTATGCTGGGTTCTCGTGAGCATAAGTACACAACCTCAAGCTGCCAGTTTGGGATCGGATAGACCGGGAGAGAGTTCAGTTACAGAGCTGTAAATTGCTTCCCCCTGCACCCATAAATTAGCCCCAAATATCCCCAGTGTTCCTGTTTCTCTCCTCTAGAACATCAACTACAACAGCTTTCCCTAAAGGTGCCTTGTTGCCATTTGGCACTCGAGGTAGTCACTAGTTTCCTGCCCTCCCCTGTGAACCCAAATTTAGCAATTGGTTTGATATTTACTTGGGGAGCTGATGAGAACATTTTTTAAATGACTACATCTCAGGGGAAAAAAAGTGCATATAAGTATCCACAAGACACAGTAAATTGGTTTCCAGATTCTCTTCCCTTCTCCAACCCTCTGACAGTCATCACCACTCCTGGGCAGGGGAAACCTGCAGTGTTCTGTGAGTAGATATTGACAGCCTAAAAGAAAGGGGTCCCTGAGGGCTTAAAAACCAGCCTGTGCCTCAGGAGACACATTTTCAGCCCCCCTTGTGATGGCAGCCTCTGCCGATCCTGGCTTTCCTTTTCCCATCTCACCTGTTCCATGCTGAGTAACCATTTTAACACAGGGACGATCCCTTTGGTCACAGTGCTAAGGACAAAGCAGCCTTGATCTCATCAGAGTTATAAAGTGCTGGGATAACAGCTGTAAAGAAAGCAAAGGCTCTTCATCCCCCTTCCTCTTGTCTGAAGCTGAGAGACGAGTAAGCTGGTGTCCTCAAGAGGCTTGGAAAACAAATCACTTTTGTGTTTGTTAAGTGCTGAACTTCACACACTTCAAGACCTGCTCAGCTAATTAAGACCCAGGGTAGGAAGCAAAATGGGTGAAACTTCCCCAGGAAGGCTGGAATAACTCTCTAGTTATTAAAATCTGTTACGCCAAAGAAATGCCAGCAAAGTCCCCTCTTCCTCCATCCTACACCCCAGCATCACGGAGATATCACAGAGAAGGGAATCAGGTTTTCCCAAGTGTTTTGCAGTTTCACTGCAGCATCTGCCCCAGGCAGAGCACCCAGGCAATTTGATCCAATTTGTTAGCAAGAGACATCAGACTTCTCCATGGTGTCTTTAGTCTCCCAAGTTCCAGGATGAAAAACCTCTGAGTGCAATTCCAGAGCAAAAATGGCTCCAAGGCACTGAGGTTACATGAATGTGCTTTAAAAGCATCTGTTAACTCTGTACTCCTTTTCAGCTGTAAAAATTACTTCATATGCTGTCTGCAATCCCCATTTATAGGACTTCAGTACTTTGGTGGATGGATGGAAGGAAGGAAGCCTGGAGCATGCACAGGGGAAGGTACTGCAGAGCACTGTGCACAGCATATTTTGTAGCAATCACTTGATTTCTTCTCAGCCTCTTCCATACAGGGGGATGTCTGTGCAAGAGTCTGGGCCTGTGGTTTCCAAAGCATCACTCATCCCCTGCTTGTTCACAAGACACAACCCAGGACTCCTGGAAGGATTAGCTTCTGCTGCACTGGCCACAGAAGGCTTTGCAAACCCACATTTGCCTGGTGGGCTCCCCTCCCACCTTTAGTTTTCTGGCTGGCTCTGCCTGTTTTGTGGTGGGAGGACTCCCGGGGAGCAGGGGAGCCCAGCTGGCCAGCAACTTTCCATCTGAGTAGCACAAAGAGGCGTAGAGGGGAGTGGGATGATGCTGGTGATGTGAAGCTGTAACCCTTGAATGTGGCACATGCAGCCCACAGGGAGATGTGAAGAAGCAAATCCATGATCCCAGGGTGATCTGCTTCCCCAGATTTCTCAGGACTCCTGTCCTTCCACAAGCAAACATTTCACTGCCTCTCACCCACCAAGACTCAGTGGGCACTCACACCTTCCTGCTACAAATATCTTCAGTTGTCATTTGTTCCTGGTTCCCCACCCCACCAAAACTACACTCCAAAAGGCTCAACTGCTCTTTTTATCTTTCTTTACTACTGTCACTCTTTTTTCCATTCCTCCTCATCATGCAAAACAAGAAGTAAATAAATGAGCCCCAACTTAATTTTACACGCATATATGAGCAGCACAAAGGAGCCATGAACAAAATCAGCAAAAGCCCTAATTCCAGCAGTCTTTCCCAGGGCCCTTCATGGCATGTGATGTTGGAGCAGCCACTGTCAAATGGTGCTCCAGAATGGGGCTGTTTCTCCATCTCTCCTTCCCTCCATCCTCCTCTAAACCCTGGCCACTCTCCTACCATGGCTGTCCCCAGCATCCCAGGGCTGTTTCCCTCTTCCTGCCTCTCCCTGGGCTCCCTCTGCACTCTCAGCTGCCCAGGATGTTGGGGATGGAAGGGGCACCTCCTGCCAGTTGGTGGCTGGAGGGAGCGGTGGGGGCTGAACTGTTGCCACTGGAGATGGCAGCAGATGCTTCCTGGTGGAGGCTGCACTGGCTAATTCAGGGCTTTGTGGTTTCAGACAGAATCCCAATTATTTCCAATTAGGAGATTGTAGTGACAGCTGCTCTGAACGGGGCCTTCTCTCGCAGCTGAGAACCTGCTCCACGTTCAGGGTTGGTTACCTGTATTACCTGGGGTTGGATACCTGTATTTCCAGCACGGAGAGCTCAGCCTGGGCTCTATTATAACATCTTTTGCTTCCACCTCTCATTAAGCCATTCCTCTCTCCCACACAATACCACTTCTCATGAGGAATTTTGGCAGTGGAAACATCCTTATCTCTCCCTCACCAAAATCCCTCCATTTTCTCCTTTCTATATGCAGAGTTTAATTTTCCTGTTGTGCTGTCCACCTCCCCCTCTTCCCAGTTCCCCCATTACTTCTGCCTGCCCTGTGATGTATGGGCCTTGTCAGGCAGTTTTGGCCTGACCCAGGCAGCCAAAATCAGAAGAAAACCTGGTTTTATTTTGCCTGGGGAGAATTCATCACAGAAAATGTCTCATTTAGGGAAATTAAGGATGAAGGAAAGGGAGAGCTGGAAATTATTCTGGTTTGGTGTTAAAAATATATCTATCTACTGCTGTGTTAAAGGCTGATATTTTCTTTCCACTTTTCTTTCCACTTTTCTTTCACTCTTGTCCAGCCATATCACACAGTCCAGAGGCAGAATTCAGGAATAAGGGGCATTGGGCCCCTTGCTGGCTGGAAAATTCTGCCTGTGGTAGAGAGTGAAAAGGATAAGGAGCTGCTGAACAAGAAGACACTTTTCTCTCCATTCTGTGCCATAACTACTCATCAGAGGCAAATGGAATCCTAAAAATACAGACTAGACAAATGCTTTGAAAGGAGGAAGGGGAATATGCGGGTGCTGGCTTTAGTTATGATTCAGTTAAATCCTTGTTTGTTTGGAGACTGAGCCTCTTGAATCACAGCAGAGCAAACCCAGAGTGAGCCCTCAAGTGTGCAGAGTCCTGGAGAGCCTCCTCCAGAACTGCTGTCTGCCCTCCCCAAGCACAGGGACAGAGGTTTTCCTGGTCTCCCTTTTCTTCCTCCCTGTCCCAGACACAGTGAAAAGTTCATGGTTTCCTTGGGGAGAATTCCCAGGTGTTTTCTCTTACAGGGGAAGGCATCACTTGGCTACCCCACACCCATCCCAGGTTTGCACTGTGGGCACCAAGGAGCTGTAGAGCAGATTTGGGGGAGCTGTAGGGCAGGTTTGAAATCAGAATTCCTTTCTCTGCTATAGAAACCCCACATCTGGAGGGAACCCAGGATCTGTGTCAAGAAACTCTTGGTCTGGGGGGACACCACCCGTGTTGAGAAGGTGACACCAAGGGGAGGCCAGGCCCTAACTTGACACAGGTGATGCTAACAGCAGTGCTGGGCTGAGAACAAACCCCTGCTGGTCCCTGCTGGTGTCATAGCCACTGGTACCCACAAGAATTTTGACAGCAGGTTTTGGCACATGGTGTTTGTCTTGATCCCTGCATGGCTGTGCTCTTAATAGTGCTTTTCATTTTCCCTGGGGTCCAAGAGGGAAGACATTAGTCCAGGAGATTTTTCTGTGGTACTGGGATGAGTGTTGTCTATTAATTCATGTGGAGCTCTTAGGTGCTACAGAAGATAAGTGCCTCGTAAATACAGATAAATAGATCAGATTAGACCTTGACAGTGGTTCATGCAAAAGGCATTTTTATGTGCAAAAAATAATAACATTGTAGAGAAATAGCTGTTATTTGAAACCTTGGGCTAGAGCTTCCATAATTGATATTGTTGGAGGAAAGATGAAGCTAATGGAGAAGACCTGCTGTGATTGCCCTTTTGTCATTGACTAATTCTTCCAGCAACCAAAGTGACATTACCCAGCTCCCATTTAGACCTCCAAGCAAGTGGTCACATTTTTCAAGAGAGCACAGCTCAGTGAGCACCGAATCCTTTCACAACTCTACGTGCCAGTGTGATAATGGCAGGGGTGAGGGGATGGGAGTGATTTTGAAAATCAGCCCTTTCCTTTGCATCCTGACTGCTTGGAAATCTCAACCACGGTGTGGCTCAGAGAGAGGCATGAAAAATGTCACTGCCCAAGAATCTGGACTTATCCATGACCCTGATGGAAATCACATCCTCAGCAATTTCAAAGGCAGTGCAAGGAGAAGATTTTGGGTTCTTGTGATTATCAGCTCAACAAGGGTAGGCCACAAACTTGAGTTTAACCCATTCAGGCCCAAGCTCCCAGCACATGGGAGGTTCCTCCAGTGGTGTAGGCTCACACCTTTCTAAGCTACAAATGAAGGCAGACCCTGGATTTCAATTTATCCACGCAGAATTAAAAAATAGAAAGGCAGAAATAAACACTTGAGTGATCTTGGGAATCCTGAAACAAACAGCAGTTTTGTTCCTCCGACAAGTTACAATGAAGTACCAGCATTGCTCCCTCAGCCCCATCACATTAGGTACAAAACACAAGTGCTTAAAAGCCAGGGGATAAATAATTAACAGCATCATACATCTTTTATGCCCTATATAAAGCATATAAAAGGTTAAATCCTGACCCATCCAAAGGCAACGTCAAAGTTCTTGACTTTAGATGAACTTGGGTTTTATCTAAATTGTTTTTTCGCACACAGTGAAACGTGTCGTAAGATTCCTCCACAATCTTAATTCTGAACCAAGAGAGATGATTTTCTATCATTGCTTCTAGAATCTAAACAGAAAGCAAACTCTTTTTAAAAAATGTGAAATACACCTACAAAATTAATGTTGATTTGAAGACAAACAATATTATGGAAATCCTTTTTTTTTAGTATAAATATGGGCACATATTCACCTATTGCAAATTCAGTATCACTTAACAGTAATGGTACTTAGAAATACTTCAACTAACTAATGGTATTTACCACCTAAGAATATTCTTTAAAAGATAATGTTTGTACACCAAATTCAATGAAATAAAAATGCCACATAAAAGAGGAAAAAAAAAAAGAAAACAATTCACAGGTTAAGCATGAGGTTGTTTTGTCAAAATAAAAAGTGCACTTCTTTGTACTCTGCTTAAAAACATATATTTATTATGTGGGCAGTATAGGGTTTCAGGAGTCCTTAATCATTCATGTCCCTGTTTTTAAGTGTGAGGGCTTTGCAAATGATGTGATAAGTAAGTACACTGTTGTCACTTAGCAACCGTAACTTCTCTCTGAAATGAGTTGTTTGTTTCTATAACAAACGAGACACTCGGATACCATGGAGATAAGCAGAGACCTTGTCTGCTTTGCCAGAGCCCATCCTGGGAAATGGGATATTGCTTGGAGGGATGAGGTCATCACACAGAGGAGCAGCTCTTCATTCCTGTCCACAGCATAGAAACGTGGGCACTGGCTGTGTTTGTGCTGATCTGAGAACAAGACTCATTCTTCTTTCGGGCAGAAAACCTGGAATTTTGGGCTTAGCCATGGTGAACTCTCCAGTGTCCAGGACATGGTGGGTTTGCAGCCAGCTCTCAAATGCTTTTGTTGTTATCATCAGCCTTACTCTTTACACTCAGCTCCACACTTGGAAAACACCATCTTTCCATCTTCAGACAGCCCTGCTAGAACCACACTGGGCCTCTTCTTGGCCCCTAATTGCTCTTTTATGCCCCTCTTCTGCTATAATTCAGCTCTAAGGCCAGTTTAAGCATCTGGAGGAAGATCACTGGCCTCTGGGAAGTCTGTGATAAAGAATGTCCAGTACGGCTCCTGCAGATGGGAACTGATGCCACACCTTGAGGGCTGTGTCTGCGGGAAAAAGGAGGAAAGACAAATGGCACAGCTGAGATAGAACTCCCTCCCTCAAACCTGAGCTCCTGGCACTAAATTAAAGCACAAGGGTTAATAACGAATGTCAAAACAGATTTTAGACAACTCTGTTCTCTTCTAAAACTGTATTTAATTGTACAAGACACCAGTAAATCCCTGGACACTGTTGATTTGCTAGAGCTCACCAGATTTTCCCAAATCTTCTCCTCCCTCACTCCTGTATTTCCTGACTTTCACACAATCAACTTGTATGGCTGTTACAGCTTCTTGAGTTTAAATTAATCTTTTAAAGAAGGATGAATCACACAAACTTTCTTTTGGTTTAAGAAATCACATCCATATTCATACCCACTAATCATGTTTGATAAATCAGAATTCATTGTGAAACACACTAGCCCTTCATGTTGCTTCACTTTTTAATCTCACAGGGAAAGCAATCATCGCTGCCAGGGGGCTGGGCTGGGCTGTCTCGGGTGTCTGCTTGAGTCAGCTCCCTTGTTTGTACAATGCAGCTTGTGCTCCTGGATCTAAGCTATCATCTAAAAACGTAATTAAGTCTTCAGCACTTCAGTAGCAAGAGGAATCCTCACAGTGTGAATCAAACACCATCTTCTCAGTGATGCTGGCCTGAGCCTGCTGCTCAGCTGCGGGAGCAGCTCAGAGCTTTCTTCTCATTCCAGTGGTGTAACAACCACATGGAAACCTCAAGGTGCTTTGCTTCCATGGGAAGAGTTGCACCTGCAGTCAAAGAATAAACAGAGACATGTTTGTAGGGATCAGCAGGGTCTGTTATTATGCAGTGGCTGGTTTAACCAAGTGCAGTGTGTGGATAAGAACGAGGAGATGGCATTTCTGCCCCTCATGTCATTTGGACAGGAACATGCATGATTGTGTGTTTTCTGTTTGCAAAATGGGATTTTTGGCAACACCTAGATAAGTGCAAGATTAGCTACCTCACCTTGTTTTTCTACCCCTATCCGTCCGTTAATCTTGATCTTTTCTTTGGAGGAGAAGTCTTCACATGGCTCCAGTTCCTCTGACATACTCCGTCTGCTTCTCCTGCTGCCAGCTCCGAGATGATCCCTTCTTCCCCACAGGGTGAGGCAGGAGCCGAGCAGCCCACAGTGGGGGAAGGACAGTGACAAAGTGAAGTACTCTGGACCATGAACCTCCTCCTGGGGATGATGTCAAGGTTCTGGCTCTGCTCCATACACTGGAGTTGCTCTGCTTTCCCACAGTCCCAAGTTTTGGGCTCCCCTGCTTTCCCAAAGACATATAGCTGTTATTTGCTGAAGCAGATTCTAAACCTGCCACACTTAATAATTCAGTGGTGAACTTTCGAGCTGTGAGCAGGTTGAAAAATAACTTGCTTTAGTAAGTACAAAATCTCCATTTCTGCTGCCTTTGCTTCTCCTTCCCTCCTCCTCTCGCCCATGGCCCCAGAAGCCCCTGCAATCCAAACACTCCCCGTTATTATACTTTGGAGCAAAAGGGAAAGGCAGGAGGGGGAGAAGAAATTCATTTCCTCTCTGTGGGATGTTTATTGTTTTTCCTGCTCTCAGCCATCCAAGGTCTCTGTCGTTTTACGTGATATTTTATAATGGGAATAGTTCTTGTGGGTACCAATGAGTTCATCTGCAGAGAACGTGGAGCCTGGAGATTTAAATTTATACCTCCCTGCCATGGCTGTAATTGGGACTCCCGGGAGAGGAAACCTTGACAAGTGACAAAATAACCCCTGCCAGACCCCTCTCAAGACCTGTAGCAGCAGGAACCCCAGGAGGACTCCCATGATCAAATTAGCCTTAAACAAATGCTCCAGCCTGCAGTAACTAAGGGTGTCACTGCTGAAGGTCAACAAGGTGTGTGTGTAACTTGATTATTGGGTTTAGTTCCCATTGCCTGCTCCCAATCAAAGACCAGGAGCTGCAACACTGGCAAAACAGAACTAGAAGAAGCTGCAAAACTAATTAAAACTCGTTACTCCAATTGCCTAGGAATACATTTATTTAGGCCTTCCCTACCCCTCTAGCTATGCAGGCATAATTCCACCAGCACTGTTTCCCTGCATATAAATTAATAAAATAGAGTACACACGTTTTCTCTCCTGTGAACTGAAATTTGGCAATGTCTGTGATATTCATTTGGGGAGCTGATACAAACATTTTGAAGATGTCAGCATCTCAGTGGAAAAGAGGAGGTTAAGAAAGATTGATGGGCAGATGGATATGGATATGCAGATATATCCATAGATATAGATGTATAAAAAGGATTTACAGTTTGCTTCTTTTCTCCCACCCTTTTGCAGTAAGCTTTTTAGGGAAACTACGTATTGTATAAATAGATGTGATTTCCATGGAGGAGGAGAAATAATTAATACTGATTTGTCAGCTGCCAGGGAATGTATTTCAGGTGCTGCACTGCCTTAACTGTTGGTTAAAAGAGGAAAAATCCCCATAATTGAGCCACAAACTGTGCTGGTGTAAAAAAAAATGTATTGACCTTGTTCAAAACACAAATAGCTCCTTCTGATAAAAATAGGAAGACAAAAATTCCAGATGTAATGCAAGAATCATGGGATGAAATTCTCAGACAGGATTATGTAGGAAGTTCAAACTTGAAGAACAAATGAGTTCATAATTATTGATTAAATTATTATTATTATTAGATGTTAATTTATTCTGGATTTCCTCCCAGAATCTGCTGGGTTTGAAACATAAACTTACTTAGTTAGCACAGAGCTTTTTTGTGAGCCCAAGGCCTGGGAGAATCTGTAAGTTCCACAAAAGCTTGATGGGACTCAGGAACTATGGGAAGATTTTAGGAAAAATCATTCATGGTGTCAAGGGACTGCTTTGTTCCTTGCCCACTGTTTGTCTCTCCGTCATTAAATGGGGCTCCTGTTCCTGGCAGAGCCCTGTTGACAGTCCATCCCTGAGGTTTTGTTCCAGCAGACACCGTGTCCTGGCCCTGGCTGTCCCTGTCACATTCCAGTTGTGCTCCTGTTGGTGAGCTGGACTCTTCCCCACTGCCAGAGGAGCAGCTTGTGCCACAGGCTGGCATTCCCAGGCATTCCCTGGCATTCCCAGGAACTGCAAATGTGCCATTCAGGATTCATCTCCCTGCAGCTGCTCCAGGGATTTTTTCCTGGATAACATTCCAGGGTATGGGAGGAAGATCTCCAGCCCTCATCCTGTGTCTCCCAGTGCAAGGAGATGCCCAAAGCGCCTTCTCAGTGTCCTGAGCTGTCCAAACTGCCCCAGCATGTGTAGCCATCCTCTAATGCCATGCACAGCCTGCCCAGCTCATCAGCTCCCATCCTTTCTAACATGCCCAAGTTCTCCCAATATCCCAGTTGCTCAGGGCTCCAGGCCGTTCTGTGCTGGTGGTAAAAATTACAATCACAGAATCGGACTTTTGTGTGTTACCCTCAGCTCAGTCACCAGCAGATTATTTAATTGCATGGGAAAATGTTCTCTTTAATCTTTTAGAATTAGTCATCTCTTCCTCAGTCATCTCTCTATATTTTTGGTTAGAGACACTGAAAAATCTTAATATATCTGTGACATTTATAGCACATGTTAATATTATAAAACGTCAGAGCTCTATTTGCAGAAATGAATACTGATGTGATGGGAGTGTTTTATTATGTCAATGATTTTTATTATAAATATGATAAAACTGTGTCATCTTTTTTTTTTTTTCCCCAAATAAAAAATAAAGCCACCTAATAATTTATCCCAAGGTTACTGCTGTGCTACCTGGTTAATTTATTCAATAGCAGTGCTTAAAAAAATACACCCTGCAATGGATTTTCATGTTGTGTGGTCATTTGATGGATGTTATCATTGACCTGAAGGTTTGTTTAGGATTAGAGCGTGACAACGCACACAGGAACAGGGTTCACACAGCGGCTTCCTGGAGACACAAAGCCAGGAGGTGAAACCTACTTTTGAGGGGATAATTAATCATTACCAGAGAGTGAAAGGTGAATGGATGTCATGGAATCTCCACTTCTCTCTCCAGGACTGCTGAAATTGCCAGCCTCAATCTCACCTGCCCTGTCTGCAGATGAGGCTCTTGAGAGGGTTCCCTGCTCAAGGCTCCCTGGACCTCAGGTTCATTCCCAGAGATCCAGAAGCTCTGGATGGTATCTTAAAGAAGGCCATTTATGGGCTATGATCCATCTTACTAATTAATCTTTATTACTACAGCTAGCATTTACTGTGGTGAGTAAGCTGAACTGGTCACAGCTGGTAGTAGCACTTCCAGCCCCAAAAAGTGACAAATTCACAAAAAATAAAGAGTTCACTGTAAGGATAATGATATTTTATGTAAAAAGATTAGTAAATAAGGAGAGTTTCTATAAATTCCCTTACTTATCTTTGAAAGTTGCAGGCCTATAAGAGTCATCTCTAAAAGCAATAAAATATTAATGTATGTAAAAGACAGAATGGGAAAGCTTGATTTGATTCATACAAAGTAACATGACTCCAAGGGCTGGGATTTTTCAGAATTAACAAGGAATGTCATGGAAGTCCCTCCAAAGTTAGAAGCAGCCACAATAATGAAGGGGCACATCCTTGCTCTCTGAGGTGACACACAGCACGATGAGGGATCTGTTCCCTGGAGAGAAGTGCAGGGAGGATGGAGACTGCAGCTTTGAGATGCTATTGCTATGGTTGGTGGTGTGCAAGACTTCAGGATTTATATTTCTTTTAATTTAAACTTTTTTCCCCCTCCTCCCCCTCCTCTTCTGTCCCTGTGCAAAGAGAAACCCAAGATTCCAGTCCTTGTAAGAAAGACATCTGTTCTGGTTGGTGACTGGGAGGAGGTCAGGAAGAGGCTCTTGAAGATGACTGTCATGCAGTAGTACATAATAAATCCAGAGGGAAATTTAATTAGTGGGTGTTTTTAATGGCAGGCATCTCAAATGTCTGGTGAGACGCCCAGTCTGGTTTTTCAGACCTCTCTGGCGCTGAGACCTGGCGGAGTGACTGCTGAGGAGGAGGTGGGCAGAGGGGTCTGTAGTGGGCAATGAATGAAAAGCTGAGGGGCCAAAAGGGACAGCCTCTTTAGATGGCACCAAACTGAACAGCAGCACTGGGCAGGGAAGCTCCTTCAGCTGCTGCTCGAATGAAAAATATCCACAAACGGCCTCTGCTCAGCTCAGTAACAGGATGCTTTGTGGGAAGAGAAATTCCTGCTGGTGTCCAGTCCAGAGAGCTCCCAAAGAGGCAGGTGTGGAGTGGCCATCCCTTGGGACACTGTCAGTGGGACAGGGTGGGCTGTGGCCTGGCTGTGCAGGACCCTCCTGCCCTCACAGCAGGAGGATTCCTGAAATGCTGCCTGGCTCATTAGGCTGTGTCCTGTTAGTGATGTTTATGGAGGCTCCCTGAGGACTCCAGCCTGAAGTAGCACAGCCAGAGAGGGCTTCTCCCTCCCATAAGTGACTGGAGACAGAATAGCAGCTCTAAAAGAAAATGCTGCAGCTTCTCTTTTAAATGTTCCACTGGGCTCTTGAGAAGCTTCTCAGACGACTGCAAGGCTCTGAAGGATGAAGTGATGAGCCCACTCATTCATAGCACTGCCCAGCTGCTCCCAGTGGCACGAGAATGCAAACTTTCTTATGGTTGCAAAGCAGGACATGGTAACCAGCTCATTTCATTGTTTAATTTCTTTCTTAAGGAGGGAGAGGGGATATAACCCCTCCTTCCCTGGATTGCAAATGGCTATGGGTAAACTAAAAGTAGGGAAGTTGTGACAAGTTATTTACTGCTGGATGAAATGCCCTGATGAATAAATCACGGTTTGCTCAGAATATTTCTAAATTAAACCTGCAGAAAAGCCTAATGTCCTTCCATTTCTTCTGCTCTCAAACAAGGTTTTCTCAGTATGACACTGATCTGAATTGCTCTCACTGCAGACATTCATAGGGGTCTTTTATTGGCATTTAAAGTGGGGTCCATAGAACCACCCTTCTGTACAGCAGCCCTTTGCACTCAGGAGTTTGAGGACGTACAGGAAACAAGGCTGGAAACAAGGTCTCCTGAGACATACGTAGACTTTTAAGTCCCCAAGCCCACTGTCCCTTGGGTTGCTGAGATCTGGCTACAGATCTGGCTGCAGATTTGCTGCTGTTCTTGGATCCCAGCTAAAACTAATATTGATGCAATTCAGTGGGATAAGGGGAGAGAATCTATAAATATTTTTTATAGATTGTTATCTATGAATACAGCTATATATCTGTATGTACCTGCCCAGATATACAACAGTGTGTTTCCCTGCAATCCTCCTCTGGACTCTTGCCTGACTCCTGCCCTTTGGCAGTAGTGAAGTGCTCACCCTCCTTGCCCAGCTGGTCCTGGTGTTCACCAGGGAATTCCAGTTATGTCCTCACTGGGGCTGGGGTTTGTTTACATTTCCCTTCCAACTGAAGTTTTATACCTCCCATTTCCCCTAATCTCATGCTTCAGGAGCCGGCCACTGGGAGAGAGATCATGTGAGGGAAGAAATTCCCTTATGTATGTGCTGGGATTTCAAAACACAGCACTGGAGAGCAGAGCTGAGCCTGAGGTCACCCAGGAGATGCCTTTAGTGAGCTCCAGAGAGAAAAGCGTGGCGTGATGGTGCATATAATACCAGCAAACCAGTGGACCCTGAAGCAGAAGAGTGTCTTCAAGCTAGTGTTGCTCTGGAATATAGAAAAGACTGAGTCTGAATGGCTAAAAGGGGAAGAGCTGTGATGGGCAGCTCATGGAGGGAGGAGCGTGAGCTGAAGGTAAAGGGCAGCCTGTGTGAGAGGACAACAGGGAGGAAACCATAAAATGACAGAAAATAGAATTATGGGATGAAATGAGCAGTCAGAGGGAATCTCTGAAAGGCCTTAATTCAAAGGCAAAACTGCCAGATCCACGATGTTGCTGATAAACATGAATAGGTCAGGGAAGGAGTGAGGCATCTCAGGAACTGAGAGAAGGACTGGAACTGAGGATTTTGAAGGGAGAAACTCTGCACAGAGATGGTTGTGAAAACCAGAAGCATTGGCCTGAGGCAGAGAAGAAGGATAAAGGACGTAGGACCAAAGCACAGAGATGCAAGATTGATTTATGGAGAGGGGAGGGCCTGGGAGAGGAGGACAGCCAAGGGGAAACACTGGCAAGAAGAATTCATTTGAGGAAGAAGTAATGCCACGGACAGGGACAGCCTGCCAGATCTTGGTACTCTCTTCATTTTAGTTTGTCAGTTTGCTATTGTTTCACCTCCATCTATCCCTTCCACAACCATCTTACTGAGCTCCTTAAGGATGACTCATTAAAAGTGGGGGGGGGAGGGATGGAAAAAAAAGAAAAAAAAAAAAAACCAATAACCACCTATTTCTTTTCTAAACTGAAAGGGCAAGATGTGGTTTTTATTTGAGCTTGAAAATACCTTTCAGAGCTCTGCTGGCATTTAATTTGTTTACTCCTTCTCTGGACTCTCACTTGCCCCTCTCTGCTCCTGTTGTTCACAGTTTCTCCTAAGTGGAAGCAAAGCCAATAACGGCCAGGTTGGAGTGAACTTTTAAACTCACAATTTTTGAGCAGTTTCAGAAGGAAACAAATGGAAGCTGCTCAGGCATAATTTAGGAAATGGGTGGAGATGGATGTGCATTTGGACCTGAAACAAGAACAGGGAGACCATGGACTTCAGTACAGCAGGAGGATTTTCTGCTTCTTTGAAGAAGCCAGGGGTGCTGTCTCAGGGATAAAAAGGAATGTTAAAAACATCTCCAGATGTGGGAATGGAGCCCAGGTGAAAGTGGCCTTCCTCTTTCTGGAGATGTGACCTGGGCACTGTGGTGGCAGTGTGTGGCAATCCATGATGACAGCTTTATGAGCACATATGTAATGGTGAGGCTGAGCTCCTGGATGGCTCCAAATGGAAGTTTTAAATGCCATGAAACCAGCTGTGCAATACTTTGTGTTTCACAAGAAAAGCAGTGAGGAGGTCTGTGCCAATTTTCAATGCCAGGATGTGCATGTGGACATGGATGTGTGTGCTCTGACGCTGGAAGGGCTGCAGTGCTCCCAAGCTCTCCTTGCTTTCCCAGGGAGAGGAAATTCCAGTTCTGAACTGAAGTGAAAAGGAGCTGGAAACACAATGACCTTTGAAAAGAGGAACATCATTCCTGCTGGTCTTGTCCATAGAGATGTGGATCTGACAGAAAACTCTGCCTTATCCATGCCTTGCAGCAGGAATCTCTGCAGAGCAGCCAGAGCAGCAGCATCTCTTTCACTTTGAGCTCGCTCAGCCTTTTCCTGGGGCTCCAGGGAACTTGTTCCTATTAACGTAATTGGCAAACACATTGTTCAAGTATTAGCAGTGGCAGCAAAGCCATTGTGTGGGACAAGTCAAGGCAAGCAGTGCCTTCTTCACTCACAACACTCAGAGCTGGGCGCTGTTGCCAGGCCTGTCAGGTGCTGACTGTGGTCCAGAAACGCTGTCCAGCTCTGAAGCTGCCTGAGCTGCTCCAATCTTAGCCATTATTAATTTGACTGGGGATAAAACTACATTTAAAGGCCACTTTCTGCAACTGAAAGCGAGAAAGCATTTTGCATGACGTTCATCTGCCTCAGGTGTAGGGAGTAAGTGAGGCAGAGCTGTGTGGGAGCAGGACTGAAGGGAGTTGGGCTGAAGGAACCTTCCCATGTCCACATGTTTACTGCATCCAACTCTCCCCTGGCTCCAGCATGTCATCCCAGGAAGAGGTAAAGCAGGAGAGTTGCATAAAGCTGGGGAAAGGTTTGAATCAGCAGCTCCCAAACATAGGAGAATGTCCCCAAGGCTTTGCTGCTGCACCATGGTTATGTAAGGCACAAGTAAGGAGGGTTTGCAGGTACTTTGTTGAATAGGACTTCATGGGAAATGTTTATAGCAGTGAGCCAAATCCCACAACCTCACTGAAATCAATGGCATTTTACGCCGGGTATGAACAGGGTCAATATTTTTATGATGATGCCTTCACTGATATATTGTTTGCCTTAAAAAAATGGAATGAAAGTGATCGTAAAACTCAGGTTATGCTTAAGTGTCCAGACATGTGAATAATGCAGTTCCTATATGACAATAAAAAGGATGGAAGGAAGATCTTTTAAATTCTTTATTGATGAATTTAATGTAGCAGCTAATACCAAGTCGATGACACAATGAAGGGTCTGAAGTTGCCAGGTCCACATCTGTGATTTGGGCCAGTCCAGTGCTTGAGGGTGATAATTTGGGTCATTAACAATTCTGCTGAGGCTGTGTAAAGAAGTGCCAATAAGATCATCCATGGCAAGGGGGTTGGAATTACATAATCTTTAAGGTCCCTTCAAGCCCAAACCATTCTGTGATCACAGAGATCTCCAGGTTGCTTTCATGTAAAGCAGAGTTCCAGTGAGAGGAAACTGGAGAGAGTATTGGTGACCCTGAGATTAATAGGAATGTACTTCCATATCACTGCCCTGTACACAGCAATCCCAGACATCTCTTCCTTCATCCCGCTGCTCAATGGTCCCAGCTTGCTTTGATCTTCCACATAAATCCCCAGTTCTTAGTGATGTATATTAAGGAATACTTTTATTTTCTCTTTTTGGTCAGGAAAGCATGCACTGCTTTTTTTTTCTGTATATGCAGCTGGAAAAAAAACAAACCCGCAGCTCCCCACCACCATGTTCCCAGAAAAACCTAAAGATTTTAAATGGACAAGACACATAAATGAGAATCCAAAACACACTTGTAAAAACCTAATGCATTTTTTAGCCATTCTCATGCTGTTTGAACACAGAAAGCTGGGCACACTCTGGCTCCAGCTGACATCTCTCCTGCTATAACTCTGCTAGAGTTGAGATGAGCTACATCAGCAGACAATTTGGCCCAGAATTTTTCTCGTGACCAGCAATTTAAAACATAATCTCTGAAGGCAGTGGGTGTTTAACCACTGTTCCCTCTGCTCCCTCCCTTTGGGCTGCTTGGAGCCTTGGCAGTAGAGAAGGAGTGTCCCTCCCCTTTGTCAAACCACCCAGACCACACTTCCCAAACAACTGAAACTGAGAGAAAATCCACCCAAAATTGTCTCTGCTTCAGAGACACTGCGTCTTCCCTCTTCTGTGGGTAAACTGACCTATGGAGGGGACACCTGCACGTAAAAATTTCAATAAAAACAATACAGATTTCAACCCCAAATCCCATATCCTGCGCATTGAAATAATTTTCTCCTTAAACTCAACCTTATGCTTTAGGTGGAAGCCTGTCTTTAAATGAGAAGGAAGCAAAAGCTGTGGTTTCAGCAGACTTTCTATTAGAATTGAAAACCCTGGAGCTTCTGGTACATTGTTGTGTTCATTAAAAGTCTGTTAAAATTAGTGGGGAAAAATAAGAAAACAAAAATCATTACAGGAAGATTTTTATTTCAATATGTATAAACTCAAAGAGATTGATGAACTGATTTTATTTTTTTTTTTCTACACAAACATTCTGTTAATTAAGTATTTTGTTGTTTATTTACCTTTACAAATACCCAAGGACAGCTTCACAGCAGGGTTTATATTACTCCCTAGGAAGCAGAAAGCTTGTGGGTCTAGGGAAATATTTTTATTTAACATTTATACCAGACCACAGACCTGATTCACATGCAGAATTTTCCCCTCTGAGGTATTTCAATGTACCCATAAGACTGATAGCAGAAAAAGTTGAACAGAAACCCAATTTTGCTGCAAAATAGTTAAAGGATAGTTTGAAAATGCAAAAAAAAATATTTTGAGTTAAAATCCTCCAGGTATGTCATTTTGCCTCATGATAATGATATTTTGGGGCACATTATTCTCTCCCACGGTCTTCAGAGTAGGGCTTGTACCTGCCTACTTCAAAGGAAATGTTGAAGCAATTTCTGCAACGCTGGTATTTTTCAGCTGATTTTTTTTTTATTTTGATAGAAACCAACTACCACTTTGCAAATATTTTGATGGAAAATCCCTAGCAATTTCCCACAATTCAATGAACTCAGTTAGATTCCTTGCACAGCCTAAATTCCATGAAAACCAGCATCTGGAATCTGTATCCAGGAGAAATATGCACACCTTTTTTTTTATTGGGTTTATTATATCTGGATTTTCCTTGGTCCCGGCCCCTCTGATTTGAGCCGTCCCCACAGATGATTGAGCTTTATTACAATTTTGGATGCTCCTCCTATGGGTGTCCTGTTGCATCCTGCAGACAATGAACTGGAGAGGTGCAGGGAAACAGGAGAAGAGGAAGGACAGATTTTGAGGAGCATCATTTCAGGTCCGTGTCAGAATCCTGTGACCACTCAACCCTAAGAAGGCTTTGATCTCCCATTTCCCCACCCCTGAGCCACTGTTGTGAGCATCCATGTTAATTCCTAGCAGGTTGCCACTCCTTTTTCCAGCCTGTATTTGCTGACATTCTTGGGCAAACACGGAAACAGGAAATCAGATGCAGCTGCAGATCCTGGAAAATCTGAGCTGTTTCCAACAGGCTCCCTTTATTATCCCCACCACTTTATTTTTTGGCAGCAAAAGCCAACTAACCATGAAATAGCTACTTCAGCCACAGGAAACTGAACACATCTCATTCTCTATTTCCCTCTCTCCATGGTTCTATTTCATGTTGAGTTTTGATGAGCCTTAGGGATATGTGTCCTTGGGTGATCCAAAGTTTATAAAGTAACAATGAGATCCTCAAAGTAGTAGTAGGATAATGTTTGGCAAGAAAACCAAGCAGGAGATGACATAAAGGAAAGTGGGGAAAAAAAGAGGAAATAGGAAAAGAGGGGCAGGAAGAAACAATAAAGTCATGCAAAAATGAAAATAGGGAAAAGGCTAAAAGGATGGTAAAGCAAAGATGGAGGAGACAGAATGGAGAAGATGAATAGATGGGCTGAAGGAAGGCAAAGGAAGGGGAAAGCTGAACAAGGAGTGATAAAAGAACTCCAGAGCGATGGGTTTGCAGGTGCATCCCAGCAGGTTGCCTCTGATGGGCTCTCTCAGGGACACAGCATGGCACCTGGGCTAATTTATAGAGGAAATGGAAAGGAAATGGACTCATTATAATGAACACCATTAATTCACCTCTCCAGACTCCACCGGTTGAACAGAGAGCATCACACCTCTCAATTGTCATTTGTCTGTTCCATCCTTCTCTGTTGCCTGGTGGAAAGGACTTGTGAGCACAGACGCCCCGAAAGGCTGCACAGCCACTAATTAGCATATATATTGTTTGTCCTGGTACAAATTTATAGCAAACAGCAATATTTTACACTCCAGTAAAGTTAATAAATGAGGATTTAGGCTATAAAAATTTCATGTTCTTTTGTGCAAAGGTCAATTATAAATAGTTAAGCTCAGATTCATCCAAAAATTCTGGGCTTCAGCAGGGGACGAATAGAATGTGTTTTGGTCACTCTGGTTGCAGCTGGACAAATGCCTCTTCAACAGTGCCTGAGACAACTCTCTGCAACAGCTCACTCAGTTGTAGAGTGGTTTTGGCTCTGAGGTGATGGATGCCCCATTTGAGAGGAAGAAGATGCTCTGAAGGGTGGGAGGCACAGCAGGATCTCACTGGGCCAGGAGAGGGGAGAATTTAATGTTTGGAGTTGTCTTCTCTGAGAGGGAGTTCTGGAGCTGGAAAAGCAGATGCATTCACTCAGCATCTCCAATGGTGTTACAAAGGACAAAAACACAGAAAGAAATTAAGGAATATGAAAACTTCCACATTCTAGACATAAAAGGAAATCTGGATTTCAAGACATCTTTTATTTCATAGAGTCATGGCAAAATTTTGGTTGAAAGTGGTCTTAAAGTCCCATGGGCAGGGACACCTTCCACTGTCCCAGGTTGCTCTAAGCCCTGTCCAAGCTGGCCCTGGAGACTTCCAGGAATGGAGCAGCCACAGCTTCTCTGGGCACCCTGTGCTAGGGCTTCACCACCTTCACAGGGAAGAATTTCTTCCTAATATCCAATCTAAACCTCCTCTCTGTCAGTTTAGCACCATCCCTGCTTGTCCTGTCACTCCTCCATGTCCTATTTTTATTAGGGGAACATGTAGGATCCACATTTTACTCAACTCTATAAATGAAGGAAGGAGAGGTGGCTTTGTTTTAAAGGTCATCATCTGCATACGAGTGATGGAGGGAGATGCTGGTTGTTCTGTGCATTATTATTATTATTCCTTTATCACACAGTTGCAACAGGGAGACTGTATCCTATTGTATGAGGTCACATGTGAACGTGTCAAGATAGATATCTCAAGGCTGGGGGTTTATAAGTTATGGGATCAATGATATATAGATTTATCTTCTTCCTAGTGCAGGAGGAAAGAAAAAATATTGATCTTTCCTGCAACAGCCTACTTGAGAATTGAGGCATTAAATCAGAAGTTTTTTGAGGGATCCTGGGGAAGTTGGTCTGGGAGGAGATAATTCAATTGCAGGACATTGGAGATTACAGGATGGACCAGACTGAACAGAGGATTCAGGAGTTAAGTTACCAAAAAGAGACTGTGAACAAGAGCATCGGAAGACTTGACACCACAGGAGGCTGGGAATGGAAAGGGCTGGATCCCAGGGTCATGGAGGAAGCAGTGTTAAGCAAACTGTCACCCAGCATTTGTCACCAGCCTTAACCTGGTAACCAGGCAACTGAGAGATGTGTGAGAAGCTCCCTGCATCATCCAGAGCCAAGGGATGTGTTTGGAAGGGAGGAGAAAGGGCTTGGGAGCTCTGCAATTTGTGGGATCAGCAGCCCATCATCAGGGGCTGCCAGGCTGGCAACTCAGGGGACACATGCAGGCTTTGTAGGGTAGATCAGGGGGAAGCAGGAAAGCTTGGAAATGTAATCAGCAGGGATGGGGCCTGTACTGAAGAACCCAAGCTTTTGTAATTGCCATCACTATCCACCTCTGAACCATTCCTGTGGCTGTCCCAAATGCCGTTTGTCACTTTGGTTTTATGTTTCCCTCTCCAGGGTTGGGCATCCCCTGTGTCCCTGTGGAGCTTCAGTCTCACTATGGGTCGTAATCAGGGACGTGGATCATCCCTTCACTGCCCAGAGCCCAAGGCAGCCCCCACCAGCTCCAGCAAAGGGAAGGACATCCATGGGACTACAGAGAACTTCCCCACTGCAGCAGGGGAGGATGGAGGAATAAATTTATTTAAATAGGCCACGGATATCCTGGGAGCAGCATGTCAGCAGCTGGGAGCAAGGAGACCCCCTCAATGGAGTAATTTCCTATGGGAAATGGTTTGAAGCTCCTGTTCAAGAAGAATTTTGGCAGGGAACAGAAAGCTGTGTGGAGGAGACAATGCAAGGGGTTTGGAGAAGGGGTAGGAAAAAAGGGGAGATACATCTTGCCACTGGAAGAGTTGTTAACACTCTGTGTACAGCCAGGGAGGAGAACTCAGCAGGCAAAGCTTGGCTTTCCCACTCCCCTGCTTTTCACTGGGTGAACTTGGAAGCTGTGCCTGGGAACAGAGGGTGTGCAGAGTTACCAGCTCCCTGTGAGGAGGAGACACAGACACCACAGATCCTGAGAGGGGATTAATGATAAAGTTGACTGAAATGAAACTATTGCCATCATAATAACCTGTGAGTTCATTTCCCTGCATTTCCACCTGATCCATTTTTTTCTGCTTGACATAAAAGGAGCTGTGCAGCGGCAGAGAACAAAAACAGGATTGGAAAGGAGAATCCATCTCCCAGGATGAGCAGAAGCTGTTGGCTGCTACTGCCAGGCTGGCTCAGCAAAGGTCACCCCAAATGGGCAGACCTGTGAGTTCTGCAAGAGGCTGGGAAGCAAAAAGAGGCCAGGCCTGAGCTGGGCTGCTCAAGGGCTTTCAGAGATGCCCCAGAAAGGGGAGGGATGCTGATGCCTGCACTTGGTCAGGAGGAGACAGAGCTCAGCAAGGAAGCTAATGCAGCTGTGACTGTCATGTTGGCTTTGCTTCATTTACAGCACCTGTTAATTACACAAGGTTTGTGTGGGGAACAGCTGGCGAGGTCCCTCCCTCTGTCCTGCTTCTGCATGAGCTGGCCTGGTTGTGTTCTCAGCATGTCAGACCCAGGAGGTTCTTGTCCTTGTGTGTCCAGGCACCATTCTCATTATGGCTCTAGTTATGTAACATCTGAATTTTAAATTAAACTCTGAAACATTTTTGCAATTTCTTTTCATCTCAGACCATAAAGAATGACAAAAGAAGGGAGATGGGGAAAGCAGCTCTTCAGCTTGGATGTTTTCAGGACCCTTGTGGTTTTCAGCCAGTTAATTTCTGATCCCTCTGCTCCAAACCTTCATCCTCCATATTGTCCATAGGTGAAGATTTTTACCCTTTACACTTTTCGAATTACTTGAGTCAGAATGGAAAAAGCTTCTGAAGTTTAAGATACAGAACTTGTGTCACTTCCTCAAATCCGAGGGAGATCATATTTGTTAGGCTGTGGTGACTGGAGAGCTCACTTTCAGAAGATGTTTACACAGAATATTTCAGATATAACTCCCTGGGTTTTTTTGATATTTATATAAAGTTTGAGGAAGACTTCAAATACAGCCTGGATCTCATTGTATAAGAGCAAAGGTGCACAAGGAAAAATGACAAATCTTGTGACAGCCCACACCTTCACAAGTTAGGAGAGGTCCTGCCAACCAGGAGTTCAAGCAAAGGGAGCAGAAATAGGAAAGTCCAGGAAAAATGGATATGGTGATATCCTGCATTAAGAAGAGACTTGGATTAGGGTGATTCACTGATTGAGAAGGAAGCAGCCACAGGAGGGTCCTCTTGTGAGACAAAGCCACTTTCAGTGGTCCCCAGTCTCAAATTAAGTCTTTAAACTTGGCACTGATGGTGTGGGCCAAACCCCTGCCCTGGTATTGCAGAAATCATCTGCTTTCCAAAATACTGAGTACTGGGCACTGTGCTGCACAAAGACAGGGTGAGAGGCAGCAGCCCTGCTCCCCCAAAGGCAGGAGGAGATGGTAGAGGGTGTACCCATCCCACAGCACTCCTACCTCTGCTGCTGCTATTTCCACCTTGGAAGTGGGGCTGCAGAACAGCTTGAAGGAGCCCAAGGACTGTGAAAGGGGTGTCCTGTGATCCACATCATCTCCTGCAGCTCCAGCTGTGGTGGTATGGGTGGTTGATATACATAGGTTAGTTGTCCACTCTCTTACCTGGATGTATGAACCACTCAGGAGTTCAAAAACTCATATAGATTCAGAAATTTGGAAGCTCAGGCTGGTCTCATCAAAGTTTTTAATGTTATTTTCTCTGTGAGTCAGAGGTAGATTCCAAACACCCTCAGGAATTCACCTTTAATAAACACTTGTGGAGCAAGGGGGTGAAGAGCATCCAGCCAGGCCCCTGTTACTATACTTTCCCCTTGTTCAGTACTTCTCTCACTCAAATATCTCAGAGCCATAGGGGGTTGCTGGTGGTGATGGGGATCTTATTGCAATTAATTTCTCATCCAAATTAAAACCAGAGCATTAGGTTCACCTTGCTGTGCTGACTGAGTGCTTTTCATGGAGCAGAGTAAGGCCAGAGCATGGCAGCGACAAAGCTGGGAGGTGGAAACGCACTGTGTCACTATCTGAGAAGATAAAGAACCACTGAGCTATGGCAAAATTAAAGCTTGCCCTAATTCCCCCACTGAAGTCTGCAATCAAGCTTGGAAGCAGCAAAAATGCCTCCAGACCACAGCCTAGTGAGGAAGTGACACAGCAAGTGCCATCTACAGCTGGAGAAGGCTGCAACAGAACAAAATCCTGGTGCCATGTCACATGCCATGGGTACAGCTGTCCAGGTGCTGCAGCCAGGCTGGGCCCAGAGATGTTGGTCAAACCATTTTTCTCCTGGCAAAACCCATCCTGGGGGACCTGGATCTGCTCCAGGTGTCCCCCCAGGCTCTGCTGTGCCCCCCTGCAGTGTGCTGTAGGAAAAGCATAAACAACATCCAGCTGTCTGCCTCAGCAACAAGTCCCTTTTGGAGGGTGTCAGTGGCAGCTTGAGGCAGTTTCCTCACTGGAACAGGATCTGGCATCTCCAGGGGATGTGGAGGAGAGCCAGGCTGAGACAGCCCTGATCTGAGTCATGGAGTGACTTGCAGAATTCCTTTGACTCAGTAGCTGAAGGGGTTTGGGTTGCTGTTCTCGGGCTTATTCCCGAATCTTCTGTCAGGAACACAGCCGCAGCCAGCAGGAAGGAGTCGGTGGTGGGGCTGCTCTGCATTGCTGCTCAGAAACCTAAATACAAATGCTTCCCTTTGAAACCCCTTCTCACATAACAGTAGAGGCATGGGCTCCAGGGTTTATTTAATGTTTTGCCATTTTATTCCCACTCTTTCTTCCTTGTCTTCAAAAGGTGCTGCTCACAATGCAGAGGGAGGATCTCTTTCTTAGTTTAAGAGGGAAAAATGTAAATGAGGAACAATACTTGACAAAATAAACCTGTAAGGGGAAATCTTCCAGCAGTTTTGCTTTTTGTTGCGAGTTATTATGTACACCCCTGCTCTGATATTATTTTATAATCTAAAATACTGCCATGCAGTAATAAAATAATTAAATACAAATATATTATTACATCTTTGTCTGGCTTAATGATGAACACCTTGGGCAGGGTCACCTGCAAGGTAGAAGCAGCTGGTGGCCTTGTCAGCTCTTGTCCCCTGCTCGGAGTCTCTCTCCTCATTTCCCTCTGCTGCAAGGCCCATTTCCTTGGCTAAGAGCCATGAGCCTCCCAATTGAGAGAGAAATTCGAGCATAGGAAGCAATTTATTGTCAAATAAAGACAACCTCTGACATCAGTTTCATTTCTTGTTTTTATTGACCCATTTCACGCATGTGAAGTCAATTTTCAAAGCCTGTTAGGGGCAGGTGTGTCCTTCTGTCCTGGTTAAATGACCTCACTTTGCACGGCTCCCAAAGAGCACAACCAGGCAGCATCACCTGAGCCCAGGCTCAAACTCCTGGTGTCAGCTGCTGCATCCCTTGTCCCTGGAGCCCAGAAGAGGGACAGCCTTGGAGCCAGGCAGAGAAAACCTATGAGAGGCAAGCAGGAGGGGCAAGGACTGGAACTGGATTAAGAATAAAGGGTGAAAGTAAGAGTACAGCAGGAGAATGGGACTTGCTGTGTCAGACCAGGACAGAAAAAAGTGAGAGAGAAGAATAGGAGAATAAGATGGTGTTAGCATAAAGTTGTGCTGCAGGAGATAGAGTTGGAAGAAGAAATGTTTATGGGAAGAAGAAAAGAGAGAAGGCAAAACAAAGAAAATAAATGAAGAATTAGTCTGAGGAAGACAAAGAAACAAGAAAAAGTACAGCAAAAAGGGTTTGTACTTCCTCCTCCTGAAGCAGCTGGGTTCAGTTTGTTACTTAACATTTTGGGGCTGTGTTTTAGAGGCTTTTCTTTTTCACCCCCCACTATCCCAGCTTGCTCCAAACTCTGTCCAGCCTGGCCTTGGACACTTCCAGGGATGCAGGGGCAGCCACAGCTTCTCTGGGCACCCTGTGCCAGGGCCTCCCCACCCTCATAGGGAGGAATTTCTTCTTTTAGCAGAATTGGGTCCATGGTTACACCCATTCCTGGGCCCTGAGAGCTGGAAGCCAGCCAGGGTTGATCAGAGACTCCAACCTTCTCCTGTTTCCTCACTTGAAATCACTACCTGCCACCTCAGGAACTGCTGAAATATGTTCTCCACACCTCCTCTGAGCTCCCCACCCTCAGAAGTCTCCTTGGATTTCCAATTTAACTCCTCCAGGGAGAGAGTGCCTGAAAGGAAGAAGCATAAGCTTACTAAATGAATCTCTTAATCACTGTCATTTTAGTCCTAAAAAACCTAGCAAAAACAAAGATATAACTTCTGCAGACAAATGGAAGTCCAGCAGTGAATTTTCCCTTCTGATCACATCCCTCCGGAGAAATCTTTCTTGTTGAGCTGATTTTTTACATATACAAAGCACATTTCCTTTGATATTTTCCACATTCAGCAAGGTGAAAATGCTGGTCAAAAACGGCTTATTTCTGTGCAGAGAGAAAAGCAATGTGCATCCAAGCTTTGAAGCCTTCCTCACTAAGCATAACCACAGTGTTCTCAGGAGGAGCTGAGCCCAGGCTGTCTTGGTGGATCAGGCTTTAACCTGCTAAGACTGAGAGGATTTTGATGCTCCTGATGGTGTTAAAGTTGCCCCATGTTCCCAGCTGGTCAAAATTATGGTGCACCCAATATGAAATATCATAGTGAAATGAATCTGAATGAATAAAGTGTGATTAATTCTGTATGTTAAATGGTCATAAGACGCTCAGGGTGCATGAGGCAGAAAGAGCCCAGCTTTCTCCTCATCTTGAAGCTCACAGCATTTAACCATGTTCAAGTTTGGCCTGGTGATCCTGTGCCCCCCTGGTGAATGAACTGCCTGTGGTGAATCTTGGATTTCGGGCAAACTGGCATAGATATTGCCTCCTCGCTACTAATTGTCCTGAGATAAATCTTGCTATGATGAAATAGCTCTGCCTACAAAAAAAAAAAAGGAGTGATTTGTGAAGGAAAGGCTGCAATGAAATAGCAAAGAGCTCAATAGTGCAGTGAGTTAATAGAGGAGGAAATGTAGGAACTGAAAGCTGAGCCCTACCTTTCATCCATGCAGTGGGCTCCCCACACCAGGGGAATGCTCTCCCAGATTTGTGCAACAAAGGAATGCAAAGAGGCCCCACCATCCTCTGCTTCTTCCCCCAGCTGGATTAAAATTGTGCATTCAGAAAGTGAGCCGGGATGGATTCCATGTAATAAATTCTGTTTGAAAGCTGGAAGGTTTGCAGCCAGCAGAGGAGGGAAGCTATAGGACAGCCTTCAGCAGGAGGAGTGGGTGGCAGGCAGCAGCCTGATGGGTTTTATGATGAAGCTTGATCTGCTTTTGAGTGGGTGTGCGTGGAGCAGTTGCCCAAGATAGCAGGGACTGGATGTGATGACCTTTGCGGGCTCTTTCCATCACTTGCTTCCTGAAATTCCAGTGAAATCATGGGGTATAAGAGACACAGTTCAATATTTTTTTGTCTTATGGAATGTACTTTAGCTCACACCAGCTGAGAACAGCCCTAGTGTGGCCAACACCAAGGCTGGCAACCTTTAATCCTTGCCACGTGTGACAACACCTCAGCCCTCTCAGCCCTCACCTGGCTTCCTGATAATACCAAGGATGGCTTTATTCTTCAGGGCCTTTTTCTATTGTAGAGATGTTAGCAATGATCTGGTGCCACATTCAAATAGATATTTCTCCCTTTGTCTGGCAATAAAAGATACCTTGAAAGAGCAAGGATGGTGGTGAGAGTGTCAGGTGGGGTCACAAGGCACAGGCATTCCACAAAAGGGAACAAAATAACAATGAGAAAATACCTCAAAACACTTGCCAGATATAGCAGCCTAATTAATACAGCCATTGTTTGCTCAGTGGCTGAACCTCCTTTCCTGTGCTTGGAAATGACTGCTGCGGAATTAGAAGGAACTTGACTTTGTTTCTAAGCTTTAGCCCTAACAATCTGCTTTGATGGAGAAATGTGTATGAAATCAGGTGGCTGATACTCAGCATGGGAGCTCTGGGTTGTGTCAGAACCGACCAGCACAACATGAACATGGGATGCAGAGTACTAACAATGTAATGCCTATTTTATATATATCTATCTATATATAGATAGATATAGATATATCTATCTATCTATCTATTTCACAGAGGGACAGTGTGCCCCCAGTCAAAGTGCTGGATGGACTACAAACAGAACAAAAAGGGCAACCTGCAGAATCTTACAATTCAACCAAGTTATGGCACAGAAAATATAATTCCATGAAAAAATGTTTGGCAAATAAATGCAAAGAATTAATCCCTTGTAGGAGGATAACGCACAGAAAGGCAAAATCAGTCAAGTAAATCAGAAAGAATTTCTAAAGCAAAATTAGCCTGATAAACCTGTGGCTAAAAGTTAATCAGTGCAGTGCTCTGGTTTGGTGTCACTTCCCTCAGGGTGCTGCTGGGCATGGACAGTGACTCAGTGGGGATGCATCAGTCTGGACAAAAAACTCTCCCAGCCCACTGCTCACCAGACCACAGCTGTCTCCACGTGTACCCATCCGTTTCTGGTAGGAGAACGACACTGGCTTTGTAGAACCTGCTGTTAAGCTTTGTAAGACTTCCAGCTTTGCAGGGCTCTTTTCCCAGTCTCTGTGGTCAGCCAAAATGGCATCTGTTGTGCTGTTGTTTCTCTGGAGACCGTCAGAGATCTGCTGTGCATGCACTGCTGGTTGAAACAGGCAGTGCTGGACTCATCCCTGTGCATTTCAGGATATAAAAAGAAGGATCTAGTTCAATAAGACCATAAAACAAATTTGTCCAAGCTGCACAGGAAAACAAGCCCAGCTGCACATTTTTGTGGATTCATTTATCCTACAGGCAACAGCTCAAGGGTACAAACGTTCATGGTTTCTCTTGCTACCACGTAACACTGAAAAGCACCTCTGTATTTGACATGGGATCAGAATCGAGGTGTCCCTTCATCTTCCCCTGTGAATCCCAGAATCAAACAATGTTTTGGGTTGGAAGAAACCTTAGAGAACATCTCATTCCCAGCCCCTACCATGGGCAGGGACACTTTCCACTATCCCAGGGTGCTCTAAGCCCTGTCCTTGACCAAGTGGCCTTGGACACTTCCAGGGATCCAGGGGCAGCCACAGCCGCTCTGGACAACCTGTGCCAGGGTTTCGCCAGCCTCACAGGGGAGAATTTCTTCCCAATATCCAATCTAACCTTCTGAAGGGGCAGGTTAGAGTAGGGAACATGCCAGGTTGAGGCTCTGTGGTCCCTGACTATATCCCTGGAGGAGGGAATGGTGTCCCTGGACAGACGTCCTGCTCCTGCCAGCACACACAGGAGCACATTTTCTGTGCATCCCTGCTGCTGCTGAGGAAAGGCTTGAAGTGCTGTCTAAAACTGCACTTTTAAGAAACCTCAGTAGCTGCCCAAGGACAGGAGTTTGCTTAATTGCTGTATCAGTGTGTTCAAAGCTCCTCCCTATCTCACCATCGCCCCGGCAAAACATGTATTATCCATTTGTCCTTGGAAGCAGCCATCCCCCTGCGCAGTGATTACAGCGCTCTTGTGCCACATGAACCATGCACAGCTCTTCTCCTCCTGCTCCCCCCAAAGATATCATCCCCCTGCCTTTCCCCTAGTTACGACAGAGCTCCTTCTGTTCAATTTATAACGTTTGCACTCATTTGTTTTCCGTCAGATTGGCTTCAAGGCACTGCATCCAGTGACCTCTGGCAAAGGGATGGGAATAGCACACACTTTTATCCTGGCACCAGGAAGCAGCAGTGACAAATTGGTTTACTTTTCTTCCTGACATGGGGGGTTCTGAGTAGGGAAAGGGGGTTTATTAGCCTGGACTTATGCATCTGAAATATGCTGGGTAAACTCTGCTCTGATGTTATTTAAAATATGTATTTGGCCTTGTCTCTTATTGCCTTGAAATGCAGTGAGTTTTGCCCAAGTGGATGGAAGCTTCTGGCTGGAAATAAACTTGTTATCACGATATGCCGGGATTTTAAATTTTTATTTTATTTTATTTAACAGCTAAATATAAATGTTCAGTTGTGTATGGATGTATTCGGTTATGTTAGGGAAAGGAACAGCACATACATCCACACTTTCCAGCACAAAAATATCCAGCCATTTACCAGAGAAAAGAGATTAGGAGGTGTGCACAGCCACAAACATTTCTCCAAGCCTATGGGAACATTTTGGAAAGAAAGTACTGTTCCCACTTCTCTCCTTCTAAAGCGAGCAGAAATAGCCCAGCAGATGGGGGATTCTGGGTGATTCTTGGCAGCACAAAGTGATAATAGCATTGAATTTGGTTTCACTGTGTTTTGCCAGCACTGCCCTGCCCTCCAGTTCAACCCCCTCCATGGGCACATCCACCTTTGGGAGTGCCCAGCAGAGCGGCAGAGGAAATAAAGCAGTGGAGATAATTTGTGTGGCATTCAAAATACTGCCCCTCTCTGCACAGCCTGTAAGGTCTATTGATAAAAGCACTAACAGGTGGGTCCTGTGTCTTTGTTACATTCATCACTGATTTAAAAATCAAGGAAAGGTTATAACACCTGAGGACTTTTCCTCAAGAGCCTGCATAACCATTTCCAAGAGTACACATGTGTATGTGAATATTCATTTTCTAACCTGGCTGGGCTTCTTGCTGTGGTTCTGAGGATGATCACAGTACCCATCTCAGCTTGGTGCACTATCACAGCACCATTTTCAGTGTTCCCATGTTGCTGCTGTGTCCTGACCTCAAAGGATCGAGCTCAATGCTGCCTCCTCAGAAAAACTCCATTTGTGTTCCCTCCTCCACTCTCCTTTTTTCGTGGCTGATATTATCTCCTGTTATCTTAATTACAAGCTTTAAGGGTGCCTGCTGCACAGATCATTGATGGAGTTTGATGTTTGTTAATATCAAGTTGCATTATGAAAATCTGGTACATTAAGAGCTTGGTGTCTTTCCAAATTATTCTGAAGATATAAAAAAAACCTAATAAGCAATCCACTTCAACTAATACAGACTAATAAGTTGGGAAGGCAGTGGGTGAGTTTGGGAACATGTTTATTTGAAGGGTTTTAAGAAAATTATTTAAAGAGCCCTTGCACAAGACTTGCTGTTCAAGGTCAGGGTTTAGTGTGAGAATTTGGGTTAGTGCTGCTGGGGACAGCAGACAGCAATTTGTGGTCAGATCAAGTGAACCTTCCCACTTGTATTTAATTTTCCCAAAACAGCAATTTGTCTTTAAATATGAACACTTTTTAAAATCAGATACAGATGGTTGTTTTTATCAAATGAATGCTGTTTTATCACTTTAAAAGCTTTTGTTCTTAGTCAAGTGAAGGCAGTGGGCAGCACTCCCTTGTTTTTGAAAGAAGAAGAGCATATGCTTTTTAATTTGAAATGTAGCACTAATAGCATTATCCACAGGGGTATAGGCTGTGCTATTGTGGATTGTGGATAATGCATTTATGCTCAAATATCCTTTATTCCCTCCTGAGTGAAAGAATTTAACAGCATATTGTATTATCATGCCACAGAGAATATAGTTTACACCAAGAGTGAATTTTTTGACAGTATTAACTCTTCTTATAAGTCTGTGTTGAAAAAAAACCCCTCAACCTATCATGAACAACGAAAAAACACTGTTGAGGGGAGATCTGGAGATAAGGCAGACAAGAGCCAGAGACAGTTTCAAAAACTGTCAGGCACATCCTTCTTTTGCCTTTCTCAGTCCCTGCTCCCTTCTCACCAGAAGTTGGTGCTTGTGCTACAAAGGTGCCACGCTGGGGGATACAGTGGAATGGGGAGAAACGGGCTTGGGATACACAAACTCAGCCCATGTGTGACTTTCTCTGGCAAACTCCTTTCCCCCAGGGCTGGAAGACAACTGGTTTAATAACCCAGAATGCTGTGCTCTTTGCTTCAGCAAAGTTGACTCTGTGCATTCAGCCTTACTCACAGGTATCTCCCACAACCTCCTGGGAAAATGCTGAACAAACAGAGATCATGGCTTGGACACCCGGGGCTGGCCTTGCATTGTTTGCTTTTTATTATAAGGCTTATCTTACTGTGTCATATGGTTAAGAACTGGAGCCTTGCCTCCAAGATAGCAGAGGGAAGGCAAGAAAAGCTTGTGCACATTTGTCTTCAGGTCAGTTTTACAAATGAATGTACTGATGCAGCCCTCAAAAAAAGGCATGGGAGAAACTATGAGCAAGAGAGAGCAGGAGCAAGTCCTAACTTTGTTACCATCATGTGGTTTTCTGGAAATGAAAAATCTGGACGCTGCTTTCATGCTCTCTCACCAGAGGACTGGCTGTGCTCCAGTATTTGTGTGAAGTGCTGGACTGGATCCTTTCACTCAGAGACAAGGGAGTGTAGCCACAGCCCAGCTGGAGGGACATTTGGAAAACAAAACCAGGTCATGCACCCTGTTCCCACCTGCCCCAGGATCTTGGGATGTCCTAGTTAAGTCAGGGACATCAAGCCAAACCTGTTAGAACCATCAACATAGAATGAGGTGACAAAGGATGAGAAGCTCTATGGAATGAAGGCACCATGGGGTGCAATGTACAAGTGGGGCAGCAAAAGAGAGAAAAGAGATTTTTGAAATCAAGCTGGACGCTGAGTGCCCACCTACGACCTTGTAGGAGGAAGCAGAGAAGGAATTCCTGCTGTCTCCCAGGAGGATTCAGCTTGAACCTGAGCTGACTGCCTGTTGGGCATCAATTACCTCAGACCTGGTTAGGGCAAGACAGGAGGTTCATCCTGCAGCTCCACGTGCAGGGCACAGAGCAGCAGTGCTCTGGTGTCCATCACAGTGCTTATTGTGAAGCACAGAAATATCTGCGTCTTCTTCAGCTAAGGGAGGATTAATTTTACCCATTTTTAGTCCTGTAAAAGTTTAAATGTCTAAGCAAGTGATCTAGCCTTCTTGTACAGGCTGTGAGGAGAAAGGGAGGAATCTCCAGAGCATGAGTCACCTCTTTTAATGTATAGTGTCTGAAGTGGGTGGGTTGAGTCATTCTCCAAAGGTAACAGTCTCTTTCTGTCTTAAATAACTAGTTACAACTGAAAGCCTGACTTCACAGTGGCAGAAGTTAGCCATCTTCAGTGTCACCAGCATTTTTATAAAGTTATTTTCACAATTTAGAGCAAGGTGAGAAGGCTCCTTCTCAGTTGATGGCACTTCATAGGACTGTTTTGTGCTTTCTCCTGGAATCTGCACATCTTTGTCCTTCAGAAATGGTGCTGAAATGGTTTGCTCGCATTTCATGGAGTCAGAGAAATTAAAGGCTGTTGGAAATAGTCACTTGACCCATCCCCAATCCACAGGCAGAAAACTGCAGTTCAGTTTTGTTATTCTTAATGTTTCCTTCTTTCAACAATATCTTCCAACAGTCAGTAAGAAAATTTCAGTTGTTTTCAATGGGCTTTGATCCAAGCCTGCAGAGAAGCAATAGAGGAAATTCAGCTGCAGAAGCAAATCAACAGAGGGGAAAGGTAATGGCATGAGAGAGCTAAAAGACGTAATCGTGAGATGAGGGGAGAAAGGGGAACAAAGAGAGGTGCTTTAAAGCCTGAGCAGAGGAGGAACACAGAGGCAGAGCTCAGTGGAGAGGGGATCTGGGCACGGAGAGAGGGACAAACTCATACCCTTGAAACACGCATCTCTCCACCACTGCAGCATTACTTCAATTCGAAAATGCCTAACTGCTCTTCAGTTTAATCATTGCTGCACTTTTGGGTATAAGATGAATAATTAAGCCTGGGAGTAGAATACAGCAAGTGTTAATAGGGCAGAAGGAACTGCAAAGTCCTTATAAAAAGCTGTGCTTGCAGCACGAAGTGGCTGCTGTTCTCTGCGTCCCCAATCACTGAGTGAGGAGCAGGAAAGTACTAAATTAAATGAAGTGCATCTGTATCCATTCTGCTGGACTCTTTTCCCCCTGTGTTTGATACTATTTCTTGCTAAATAATATCCTGTCTCTAGCAAAGGCTGAACAGTGTAATTCTAAATTGTCCTTCCAAATCCATCCAGGACAGACATCCCGCACAGCCCTTCCTTCCATGCCTGCACCTGAGGGCTCCGACAGGCACAGCCTTCTCCCTTATGTAACTCAACGTCTGAAGAAACTCTCTGGTGCTTTAAAGAGATAATTCAGTCTGAAGTGACAGCGTTGTGGAATTCATCCTCTCTGAGGAGCTTAAGATTTCTTCCTGTTGCTGTCAGAAGATGAACATGAAGTAAATGCCACTTCACAGCATGAGAGGCAACAATTAAACAAGGTCTGAGAAGACCTCTAGGACGCTTGAGCAGGGAGGTTGGCCCAGGTGACTCCACTGTGATCCCTTCCAGCCTGACCCATTCTGTGAAGACATTGGGCCATGCACACAGCAAGAGAAGGCAGAGCCAGAAAAAGTTGTACCTGGAATAAAGTACAGCCATTAATCCATGTACAACGCAAGTGATTGTGGTTTGCTGCTCTCTGCTCTCCCCTCCATCTGGTGTGCCTCCCTTTCCCTTAGCACCCTCTTCCTCAGACCAACAAAGCAGCAGCTCAAAGGACAACAGTTCATATCTGAATCACCCAAAACATACCCAGGGACAGCGTGCAGGGAGTGTTGTTCACTCCTCTGGGAGGTCAGACCAGTGACAAACCAAAACCAAACGCAATGCTCCTCTTTCAGATTTTCATTTTCCACACACACCCAATTAAACAGAGCTGTGTACATTAATCAAATTAGGTGGGGAGGAAGAAAGACAGATTGTTATTTTTAAATCCTTGGAAGATGTTTGGGAATGAGAGGTCATAAAAGTAAAGAGGGAAGTCAATAAATAGAAAGGAGAAAATTATTTTTACCCATTGCAGATAAGGTATTTTTAGAGCAATCACCTGAAAGCTCCCTGAACTACACAGAGTGATAAGCACAGCTCAAATTGGCAGCTTCAGCCTGGCTCAGACCCACCTTCCCTGGCTTCTTTAAAGTGAGTTTTCAGTGTAATGACTTTTTCCTTTCCTTTTTTGTCCCACCTCCAGTCATTTCTGCTCTCCCTGAGGCACCCCAGAAAGTCTGGTGCTTGTATGGACATTTGAGGACATCTCCAGTTGTTAAGTAGGTATTTTTCCTCCTCTTTGATTTCTTTTTCATCCTTTTCTTTGGTCTCCTTTCTCCTTCACAGGAGGTGGAAGGATGATGAGCCGAGCTTCCCCAGGCCAGCATGTTGGAAAAGAAACCAGAGGCTGACTTCCCCGGGGCCAGGAGGACACACCTTTGGCTGGAACATCATAGACGGGGGTGTCACATGTGGGGCAGGAGCAGTGACTCCATCAGAGGCCTGTGCCACCAACCTCCAGTCTGGAGGCAGCAGACCCAGGCAGAGCTGCTTAAGGGGCCTGGGTGTGTTTGCCAGTGGTGGGAGAATGGGACATCACTGGGTTTTTAATCTTCTTTTTGCACACTCTCCCACACAGCTTCACCAATTATCCATGTCACACCTTGTCATCAAGGAGATGGGATCAATACCATAATTTCTCATAGTCTGGTCAACAGTCCAGGCAAATTTAGGTGTAGGAAAACTGTGGGGTGTGCCCAGCCCCTGCCCTGGCAGGAGGCCTGCTGAGATAAGGAGATTGCACAACCTCCCAGCAGAATCGCTTTGGAAAAGGCAGCACTTCGGTGAGGGTGAGGGAAAGCAAGAGCCATGATCCTCTGGGAGACCCTGTGCAGATTCCTTGTAACCCATTGGCCTCTACCCTCCCACACCCACCCTTGTGTCCCTGTAAGATCTACCCTTCTCCCCCTTTGAGTTGGAGAGCTCGTCCCTGGCCTCCCTTCACGGGGTGCGGGCTGATAAAGCTGCCCCATGCAGAACTGCTAAAGGAGCCTCTTGTCTCCTGGTCCAGCCTGGGGTTTGCCTCACAGAGCAAGAGCTGAAATCACTCCCACTGAATCCCTAGAGAGCTGGCAGCCTGCTGAGACAGGGAACCCCTCTGCAGAGGCACCCCAGCAGCTGAGGGATCCCTGCAGACCTCTGGAAGGCTGTCCCTTGTGGGACACCCTCTCTGGAGCTGTCACGGCTTCCAGGCTCTGAGCCACAGACTCCAACCCGGCCGCAATGGAAAACAACTTTGGATCAGGATAAATCCAGGGCAGGCCTCACACAGACATTCCCCTCTAATGCTGCAGAAAAAAGCCTGGGATGCACTGACTCGGCTGTGTATAAAACACTTATTTTGGCTCTCTACCCTTCTAGAAAGGGCCAGATCTTCAAAATAATTCCTCATAAACCACATTGTGCTGTAACATGTAAGCTGTGAATTTAAAACAGATAATTTCAAAGGTAAGGGAAGATGTCCCAGTGTCTTCCTCAACCTGAATTAGCATTTTTCCTGCCAGGCTGCCAAGCTTTTGAATGTGTCAATATGTTGACATGTTGCCATAGTTTGGGGAAAACAATTGTTTTTGAGCCATCTTCCCATCTGTTGTGTGAATTTGATTGTCTTCTTGCACCCTGCTGGCCACTTCACTGAGAGCCATGGTGCCTCTGCCTTCATGGTTTTCCAGAGTAAGGGCAAGGAAAAGGAATTTTCTCTTTCAGGGATCAAAGCAAAGCATAGAAGATGACAAAAGATAAATATTTGACTTTGAAATGTGAAAAAAAGAAGAGGAAGAGCAGCCTCATGGGAACAGATCTCTTGGGGTGTCCTGCAATCTGGATGTACATTTGTATTGCAAAGATAGGAGCTGGGGATGTGGTGTGTAAAGATGTGGGTTTTACAAGAAAATAGAATCAGTTAGAAGACCTCTGGGAAATCACAGAATGTGTGTACACTTTATGGTTGATATAAAATTAAATGCTTTTTTTTTTTTCCCTGCAAGATATTGATCCTTGTTCTTTTATTATTATTTATTATTATCATTTCTTTTTTCTCTCTCTCCTTTGATTATCCATGTCCTGGTCTTTCTGGTCCCTAATTTGAATTGGGCCTATTTAAGTGAAAGAGGTTGATAACTCTCATCTCTTCTCTCTTATGCTCTGAATAATTATAGGTGTCCCAGGAAATCTGGCCTTCAGTAGAAATTTTGTGAAGGTTTTGAAAGATTTTCTTAGAAAACACTTGGATCCTGCACAATTATCGGTTCTGAAAGGTGCTTTGCCCACCCTCTCCAGTGGAAGGGCTATTGATCATCTCACAAAGGCAAGGCAGGTACTCACAGGGAGAAGAGTTGAGGTTTGGTTGCCTTTTCAACATCAAAGATAAAACTGCATCTAGTGCTCACCTCATTCACCTTAACTCCAGTGGTCTGCACTAATTAAGGTGGAGCAAGCAGTGCTGGTTAATAAAGAACACTGTAATTCAGCTTGTGCCAGGCAGTGATTGCGACAAGAGGAAAAACTCAATAACTGATTTAAAAGATGGGCTTTGATTGCCAGAAATATCTGGGGCTTTTGTTCCCTGATTCCAGAGCACACACTGCAAAACCCTGCCACCATCAATGGCCCTAATGTGACACTCAAAATACCTTCTCTACCTTTCAGGTTGGGCTGCAACTTGTTGAGTTGTGCTTTAAAATATTGTAGATGATCCTCACAATTCTATTTTGAAAAAAACACTCTTCTGTTTGGCCATATGTGCCACCATCCTGCTCCCAGGTCCTATATCCAGAGCCATCACATCCCACACAGTAGCCAGCTCCTTTTGGAGCAGCTACCTTGTTCCCTCCAAGTTCCACACTGCTGTAGTTTACAGGAAATCTTGCTCCTAGGTCTATTTTGGATATCCATATGTCTGCCAGGTTTGGTTCTCTCTATCCAGGACAGTTCTTCCCCACTATCAGAACAGACTGTGCTCTTTCCTTCCCACCACAACCAGCCATCCCCGAGATATGTCCTCTGTGCTGTGCCAGCAGGGTTAGGACACAATCCTGCTAGCTCCACTGCTCTGAGGTGAAAACATACACACACAAAATCATTTTCTAGAGCAGTGGAAGCCCAAGGGCAAGAGCCAAATCAGGTGATGTATTGCCCTCGTGGCTAATTCCATCTCTGGAGCATTAGCCATGGAAATGTGTGATGGAGACCAGCTTTTGCAGTCTGCCTGATTATCAGGGTGGGAGTTGGAAATATATAAAGCAACCCCATGAGGTTTTCACCCCCTATCCCTGTCTGGAACGGCACATTCCAGCTGTGTAGACAGGAGACAGAGCAATCAAGAATCACTCCTTCCCAGAAGCCTCTCAGGAGCACTAAGAAAGGTCTACATGTACTCAGCGAGGCCAAGTTTTCACACCCCATTAGCCCAGATGGGATGAACTTCACTTCTCATAACCAGCTCTGCTGACAGAGCTGACCAATTCATTTTTCCCCAGCTGAACAGTTTTCTCCTACAGAAATGCAAATTCAGCAAAATATCATTTTTGTTGACATTTGTAATGGGAAATTATTGAAACACTTCATTTCCAGTTTAGCATTTGGCTGGTTCTGTCTCATCTGCTGTGAAGTAATCAAAACCCAGCAAAGAAGCCCTTCCCTCTTAAATCATTCACCAAAGTTTCCCTTCAAGAAGCCTGTCCTGAGATTCCTGAGATGAAATATGATGGGAGGTTGCCTTTTACCCAAAACTTTGAGAATTCTGCTTTCCTTTTAACTTTAGAACTTCCCTTCTTGGAATGAAACTATTGCTCCAGAAAGCTGCATTTCTAGGGAGAAAATGTGCCTTGCAGCAGCTGAATCACAGAAAGGATGGTTTGACTCAAGGCTTTTAAAGAATTAACAGTTGCCACAACAGGACTCCCTCTTATGCAGCCAAGGCGGTGCAGAGAGGAGTTGGTACAGGGAGTCCTGCGTGGTTCAGGCTTTTTATAGTGACAGATTTCTTTGCATAATGTATTTTGGGTGAAGCTTCAGGTTTATTTTGTACTTATCTGATGACAGAAAAGTATATATTAAGTCTTTTAAAGAAAAAAAAAAGGAAAAGAAAGGTTTCTTAATCAGCTTATTACAGCCTTCCATGTCTAATAAAGCACTTATATGGCAGTAAACCTGGAATCCTACAGGAGTTTGCTGTAAAGTGACAGATTCAGGTCAGCACTTTTCATGAGCAGCCAGATTGATTTGTGATGCATAATGATGGGAGAAATGGCATTATTGTTTTACAGGAGAGCACAGAAAGTTAGAATATGCCAGGGCCATTAGAACAGCTGGGCACCCTGGTCTGAAATACCTTGCCTCTGGCCAGTGCCTGATATATCAAATAAATTTAAGCTATTCCACAACTGGTGAATAAAGCAGTCACACAGTAGATGTGGTTTTGGCTCCTTAGCTCCCTTCACTCTGGCAACAAGCCCTAAACGTCCCTGTTACCTCTCGCTCCTGTAGGTACAGATTTTGAAAACCACAGACATGGGATGGGTACAACCAGGGCCGTCTGCAAGAGATCAATTTTGAGATTTTCCTTCCTTTCCCTCTGTCGCTGCCTAACTCTGTGACCATGGGCAACTCTTTCAACATCTACTTCTTCCCTCTTCCTTGTTTTGAACAAATCCTTTTTAGCACATGAGTTTGTCCTGTCTGTGTCATCTGGTTGGCTTTTATGTTGTTTCTTGTTCTGAATTTGTTGGCCTTTATTTTTATTAAGTGGGTCCTGTAATAAATGTACAAGTAATGCTAACCTGGAGGAAATGCTGCTCACTCTATAAAGTTATCAGAGAGGTATAAAAACACTTTCTGAATGGAATTATACTGAAATGGTAAAAGCAATGGCTCCTGTCCAACATTTCCAGGGACAGCAAAAAACCACCCTAAAAAACAGATGAAGGACTGGTCCACCTTTATGGGACTGACCCTTGAAAACCCGCTGGGAACTTCAGATGGTGCTACATGCATCTTCCTCTTAATTAGTGCTCCTCTGAGAGACTTTGTGACACCAGATCTCCTTTTCCTTACATCTCAGTAAAATGCCAGCTCCTGTGGGGTCTTGGTGTGCAACTGAGGTCCCTCAGTGCTACATCAGATATATTAATTCTCATTAAGAAATGATGCAATCAGTGCTCATTTGGACACATGCTGTGCCCCTCACTGGCTGCTGGGTGCCCTGTGATTTTCATCTTGGGCTGAAAGGCTCTGTGCACTTTCCATCACAGCTGCCCAGGCTCACCTCACCCAACCAGCTGCTGAGATGAACAAAGTACTTCAGGCTGGCAGGTTGGGTTTTTGATCTTGGGACTCCTGGGCCTTTACAGCCCTGAGACCTGGGATTCTCCCTGCACATTACCAGTTATTGAGAACTCTGAATTCCAGCCAAAATAATTTATGGGCACTATCTTAACTCTGAGGGGTTTGAAGAATCCCTTTGACTTTCATGCATCTGCCACACACATTCAGACCCTCAGTGTTGCAACCCATTGTGCTCAGCACCCTGCAGGACTGAACCCTTCACTAATCCTCCTAAATCCAAGTCTATTGACTTTCAAAGCAACCCGCCAGGGTTTCTTATCTACATTTCCTGAACAAGCTGCTTGCTTAAGCTGAGCTTTTTTGCATTAGTCTTCAACCAGAGTTGATTTTGAGCAATGAACATGATTAGATTTTCATATCAAGAGGGAATGAAAGTCTGGAGATAGTTCACAAGTATCCTGGAGTGAGGCAGGAGTGATCTACCTTAATTGAGTAGCTTGTAAAAACACAAAAGGTCAGAATTAGTGTCTAAATCCAACTCAGGCAATATCCAGGTTTTTCTTTCTCATCCTGGAATGAATCTCAACAGAACCCTGAGTCTAAATGTCTTAGGGAAGTTTGAAAGCCAGATCTCAGCCCTTAGATGCCTGACATTCTAGAATATGATCCTGTCACCACATGGCAGAATAAGATTCAGTCCTAAACTACAGCACAGCCCCACAAAAGAGGGAGATGCTGAATGAGGTTAAGGAGCCTGCTCCAGAAAACAGGCTGAAATAAGGATTGCTTCATCTCCAGGAAATGTCCATTATGGGGGTCACTTTACCCCAAAATCAGGTGAAGACTGTTCCTTCAGGCTGGACCTGAGCATTTGGGATGACAGAAGTCTGAAACAAAACCCACATCGTGGCAGCACAGCACTGTACATCTTTCTCAAGGCCTGTGTGAGTGGGGCAGTCAGACACCAGGAACTGGCTGTGGAAATAAAGCACACCTGGAGTAGCCATTCCCACGCTGACATTCTCCTCATCTTCATACAAAGGTCAGGCTTAGGGCTGAGACTCCAGAGAGACTCTGGTACAGTTCTGTGCAGGCTTTGCCAGAGCAAGTCACTCTTTGTCCATTTTGGACTTCTTTTTCCCACCTATAAAATCAGAGTAGTCCTAAACTGACCATGTCTGTATAAGTGGCAAACTTGTATTAATTCAGTGTATGCCCAGGAATAAACACAATGAGACTTGGATTGTCACTGAGACCTCAAAAGGTAGATTAATAGATAAATTAATAGATGTCTGTTAATAAGTTAAAAGATCAATAATATACACATATCAAACTTAACAAAAACCTGCATGTAGAAACACAGAAGGTGTAATTGTGTTTCTGTCCTTCTGATGTCACATTCAGTCTCTTGGCTCCCTCGCTTCAATTCAACAGCACCATAATCCAGGTGTTCTTCCCTCTATTCCTGGCAGCAGCTTTGAGAACTCCTGACCTTCAGCTCCCCTTGGCACACCCTGTTTGAGGAGATGTGTGAGCATCTTGGAAAATCGCCCCAGCCGAACTCCTCTTTCCTATTTAGACAAATCTACGTTCTAGACAACATGACTGACAGTATTAAGACACAGGGCTAACTCAGTCTCAAAAAGTAATACCCATCTCACATTTGTCAGTCAAGAAATCTTGACTTTAAAGTATCCTTTTTTACCTAAAATTTCAGCCAAAATGGTTCAGTTGGACATTTTGTACTGGAAGCTGTTGTGTAGTTAAAAATTAAGGTATCTCACAGCGATTTATCACTGGCAAAAACATCCCTAATAAACAAAATGAGCTGGTGTGCTTTTCCCATTTCATTTTGCTTTTTTTGCTCAGCTTGATTTAGTTGACTTTTTCAGCATTAAAACATTATTTTAAGCTGTGCTTGCATGTTGTGTGTTATATATAATATCTAATGGGCTGGCTTTGTTCATCACTGAGCCAAAACTGAAACGAGGAGGTGATGAGAGACAAGATGGGCTGGGGGAGTGAAAGGAGTCCTCCCTGAGCACTGAGGTCAGTAATCCAATTTCTTTTGTGCCTGCCTGTATCTCTTCAGGGGTCACTTCACCAGATCTCGCTCCTCCACAGATTCTGCTGCCGTGGTGATTTTTTCCAGCAATACCTTTTGCAGTTCTCCTGGGGAGGAACCCATGGTCTGGTTTTTTTAGGTCTCTACACAAGGTCAAATTTCCTTCTTGGCTTAAAAGCAGGTGCTGGAGGTCAACAGGAACCACCTGGAGATTGCACTGCTCTACAGATAAATGCTCAGGATGGGTACACAAAGATGGGTAATAGTACCTGGGGCTGTTCCTGAAGATGTCTTTAATATCCAAGGAGCAGAGACTTGGATAATTTGCCTTTTTTTCTTGTTACACTGAAGGAAGGTTTGGTTGAACAATGTATTTGTACAAAGCACCCATCTTGGGCCAGTTAAAAATTCAGGAGGAAGGACTGAAGTGTCCAACAAGGCTTTTATATAGTATTTTAGTCCTCACTGGTTTCCATATTTATTTAATTCACAGATGAATAATCATTTTGGTGACATTAGGAGAAGATTTAGATGAAGGCAAAGAAATTGTGAGAGTGAGATAATTGATGTGTAGATTCTTGGACAAGAAGTCTATAATCTGACTGGCTCCAACAGGGTTAATCTATGATTTCAAATTTTTCCAAGGTAGAAAGAACGTGGAAGTGTCTCCCCTGTGACCTCCTTATGCCTTGTCTGCTGTGCCTCCCTTCAGCCTCTCCCCAACACACACACCACAGACCATCCTCCTGTGTCTCTACTCTCACACCTGCAGCACCTCCTCCTTGTGCCATTTCTTCCTTTCAATGAGGGTAAATTCCTCAAGGAGAGTGCTTTAGGAGACAGAGCACAGAGCTGGGTTTGGCACCCAGCATGTCTCCTGCAGCACTGGGACTGAGCAGCCGGGCTGGGGATCTTGCTACACCCTTGTGCAGGAGGCACCATCTGCCAAATGTCCTCCTGAGCCATGTTTTAGCAAGTGGGCTAAAGAGCTAAAAAGAACATCCCATCCATGGCAGCTGAAGTCCATCACAGCTTGCTTACAGGATTCTGGCTCTGAAGGGAGGCTGGGCAAGTAGCCAAGAAGCCTCTATTACTTGCCCATGTTTCTCTTTGGGGAAAGAGATTCCTGGTTTAGCATGGCCTGAGACAGCTTTAGGGAGCAGGATGGCTTTAAGGGAGCATTGGAGTTCCCTCATCCCAGGTGCAGCCCACCCAAGAAGATGCAAACTCCATTAATCTGATTTGCCAGGGCCTTGGGGCTGCTCTTGATTTCTTTGAAGTCACTGGCATAAGCCTTGTCATCTCAAAAAGTAGCAGATTTCTTGTGTTCTTTTATGTAAGAGCAGCCAGGCTCCCAGGGTAGGGAAAGGAAAGGAAAAGAAGGGAAGGGAAGGGAAGGGAAGGGAAGGGAAGGGAAGGGAAGGGAAGGGAAGGGAAGGGAAGGGAAGGGAAGGGAAGGGAAGGGAAGGGAAGGGAAGGGAAGGGAAGGGAAGGGAAGGGAAGGGAAGGGAAGGGAAGGGAAGGGAAGGGAAGGGAAGGGAAGGGAAGGGAAGGGAAGGGGAAAGAAAAAGGGGAGATTATCTCCATGCTTTATTTATTTCTCTGCTTTCTGCCCTTGTTGCCCCCTCCCCTTTCTTGTCCACCTACTTCTCATCCCTCCAAGAGGACATTTCTGCTCCAGAATGTGGTTGTTCCTGGAATTGTGCAGGGGGGTCACTGGGCCTGACTGGGGGGGTCTCTGGGGATGTGCCCTTTGCCCCTGAGGAGGCCAAATCTGCTGAGGTCCAGATTCTTCCTGATGATTCCATGTGATAGCTAATAATGGCCTACCCATGTTTCCGTGGCAACTCCATGCTGTGCTCTTAGCCCTGATCCAAATGGACATTCAGCACACTCCAGAAGCCATAGCATCAGCATGTTAATAAGACTTGCTGACGTCTTTTGCTTTCTGCCACACCGGCTGGTGAGTCTAAATTTGAATAATTTAAAAAGAGCAGATTTCTTGGGAAGCTCCCAATGCATTTCTGTCATGTGACTGGAGGAAAGTGGTCCCAGAAGTCTTCTGCATCTGAAGGGACGCGGGACTCTGCCCTACCTTCTGCTTTTTCCATGCTTTGGCTTTGGGACACCTGGCATTGGCTTTTCTTTTTTTCTCTGGGTTATTTTGAAGCTCCAGCTTTCATGTGGTCCCTAATCTAATGACAGCAAGGAGCAAGCTGGACAATCTGATGAATTGCTCCCTAACTCCTTCTTGTGCCAAGGAAGGAAGCTGGGTTTTGTTCTCATACAGTCAGAGAATGGCTACTCTGATTTGAGAGTATGAACATCCCTTTTGTCATTAAACTCTACAACAATACCCACTGATCATGCAGGTTAGTGGGTCAAGTTCTATGGTGAAAGTGTTCTCCTGGCCTCACCTAATTCTGCTCTGTTAATTACCCTCCATTCCAGTCATTGTCTTGTCAAACACATTTTTATGACCATCATTTCCTCAGGAGCCCATTAACCCCACTGTAGCACTGGTGTGGCCTCCTTGGGGGATCTGAACTGCTTTCTCTTCCTGAGACAGATATCAGATGCCTCCACATCTCCTATTGCCTGCAGAACAAATTCCCTAAACCAAAACTGGGGGATGTTTCTGGATCTGGCTGTCACAGACTGCCCCTTACCTGGGGAAGGGCTTTTGGGACTGAGCAGTGGAAGCAGAGCATGTCCCTGTTTAATTTATTTCCTAGCATCAAAAGCATCACCCAGGCCACACTTGATTGGCTTGTTTGGCTTTTTTGCCATTTTCTCAGTGACATAAGCTTTGAGCCCAAAATTGTGGTAGAGCTGCCAAACAGCTTCATCTTCCCTACCTTGAAGGACATGGGAGTTTATTCTTGGCATTTTTGCTGCATTCCTTCACAAAATTTCATGTAACCATGTTGGAACGTGGCTCCACTGTGTGGTGTTGATGTGCCATCATATTCAGGTGCACCATCAGGTACTCCCAAGGTGAGTTCCATATGGTGAACATGTCTATGCCAAAATTCCTTTCCTCTTCCTGCACTGTTTCCCTACACTCCAGCTTCCCCCTTCCCAGCCATGATGGGAATGTTACCTCACGTGCCTCTCTCAGCTCCACACCATCCACTTGGTTCTGGATGGGCCAGCCAGGATTTAATGTTGTGTTGGGACCCAAAACCTTGCTTAAGGTTTATGGAGTTGCCCTCGTTGCTGAAGGCAGTAAATTCTGGGGGCTGCTCATCCCAAGTCATCATTAAAGATACATGAGGGCAATTGATTTTATCCCTACCAGTTCCGAAACACCAGGCGAAATTTAGGTAATGTGCTGCTAGTAACCCATGAGATCTGAGATTTAATTGCAGCTTCTTTGTCTTCTACTCACTAGACCTGGATTCTTATCTCAAAGGAAAGGAATTTATCGAATTAATTTCACTCTGTGTTGGCACGGTCACTATTCCCAGCCATGAGCAAATCCCATCATTGCATGCAGGCTGCAGCTCAGGCTGCTCAGAAACAGCAGTCAGTATTTTTAGAGCTATAGTTCTTTCCAGTGTCAGCTCTTTGGGTCATACATGTAATTTAAACAGTACATTTCTATTCCCTGCTTAGATGGATGTAACTGTCAGGAACATTATTTCTACTGATAATTACAAATTTGACATTCATTTCCCATGAATACTCTCTACTATTTGCTTAAAACTCACCTCCACGCATACGACTGCTGCCAAATGTTCTCTTATCAGAAAGCTGAGGCAGAAATGTCACATCTATAAAGAACACTCTTGGAATGGTGGGGTCTAATATGATTTTCTGCTACACAAAGCAAAGACCAGGCAAATGAAAAACAAACACTGGGAAAAATGGGCAACCTGAGGCCTCTTGTGTGGGCTGCCCAGGGGAGAGAGAGATCTTGATACAAGGTAGAGAAAAAAAGCTACTACTAAAGGAAATGTCCCTATAAACATCTTTGCTGTTTAATTCACCCAGCTCTTCTTCTGATACCCATTCTTCAATAGACAGACTTTTCTGACTAATCCCCCTTTTTGGAGTTTTACTGATTGCCCAAATTGCTTCTCTTATGCCCTCAATTGGTAGCTCAGGAGGAGAGTTCAGTGAATGTATATTTTCCTTAAGGCATCCAGGTCCTTCTGAGGGAATTTGGATGAGATCAACCTAAGTCATACGAATTCAACCTGAAGCCAGCCTTAATTGCCCAAGTCCCTGGTGACACATGACAAACACCACAATGCATTCAGGACTTCCCAGAACTGATGTTAGTCTTAGAATCTCGGCCGAAGTTTTCAAATAAAGTCAAAATTCCTCAAGACTATTTGGAGGTCAGTTGAATCAACATGTTAAATCTTGAGCCAAACCTGAATCTTGGTCTTTGGATCAGGGCTGTGCCCCTTGCTCAGACCTGTTTTCCCCAGGATGCTCCTCCAGCTCTGGAAGCCATCAGGATCAGAGATTTATTTCTCCCTTTCTGGAGGGCAGGAATTCCAATCTCTCACTAGCACTTCTCAATCAACTTTAACTAAAAAAAACCAGTGAAATTAAGAGAAACACCTCACTACTCACCTCCCACAGTGCTCAGGCTTCATCACCCAGCTCAGCTGATCCTACATTCACACACTCCATTCAACATCCTATTTTTTGTTTAAATCCAAACACATGTCCACACACATTCCAAAAAAATTTACCCACCTTTTGGTTATTTTAGTATTTTTTTTGATAACTCAATTCTTTTTAATTTGGCTTTATCCTTGCAAACTCAGGGTAGGTTTGGTTGTTGTGCTCTTCCCTCCCACCCCTCCGTTTTACTAATTTTGCATATATTTTCATAAAATGTTCTCATATATTTGCTGTAATTTTTTTTTTTTTTTTTTTGTGGACAAAGTGTAAGTGAGACAAGGATATTATTCACAGCCACAGAAACATAAGAAAGTAAAAAGGACTTTTTCCTTTCCCAATGAACAAAAATGACCTATGTACCCTTCAGTGTCTCCAGGTTTCCTTGGAAATGTATTCCCTTGCATTGTGCTTTAGTTTTTGTGGTGATGAGGGTTACCCAGTGCTACTGAAAAACCCAGCACCTGAGGCAGAAAGACAAACTCAGCTTTGCCTTTATGATTTTGGCTTTCTCTGCTTTAGGGACTATGTAGAAAGGCCTTAAAGATGAGTGAGTGAAGATTTACAGGTGCTGCTCCTCCTCTGGCACCACAGAAGGCAACATCAGCCCGATGCAGGGCACAAACTGCAGGTCAGTTAAACAACCCCACACATCCCATTTTCCAGCATCTGCTGAGCCTCTACCTCTGGTGAAACATCTTCCAAGATGGAAATCCCAAAGCGAGGACACCTGAGCCCTTCACCCACCCTCCACCTCTTCTGTGTGGTCCCACCAAGGAGGCATCAGTTTTACTCCCCAAGGGCTGCCATCCCCTCCTGTCCTCCAGCAAAGCTCAGCACAGGCTGTGGGAATAACTCAATATAAAGCTGGCATAAATCTCAACAGAAGAAATATCTTTTATCTTTAACCATTTACTCCCACTATAGGAATAATGGTAGCTCTTTTACATTTACATATAACTCTTGTTTGTTTGCTTTGATTTTTTTTTTTTTTATGTCTCTTTGTCTTGGCACCTGCATAGCAGAAAACTTGACAGTTCAGTACAGAAGTTTGCCTCTCTCTCTGCTTCTCCCTTTATTTCCTCTTCTGCCCCTGAGGACTCGCAAGCAACACCCCCAAGGTCAAGAGAGAGTACGGTGTTACCCTTTTATGACGGATATAGAAATAACAAACATGCCTGACAGTTTTATACAGCTGCTAGAACGGGTTTAGTTTTCAACAAATGAAGAATTTCCTCTTTTTTTTTTTTCTCTTTTGTATATTAATTACATTTTACAAATCTTATTTTTCCCCTTTTCTTTTCTTTCCTTTCCCCCCACTTTTCCTTCTTCCTTTTTACTTTTTTCCTCTTTTTTTGTTTTGTTTTTTTTTTTTTTTTTGGTTTTTTTTGGTTTTTTTGTTTGTTTTGTTTTGTTTTATTTTTTTTTTTTTTTATACAGCAAAAAGATCAGTCACCAAGGTGTCCATTGCTAAGTCCGGGGTTAGCAGAGTTTGGCTGTCATCTGGTCAGACTGTTTGAGGATCTCGGTGTTGTACAGGTCTAGTGCATGGTTCACTCGGATGATCTCGCTGTTGGTGAGCTTCAGGCGGTGCTTGAGCATACAAGAGAACAGATCCAGCTGGGGCTTCCCCGGGGCCACTGGAGGCGCCAGGCGGTTGATTCGGTCCCGAATATCCAGCAGCAAGAGCATGACGGAGGAGGAGGAGTAGAACTGCCCGCCCTGCGTGTAGGACTGGTTGACCTGCTGCACTGCGCTGCGCAGGAGGTCGGCGTTGAAGCGCAGGCTGTAGCCATAGACCTGCACATCGGAGATCTTGATATAGAACTGGCGCTTGGTGGGGTCAGAAAGGTCCACGGGCCCTTGGCCGGTCTCATTGCGCAGGAGGGAGGGCAGCCGAGTCCGGCTGCGTAGGTAGATGTGGACAGTCTCAAAAAAGGTTTTCCACCGGTTGCCCAGCAGCAGGGTCCAGTTGTAGCACTGGCTGTTTTGGAGGCGGATTTTCTCCCAGCGCGGGTAGCCATACTCCCCGAAAGGCATATTCCAGCCCTCTGAGTGGCTCCCACTGAACGGGTTGACGTAGACAAAGAACATGGGGTCTAGGCTGCTGTTGCGCATCTGGCAGATGCGCATGGAGATCCCGATCACCATGTGGATGAAGTCCATCCGGTTCTTGTTGCTCTTCAAGGTGAGGGACATGCGTTTGCGCCACCGCGGGTCGAAGAAGGTGTCCAGGCGGATCTCGTTGCTGATGAAAGTGGTGTGCACATACAGACGAGAGTCCATCTTCTGCAGCAGGTACTTCAGCTCCAGGTCCTGGAAGTCCAAGTCCGTCTCAAAGCTGATGAACTGCTCGCTCCGCTCGGAGTCCACGTTCTGGGGCTCACAGCGGCCTCGGTAAAGCTTATAGCCCTTGTTGCACGAGCCGCAGAGGGAGATGTTGGCAAGGCTGCACATGGCACAGCTGTTGTTGCCCCCGATGATGCAGGGGATGGGGCGCTGGCACAGACTGGTGCCACCATGGCAAACGCAGCTCCGCTGGCTTTCCAGAAAGGTCCCCCAGAACCCGTTCTCGTTGCAGTAGAGCAGGGACTGGACTCGGGTAAGCCATTCCTGTATCGTCCTGCAGGTGGGGAGAAGGAAGAATTAGCCTAGTAAGGCCTCACAGGGACTTGGCGTTGGCATCTTGCTGGAGCTACAGTGTTTTCAGGGATATATCTGAGGCAGAGCTCTCGGAACATCGATACCCTGCTGAGGCATCTGGGAGCTATTCCAGTCTATTTCTAGACTGAATCTTTCATCTGCTGTTTACTCCTTTGGTGACGAGCAAAAGCCTTCTAAGAAATAGCTACCAGTTAGAAATGCTCATCTGATCTCTCTTCACTCTGCTCTAGGAGCTGATACAGGCACGGTGCTCTGCCAAGGATCCCAGCAGTGCTACAGTGACACGGGAATGGAGCTGATAAAGCCATGCCAGAGGCTGTGGGGCCATCAGACATCACAAGGGCAACAGAACTCCCAGGCTAGCAGGAGAAAACTGCTCTTCAGGTCACTGGCAGTTGGCCCCACCCTCTAAAAAACAGACCCGTAACAGGATAAGGCAAAGCAAGCTGCAAATTCTGCTTGTGGTGCAGAGCTCAGAACAGCAGAAAAGAGGGTGGAAGCCAGGATGCACAGAGACAAAGCTGCTAAAACTATTCCTCCTTAAACAAACCCAAAAGATTGCTGCTAATTAACCACCTCTTGCAGTCTCTCCCTTAAAATCAGCCCCACTCACCCACCCCTGAGCCCCACCACTCCCACAGCTGCTGTATCAGCACCTTCAACTCCACATCCTGCAGCCCTGGAACAACTCCTAGAAAATGACACTGCAACCCACATTCACTTTTTGCACAACCCACTTGCCATGTTGCCTTGTTTCCCCCTTTTCCCCCTTCCCACTGCCCCAGGAAAGCTGGGCACAGCGACTCCTTTCTCAACAGTCCTCAGCAGAACTCTCTGTGCAGCCGCTGCTCCCTCCCCTCCATCTTCCCCCTGGCTAATGAATACTTCATTGTCTCCTCTGGGCAAAAAGTTCTTGGTAGTGCTGCAGTGAGAGGACTGGCTAATGACAAATTAGGATTCAGCCCCTGTAGAATGGGAGGAGTGATTATGGACAGAGGCTCTCAGAGCTGGATTAGTGAAATTCATGGCACCTGCATCGCCTGACCTCCGAATAATCATTAAGCTGTAGGCTGTATCAAAGAAGGCATTAAATGATACAGCAGCAAAGAACAGCAAGATGATTCGGGGGAGGGAGAGAGTGGAGGGATGAGAGTGTAAAACAGAGGAAAGTGCTGGAAGGAAAGAAATAATCAAGGAGCAGAAGCAGAAAAGTTGGGAAATAAAGAGAGGAAAATGTGCAGGTAAAAGGAAAAATGAGAGAGAAACGCAGTGGGCAGGAGTAACAGGGGTGAAGAAAGGGAAAAACAGTAACACCAACAACTGAAAGAGAAGAGGCAGGAATGAAAAGCAGGAGGAAAAGGAGTGAAAAGAAAGGGGAAAAAAAGACAGGGTGAGGAGAAAAGGAAGGGCATTAGATGAAAAATTCGGAAGTGTTGGATGTGGGAACAGACAATTTTCCCATTCTTCCTGTGGTACAGGGCTGCCAGGGTCTCTTTCCCCTGTTCCCAGCCAAGAGGAGCTCTTCTGCTGGTGGAAAGGACAAGGTTGGCTGGGGAGCTTGGGAGCAAGGCAGGGACCTCCATAAATATCTGCTATAGAGGCAGACAGTGACAGCCCAGGTCCCTCGAAAAAGTGCACAGGGCTCCTCCTGATTCCTGGGACAGCTCTGCCTTGGAGAGGAGGGGACAGCACAGCACAAAGTGGCTGCAAAACACAGCCACAAGCTGACAGCAACAAGAATTTTCAAACCATCCCAGGGGGTTGAGGCTGCCTTCTGCTCACAGGTGAATTTTTGCTCACTTTTCAGCAATACAAATATGGTTTCACCCATCTGAAGCCTTGTGCAGTGCTGGATTGATGCTTTGCACAGGTTTTAGGGGTTGATAATGCCCCTGAGTTCCTGGGCCAAGGACTGCTAGACCAAAGCAGGGGACACAGTATAAATTAGAGTCAGGTGACCACATTCTGTCCATTTTGGGTGTGTTCTGTCTTAGAAAAAAAATCACTGGATCATTCTGTCCTTCTTTATACTAACAACCAGCAGAATAAAATGGGAAAGAAACCTCAGCTGATATCTTGCAATGGACACCAGTAAAATTCCTGTTCCCCAGATGAGCTTTGTGGAGGAAGGATGAGAGGTTGTTTTTTGTTGTGTGCATGTGTATGTCTCAGCTTTCAGCAAAGACACAAGTAGGACTAAAAAAAACAAGAAGAAAATGAAACAGAAGACTACCTACCATCTGCTGATGGCAGCAATAAAGGATGTAATTAAATGAAAATACAGAATCCAGGGCAGAGCTGGGCATCGACTACAAACTCTACAGTGTGAAGTGTGAGAGAGTGAGAGAGAAGAAAAGTGGTATAAATTACCCCATTTTTTCTTGCAATTGGGGCAGGTTAAGAATATACACAGGACCAGCCAAAGCCTTCAGCTGACAGAAGGTAACTCACAGCACTGTACCTAAGACGTGTCAGAGAAGGAGGATGCTGGAAAGAGCCAGTTTAACAGCTAAAATCCAGTACCAGAGTAGCCACTGATTTTCATTTAGAACTTTCCCAGGGAGGTGGTGGAGTCCCCACCCCTGGAGGTGTCCAAGGAACGCCTGGATGTGGCACTCACTGCTCCGGTCTGGGTGACAAGATGGGGATCGAGCACAAGTTGGACTCACTGATCTTGGAGGTCATTTCCAACCTCAATGATTCCATGATTCTAAAGTGAAAATAAATATGACATGCAGGCCAAGCTCTGAGTGAGAATTACTTTGCAGTGTTTTCTGACTGTTGCTCACTGGACACGTGGTTCCCTGGCAATGCTGGAAACAGGGAGCCAGACAGATTTTTCTTTTTATTTGCAAGGAAAAAAGGCAGGGACTTGAAAAGTTTGCCTTTGTAAACTCACCTTTCACTTTCCAACCAGTGCTGGCTGCTCTGGGGGTACTTTTGGATTTTCTGTACAGAATAGTGAAGTAAAAAATGCTATTTTTATTCTCAGCAGCTGTGAGATATATTCTGGCTGGAGGCCAGAACATGTATAATCACTCTCTCCATTGGATGTTATTTCTATTTTACATCCGGTATTTTAAAATAAAACTACAGGTGATCATTCAACATCAAAGCTTTATTAACTGAGGAGTGGTCTCCTTTTTAAACCAACAGATTTGCCTCTGTTTTAAACCTGTAAACTTTCCTGGGTTTTTACAAAAGAAGTCCAGACTGAATATACCTCTGTCTGTCTGTCTGTCTGTCTATATCTTTATCTATATTTTTATATATCTCTGTCTCCTTAGCTGTTGCAAAGGGTCATGGAGAATCAGCCTAATTGCCAGAAGGCCTACTCTTCCTTCCTTATCTTCCTTTTGGAAACACCACCTCTTCCTTTCCCTGAGGACAATCAACAGCAATCTCATTTCTGTTTTTTTACATTGCCTTTGAATGTATAATGCAGGCTTACAATTATGTGTATTAAAGAGAGAGAGGCTTGCTCTTAATAGAACCTTGCCATCCTTTCAAAGCCACTGGTATTCTTGATAAGCTTCTGTCACTCTGTACCGCAACAATTAGAAAATTAGAGTATTTCCCAGCTCTGTGAGGAAAAAGATGGGTTGCACCTCTTCCACTACAGAGCTCCTACCACACTGCCCCCCTGCCTCGCTGCAGATGCAGAATGACAAACAAGAAAAGAAATGATAATACGCCTGCTGATGTTGACTTAAACAAATCAAGCACATCAGTCACTTAAAAACCCAGCTGCCATCATCCATTCCATCCTCCTTCCCCCAGATTTCATTGTAGTAGTTGGAGGCTCCCTTTCTGCTTGGCTGGGTTTTTAAAATAGATGAGAAATGCTGGAGACATGTTTGTCTAAATGTTTTGGAGCAACGTGGTTGGATGGAGATTTCCTTGCTGCTGTTTCACTTTATTGTCATTGTTGTTGTGGCACAACTATAAAATCCACATTGGACATGCCTGTGGCTCCTCCAGCATCAGCCTGGTCAGAACAGCTCAGCCAGTTGGCAGAGATGGGCCAGGTTTAGGAAGCTCTCCAAAGACTTTATTTCATAATCTCTTACATTTAATAGATATTTCTCCTCATCCCTAGTAAGTCCATCAAATCTTTGTCCTGAAACATGAGATTTCTTGGTAATTAAAGAGGTGTTAAGCCCTGGAAGAGTTTCCTGAGCTGCACCAGCATGAAATGAAAAGTCAGCGTGTTCAGCAGCCAGGGAGCTGGATGAGAGCAGTAGACAGCAGTCTATCTGTCAATTTTTCTCTTGAAACTGAGTATTTAGCTAACGAAGGAAGTGGACAAACAGTTTCTCTTCAAATATTAACTTGGCCTGACCCTTCCAAGAGAAGCTTGGAAGAAAAGGTACTCAGACTCATTTTTTTCCATAAGATTTTCAGTATTGCTTCATTCCAGACAATGTAGAAAGACACAGCAAGAGATGTTTATTAAAATCCAGAAAAGCAGGTCTCCAAACAGGACTTGAAGCAAACTCGGCTACAGGTTAAAGCTGAAAGGAGCCAGCAGGAGAGGATTATTAGATATCAATAGTTGCTGTAGCAGTAATGGAAAATCTGCTCTCTCCACCTGTAATAACCCTGCAAGGCTTCTGCTCAGTGAGGTTTTACAGGTCCACTCTGCCTCTCACAGCAGCAATGTGATGTATTCCAAGTGAAACTAAAGCTTCTCTTTCACTCTGGAGATACTGAGGAGCACAATTCAAGAATGGGCTGAAGCACCTTGTGCTCCACGTCCCTTTTAACAGCAAGTGGAGGCTGAAAGTTTGGCTGTGGATTTTGAGGGAAAACCACAAAAAAGCAGCTTAGTCTGCAGAACAGACTAAACATATTCTTGCAGAACTTAAAGAATAAGTGATGCCCTTCCCCTGGGTAGGTAAAACCACACTGAAGGGATGTGAGTGTAATCAGGAATGTGACAAAAGTTACCTACACCTCCAGGAATTTCAACCCACTCCCAGATTTTACCGTTTCCCCCAAACATCCATGCCAACACAACCCACATCCAACACAGCCTGCTAGGATTAGGTCCAAGCCCGAGCTCAGCTCCACCAGCCCCCAAGCCCAGCCCCCCTGTGCCCGAGGAAGGATGCAGGTACCTTTCCCTAGGCAGCTGGTGGTTAGGATTGTGCCGACACCGGACACTGAGGCCAAAGAGTTTGCGGGCAGTGCGCTGGATCTTCTGGCGCTGGGCTTCCAGCGAGCTCTGCAGCAGCTTGTAGCGGTTCTGCAGGTCCCAGTCATTCCCCCAGTGCTGGTGGATGCTCCCAATGGTCAGGAAGTGGTTGCTAGGTAGCCTTTTCATGAAGGATTTAAACTCATCTGGAACACACACAAGAAATGGGGAGAAATATGGAGGTTTTGGAGCTGTAACAAAGTTACAAAGCTTTTCATTAGCTGAGGGAGAAAGAGCAGTGATGGACGAGGCCATCAGCGCTGCCAGAGGAAGGTGATGTCCATTAACTCACTGTTCTGTCACTCTGCCCCAGGAAGCCACTAATTCCATGGCTGTTGCTGCTCCCATATAGGAAAAAAAAACCCTATAGTGAATATCAAGGTGAAACAACACAGTTAAAGTGTACAGGGTGGAGGAAAAAAAAAGAGAGAAATTCCCTGGAGCATGAGGTTATAGTCTAAGGGTTATAAACAAAAAGCTGGGAGTTGTAATCATTGTCAGTTAAAGAGTTCCCATTTATATTGTTTTTTAGCTGCTCCTGAAATGCTGTTTGTTGTTGAAGGCAAAGCATTTGGCTGTGTCATTAAAAAAAAGGGGAAAAAAACAAAGCTGTAAAAATTCCCCAGAGGAAAGGTTTGGATGCTGTTAAAATGTCCTGCTTTCGCATTTTTTAAAAAGAGCATTCTGATTCTTTCCTCTCATTTAACTCCATTTGAAGTTAAATGAGTTGCATTTTGTAATGAGGAAAATAAAATAAAATAGTTTGCAGAGCTCAGGTGAGAACAAAAGGTGTCAATTTTAGCTAAAGGGAACAAATCCAATTGATCGAAAAATATATTGTTCAATGTTGCTGTTTGTTGTGTTTGTTGTATTTTGATCACTTTATTTCCATATTATTTTGTTTGATAATGAAAAAACCCACCATTATGCAGGTTTGTTGGAGGGGTTTTTTTCATCACAATCAGAAATTCTGATACTGTTTCTGTTTATGATCACCCCTTCCTTCCTCCCTGAGAAGGGTGGTTTGCTCAGACTCTGATTACCAGGCTGGGACATCCTCAGATGGGAAAAAACCAGATGGTTTCAACTTTCTCAGGGAAAAATAACTCAATTTTTGATGGCAGAAAACCATATTTGACAGAGTGAGACCTTGAGAAATGCAATGAGTGGGACAATAAGAACTCCATAAAATGCAATAACAACAAGAGCAACGTTTTGTACCAGGAGAGAAAAACCCCATGTGGCAGCACAGGCTTGGGCACAACCAGCTGAGGAAGGTCCTGGGGACTGAGGTGGGTTAACAGTCTGTTCCACTGGAAAAAAATGTCATACTGGGCTGAATCCAGCTGGTTGGGGAAGTTGATATTCACCTTTTCTTGGCACTCCTGAGGCTACACCTGGGGCACCCACCTAAAAGGGATGAACAGAGGGAGGGCAGAGCTGAGGGACACCAAGATGCTCCAGGGCCTGAGCACAAGTTCTGCAAAGTCAGGTGTGGGGAGCTGCACTGGTTTCATTTGGTAAAGAGGAGGCCAAGGGATAAATAATTACTGCAGCAACTGCTCAGAAGGTACTCACATTTATGAACAAAACTCCTCTTTTTAGAGACAGTTGCTATAACAAGGAGCAATACACAGTTTGCAGCTTGAGAAATTAAAATGATTTACTAAAAAATTTTCTTCACTTGGAGTTAACGCAGCGCTGGAACATGATCAGAGATGTATAAAAATCTCTCATTTTAGACTCTGCTCGACAAACCATGGCTGACCTGACCTACTGCTGGCTATGGTCCTGCTTCTAGAGGGAGGCTGGACTAGACCCCTGCCATAAACTTCTCAAATAAGACAACAAGAAGTACAGCCATCTTTGCTGTACATTATCTACATTATTTCTGATCCTTTCCCAATCCTTTTTTTTTTTTTTTTAATTCCTTCATCCTCTTTTCAGAAGGAAAAGAGGACAAAAGCAAAGGAAAAAAGTCAGAAAAGGAGAGCTTATAAAGGCTGACATCTTTTCAAATAAAAAGAAATAATCCACAGAATTAGTGGAGAGAAAATCAGACCAGATAATTTACATCCTATAGTACAAAGTTAAAGATATTTGCATAACAGATTTCCTATTATTCATCAACTTGCAGTTCATGCTTAACTGCCTAACAAAGGCTATCTGTACATTAGTCAGTCCCATCCTGACATGGATGGTAAATGGATGTTCACATTCTACTCATCACATGGTGTAACTGAGCTCCTCATAAAAATCATCATCATCACTGCACTACCAGCATCCCTGGGACATCTGCTTATCTCCTTTCTCCCCCAAAGATAACTAAGAGATTCCTTTTTTTAAGTCATCTCTCAGGTTTTCATTCTGGTTTTAATGCTGCTTCCAGTGCCCTTCTCCTCCCCAAACCTGACTCTGTGCTTTTCCGCGGGTCTCTGAAAGTACCATCATGTATAATTGCTTCTGTTGACCATGCTGATTACTCCAGGTACCTTTCAGCAGTAAAAGCCTTGCATTTGCTTCCCGCCCCTTATAAATCAATTTCCTCAAAAGCCTGTTTGTGCAGGAGCCCAGGCTCTTTTCCCTCTGATGATGAATGTGCTACATTTTTCATCGAGACGGGCAAGGCAGGAGTTTCAGTGCAGTGTGTACGTTTTGCTACCGCAGTGCAACGTTGGGGGAAAAACAAATGAGCAGCAAATCTGGCAAAATAAAAGCTGGATGGGGTTGTTTAAAATTAGGGTGATGAAGGAAAAAAAGTACTTTAAAACCAACATCGTTTCTTCATTATTTATATTTATTTATAACTCTGCCTGGAAACCAACAGTATGGATGGGGATATTCATTATTTCTGGGAAGAGTTCATTTTTAACCCTAAGAATTTCCAATTAATTAAAAGTCTGTTTGCCTTTATTGTTATTTTATTCCTCTGCACAGAAAACCTTGCTGATGGCTGGGACTATACCTCCCGTGATGCAGCTTGGCCCCTCTTTCTGCCAAGTCACCCCATCCCTAAGGCAGTCCCATGGCAATGACTCAGCATCACAAGTGCCACCGCAGGGAATTGACAGATCAGACATCTCTTTCACAGATTAAGTTTTCCTTTTGCCAGAGTTAAAAAGAAAAAAAAAAAAATCCCATTTACATCAGAAGGCAATAGTCTTGAAAAAAACAAACAAATTAACAAATAAAACTCCACTTAATGACTTAATGACTTAATTAAAAGTTGGGGTTTTTTTAATCCACAGTCACAGAATTTTTTTGACCAGCCATTCTAAAATGCCAAGAATAAAGCAGTGTTATTTTTCTCAATTTACACACAAGCAGTGAAGCACAGGGCTAAAAAAACTCCTGAGCTGATTCAAAGCAGCTCCAGTTCACTGCATCCTCCTTGACTTTGAAGATACTATTCCAAATTACACCAACTCCTGATTCACCCTGCATGATTTTTTCAGATTAACAGAGGATCCAACACAGACCAGAAGCAGAATACAAATGTTTTAGGCTCTCAGTAGCTTCCTGTGCAAAATGGTATTTGCTTTCAGAGCACTCCTGTGACTTTCAGTCCACTTTATTGGAAAAGCCTTCAGATGTCATCAGAGATTTCTCCTCTGCTGTTCATAATGAAGAAAATCCCCTAGTTATTGGGAATATTTATTAAAACAAAGAAGCAAAACACTAATACTGCAGTCTTTTCTGATAGCAACTTCCATCTCAAAGGATAAGTTCACGCATGATGCATCAAAGTGATGAATCAGATGCAGCATCTTTAGACATAAAGATAATCACTCCATCTAGCCCTGAAAAGCCTCCAGCCCTGGGTGGAATATGGCAGAAATTGCACTGCAATATGTCACTTTAACATGGCAAATGAAAAACACCTTCCCCAGTTCAAATCTCAAGGGGAGGGAGCCTGAATATAATTATCTACCCTGGCCTGTGCTTGGATCGAGTGCAGCAAGGACAGAATGTGACAGGGACAGAGACTGTGGGACTGGAACTCCCCTCTCCACAGGGCTCCCACCTTCTCAGTGCCTGGGTTAGATCCCCTGGGAAGAGAAGGGCTTTAATGACACCAACTTGTGACTCTTGAGCACCTTATGTGAAGATCCTGTGCCAGAACTAACAACTGGTAACACATAACCAGTGGCAGAGCTGTGCTGGCCGGCACTGCCAGCAATCCTTGTAAACTTGTGTAGTACTGAGCTGGCAAAAGCTCCTGAAATCCACATTTCTGGTTTACCCTGGTGTTACCCACCCCATCCATGAACCCATAGAAACTCACAGAAAACATCTGACCTCGTTAGCTGGTGACCTGCTCCTGGAACTGCCCAGCCCTGTGGCTCCCCAAGGTACATGGGGCGATCTGGTCAAGATGGGCATTAGCCTCAGGCCATTAATTCCCACTCTGACTGCTCAGCTGAGCACCAAGGTGACAGCAGGAGTGGGACATAAGGATCTATGCAGCAGCAGAAACACCAGCAGGGGCCACATGTTGAAGTATGAAGAAAATCCTCAATAGCCCTTCAAGGAAACATCACAGGCTACTGCATTTCAGCTGTTAAAGGGATTATGGTGACCTTCAACATGAAGAAAGAAAGAAAACTTAGGAAGAATTCTTCTTGAATTTAGCTAGATGGTTCTTTTCTCAGAGTTTTCCTCCCTGACATGGAGATCTGGGCAGTTGTGACAATAATCATTGAAGAAAATGTGTTGGAAAGTAGCTGGTTAAACTGAAAGATGAGAGTCAACACAAGGACAAGTTCCTGATGAAGTTCTGCTTGGTGCCTGTGTGGTTTTGGGGCAAGTAGGCCACTTGCTAAAGGATAGAATTCACTGAAAGTGTTGCTCCTTCCTATCTCAAGCCCTCAAGAGTGTGCATCCCATGAGTACAACACACCTGCTATGGGTAAACTACTCCCACTACCAGCATCAGCGTGGAACAAACTCTGCTGGCACCCCCAGCCTCACCTGGGGAGAAAATGGAAAAGAGAAATGTTCCCAGCAGCAGACATTGCCCTGCAGGAGAGAGGAGTCATTTTCCTTTCTTCTCCCTGCCTCAAAGGAGGTTTCATCTGTCCTGTGTGTTCTTCTCCCTCTGAATTGCTTTCACCAAAGCAGAATAAATCATTCATGCAAATCTGAAAAGCAATTTCTGCATCATTTGTATTATGGAAGATTCTCCACAGAACTATTAAAAGAGATTTGGAGATGGTTTGGTATGAAAAATCAGATTTTTAACCAATCACACACTTCCATGGAAAATATCCCTGTACACATAATACCATGTGTGGTGTGTGTTCCTGTCTGTGTGTTTAATAGAGGGAAAAAGGGTACTCTCTCAAGACTAAGATCCTGGGTTTGAGCTCAATATCCTCTATTTTTTAGCCAAACTAGAGCATTATACTGAGGGAATAAAAGATTTTTACCTGATACAATCTGCCATCAATTGAAAAAGTGAGTTTTGCTCAGTTACCTGAATTCTCCAGATCTTTATAGGCTTCTGTCCAGGTCTTGGCCATGTTTGCCAGTGTGTACTCCATGATCTGGATGTCGGTGATGGGGCAGTTGCACTGAGGGAACTCCTCAGAGCACTGGCAGCCGCACTGGCTGTCCCGGCAGATGTACTCGCCCTCCCCGTTGCACATGATGTAACTCAAGGCAGACTGGACAAACTTCTCTTGTAAATATTGAGGGAAGATGATCTGGAGACCTGGAGAGGGAACAAGAGGGTTATGGGAGGAAAAAAAGTAAATTAAAAAGTAATTTCAGGTATTTATTCCTCAAAACCTGTTTCATTAGCAGTTTGGGAAAGTTATGGTGAAGAATTAAAAGCTGTCATGAATAAGGAAGGTACCACCTGCATCCCTCCAGGGCAAGTAGTGATTTAGCTGAGAACAGAGCCCATCTCGTGTGTGGGAGAAGGGCGACAAGTAACTTCTCTCTTCCCAACACCCTTTCATCCCATTCCCAGATCCCAGCACATTACAAAGCCCCTGAATGCAAAGCCTCCCTTAATCCCAGGTGTGATTGTTTTTGTCTCCTGAAACCAAGTGCTAGTTCAGAAGCAATGAGCATTATGATGCTCTTACCTGTTTTGAGAGACACTAAATGGGTTTGGTAGCACAGAAAAAAGGAAAATACACACTGAAATGGAAAATAAGAAGGAATGGAAAACAGAAGAAAGGTAAATAACACAAGAGTGGATTTGTAAAAGACCCTCACAGAGTTAAGTGCCCAGCTCCCACAGCATAAACACAGGAGTTGGGTACCTGAGCCTTCACAGCTTGCTCCCTGCTAGGAAGGCTACTTGCCAAATCCTATAAAAGTGCAAATGGATTTAGTGCCAATGATTTCAGTGGTGCTCAGCAGATTTACATTAGCAGGGAGATCTATCCCCTTGTCCTTTCTCCATGGCAAGTGTTTGTGTATCTATCCATCTGTGCAGGCATTAGTGTAAGTGCACCCATGCTCAGGTACCAGAGGACGTACTAAGAGTTTAAGTGTTTGCCCTGTGCACAGTGTACATGGTTTTCCATCCTGTCCTCCTCCAGACTATCTATGGATCTCCCTGAGGATTCACAGCTGTTTGTTTCTATCTGGCAAGTCCTGCCTGTCAGCCCCTGTCAGCGTCTGTGGTGCAGAGGCAGAGGACAATGACTCCAAATGAGCCTTTAACGGGACCCCACTTGGAAAAGGCCAGGGACTTTGGAGTGGCAGCAAGAGGAGTTTATGGCCTGAATGGCAGCACTGAACTCCAGTGTAATGAAGGCACGCGGGTCAATTACCCATCTGTTTGTGTTTCTGCTGTGCTGAATTACTGGATTTGTGCCTGACAGCTCATGGGAGTGGAATGAAAATCAGACAATAATTCAGAGGATGAGAGTATGCGGGAATGGCAAAAAGGGCTGTGACCCCTTTCAGGTGTGCAGGTCCGTCTCTGATGGGTTGTGTTCACCTCAGACAAGAGAAAAGCCACGGGTGGTGACCCTGGGACCCCTATTGCCCTTTTGCTTTTGGATCCAGAGATGCACTTCAGCCTTAATGAGGTCCCTCTGGAAGAGCAGGTTTGGGGGCTCAGGAGGCTGTGGAAGGCCCAGGGAGCCCTGTTTCCTCTCCCCCTGGTCTAGGTGAGCACCATGCTTGGTGGCAGCAAGCTGCCCTTCTGCCTGACCCCACTGGCAGCCTCCAGGCAGGATGATCTTGGAGCACTGTCCAGCTGGGAATATGTTTGTGACACTTGCACAGGGAAGGACTTCAAGCCTGGCATTCGGTGGCACTGTTTCCGCACAGATCCTGCTGCCTTTTCAGCTTTGCTATTGGGGACTGGAAGGAACACACAAAGAGCTGACCAGTACAGCATCCCTGCAAACACCTCACAACTGGCCTGCAGAGGATCATCATTATGAGGTCCCTTTGGTCTTTTCTGAGATGTGTCTCAACAAGAAGCTCAGATTTCTTCCTGCTGTCTTCAGGGTGTCCTGAAGGTCAGCCTGTTCTAGGGATTGTAATGATAAGACAAGGGGGAACAGCTTTAAACTGAAACAAAGTAGGTTTAGATTTGACATTAGGAAGAAATTCTTCCCTGTGAGGGTGGTGAGGCCCTGGCACAAGGTGCCCAGAGAAGCTGTGGCTGCCCCATTCCTGGGAGTGTCCAAGGCCAGGTAAGATGGGGCTTGGAGCAACCTGGGATAGTGGAAATTATCCCTGCCCATGGCAGGGGGTGGAACAGGGTGAGCTTTAAGGTTCCTTCCAACCCAAACCATTCTGGGATTCTCTGATTTATCTGAAACAACCACAACAGAGGGATGGTCCCTTGTCAAATCCTCACATGGATATTAGTGATGGTCCCACCTGCCAGGATCCAAACTTTCCTTCAGGATGGAATGAAAGTGCAGTGCTATTGGAGAACTGATCCACAAAGGGGACTGGAGAGCCTGAAGGCAGCTGTACTCACTGAGCTTTCAAGCTCACATGAGAGCAGAGCTGGACTTCTTGATGTGCATTGACTCTTCATTCATGGTCCAAGTCCCATGAATACATTTTCCACTCTGCTTCATGGAGGAGCAACCTGCTCTGGCTCTTCAAACATGATCAAATGACCTCAGGCTCTTAAGTTCTCCATAGTTTCTCTTTGAATTTTAACTTGGATAAAGCACAACAAGCTGTTTGGTCTCATCTACGAACGATCCTGACTTTGGAGATTTTTATTTTATTTTTTCCTGGAGGGAATAGGGTGAAAAAAGCCACTGAAGTTTCAGGGAAAGCACTTCCCATTCCAAGGGACATCCTCCATGCATTCCAGCAGATGCAGAAACATGAATACCCTGTAATCTCCAGAACACAACACGTTCTAACACTTCAGTGCTTCACGTGGATACTCTCTTTCTGCCCATAAAACTCATGCTTTCTGAAAAAAAAAAAACATTTCCAGGATAACCTCCTCTTGTAAGAAATAATATCATGTTTAAGGGGCAATCAGACCTCTTACCTCTGACCTAGCACCAACTTGTCAAAGCACTTATATAAATACTTAACTTTATCAGCGGTTTTGCTTTATCCATCAGTTACCTGAAGCATTGGACAAGAAGCACACACTCAGAGCTGTGTTTGCACAGGTGACACCCAAATCCAGCCACTCATAGGAGCACCAGTGTGCACACTCCAAACACAACCCCCTGACTTTCAAACAGGCTGTAGGGCTTACATGTGACTCACATCTTCCAGCCAAGAATTTCCTTGTGGAAGAAATCAGTGTTACTGAAATACAGCTGTGCCTATTTCCACAGAAGTACTTTCATATATATATATATATATATATACACATAAATATTCACAGATTCCTCATCATCCCCAGACAAGGGTAGATTCATATCAATTTTTTTGCTTTAGTTTTGAGCACCTCTGTGATCAGACCTCAGCAAGAGATTTTACAAGCACTGTGCCAGCAGCAGCATCTCACCAAGTCCTGGAATCCTCCCTTTCATGTGTAGTTCTAGCCCATGCCCAGGGACTAAATATTGCTGCAATTCAGTGGGTTATGGTTGTCAGTAAAGCACAGGTGGCATCAATCTTTTGAGACCACTGCTCTGGTGCTACAGTTTCTATCTGTAAAGCAGGAAAGCTGTAATCCCAAGGAATATAACAGCCCCACAGAGCAGCTTGTGCTAGCTGGGAAAGCCCTGCTGCCAGCCACAACCCTAATAAAATATCCCAAATGCTGTGCTGTTCTCGAACAAATTTATTTGGGTATTTCAAACATTCAGAAAAACACATATATATTCAATCTTTCACTGTTGTCTACTGATGAAACAACCTCCTGTCAGCAGCCAAGAAGAGAGGCAAGCTGGTCTTAAAAACTGGAATATTGGACCATTTCCATGGGGACAATCCCTCAATCCAAGCCAGGGGGCACAAGGAATGGGCTCATCCCCAACAGCAGCCTCAGGAGATGATAACAGATGCACACAGTAAGTTTGCTGCTGACTTGAATATCTTAGGTTTGAAGGTAACTTACTGATCAGAGGGGGAATTCTGCCACTTTGTAAAGCATAAAGTTCCTCTTTAAAAATGAAGAGAGGCACCAATTTGGTATAAGTTTATCTTAGATAACTACAGGCAGCATATGAAGTGTCTGACAAGGGAACATGTCCTTAATTCACCTAGAGAAACTATTAGAGAGAGATGTTGGCTTTAGACTGTATATAAAAGGCTTCCTGCATTAAAAGAGGTAAATTTCCCCAGCTCTAAATTAAAGCTATTTGAAATATTTTCCACAGAAGAGTTCTCTGTTGAAAATGCAGTTTCATTGAAGCATTTTGTGAGAGCATGTTGACTCCAAAAGCACTTTTGACTTTCTAAATGTATTTTTTCATACTCCCTCATTTCACTGCACTGAAAAGCTGAAATGTTTTGTGCTTTCATTACCATTCTGCCCATTTTGGTCATTACTGTTCTGCCCATCTTGGAAAAAGCTTTAATAGTAATTGTAATGTAAATTCTAATGTTATACTATCATATATATTATATAGGTATATAATATATCTCTCTATGTAGTTATATATGTATAATATAGAAGGGTATTTACAGATCTATAATAATATAATATTAAATATAGTAATATAATATATGTAATATTATGTAAGTATTGCATATAACATGCATTATATATACTATTATAATATATGACCATATTTGATGCAGCAAATGACCTGATATGCAACATTTCCTGTTTATTGTTGCACAGGTTAGAACAGCACAGAAGCATTATACCTCACTGAAATAGTGCTATGCTCCAATATTGACATATACTGTCAATAACACTATCGATACAACAGGACGTGCCACTGAAATTTGGATTTCCTGAAATTTTTTAAGGTGTTGCTTTTTTCAGTCAAATTTTCCAATTTCTGCCCAGGACACTTGTCCAGGGAGCACAAATTCCCCTTTTCCCACCACGTTGCTGTAGAGCTGCTGGCTTCTTGCCCTGCATCACCACAGGGATCCTGCTCCAGGAAGTGCTGGGAAAAAGGGAGACCTTCTGTGGCTCCTGGGATAAATACTGTGTATATATGTGTATATATATACACCCCAGTGCATGTCATGCATACTGGGCCCACAGGATACTGGTTTATAAATTAGTGATTCTTTCCTGTCCCAGTAACCACAAGTGCAGCACCAGACACCCTGCACCATCCTCCCCTGAAATCAACCTGCCCAAACCCTACATGAGTTCATGGAATCACTTAGGTTGGAAAAGACCACCAAGATCATCGAGTCCAGCTTTTGACTGATCACCACTTTGTCAACCAGACCATGGCAATCAGTGCCACAGTCCACCCAGTCTCTCCTGAAAGGCACAGCTTTGAAACCCCAACTCCCAGGGCTGGGCGGCAGCAAGTTCAGACAGAGAAATTCTCCCTGTCATGAAGAAGCTGCTCTTTTATTGAGCCAGGCTCAGAGCTGGAGTGACACAAAGGCAGGAACATGGATTTCTGTCAGCAGCTCATGCTTGGCTGCTGATCAGATCAGAGGAGACTTGGTCACGATCCATTACCTGCTGCAGCCCTGTGACTAATTCCTAATGAGGCCTCTCAGAGCAGAGGAAGGATCCTGGGTAATTATCCCAAGAACCACACTCCAGATTAGGTAGAAAATGCAGGTGGAGCCTTAAAGGTCACTTTGATCTATTAGGAAGAGCTCCTACCTTCCTCCCTTCGCTTGCTGTCTCCCTTGGCTTGGCTCCAGCCCCTCCCTGCACGGGGTTCAGCCATGGAGCATGAAACCCACGTGTGGTTGACCCTCAAGGTCCTCTGTCTGCTCCCATCAGAGATCACAGCCTCATCCCCTCTGTCTCCTAATTTTCCCCTCTTCCTCCACCTCCTCCCCCATCCCTTGGTTTATCTCCTCTCTTGTAGGATCAGATAACCAATAGAGGTCTATTGATTTACCCACTTGTCTGCCTAAACCCAAGCTGCCTGCTGATTTAGCTGCTTCCCCACTTATCTCATGTGTCATCCTTGGGTTTTCATTATCAGCACAGTGTAAAAAACCCCTCAAATTGCTCACTGTTAATTAGGTAAGAACCAGAACTCAGTGATTTGGGTAATCACTGGCATAGTGAAAACAACTTGCCTATGATTTTTAATGGCAAATAATAACAACAATAATATTATATCCACAACATTACTTGGTAAATGAAACCCAGTTTCTGTGAAACCAAAGATTAAAACAGCACTTGCCAAATTATACTCAAAGCGGAAGATGTAATGTAGCCTATTCATCTGAAAAATTAAAATTTGTGCAAGTACAAGGATTCCAGAAATAAAACCATCTGGGCAAATGAGCAATTAAATACCACATTTCCTTATTTTGTAAAAAACTTGGGAATAACCTTCGTAAATTACATGCCCAGTGAATTTCTTCCTTCTACTGAAGCTGACTTCTTGCTAACCAGCATGTATTTATTTATTAATTCAGCCATGACCTCTATCTGTTGACTTCTGGACTAGCTCCCCATCTGGGACTGAAGCCATGGCTTCTAGCATTCAAATAAAACCTCTGTGACTTTTCCCAAAGATTATGGTCATTAGAGAGTCCCAAAAGCTGATATGCAAACCTCTTACACAAATCAGCGATTCGGGAGGGATGGAGAGATGGGGGCAGAATTCTCCTTCAATATTGATGGAAGAGGTCACATTTTTTTATGTTGGTGTGTGTATCATACACAGAAGTCCATCAAAATTCAATGGCAGAGGGCACTCAGACACTTCACTGGGGTCAGCCGTGGCTCTGCTCAGCTGAGCCTCATGTGAAGCCACCAGAAGCTTCAGGGAACTTCCAGACACAACAGTATCACAGCAAAGAGAAGAGGGGAAAAGGCTCAGAAAAAGGGCACCCCTCTCCCATTTCCACCCCACTCCCTGGTTCCTGGGCCCTACCTTGCAGGTGGAGTTTGCTCTCAGTGCTTTGTAGAAGGACAGAACTCACAGAGTCCAGATTGTCGTAGCTGTTACAGCCCAGGGGGCCGGTCCGAGTTTCTGTTACCTACACAGGATGTAGAAAAGAAAGAATGTTCCCTTTGACTGCAGCCTCACACCTTCCCCAGGCTTTTAAAATCTTTCAGTTCAAAGGACTCCTTGTCACCAGCTGATACAACCCAAAGCACATCTTCCCTAGTTGGGAAAAAAGGCCCCACCCTGCACAGACACTGCTAATGTTTGGCGCAGTGGCAAGCTGAAAACTCAGAATGAATTGTGGCTGCTCTCTTCAGGGTACCTCAGGTTATTCTGGGCTTGGCAATGGGATCCTGCTTATTGATGTTTCTCATAGACGATCGCCACTGGAGAACATCAGAAGCCTGTAGAGGAATTATTCCCTGGCTTCTCTTATTGCAAAGCAAGAAACAGAGATGGATTGCCAGCCCACAGCGGTGCCTGGTGCTCCCACAACAGACGTGAACACCAGCCCTGTGCTGAGGATGGATGGAGGCACAGATGACCTGCAGTGCTGCTGCTGTTGGTTTCCAGCCATGGAGGAGAGCTGCCCTTCTGGAATTCACCACAGGTGATTATCTGCTGTCACTGGTTCAGTATCTCAACACAATCTCCCATCCAGAAGGGAACAGACTCAGCCATGAGACAGCACAGAACAGTAATGAGAGCTGAAACCTTTCAGAAATGGCTAACAATGATGACTCCATCCACATCACCTTCCCTGGAGTGAACTCAGCAACAATAAAATCCCTGCCCAGTGTAGGATGATTGCTTTCAGAGAAGGCAGCCTTTGCAGAGCCATTTTCCCTATTTTGTATTCTCTGAGCAGCTTCCCTTTCTTCCTGCTGCAACCCCCCAAGCTGTCTCTCAGTCCGTTTCATTCCAGATGCCTCAGTAATGCCACACTGAGTTTTTCACCTTTTCTTGTAGCAAATTCAGCTGAGAGATGTTTTGCAGCCTTAGACCCCCAGGAGACAAATACTCCTAGGTGGCACAGGGTTGTTCATTTCACAGACCTGCCTTTCCCTTCCAACCTCCATAAATGATCTGGGTCCTCTGCTCCCTCTCTCCCCTTCAGAAGTCACTGTCAAATTTAGTGAAAGTCTCCCATCCTACACAGCCACCACACTGAATGCCCACCTCTTTCCAGACATTCGTGGCCCTGGGAAAATCAATTCTTCAATTGAATAAGAGAAAAACTAACCCTGGGAACAAAACAACTTGTGACCAAAGATATCAGACCGGCAAAGTCCTGCCCCAAATCCTGGAGAATCCGTATAGACACACAATCTTTTGCCACTTCCTAAGGCAGTGTGTGGTACCTTAATTGCTCCGGTAGAGATCTGGATCTCATGGAGTCTCCTCATGGTGCCATCACGATCTACAAAGTAGGAGGACGCGAGCTGGTGTAAAGCTTCAACGCTCTGGGTGGCGTTTCCTGACTTTCTGTCGAGGCGGCTTTTGTCCATGTACATGGTTAAGGCCTCCTCTCCTGCAGCAGAAAGAAAAGGAGATTTCAGGTTGCCAGGTAGGGCCATCTTAACAGGAGCAAGTGGTGTCATCTACTGCACCTAGAGAAAGAAAAGTCCGACACCTAAAGCACTCTTGGAGGAATTTGCCCTTCCTCGCCAGCACCAGGACCCCAGGGGGATATAGAGAAGCCTCCTCCTCTATCCAGACAGCAAGGCTATGTCCACCAGACAAGTAAATCAGCTCCACTGAATTGAGTAGACAACATTTTGGATATTTTTTAGCCAGCAGAGCTTTGACACAACTGCTGGAGAGGATTCAGCCCATCTGTTCCACTCGAGGAACATTCTCTCTGTGGGTAGTGCCTCTAGAATGATGCACACCTGACAGGACAAGATCCCACTTTATGCAAGTCTCTGTGTGACCTGATTGCTAGAAGGAAAACTGCAAAAAGAATACAGTGTGTGGGTAGGTACAGTGGACAAATAAATGTTAGTTGGGCCTCTTCAACTTCCAGTGGCCTTGCAAAGGGGAAGGGAAAGGGGATGAGTGAAGAGAAGTAATCAGAGGAAAGAGTAAATAAGAAATTTAATTTAAACTAACCACCCTTACTGCCTTCTTTCCTCTCCCAGAGTCTCATTCAGGGAATATAAGTGGAGAGTGAAAATACTGTACTAGATACAGGACAAAAGCAGGTGATTTTGAAATGCTAACCCAGAAAATCTGGGAGTGAAGCAGTTAAGAACTGATAAACATCAGCAGAGACCTGAATGTAACAAAACATATCTGAAAAGGACATGAAGCCAAGAAGGCATATTTACCTAACAGTTCAATTTGTGCTGGGTGAGGCATGTTAAAATCCAGTTCATTCTTAACATAAGGCTGGCACTGTCAGAGGTCTAAAAAGGTGGAATGCCATCCTGCATCCTTAACATGTGAAACTTGGATTTTAATAAATGAAGAGAAGACACAACTATGGGAGGAATGTGCCATTTCTACATAACTCTCCTAATGAGAAGAATGGTGCTTGTTCTTATTTGATAGATGAACCACTGATGAATTCACTGCCTCTGGCAGTGATAGCATGGTCCAAAAAATATGTACCACCACTTTCAAGATCAAAAAATATTTTGGTCTTCATCATCTTTGCATAATTTTTTTTTTTTTAAGAGAACAAGAACTTATTTTTCTTTAAAAATCTTGTTAGCTGAAATAGTTTAATTCATCCAAATTACTTCTTTTATTGCATATCTGAAGAAAATAACCCAAAATCCCGGTAAGCCCTCCCCCTCACTTTCCCTGGAAATTTTCCAGCTTTTATCTGAAAGCCAAATGCCTGAAAACAAACCAAAAATATTCTGGATGAAAATCAAAATATTTTTATTAGATTTCAGTTTTTCAAGCAATAGTTGTGTTGAGGATTCAGCCTTTGGCTTTGAGATGAAAAATGGACTTTTTTTTTTTTGTGGAAAGAAGGTACTTTTCATCAAAAGAATTGATCAGTTGAAATCTTTTAATTGGCTTCGCAGGACCCAAGTGGAGAAGTTTGGCATGTAAAACTTTGTCTTTAATATTTTGTTAAAAATAACAGACTGGCCTTTGACCACGATCAAAGCTGTGGTAGTAACAATATCATCATTGTTACCTCTCACAAAAACACTTTCCCTGGAAAATTACCAGCTTTGATTTCCTTTCTGACCATTACCATTATTGTGTGTTGAACTTGTGAGGAGACCTTGGCAGGGATCAAGGCTCTGCCACATCAGGCTCTGTCCACACAAACAAAGTTAATCCATCTTCCAGGGGATTTAATCCCCTGTATCTGATGAGACACAACAGGTGAATACAACAAACAGCCCACAAGATACAGGTAATAAAATGTCTGTGGTTAGTGTGAGGGACAGTGGTCACTGCACCGACCACTCTCAGTGCCTTTTCAAGTTTCATCTCTTTGTGTTTTTCAGGAGGATTTGAAAAAACTTTGTCAGTTTTCATGAGTCAACTCATTTGCCACTGAAGAGGTTGGATCAGTGTGAAAGTGTATTTTGAGCCAGAAGTTTTGGATCTCTCATGTAACAGAGGCATTTAACTGCAAGGAGATGCAGTAGAGAGAAATGAGAAATGATGCTTCACCACCATTTTGTGAGGCTGTGGCAGGAGAAGGAAGACCTGGGATAATTCTCCCCTTAACTGTGATTCACAGCCATCAACTCTTTATCAATTCCACCAATAATTGGAAAAAAACAACTTTTTCTGGAAAAAAATCATGCCTTATATTAATAGCCAAGGCACAAAAATCCAGCCTTTTTCATTCCAGACTAGCTCATTTTCACTAGAGGAATGAGGCTGGAATGCCTTGGCCAGAGGGCAGGCAGGAAGCCTGGGTGGAATCACATCAGGCAGCAGCACTGGTGTCAGATCACCAGCAGATCTCCTTTTGGATTTGATCCTTACACAACACAAGCCAGGCACTAAGAAACACAACAGAGAAGAGAAATCTGTGCTCTGGGGCAGTAGGGATCAGTGATTTCCCCACAAAAGCTGTCATTTTTTCCTCCAAAGGAAGAGAGAATTCAAATCCATGAGCGATGATGCTTTTTCCTGAAGGATCAGTGCTGTCCCTAGGATTGAGAGGTGCTGAGCAGGGACACTGCTGCTGGAAACCTAGTTTGTGTAGCTCTGTGCAGAGCTGGAAAAGCACAGCATCCCCATGGAGGGGGCACACGGGAAAGCAACTCTTGGATCAAGAGAGGTTAACAGAATTTTGCTGCATTATTAAGTCTTAATTTCTCCTTTATTAAATGAATGCTATGTTCAAAGTTGTTTTTCCTTGAGGGCTTTTCCTGAAAATTGGCTCTCAGCTCCATCCCAGAGCATGGATGCCCTCAAAGTGACCCTTCACCAGTGCCTTTGTCAGAACCACACTGGAGCAGACCTGGGTTTTTACTGGGCTCTCAGGGGACCTGGCTGCTCTGTAGGTTGAAAGGCACCAGAGCTGTTCCTCCTGTGGCCAGGTGTGGAAATTGCTGTGTTCAGGTGCTGCTCTATCTCCCACCCTCCTGGGGCCCGTGCAGCAGCTGGCGTTTCAAAGCCAGACAATTTCCTGTGTGTTTGTCACTCGTCTGCCACCTCCTCAGACACCAGGCTGAACTACAAACAACTGTAACCCAGGGCAGAACTGCTTGTAGCTCTGCTGAGGAGACAGCAGCTCCTGGGAGAGCCAGTGTGCCAGGACACTCTGCTTTTATATCCCAGAGCTCTTGTTTAGCCCACAGACTATGATTAGAGCGTGTCTTCCGTGCATAATGCATGCCCAGCTCCATCTACATTTTCCCTGGGACTGCCATTGCCAAGATAAATCCTCCTTTTCTCCCTGCCATTGCTCACCATGCTTGAGGCTGGTGGAGTGTTTAGCTCTCCCCTCTAACACCAGTTCTCATTACAAGTCTCTGCATATTTAAAGTTGTTGTGTTGTAAAATCAGGAGAAGAAACAAGTCCCTGTGAATAATTTACAACCTCACCCAGGCAAAATTAAAAATATATTTTACCATCAAAGGCCTTTCCTATTTCTAATTTCCACGGATGTGAGTGGCAAGAAAAAGAGGAATGTCAATGGAGAAAAAGTAAACCCACCAAAAAAAATAATCTCAGTTTCCTTGGCTCTCTTGGGCTCTGTAAAACATCATCCTGAAAAGTGAGTTCCTCAAAAAAAAAGCAGTACATCTTTACTCAGACTTCATTAAGGCCTGATGAAAGCAATCACTTGTGCTCTTCAATGCTTGGAAACCCCCTTTCTCTCACACTTCTTGCTGATGGAATGGACTTGTTCAGGTGCCTGGACTGGAAGAGCAGCCCAAGGATCTTTGAAGGACATTACCACACCAAAGGCCGTTTGACTGCAGGGGAACTGTGCCAATTCACCCACCACCTAATTCGTGCATGAATCATACGTACACATCTAATCTCATCCCAGTGTCTGCAGAATGCTCTGGGAACAGACAGATGGCCAGAAATTCCTCAAAGTTCTCTACAAACATGGCAATGTGGCAAGGCTTGAGGTGAGGTACATTAGAAGGAGCAACAATAACAAATTCTGAAGTAAAATTGAGCCTTTAACACTGCAGAATCCTTCTCACAGATAGTAGTAGTAGTAGTTCTTGGAAGAAAGTAGTTCTTGGAAGAAGAACATTTAAATGAAAGAAAGCCCCACCCCAAAGGGGGAAAAGAATAGTGAAAATAATACTGAGGGGGAAAAAAGAACCAGGAGCAAATAACAATAGGAGCTGCTGATTTTCACCCCTCCAGTGCTCAACAGTTACTACTCAAAATGTTCCTGCAGCACCACCAGCATCGCCTGCTCAGGAGTTCATGGCCCTCCAGGGCTCTCCCTGATGCCATCCCTGACACATTCTGTGCACACACAGACCTCTCTGCAGCCCTTGCATACACATTTTGAATTTTACTGATCTGCTGTTTTTGCAGAAGTCTGATCCATGGTAATGCATTCAGCCTTCTGACCATCTCTTCCCCTCTGTTCACGCTCCCTGCCCAACTCCTTGATCTCCCTTTTCCTGGAGCTCTTTAAAATTCCTCCAGTTCCAGCAAGAAAGGATGTTTTTCCCCCTGCGTTTGTTTTCATCCTGTAAAAAAAGAGGGATGAACACATTCTGTTGTGAGGCTGAGGGCAGTGGTGCAGGGCTGGCAGGACAGTCCCCCAGCTGAGGGACGTGTTTCTCCTGACACACACGGTGGTCAGAGCAGCACAGGGGCACACGTAGCACAGGGGCTGAACTCCCACCTCACACTCTGAATTCCTTTGTTCTTTGGGCTCTGGGTACACAGCTGGGCTTTGGGAGGGGGAGCTGCAGCCTGGCCTGTGCCCCCACTGCACCAGCATGGTTTCAGAGCCACAGGGTTATTCAGATTGCAAAGGACCACAGTGGAGTATTTGGTCCAGCCTCCCTGCTTTGGCAGGGTCATCCCAGAGCACATGGCACAGGACTGCATCCAGTTGGTTCTGGAATACCTTCTGTGAGGGAGAATCCACACCCTCTCTGGGCAATCTGTTCCAATGCTCCCAAGAAAGAAATTCTTCCTCAAGTTCAAGTGGAACTTCCTGGGCATCAGCTTCTGCCTGTTCCTCTTGTCCTTGTGGCTGGCACCACCAAGATGAGCCTGGTCCATCCTCTAGGCACCCCCGTTTAGATAATTATACTCATTAATGAGGTCTCCTTTCAGTCATCTCTTCTTGAGACTGAACAGCCCCAACTCCCTCAGTTTTCCCTCGTAACAGATGCCCCAGTCCCATCACCCCTGCCATAGCCTCTGCTGGACTCACTCCAGGAACTCCATGCCAAACTGGACACATTTCCAGCACTGCCCAGTGCCTTCACCAACTCCCCACAACCCCCCTCATCAGAAAGCAACCCAGGTTGCCACCTACCTCCCAGGGTGGCAGAGATGAGGAGGTGGGTGCCGTACTTTTTGATGATGGTGTCAATGAACTGCTGTGTGGTGGGTCTCCTGCCCAGAAGGCGGATGCTCCTCTGGAACTCAGGCATCAGGGGCAGTGGGTTGTGGAGCAGGTCCCTCCGCTCGATGGCTGTGTTCCTCACCTTCCAACGGGCAAACTCCCTATGCCACAACACAGGAACACAACAGGGGTGAGCCTCCGAGTCTGGAGGGGCAGGGAGAATCACTGGGAGCAGGAAAGGAGGATGGAGACGGGGCCAATCCTGTTGGACACTCCTACATGGATACACACGTGAGACCACAAGGCTGGACAGAGGGCAAGGGGAGGAGAAGAGGAAAAGCGAGACATTATTGCACAGTAACGATACACTGTGAGGATCAGGCTGGTAAGGAGGTGCCCTTGGAGTCATCAGAGGTGTCTGGCAGAGAGCTGGACTTCCCTAAAACAAAAGCAGGCTGGTCCTTTCACCCTCCCACATTTTGGGGTCTTGCACTTCTCCATAAAACAGCAAATTCTGGTCTCTGTCAGCAGGTCTAAACCACTGATCTGGCCCAAACTGATCATTGTTATATCCCTGCTGCCCACAAGCCTTCCTGGCACACTTTTGCAAAGCAAAGCTGGAGAAAATACATTTTCTCCAAACATCTTCATCTTCAGGAGTAGGGCAAAAGAGCATTTTGGAAAACAATTTTAGAGAGAAACCATGTAAAAGGATGGATTCAGGTTTCAGCAGAGTCCAGGATGAAAGCAGAGGTTTTGTTTGTGTTTTAGAAAATAAAACCAAAGTGATTCTCAAATCCATGCTTTTAAACTCAGAGCAACGGAGGAAAAAAAAATAAAGTTACTGTTTGCAAAAGCAGTGCTTTATTGCAGGTATCCATTTTGAAACGACAGAGGGAAATGCCTAGAGAAAAGCTTGCACACCTGCAATCTAAAAATCAAGCCTCTGAAACATCACCAGCTGAGCACCTGAAAAATGAGAAACCTATTAATGTCTTTCGAAAAATATTGAGCAAAGCCTTCCTTAAAGGAGAGGATATTATTTGTACCCATTCTCCTACAATGCACCTGCTCTATCTTAAGCTGTCTCCCAGACCATCAACTCAGGCTTCTCTGTCACTTTTCATTCGCTTATTCCAGTAACTTGGGTTTAGGACAAACATTTTATTTAGATTATGGGTGTTGTGGTTTAACCCGAGCTGGCAACTCAGCCCCATGCAGCCACACACTCCTCCCAAAGGGGAAGAGAGTCTGAAGGGTGAAAGTGAGAGAACTCATGAGTTGAGATAAACAGTTTAGCAGATAAAGAAAAAGCTGCAAGGGCAAGCAAAACAAAACAAGGAATCCATTCCCCACTTCCAGCTGAGTCACTGGTGGGGTGGGATGAGAGGCAGAAAAGCCCTGACCTGTGTAAGCTCTGCTCAGCAACACCCCTGTGCTATCAGCACTGTGTCCAGCAAAATCCAAAACACAGCCCCATACCAGCCTGGAAAAAATTTAACTTTATCCCAGTGTTACAGAAGACATTTAATAACGTTCTCTGGGAATAGTCTTGCTTAGCATTAGTGTGGCTCAGCAGTAGCAGCTAAAGCAGAGGAAGCCTTCACATGCAAGAACTGACCAAGGATAAACTTCTTTGAGAAAATTAATGCTGCTAACAAGGAACAAGCTGAATTCAGCAGATACAAGCAGAATGAAGATAAGGACCAAGGAGACTATTCCAAGAGAATGAAGTCACTTCAGAAGAAGGCCAGCCCAGCGACCAACAGAAACAATAAGTTAAGGGACCACTGATCAGAATCAAGGACTTGGGGCTGGATTTGAGGATTGGGTGATTAGATGGTACAGGTATAGTCTGAGGCATGAATTGGGATCGGGGTCCTCTCTGGAGGCACCCAGCTCAAATTGTAATCCAGGAAAGACTAATTGGAAACCTTCAGGCAGACTTGGCATTCCCAGAAGGATCCTGGGGTCAAATCTGTTACTCTGGCTGGTGTGGAAAAATCCGTAACACCCAGTCCAAACCAGCAATGGCAACACCTGGCACTGAGGCAGCATGTCCCATCACGGTGTGTCTACCCAGCACAACAACCCCACCCGGCTGGCAGAGACCCTGACTCACAGGCAGATTTAGGAGACTCAGTTGCAAGGCCAGGATCACAAACCAGATCTTTTCTGCCCAGGTTGATTCTATACTCAGTCCACTCAATGCGTGTTAGGTTATTTGACTAAATGTAATTATGCAGGTATTTATTTGGATTGTGCCCCTTCACAACACTCCACGCTGCCTGGCAGCAGTTACATTCATCAAAATAGCAAAGTGCCAACTATTTATTTCAAAATATCTCCTTATACCTGAGCTAATGCCCCCTCTGTAGTTCCTTGCTTTCACAAGCCAAGTCAAAATGCCAAAACAAAACACACCTCTTACTATGTTACAAGAGTCATTAGTGTCAAACCTTCCAATCTTCCAATCCATCTTTCCTAGAAAAACCTCAGTCTAAAGGCAACCCTCCCCCCCCCATACAACAGGTTCTTAACACAAAGAGTGACTGAAACAGATCATTGGCTCCCAAGTTGTCTGCAGATAACAAATACATCACCAGTGTATCCCCTTTATGGAGCAGAGGGTGTTTTCTGCTGTTCCAGAATTGTGTAAAAGTTGATTTTAATGATAGATAAAACTTTAAAAGTAAAGACAAATAGTTTCTCTCTGACGCTACAGGGAGGTTTCTCTAATCATTCCAGATTAGAGTTTCAATCCCAGACCTCGCTACACAAGGAAATCCCCTTTGAGGAAGGAATGGTCCCTTCAGCAGTTGCACTGCATGGGAAGGGGCAGAGCTGGATGCTTAAAGACAGGCAAGGTTTTATAATAAATAGACATGCCCCCGTTCCCATCAGAAAGATCATAACTAGCAAGCATAGAAAGAATGCCATCTGTGCTTCCTCTCCAAACAGACAATTATTGCTTCCTATAAAACTCAAGCCCACATTCGGATTCCTGCTTCCTGCAGTATCCATAAAGTCAGGAGGGACCAGAGCACTCCAGAGCCAGCACGTTTTCAGAAAGGGCTGAGGGAATGTTTCATGTTCCCAATAAAGTACAGACAGTTTGGTTTTGCTGCTTAGTAATAGATAATTTAGCAGCAAAGACCATAGATTTGAAACGTGCAACTGGTCAGGTACTGATCCCTATTCTCCTTCAGGGAAGCTGTGGCTGCCCCCGCATCCCTGGCAGTGTCCAAGGCTAGTTTGGACAGGACTTGGAGCAACCTGGGATAGTGGAAGGTGTCCCTGCCCATGGCAGGGGGTGGGACAAGATGGTCTTTAAGGTTCTTTCCAACTCAAACCATTCCAGGATGCTATGATATATCAACACCCAGACCCTGGGAGTGTCACCATTCAGGGTGTGGAGATGGACAGGGCAAACTGGGAAGCGATGGACAATGAAGGCAGGAGAAGGCAGGAAAGGAGGATGAAATTTTGATAAATAATGTGTCCAAGGGGAAAGTGGGTTCATTTTTTACATCAAGTCCAACATCACCTCATGACACCACTGGCAGGAGGCAAAAGCAGGAGTTTAAAAGAAATCACTGTCATAACCTCAGCCTTTCCAGCTGCAAAGGGACAATCCCAGTCCCTATTCATGTAGCAGATGAGCCCTGAGCAGGATTCACCTCTAAAGCATGGCAGTGAAGGAAACTCTTCCCACCATCAATTGTTATTGATGCCATCTCTCCCCAGGGCTTCCTGCTCCCAGGGCACATCAGGGAGGTGAAAGCCCAGTTCTGCTGTACTCCTCCTGTGCTTGGATGTGTGGCTTTCCCAGCTGATGAGAAAAGCTGAGCAAATATGTTATGATGAATAATTTATACAACTAACTTAGATGTTTATCTTCTGCTCATAGAATATCCATGAACCAGTTGCAATTCCCTCTAAGTTATGCATTATTTGAATTTACTTAGTGATATGTTTCAAGCTTTTTTATAGGTTTTGCATAGCATTTGACTCTTTTATTTCTTTGTATGCTGTTGACTCGTTGGGATTGGAATCCAAGAAGGGTTAAGTTTGGAAGGGAACACCAGTGGGATCATCTGTTCCAACCTCAATGGTCAAGCAAATGATATGGTCTTGTTAAGCTTCCTGTTTAATGTCCAAAAGATACATTTTAAACTTGGCTCACTGAATTCCAATATTTTACATGGAAAGCAAACCTCTAATTCCAGCAATTTTCCAAGCAACCTACAGAACCCTCTGCTGCAAGATGCACCTGAGGCCAAGACTGAGGTACAATTTTGGAAAATAGACTTCACATTAATAGATATGGCTACTGAAATCATTTAGAATTATTGAGGTCATAAAAAAAAAATTATATTTGCAGGGAACAGCATAGATTCAGCCTTAGGGAATGTTCCAGCCTGGAACTCCTGAAGCCTCTGAAGAAACACCTCCAAGAACAGGTTTTCGATTAGCTTTCAACTCTAGATTTAATTGCATTTTCTGCAGAAGCAGAAAATCAGCCAAAATGAATTCAGGGTGCTGGGTTAAGTAAACAATACTCTTGTCTGTTTGTCACCACTGAATCCTTCCATCTGCAAATCTTGGGAGGATTTACCAAGGCCTTGGATTCATAGATAATGGGTGCTGAAACCTTTCCTCACAAAACCATTCTGGGCTACCTTTCATTTTGGTTCTCAGAGCCACCAGTCTGTGTGCCACCTCCTGAGACACAGAGGTGAGGCCTCTACAGGTATTGAGGCATTTAAAAAGAGAAATACTGCCCTGTGCATCACTTACTTTCCAGGTAAAGAAGTTGCAAAGACTTGACCAGGATTAGGGGGCACCCTATGGTACAGCTAGGATTGGTACAGTTGGGATTAGTACAGAGTCTTCTGACCCTCAGGGGAAATTCCAAGCAAGGACCTGAACTTCTGCCAGCAGGGAAGCTTTGAATGGCTTTGGAAAGATACCTCTAAGGTGAGAAACCTCTTAGCAAGGAGGAGTCGGTATCCCTGAGGCAGAGATGGGATAAGGACACACTCTGACCCAAGGTCTAAGTAGTGGGGGAGAGGCACTTGCTGGTGCTCTGGCTCAGCAGGGCTGAGAGCCCAAGGGAATTTGGGGTGTGCCAGGAAATACCTTCCAGGCCAGCACAGGACAGCTGCCCTCTGGAGAAAATCCAGAGGAGCTTCTTTAGGGTTGAAAGGGGTAGGAGGTGCTGAAGGGGGAGGGGAGGTGAGAGGGAAGAGGGATAAGGGGTGAAGTACTGCCTCAGGGAGGCACATACACATAGTAAAGGCTTTTCTCCCTGTAACAGCAAGGGGACACACTTTATTTGAATAGGGCTGAGGATGAGAAAATACTGCCCCTTCAAGCCTGCATTAATGAGCTTCCATCAAGGCCAGCATGTCAGGGGCAGAAGGAGCCACTAGGAATGTCTCAGTGCTCATTAGCACTATGACCCCTCTAGGGAAACAGAAAAACAGGGAAAAAAACTGCTGAAGAGGGAGGAAAAGTCAAGAGCCTGGAATAGGTACATGATGCAGACCCCACTCTGCACCATCACAGAGGACAGCAGGATCCAAGGGCAGGAGCATCTCTACCCAGGGAGGGAAGTCTGAGGGAGAGAGTCCATCAGAGCAAATTAAATTCCCCGTCTTCAAATGGCCAAGACAACCAAAGCATGTAAGTGAGGAAACAAGTTCAGCACAGACCTTGGAGCCTGGTGCTTGAAACAAAAAAGAAATGAAATGCATCAAATAATGATCAAGACAGACACAGTTTTAAAAAGGAAAAAAAAAAATAGCAGAGAAGGAAGACACTGAACAAAGCATAAGTAGAACACCCCAACCCCTCCTGGTGCTGGAGGCACATCCTTCAGGGCAGCCAGTGCAGCCCACCCAGTGCACACCCAAACAGGAGCAGCACCACTCCTCCCTGGGAACTGGGCAAGGAAAAGGCACCAGCTCCTTTCTGCTCAATGGCTCTTTACTTCTTTTATAAAATTCATCTTGAAAGTCACCAGCTGCTCCCAAAGGTGATGAGCCTTCCTGAAGGCAACACGCTCTTCAGTAACAGCAGGACACAAACATTATTTCATGCCCTCTCCTTGGCATATTGCCCACATAATTGACTGTGATGACACCAGAACTCCCTGATGTCAGAGAGATGTTCCCTGGGATTTTGGTGTCCCTGCCCCTGTTTTCCTTCAAGCACCTCACCGTCATTAAGACAGACATTTTTGGACATGTCTGTATATGCTGCAGACAACTATTAGTAACTGTCACAATGAGTGTGAAGCAAACCAGAGAGATCTTAGGCCTTGTCTGGGTAAGAAACAAGTTCTGTGTTACCCCTAAATCTTCCAGAATCCTTCCAGATGCTCCTACGACAGAGCTGTTGGTTTGGGGGTTTTGTTTTGTTTTGCCATTCCTTTTTTCAGCCCAGTTGTCCCACCCACTGGCTGCACAAAGTCCTGGTTATCTCCAGTCCTCAGGATGATGGCTCTTCCAGGTTCCTGTGAGCCCTGGATTCTGCAAACAATGCCAAGGGACAGGGTCTGAGCACGACAACAGCATTATAATGCTTATCTTGTTCTGCCAGATCAGGGTTTATACAAGTCTTTGTGGGGTATCTGTGATTATGGTGGGGTCAGTGATGTTTCATTTCCAGTCTGTGCCCTCAAAATGCCAGACAGCCCCAGGCTGAGCAGTGCAATATTCTTTTAGCACTTTCCTCTGCAGCTTGGCCTCTTCCCTATCTAGGCCAGCATGAAGAAGTCACTCTTTTCAAAGCTGAGCTTTTCAAAGGACCTACAAGAATTAGTTTCCTGTGAGGGTTTGGCACTCATCCCGCCTAATCTATTTAAAAAACCTCCAGTCTGTAGATTTAAACTAGTTCCAAATTAGACAGAGGCTGAATCTCTGCCATGAAAAAAAGAAAAAAAAAATCTAAAAATTTAATTCCAGAAAAGTATGAAAAAAGAATCACTTAAGCTGAAAGTCCAACAGCATTTTGCATAACAACCAGGCAAGCAGACAGGCTCACTTATGACAGCTGGCAGGTGAATGAGGTAAATAAATTGACTATTGATCTATTGATAAATGCTGTGCTGTCTGCAGCAGGTTTATTGCTATAAGGGCATTTACCTGGATAGGACTGAACCAAGGAGAGGACAATCGGTGCTTGAATCATTCAGCAGAGTCCTATGGCAGAAATTAAGCAATGCTGTTGGACTACTTCCTCCTCCACCTGGCTCCAAAGGACAAAGGAAGAATCTCCTGTTGCTTTTCCCCTTGGTCTGTCCTTTGGCCATGTGCTTGGTGTTGGCTGAGGGGTCTGAAACCTCAAACACCCCCCCTTTTTTGGGCAAGCAGTTCAGCCTGCTCCAGAGTTTTGTTTTCATCTCTCTAATCACTTTTTAAAAGATATTAAATTGTTCCAGAGTTGAAAACTCTGAGGTTTTTTTTTTTTTTTGGAGAAAGAGAGAGAGAGATGGAGGTAAAAAATAGGTCCAGAACAACATGATGATTGCAAGAATCAAAAAGAAATAAAATTATTTCAGAGTTAGAGGGATTTCATGTGACTTTGAAAGCCCCTTGGTAAACAGGTTGTTCCAGCACTGAATTAAAATCCAGTCAGACAAACATGATTCCAAGTCTTGTGTTTTCTCTCAGGATAGGCCTGCATTTGGGTCTCTTAGGAAGAAACATGTAATGGTTGGGTGCCCAAAAGATCAATTTGTTTAGAAAAAAGCTGGAATAAATTTATTAATAGAGACTCAAGGCAGAGTGATTCAGCATAGGTAAGAACAAGTTAAAAGACAGGTCATGAAATTTAATCATTATCAAGTTTGCTTATTATTAAATGTGATCATGGCCAGGATGTGGCTGTGGTTCTTAACCCTGACTTCAAATCCAAAACATGAAAACATGGCAGAGTAAGTTTCTACCCTTTCACCTGCTTGGCATCACGTCCAGGTCATGGGTTTCTGCATCTTCAATAACACACAGTAACTTCTGAACTTCTTCAACACAGCTGCCTTCATCAGTCCTCTATGGATCTGTTCCCACACCCCAGCAGAGCCAGCTGCAGCAATGCCCTTCCATCTCACCCAGCAGTTCCAGTGTTAACAGCTTGTGGACATTTATTCCCACAGCTCTCCCTGTAATGTTATTTGTGCAGATTTCCTTGCAAAAATCCCACACCTAGAGCACTGGAGAGACCCTTCCCAACACCAGCCTCCGTCATCCTTGGCCAGCCAGCAGACGAGTGATGGTGAGTGGTGCCCATGATTGTTAACATCACCTCAGCTGACAGCACTTCTAAGCCACTATAATTTCCATCAGGGTTGATGGGCGCTGCTGGAAGCAGGAGTGACATCTCTCCAAGAGCTCCCAGCATTGTTCACACCACCACAGCTTAACAAACATTATTAACAATAGCAAATGTTCTGCTCTGGTGCTGTTTTCTCCCTGAAAGCTCACCCAGATCAGACATGGTTTATTAAGCTACTGAGGACGCTTCCAACAGGCTGTTCCAACAGGCTGTGGGGTCCTGTGCTCCAGCACTGGGATGAACAACACAGAGACACCCAGTCCTTCACTGTGAATTGGGATAAAAAATCACGGAAGATGCAGCCGGAACAGCTCTCCCACTAAAATACCTGAAATAGCCTAGAGAAACTCATCTGTGAATCAGGCATTTTGAGGTCTCTGGTTACAAATACAATGACACAGGTATTATTTTTCATAGCAGGGTCTTCTGGATTTCTGTTTCTAGGAGTTTGACCCAGAATTCCCAATCAAGTTGATCCTGGAATGTCAAGGAGCTGCCAAGAAGAAGCTTTCAAACAACACTTTTGAAGCAATGGGTGGAAACATCTGAGTCATTTAAGGAATTTTAGGTATTCTTGAAGAAAGGTGGGATAGCTGACATGATTGTAGGTTCTCTTCTCCACACTTCTTTCAATTCCCTCCTTGGACACTCCTTTGCTCAGCACACAATCCTAATCCAGGGGGATGAGGGCAGACATCAGCCAAAACAGGTTGGAAGGGAAGCTAAGACACAGGATGTTGAGACAAATAAGGCTGTATAGGAACATGTGACATAGACAGGAAAAAGCCCCAAACTATTCAGTCTTGTGCTGTAGCAATTGGTTTGGGGGCGGGAAACAAGAAGAAACTACAAATAACCCCAACAAAACAAAGAAAAGGCCAAACAAAACAAACCAACCAACCCAACAAAACAAACACAACACACAAAAATAACCCAACAAAAAAACCCCAAACCCCAAAATAAACAATAAATCCACAAAAAAACACCCGATAAACTAGACCTTTTCACATTGATGTGTTTTTTGGGACTCTAGTAGATAAGAGGATTACAGCCTTGATGAAGTCCCTCCTCTTGCGGCTAACTAGTACATGAGAATATTTAAATCTGCTGCTTTTGTAACCAAGTTTGCAATGGAAGACAGGCAGGGAGAGTTTAATTTATAGAGCAGATAACGAATCACCCAGGGGCGACTGGCCCATGTTTAGTCCTGGTGAGCCCTTGTTACCCCCATGGACCCTGTCAGCAAGCGGTGCCTACCCTGCCCCAAAATTCACCATGTGGATTCAGAGCCTGCCAGTGCTCCTAGGAGCACAATGGCACCAATCAAAGGCTGTAACAAGAACACAGTTTGGAACAAATCATTTCATTAAATTGCACTTGCTTCATTTCCTGAAGATAGAGGTGTATGTCGACCACAGGCTTTTTTTCCTAATTTTAGCTGTAGCAAGCTGATAACCTCAGCCTGTGACACCACAGCCCCAAACTTTGCTCTGTACTTATCATGATTCACAGCTTGCTCAGATGAAAAAACTGAGAAATGTCGCCTTGAACCTTAATTCCTCACGTTGCAAGCAAGGGTACCTGACTGTTGCACCGCCGGCAGCTTCAGCACAGCATTTGTCAATACTTGGAAAGCAATATCAGCAATTTAGCCTTGATTGCCCTTTTTCTCATAAAAAGGTACAAAATTTTCTCCAACACAGCATGCAGCCATGTTTCAGAACTTGAACTGTTGTTAGAAAATGGAGCCATCACACCTCCTCCGGTCAGTCGTGCTCCTCACTTGGCAAAGGCTCAAAATCACTGATTTAAGAGGGAAAAAAACCCAAAAGATGATGTTTAAATACAAAGCTGCTCCTGCCTCCTCTACCCAGCTGAGTCCTCTAGGCGGTCCTGGCAGAGCCACCTGGGCACAGCTGCCAGGCTTGTGGGCAGAGCAGGCAGTGATGGGAAACTGTCCCCTGTCGCCCAAGCCTCGGCCCTGAGTCATCCTCAGCTGATGGAGACACCACTGAGCACTCAAGGCAGGAGCTGGTGGGTGGATGGGATGCCTAAAGGCAACCAGTTGGCAAAGCCACCTGTTCCCACCAGGGATCCTTTGCTGCAGAGCAGCCAAGGGGGTTTTGTCCAGGTTAAATGAAGTGAGGAGGGTCCAGCCCCTTCCCTGCCATCCTTCAGATGGAAGGGTGTGCCCCACACTGCATGAGAGGATATGCAGGGAAGACAACGTGCAGGGGTGCAACAGGACAGGCAGACTAAGCGCTGCCTGCTTGCAAAGGCACACCCAGATCCAACAGATGGCCACCAGCCTCAGAATGGCACAGGGGATGGGATAAGGACTCATATCCTCTATCATCTGAGCCATTGCAAGGGATCTTGCAGGAAGCTTCTGTGAGTACACAGCAGAAGTAGGAGAGCAAGTGAACAAAAACTGTGTTAAAATAGTGAAACAAAGACACACTTCCCTTCCACTTTGATCCTTGCCACCTAATTTCCATAGTATTGGGACATTATTTCCTCCAAGTTGGTTTAGGAGAAAACAGTGGCTCTTCCTCATGATTCCTCAGGACACTCAGTTCTGTGCCTTCACCCTCAGAGCTGGGGCTCCACATCCCTTTGGTTTCCAAGCTGTGCTGTTCCACTCAGGCCACTGGCCAAGGGTTGCTTTTCAAGCAGTGGCATCCAGCAAGCAGGAATATCCACAGTGGCTGTACGCAGAGGATGTCCCCTCTCAGTATAGGATTCAGATGGTGACTGGGTCTGAAATTACTAGCAAATAGCATAAGATAAGAGGTTAAGGGCTAAAAAAAAAATTAGGCTGCAGAGTATTGCTGCAGCAAAATTTGAGTCATACATAATCAGAGACATTTGTGCTTTGCTCAAGATTAAAAAAGAAAAAAAGTTCCCAAAAGCCTACGACATTTCAGAATTACAGTAAAACTGAAGAAATTTTCTCTAAGAAAAAGGTGACCCATTTCCTCAGACTACATCCCTCTTTAGCAAAAAAACTGAACACAAGCTGTGAGAAAGCCTTGAATATTCCCTGGTTGCTCCAAAATCTCATTTCTACAAAAATCAGTTTTGATGTATTTAATTTTCATTCCTAGTCATGCCATTTCAAACTCAGGCATGTTTTGATGGAGGAAATAAAAAGACTGCAATAAAATAAAAATTCACAAACTCATGAAGAAAGGCAATCTCTTTGCATGCTGCAAAGTGGCCTGCAATGAAAAGATAACCATGCTTTTTATGCAACACTTCATAAAGAAAAAGCTTTATTTTTGTCCTGTCCTAGCCAACGAACAGGGACTTGTGAATGCAAATGCTTTTGTTTCCTGGGATCTGTTTGTGAAGCTCTGAGGCACTTGGTTATTCAGGCACATGCTTGGCAATTTCCCTATCATGAGTCATGTTTTCTTTAGCTGTTATTTGTGACTTTGATATGTGGATCTCAAAGCACCTTTAAGCAAATGTGTCACTGTAGATGAAGAAGCTAAAGCAGCAGGAGATGAACAACTTTTCCAAGGAAAAGATCAAGAATATAGGACAACCATGAAGAAAATTCACACAGATGTAGACAGGTCAAAGTATTTCACCAGCAAGGACTGAAGTAGATGGTGGGGTCATGGCTGAAGTTGCTGCCCTGTTTTGCCTGCCCAGGGCTCAGTTCATCTCTGCCTCCACACCTCACTCAGGTTGTGCAAACACAACCCCACAGCAGCTACAGAGAACAGAAACAGGGCCAGAATCACTAAATCATTAAACTTGGTAAAGATCTCCAAGATCATCCAGTCCAACAATCAACCAGCACCACCAGCACATTCACCATTAAACCATGTCCTTAAGTGCCATATCCACACAGTTTTTGAACCCTTCCAGGGATGGTGACTCCAACACTTTCCTGAGCAGCCCCTCCAATGCCTGTTGTTCCACAATTCCTAATACCTAAAACCTCCCCTGGTGCAACTTGAGGCCGTTCCCTTACGTCCTGTCAGAAATATGTCTATTAAAAATCACCACTGCACAGATTCCCAAATCTCAGCCCTTTATGGAGGACACAAAAGCCATGTGCAAGCAGTGGAGTGAGTGGAGTCATGCCACAGGGAGGGTGTTGGACCTGATCGATACCAAAAGTGAGAGGGATCAGATGCACACCCCTGGCACTCATCATCTCCCAGGTAGGGGAGCCTGGCTGGGAACTCCTGGAGGGTTGGTTCTTCCCCTCTCTCTTGTGCTGCTCTCTTTCACAGCAGACTTCTTGGTTTGTGTTGAGTTAAAAGACAGGATCCTTCTGAGGATGAACATTCGGTCTGAGGGCATCAGATGCTGCAGAAAAGCTGAGGAGAGACCCCAAGGTGTCCCTGCCTGTGGCAGAGGATTGGAACTGAGTGATATTTAAGGGCTCTTCCAACCCAAACCATTCTGGGATTCCATGAAAAACCTCCCGTCATGGCTATTTCAGGAGGGGAGGACAGGGCAAAGTTAAATTATCAGCTCCTATTCTAATTCAAGATACACACACACCTGAGTTAGGGATTATGTGCTATTGCACATCTGAGCCTCTGCTCCCAAAGAATGAATTGGACCCCAGAATTTAGAAGCATATGCATATGTATATATTTATCTACCGAGCAAAACAACCATATCTGCAATGCTTTTTATTTGCCTTCTGTGTTTTGAGATTTAAAGACTTGTATTTTCTGGCTTTCCTCTGCAATCCGAAAAGACAGCCTATTCTTATTTTTTAAATGGAAGTTGTGAGTTATACAATTATATGACTCAAGCCTGGAGTGCTTAAAGAAGACAGGAAAAAAGCTAATGTGAATCCCCCAACTCTTACAAACACTGGAGGAACAGAAAATAAAAAGCAGTATCTTTGCAGTCTAATAGAGAGCGGGTCCTGATCTTTTCTCTTACTGACTGGAAACCACACAATCCCCAGTGCCTGAGCAAGTGCTAGGAGGAAGGGGGACAGAACAGCTGCTTCCTTGCCCTGGTCTAGGTCATTATCCCTGGCATACAGCTCTGCCCTCCCTGGACTAGGGTAAACCCCCAGAGTACCTGAGTGATGCTCCAGCCAGTGGGATGCATTTCAGCACTTCCCTCTACACTGAGGCATCCAGCTTTCTCCTTTCTCCTGCCTTTTGGTGGAGTTCCTTTCCCTCCTCATGATTTCCAGCCATCCTTTCTGTTTTTCTCTCTGCAGCTCCTTCAGTATGCAGAGCAGGACAGACATAGAGTCCTACACACCATATTCTGTGGTAGGACATAGAACCTGAAGTAAACTTAACCCAACCTGAAAACCTAGTGGAGGGCTCCTAAAACTGTGGGAGGAATAAATTATCCACCTCTGTGCAAGAGCAGCACCCAGAGGCCTCCACAACAAGCACATGTTTATCTCACTGAGATCTGTCCCTGCGTCAGCCCTGCCTGTCCCTGCTCCTTCCACTGCCACGGCTAAACCCCAGCTGCTGCCAAATCCCAACTGCAGGGAGACAGGATAGGGAGAAGCAACCCCGTACTGAGGTGTCTTTGTGCAGCTCTGATACTGTTCCTGGTTTAACTTCTTCCCAACAGGAGATGCATGGGGTAGTCCCACCTCCCCTGCCTGTCTCTCCTTGCCCCACTTATCCCCATCTCTGGATGGGCATGTGGAACCTGTATTTAAAGCCTCAATCTTCCTGGGCACTGGACCGTGCCCAGCAGCACACTCATCGCTGGGGCAGAGTTTCACTGACTGATTGTTTTCTGATTCTGTTTGGCATTTTATCCTGGCTGCATAGAAAACTTATTATAAAATCATATCTGTGTTCCATAGATTATATCTGTGGCTCACTGCGGCGGGAGTGCAGAGCATGACAGGCAGAGTCGGAGACCAAGGTGACAGGGACCGAGCTGCAGTGCAGTTGTGGTGCTTGCAGGGGACAAAACAAGAGCCCCTTTGTCAGCTGTGGGTCATACTGGGGGTGGGATGGGTGGGATAACTGTTAATAATTAGCTGTTGCAATTCTCCTGGCCAGACCCATGCCATCTGCCACAAATAAATGTTTTAAACACAGAATAGTTTCATATTAAATGACTGTAACAGTTCCCACTGCTATTAAAAATCTCTCGGGCTTTCCTCTAGATAGTCCCAGCTTAGAGCTGCTGTTCATTTGCACCTGTATAGAGTCCAACAGCCTGTGCTAGAACCAGAGAAAATTATTGTTTAGGATTTTGGTTATTCCTTGGGTTCTGGGAGCAGTCAAGACCTGAGAGATGCTGACTGCAAAGAGAGCACCCCCAGCATCCCAGAGGTTTAAGACTTCAGTTCTTCAAATGGAAGAGTGGGAGGTGGGAAGCTGTGACCCTGGTGGGTCCTCTTAGTGCCATGTTCCTTGGGTTAAGACACCAGGTGCTAAAACCACTCTGTCCTTCCACCACCTTCCATGTGAGCCAAACAAATGGCATACTGTGAGTTCAGCCAGAAGACACCCCTGGAGTTGCATATGGCCCAGAAATGGAGGTAACCATCCCTTTTAGCCATGGTTTTCCCATGTTCCTCCCAGCTCCATTCCCTGTTCACCTCCCAGTCATGCACAGAGGGTGTGACTAGTGGCATTCAACCTTCCTCCCCTCAGCCTCTCTCTTGGGGAGAACTAAACATGCAGACTCGCATTCTGTCAGTTGCTTGGCAAAAACATTCCCTAAAACAGGGACGGTGTCCTCAGAAAAAGGCCAAGGAGAAAAAGAAAGTTTTACCTCTGGAGAAACAACTAGACATAGCTTCTTGGAGAGGTGGAAAAATGCTCCAGCCTCCTTCTCTCCAGAGTTGTTTCTGCTCTCTAGAATATGCATTTCAGGAGACAGCTCCTCTATTTCCCCCACTCCTGAGCACAGACAGATCTACTGGATTTTCCTGCCCACTTCAGCTAAAAACAAGAGGTACCTTGTTCACAAGTTCATCACAAGATGCTGGTGGTGCCAGAGGCTCCATGGCAGTGGAGTTGGCCATCTGGAACAAACCCTGTGTATCTCTTCATCTCATTGACTTTGTTCCATTTCAGTCTCAGCTGAAATTGGATCTTTTATCTCTCCTCCCTTGCCTGTGACTCTTATTTTCCCCCTCATACTGTATCTGCTGCTATTTATGATTTATTCTCTGTCGCTGTCCTATTTAATGCTGCTAAATGGTTGGGATGAAGGTTTCTGTGGATGGTGGAAGAAAGCAGAAGGATCCTGTCCTTTACCCATCACAGAGGAACTGACTGAGTATGTCTCAGCACTGTGGGAGATGGGAATCCCCAGCAGCACCCTGAATTCCTTACTGCCCAATACTGTGAAATGCCACAGTGTCTTGGAGACACTGTCAGGGGAATGGTTATTGGGAATCCTGGCTAAAGCAAGGAGCCTCCAGGATGTGGGGCTCCTCTCCTCACAGTGAGCTTAGGGCATCACCTTACTCCAAAAGGACTGAATGCCCTTTCCTGAGCGAGCAGCTGGGATGTTACACGTGCCATTTACAGTCTTCATCCAAGCTCTGGAATGCCCACAGGTCCTCTGGTCTCACCATTTCAGGAACCCCTGGGATGTGCAGGAGTCAGAGCAGCAAGACACGAGTGTCTCTGTGAGGCTTCTTCCTACACTGGGATTTTTTTATCATGCAAACGCCACGCTGCAGCTGGTTCTGGGAAGTCTTCTGCCCACACACTAAATAAATTCTGGTGTGGTGCTCTGCTTCTCTATGGAAACCGTACCCTGCATTTCCCTCCATAGGGTTTTTCTCATTTCAGGCTCCATAATAAATTAACGAGAAGATGTTTTCTTTACACCAACCGTATAAGAGACACTTTTCTGTACTCGATTAATCTTTAGTGATCTATATTAAATATTTATCTGAAGAAACGAGGCCTGTACTGCAGCAACATTTTCTATTATGAGACTTTATCATATCAAAAGATATTTTCCTAGTGCTGACTCCTTCGTCTGTACCCAGCCAGCATTTCAAATGGAAGGGTAACTTTTTTTCCCCTTCTCTCCCAGTGACCTTCTCCCTCCATAACAAGCTGCTGATATGTTAGAATTTACTGGGTTATAAACATTTTTTATTGAGTAGGAGGGAGCTGGGTGATTTGGCACCAGCTTCCCTAATAAAACCCAGGGGAGAGGCTGCAATGTTTGACTCCAGTAAAGGTCTGGAAGCACCTGCAACTTTCTGGGATGCTGGTCATGAACGACAAGGGGAGTTGGGAGTGTCAGTCACGTAGCTTCCCCCTGTTGAGGTGATTTTGGAAGGAGTCCAGCTCACTGGCACAGGAAAGGAAGCTGGGAGGGACCCGGTAGAAGACTGCTCTGTTCTTCCCCAGTATTTCCAAAACTGTGATTTATCACGTGGAGCAGTGAGCTGGGATCCCTAAACCCTCTTGCACAGCAACTGTGAGGTGGGGAGATACTAAACAGTTGAGATAACTCAGAAGGGATGAGGACCTTGGTGTTGGGGTCAAACACTGGTCCTGAGAGAACACAGAGAACTCAGGTCACAGTTTGATTTTGAGTAAGTGGATGGATTTCCCTACCTGAGGTAGACCTAGCATTGGCTAGAGATAATCAGAATTAAGGCTGATCTATTGAGGCAGCGCCAAAAGGAAACCCAGATGTGGGATTCTGCTTGTGGTATCAGGTCCTGACCAAAACCTCAGCAAAAAGAGAGGGTCCAAGTTCACCATGAGCTCCCAACCTTCCATGTCTCTGCCTCCCGAGGGAGCAGAGCTTTAACAGTCAATAACTAAAATACCATAAGCCTGAATAAATCATCTCAGGACTAGATATACACACATTATAAATGTTTAGTTCTGATGATATATGACTGAGCTGTTATTTTGACAAATAGCTAGTGAATAATATATCTGATGAACTGCATAATATTTTACTAATGATTAATTTATTCATTCAAAACAAACAAACAAAGCCCAGCCTTTTCCTCCACTATCCTAAAGAACTCTTATGGCTGCAAAGGGCTTTGAGATCCCTGGATGAGCCGTGTCTGTTATTCCTCTTTTTATCATTGTGTATTTCTAGTGATTTATTACCAGGGACAATAAATTCATGGCTTATGTTATGGATGGCTGCATTTCTGATAGTAGCAGATCCTGTTTAAAAACTCCTGATTTTGTAGTGCCCACTAAAATCTACAGGAATTTGGTACGTAGGTAGTTATTTACCCACACAATGTGCCTAAATATCTTGTTTAAGTCTGGGCCAAGCTTATCTGAAACATTCTGACTGAAGAAATGTTGTTTGGGATATTGTCCCTAGGGTTAGTTACTACAGGATATTTACTACAGGACGGAGGTCTGTGAGATTTAGTGGAGGATTGCCCTGGCTGTGCTTTTCTCTCTCCCTCACTCTCAATCCCATTCAGAAATACAATTTCTGTGAGTTCTCAGAGAAGATAAAGGACCAGAGAGCAAGAGCTCTTCCTCAGAGCTTTCCTGTGGGGGGGGGGGGGGGGGGTGGCTGATTGATTACAGATCGGAGGCTGTTCCACCTTCCCTTCCTAAATGAAAAATTGAGAGCTCTTAAAAATTGAACAAAATATGCCATTCTGAGAAGGATTTCCACTGGCACGAGCACAATAGGAGGTAGTAGTGAGTTGCTCAATATTTCTGTGTGCACTGGCTAATCCTTTACTCCTCGGTCCCCGTGCACTCTCCCCGTGGCACCTGAGGATAACTCATCTGTAATTGGTAAGGGCTCCAGTTCTGTGTCTCCAGACAAAGCTTAAATCGCTCACTTTTGGGAGAGCTCCAGCTTCAGCTGTGGCTGGAGCTGCCCAGGAGAGGATTCCCTTTAGTAGCTACTTTCAGGCCTGCAGAATCTGTCTTTGTTCCATGTTGGAACAATCTGGAACAGCTTGTAATGTTTTCACTAGACAAAATTTTGTCAAAATAGCTCATTTCTTAGATCTCTTGCTTTCACCATAGTCACTGGTGCCCAGAGAGGCACACATCAAAAATACGTTGAACCCAATCCATCAGCCTGAAACACTTTACTGCTAACAAAATAAAGCATTTTGACAAAACCTTACTGTGGAGAAAATGTTTTTCTACTTCACTGAGACAATTTTATTGCACCTAAAATACAAAGACTTTGCCATTCTGTTGTTTTCCTCCATGCTCGTAGAATTTCATCAGTTCTGCTCCCCTTTTGGTGCACAGTCCCTACCACTATGAGTGAAAATCCTGCTTCAGTGTTACAAACACTTGTGGGACCTTGACAAGGAGCTGAGATACTTCTATGCCAGCTCACAGACAGCAACTGTGCACAGAAAATCTTTTCCTTTGGGTGCTCACTCACAATTGTGCAGGAGATGGTCACCAGTGGAGCTTATATATTCAGGGGGAGATAAAGAACTGTCTTTTTTAAAGACCTGATCCAAATATCTCAGTTCCCCAGAGTGAAAACAGTAAACTTATTTTTATGACTCTTCTGCAGGAAAAAATTAAGTCCAAGTACAGTTGGCAATTATCCTGTAAGCTTATTACATAGTAGCACTCACCCTCTTGCACACTCTTGGTTCCTCTTTTTTTACATGCTGGAAGAGCTGGTAATTTCTGTCCCTTATTACAGAGTCATTTCACAGGGAAGCATTCTCAGATTTCATTTAATCCACTGTAGGCTGTGCAAGATGCTGCAGACACCTCAATAGCTGTGTGCACATCAAACATCAATGGTTCTGTGGGCATGGAGTCACTTAGGAGTGACCAGCAGAGCCCTGTTTGCTCTGTCCCCTCCCCACCCTTCAGTGTGTGTGGCTCCCAAACAGAATGACACAGCCTGAGTACACCTGCATGGGGAAGGCAGATGACAGTGGTGATCCCTTTTCATCTTGCCACACCAGCATCCCTGGTTTTGTGTCTGTAAACATTCCAGGAATATTATTGTGGATGCCACACGCCTGGAAGTGCCCAAGGCCAGGCTGGATGGGGCTTGGAGCAACCTGGGAGAGTGGAAGGTGGCCCTGCCCATGGCAGGGGGTTGGAAGTGGGTTTTTTTTAAGATCCCTTCCAACCCAAAGCATTCTGTGATTCTGTGACGAGTAAAGAGCCCCTGGGTGGTGCCTATACCCATAGAAATATTGGAACTATTCGTTTCAACATTCAGAGGCTTTTTTGTCCTTTCAGATCAATTCAGTTCATCTGAGATCATCAAACAATTAGCAAAACTTCAGTTGTGGCATCGGTAACTTAGCCACAAGTGTCTGTTCCCTGTGCAATCCTGTGGTAGGATGGAAAATTCTGGAATATATTTCTCCCTGGCTTTGCAGTGCTATTGCTCTGTGGCCTGCTCTCCCTGCTTATGCATGCTGAGGAGATTTGCTATTATGAATCGCACCACAGAACTACCTTCAAACTCAAATTTAATAACCTAAGTATTATGAAGATCAATATTATGGCTATTCTCATTCATATGATTAACACTAATATAATTTGGGGAAATATTTATGCTGCAGTAGTGACTGGAGACCTGGATTAAAGAGGAGATCCTCGGCAACTCCACAGAAGAAAAGACACTGTTGTCTCCAGATGGGCACTGAAGTGCAATACTCCATTTCTGAGTCTCCATGGGCTTGGATATTTTATGTAAGTTACCTAATAAGATAACAAACCAGCCTTACAATCCCTACAGCCACACTGGTGACAGTTTGAAAATCATGAGTCAAGCTCAAAAAAAGAATTAAGAGATTGGTTTTAAAATTCATGAGACTTTTAAAATCTGATAAACTTTAGAGGGTTTTTTTCTTCTTTTTTTTTTTGCTTTCTGCTTTCTGAGTATGTAGGAGTCGTATTATCAAGTTTTCCTCTGCAATTATGAGGGCCGTAAACTTACTTTAAAAATTGAGTTGAGACATTTACATAATCACAGGACTCTGAAAGTGTGGGCTTTGAAGAGACATTAAATAGTCTTGAGATACAGTTCATCATGTGACTTGGCAACACTCACTGCTGAACAGTACAGCAGAGACTCCAAATATCAAATACTCCCAAGGAACAGAGAGGAGTCTTTTATGGGTGGGAGGGGGGAATCTGACACTTTCACAGTCTGCACATGAATGGGGGAGAAGGGGAGGAAAACAGGGGAAGGAAAACAAGGAGAACAAGGACTGTGCGACTATTCATTTCACTTTAATCAGAGAGGAAGCTAAAAAACTTTTTGTCTTATTCCTGTATTTCCTGCTTGCTCTTAACCATGCAACACATGCTTTTCCCTGTGTACCAAGCTCTCTGATTAGCCTCACCCTGGCTGTGCACCTGCACTCCCCAGGGACAGCCCCAGACATTTGGAGGGGAGTTAAAAGTAATGTTCTTTCTGGGGTTTTCGCTCAAGAGCTGGAAGCTAACACTGAAATATTTAATGCTGAATACTCAATGGGCAGGTTTGCCTTTGCTGAAAAAAAATTAACCAGTATGAGAGAAAGGGGAGGGAAAGCAAAATGAGGCTGGGCAAGGGTGCATGGACAATGAAAATACCTTTCAGAGATGCATGGATGAAGAAAACAATTTTGCAGGGATGCACAGGCAATAAAACACCTTTGCTCTCCTGACATAACACAGCTTCTTCCACCTGCAGGTCGCCATGGGGTGGAAGTGTCCCTCACTGGTCAGTGCATCCTCATCCAACCTGAATGCCCGACATGCTCCGTGATGTTCAGATCTCAAACCAGTGCTCAAGCCCAGCCCATGCTCCAGCAGAGCTGCCAGCCACCATGAAACCTCTGCTTGCAGCTTGCAAAAAGGCACTTTTATTGCAGAAACACAGGCTTCCAGTGTCAGGATGCTTCACTGAGTCAGAGTCCAGAGACTGGTCCCCCCTGTAAGTTACAGGGGTACTCTTCCAGTGGCTTTTCCATGACACTCACACAGGGGAATGAGAGGCTGTTGCAATATCAGGCATTTTTGAGCCTCCAGACCCTGGTGAGAGCATAGCCATCAAACAGGGCTCTCCTTCAACAAGCCTTGTGTATCCCTGGGAGATGGACAGTATCCAGGGGTTTTTCTTTAACTGGCCTCTAAAATGCCTGGTTGCTCCCTACCCTTGCTGAAACCGATGGCAGGAGAAAGCACAGCATGGGGTTTTGGGCCAGCAAGGGTATATTAAAGGAGTCCCTTCAATTTAAGGAACTCCAGGAGGCAAAACACCTCTTGCCTCAATCCCAGAGCAGACAATTTCCATGCTGCTGCCTAAAAAGTGCTGCACATCATTGGCAGGTCCAATCAGGCAGCTCGCACACCTCCAGACGTTTGTCCATGAGCAGGGGCTGTGTCAGTGTGAAACCTGGCCCTGCAAGGCTGCAGGACAGCCCTGAGCAACTTGATCTCATGGGTGGCATTCCTGCCCATGGCACGGTGTCTGGACTAGATGATCTTTAAGGTCCCTTCCAACCCAAGCCTTTCTAGGCTTCCACGGTTCTATTTAACTCTGTCGTAGCACAGCTTTTTTGGAATCTCTCTCCAAAAAAAGCTCTTTCATTGCAAGCAGAAGCACAAGCTGGCTTGACCTGATTGAGAATTTGATGGAATGGCTTCCTCTCCCGGCTGCTCACCCCTCTGCTGGGAGCCATCTGCACATTAAAGCAGATGTTGGTTGCACTCAGGTCATGTTTCCAAGCTTTCTTTTGGAGCCATAAGGACTAGAGACTCTTCCTCCCTGCCTGCACTCATTTCTTAATTAAAGCTTAAATTCTGATGTCATCACATGACTGTAGGAGCAGATCCCCAGGCAGGCATTTAGTACTCTGTGTTGTCAGCAGGACTTTGATTTAGAAGCATCACAGATCCTTTAGAGGATCCCATCCCTCTGGAAGCCCCAGCCTGGCCCCGCTGGCAGCTGCCACTGCCAGACCTCAAGGCTCCCTCTCAGGCAGGTGCTGGAGCAGGTCAGAGGCTTTCCCACGCCACAGAGCGTGGGAATGGGGAGGATCTCTGTCTTCTTGGAATAGTGGTTCCAGAGCCGGGCAGCTGCGAGGAGTCTGGCAGGGAGGGACAAGGAGGAGGAGGAAGAGGAGGAGGAGGAGGCGGCAGCTGCCAGCAGCCTGCACTGCAGTGCCTCAGCCCAGAGAGCTGGGTCGGTGTAAACACCATCCCTGCCCCTCTCCTCCCTCTCTCCATGTTTTTAACTTGATGGGATGTATTTGACCAGGAAAAAAACCATTCCGTGGTGAAGGAAACCTCATGGCAGCTTCCTGTAAATACTTCATGGCCACCATGCGAGTTCTGGAAGGGTGAAGAGCTGCAGGTGTGAAATGGGTCTGATCATAAGAGCTCCCAGGCTTGGCAACCAGCAAACAGAGCCCTGGTGCACACCCCTGGCAGCCAAATGCTGCCTCCATCAACCCCGTGCTGAGGAGCAGAGCAGGTCTCACCTGCCCCAGGCTCTCCTGAGGGAAGCTGGGCTGTGCCAGGACACCTGGATGCTGCATCAGCTCCTTCTCCAGGCACACGTGGGCAGCAGCACAAAGTGCTGGCTCTGCACAGGAACATTTGATATCACACTGCCTGCAGAGGAGATCCTGGCACAAAGGGCTGACCCAAACCCTGCTGCAGGCAAAGCTGATTCCAGGGTTTCTTTGTGTCCTTGGGTTCTGTACCTGCTCTTAGCAGCTTAGCCCAGGAAAACTGCCTGGATGGCTCCGGCTGCCCTGGTGGGACACATCTTGTTCCATTTACAGAGCCTAGTGGGTGGCAATCAGCATAAAAGAAAGGGAAAAAAACATGCTTTCTGGAACCTAAGGGAAACATTGGAGGGATTCAGAAATAAAAAAAAAAAACCCCTTATAATGCCTTCTCCCAGTGCTACTTGTGCCAGAACAAAATTATTCTGTCCATCTAACATGATCACTTTTTATTTTAATATAACAGCTTCTCTGCTGAAATAAGCATCCGCCTGATTTGAAAACAGAATTAATAATCTGCTCATTAAAAAAAAAAAAAAAAAGCTAAAAATATATTTTTTTTTAAGAAAGAGAATGAAAGCTTCTCTTTGCCTTGTTAGCCTTTAAAATATGTTCCCAAGCCACTGGACCATAGTCTGCTGCCCTGGAGGAATCTGAGAGGAACGTGCAGAGTCATTGCTGTCACAGCATGCTGGGAGCAGCCCTGCTGGGCACAGCCTCTGCTTGACATGTGGAGGGGAAAACTCCCTCACCGTGCAAGAAGTCTCCAAGGGGATAGGATGTGGACATCCTTGTCCAAGCCCAGCAGGATGCAGATCTCTTTGGAAAGGTTCAGTGACTAAAATATTTCTGTGCTGCTTCTGGGATTCACTGGAAGGAGGATCAAAATATTTCTTTATGGATTGAGAAGGGGAATTTTTGTGCTGGAAGACACAACTCTGCAGATCTGTGCTAGCACTTGGCCAATGCAGCTAAGAGCTCCCCTGGATCAGCAGGCAGGCACTGATCTGCCTTTGCAGGCACACAGCTCACAGCAGTGATTTTCTCCAGAGGAACTGGCGTTGTCCTAACCACAGGAGCCTTATCAGAATGTGAACTTATCAACTGCTTTGCCTCCACGCTGTCCTGTGGTGGACAGGGTGTGCGCTGCTGCCTTCGGATGCGGGGCTGCCCTTCCCCAAGCCTGGACAGATTTTCTGCTCCCACATCTCAGCAGCTCCAAGCATATCAAAGGCTGGTGCCACTTATCCTTCCTCTTGCCCTCTGTTCTCAAGAATATCAAAGAGAAGGAGAGGTGTGTCCTTCTGTCAAGTCCTGCAGCTGCCAGGGATGTTCCCAAGCTATCACCATCCGAATCCAAAGGCAGCCAGAGCAGCTGCTCCTCCAACCTGACCAGAGCCAAGCTTTGTGCCTGCTCAGACACCCCAGGATGAAGCTCTGCACAGCTCAGCCCCAGCCATTCCCTGCCAGCCCCTACTCCTGCCTTATTCTGCTCGTGCAAATCCATGAAAAGCTGCACATATGCAGGGAGTTGCATTATGCAGGGGATGTAAACACAGCAGTCCCTGCACTGCATGAAGAATGAAGGTTGGGGCTGAAGGAGATGCTGTGTGATGGAATTGTCTGGTTTATGCCCATCACTGAATGGCTTCTGTTTGCCAAACTGCTTTTAGAGATGCTGAGACAGGAATGTAAATTGTGGCTTTCATAAAGTTGCATAAACGTGTAGTGATGTCACTTTTAGATTAGCATTTACATTGAAGACAACACTAGAAGGCTTCATTGTTTACAAGCACTATGGAAATGGATTTCAGGTTTTGGTTTACACACATTTATTTACACAGCATTTACTGATTACAAACCAATGTACATCGCTCATTTACAGGCATAACATAAACCAGGGAGATTCTGTATTTTTGCCTGTATGGATTTCCATTGCTCATTCCACACGGAGAAAAGAACCTCCTTTCATCTCAGCTCCCTCTGTCCTTCAGTTGCTGTGTTGTCTCTCCTAAAAAAGCCTTGCCTCTGACTGGAAAACAACAAAGTTGATGTCCCCTTTAAACAGATAGCATAAACCCCTAATAAGAAAACCTTGTCAGCAGAACTCCAGCGCAACCAGAAAAGCCCAAGCAAAGATTAAAAGGCCTAACAGCGCCTATCAATTCATACCAGAGCTAAGCACCACCTTAATGCTGTTTGAGAAGAAGGTTCACGGCGCTTTCTTGGATGCTTCAGGCATCCAAACAAGCGGAACAGGACTGAAAGCTTGCCAGGGTGTGTGTGTGAAGAGAGCATCTGTGAGTGCAGCCGTGGCATAATTTGTCACAGTCACAGCACCCAGGTCCCAGCACCCAGCCTGGTTTTGGGAAGCACCACGAGCCTTCCCAGGCAGAGCTGCATTCCGGCTGCTCATCTTGGCTCTCACTCCTTTGCCCAGCTGTGCTGGGGAAATTATTACTGTTTTTTTTCTTTCCTAAGATGCTGAACCCAGGGAAAATCAAAGCTGGACCCTAGGGAATTTCAAGATTTCAAAGTCACAAAGAGCGAACAACAAGGACAGTCTTTTTTTTTTTCCGTCCTTCCCTAACTCAAGGATATAAAAACTCCTTGCAAATTCAAATTGAAGAAAAAACAGCTAAACACAATACACTGAAAATCAAACTGTTTCTCTTTTGACATTTTTCAAGTGGCACTACTTGACTTCATGTCTTGAGATGAACTTTTGCACCTTAAAAATTAAAAAAAAGAAAAAATTCACTGGATTAATAAAGTGAAAATAAACAGCAAGGCTTGGAACTTTCATTGAGCCTGAAATGAAATGTTTTAATGTTTTCATTTTACTGAAAAGTTGAATAAACATCCATTTCATATCAACACATTTTTAATGTTATTTTTGTTCTGTATAACCAGTGAACCACAAAATCAATTATTTGTACTGCTCTAGTGACCAGCAGATTAAATTCAATGCAATAGAGAGACAGCAAAAAGAGTCAATGAGGAATGTAGAAATGGGAGAAGAACAGCCTGAAAAGATGATAGAAGCAGCTCTAATAGATTTTGTCTCTGCCAGAACTTAGCACAACCAAAACAACTTCACAACCACTTTAAAAGAATTTATGCACATTGCTGCTGGAAAGAGCAGCGTCCCTTTTGTCACCCTCCTGCCTCCATCCACACATTCCTGTTCCTTTGCTATCCCCTGACCACAGAATGAATGAGACCACAAAGTGATCTAGTTAAAAATTAACTTTTTTTTTTTTCTTTTCCTTTTTTTACCCGTCAGACTGCTTTTTCTTCCAGATCAGTTCCTCAGCTCTGGAAATCACAGGATTGCATGAAATCTGCCTAGAAGTTCCAGTCAGGAAAGGCCAAACTTCTGTAGGTTGGAGTAAACTTTAGCCTGGAGAAAAGGAGGCTCAGGGGGGACCTTCTTTCTCTCTACAACTCCCTGAAAGGAGTGACAAGTGACAAGGAACAAGTGACAAGAGGAAATGGCCTCAAGCCGTGCCAGGGGAGGCTCAGGTTGGACATCAGGAAGAATTTTTTCGTGGAAAGGGTGGTCAGGCCTTGGAAGGGGCTGCCCAGGGAGGTGGTGGAGTCCCTACCCCTGGAGGTGTCCAAGGAAGGCCTGGATGTGGCACTCAGTGCTCTGGGCTGGGTGACAAGGTGGGGATCAGGCACAGGTTGGACTAGATCTTGGAAGTTTTTTCCAGCCAAAACAATTCTGTGATCTGTGCTTCTGATATAAAACCACCCATAAAACCCTCACAATCACTGACCAGCTTGGCCAAGCCCAGTGCCTGACATAAGAGTCACATTTTGCTTTTGCCCAGAAATAATAAAAGCTCGTTGTCCTCCCAGCCAAGGCAGGCAGCCGTACAAACCCTGGTCCTGTGTTTGCAGCTCTGGGCACTGGGCAGTGCTGGATGTGCTGGAACACATTCTCCAGCCAATAAACTGGTGAATTTTCCTTGAAGTCAACAGTTTCACACATTTAAGTCACAGAGAATCTGGCTCATTGTTTTTAATTTGTGGTGCCATAAAACTTTGAAAGTTTTGTGAGACAGTTTTGTGAGACCAATCTTTTTTCTCCTTTATTTTTTTTCCTTGAAGGGAAAATTCAAGCAGTAGAACAGCATATGCATTTCTAAGTGTTGTAGCCTGTGCTACATGCACAGCAAAGATTCTGGCTTCAGCATCCTTCTCTTCCTCTCCACTGAGGGAGTGACATGTTTAGGGAGCATGTAGCTGCTCAGATTTGTGGGTTTTCTAGGACTAAATAAAAATCTCTAGTGTGGCTGAATGCATTCACTAGAGCAAATCCCTTTATGAGCACACAGTTTAGTGTCCACTCTGAATTGGAGAAACAGGGAAATAACAGAAATGTTGGTTAGATGGGACCCTGGGGGTCCCTAATCCAACCTCCCACTGGAAGCAGGACCAGCTCTCAAGCACATCAGCTGGGGCTTTGTCCAGCCAAGCTTTGAAAGCCACCGTGGGTGGAGACACCTCCCACCTCTCCACTGACTTGTCCTAGACCTGCACTGCTCTCCTGATGAAACAACATTTTGGGAGAAAAATACAATCAGCTTCTTTCCCCAGGCAGCATCCCAACCAATTTCTGTCCAGCTTGTGCAGCAAGTTACCTTAACCTTTCCTGTCTCAGGAGCTCCTTTTCCTTTTTACTATCCAGGACCTTGTTGTACCAAGTGTATGTCAGCAATTGTCATACATCTGTCCTGTCACTCTGCAGAGGGAGGGATGGGGCAGAACTGACTGCTTTGGTGTCACCACCCCCACTAAGTTTTGAATCTGCTGGTGTATTTTAAGCAGACCTGACAGAGGTCTCAGAAGGATTGTCTATTTGCAGGTTTTGTGAAATTAGGCAGCCTCTAACTGGTCCCACTGCAGAAGAAGTTGCAAGGCAAGCAGATCTCCTTTTTATACCCCAGGGTTTCCCTGCTCTCTTACACAGAGAGCCAGATTTCCCCATCCCCACTGTCATTGTAGAAAATGGAATTAAACTCCCACGCATAGAAAATATGCATTTCTTCTTGCACATGGACATTCCACTTGCAGCCCCGTGTGATCATCCATTTTATATTGCTGTTTTCCCTTATGTCCAAACGTCTTGCAGCTTTTAATTAAGTCTGCCCAGCAATGCAGAGCAGGCAAGTGCTGTCATCTCCTCATCTCCCCTTCTCAGGGGGTGGGGAGGGAATTGAAGCACACAGAAATGAGGTCACCCACAGCCACACCACGAGCCTGGGGCAAAAATCCAGATCCTGCTTGTGTCACCTCTCTGCCATCCTGCCTGCGGGCTCCTCTTTCCAAGGCACTGTGTCCTGTCCCTGTTTTCCATTGAACTGGCAGTGGCAGCCTCTCTGCTCAGCTGGATGAGTCCATCTCACGTCATCCCTCTGCCTCCCACCTCTGACACTGAACAACAAAACCTCTTTTTTTTTTTCCTAGAAAAGGTTTTTCTTTCTCTTTCTTTTTTTCTAGAAAGTATTTGTGTTTTCGAGAACTTGCTTCAACTGAGCAGCATCATCAGGGAAATTCCTGTCTCCGTGTCTCTGCCTGGCTATTTGCATGGAGTATTCCAGTGCTCAGCCCACTTTTTGCTTTACATTATAGCTAAATAATCAACTTCTGAGAGAAGAAAAAAAAAGGACAACATGACAACATACTTCAAAGCAGTGGGCTGAAGCTGTTAACTGTTCAGTGGTAACAGGGATGCTTTCTGGTCTGAGCAGAACCCCAGTCCCAAAGCCAAGCCAAGCTTCATCTGTTTTCCAGCCTTCCTGCAGTACCTCATACCCAAGGCTCTCATGACTAGGAACAAGGATGGTGACAATGAATATTCAGACATCCCACAAACCAGTCTCAGCATCTGCCATCCTATCTGCATTAGCAGCAGTGTGCACAGATAATGATCAAAGCAGCATTTTCCTGCCAGAGGCCCCCCTAAACCACCCTTATTAGTATGAATCGATGCTGATTAATGTGCTTCCCTCGTGCAATGGTATCCACTCCTACTGTTCATGATTTAACATAAAACATCTTCCCCCCTTGCTTGTCTTCCTCCTAACACCACGTGTAAGGTGTGAGCCTTGACTGAGGGCACCAGGAGAATCAGTGATCCAAGTTTTACAAGAAACAGACCTAAAATCCACTGAAATGAAATGCATGGAAGGAGGGAACAGGACTTTGGAGGTTGTAACAGTGAAGCATCTTTCCATGCTAGGATGGTAGACCTGGATCCAGGCTTCCTATGAAAGAGCTCATCAGCTCTGACATTCTACAGCAATTCTGCTTATGCAGAATATAAAATAGCCCTGTGTGCTTGCTGCTGACAGACCTTTGGACTTCAGTAGTGATGCAAGGAGGACTCCTCCGTGATTTTATGTTGCTTCCTTTATAGCATCACCTGTAAAAAGGAGAAAATGCTGCATTTTGCCTTATGCTGCTCTTAGCACCACCAGTGGCTTTGTCTTGGTGGTTTTCCAGTGTAAATGGCATGGTCCTAATGTGCTGTGTCCATGTTCCCACAGAGCAGGACACCGGGGAAATCACCACTAAACAGCCAACAGTGTTTCAATTAGGGATGGGTGAAGCTCCCAGAGATTCCCTGATTTCACATCCTCTCCAAACCCTTGGTCACTGTGGCTGGTTTGAGATCTGATGCCACTGGCCTTGGGAGAAGAGCAGGGGTCAGGCCAAACCTCACTCAACAAAATCACAAGTGCCCCAAGGAACTGCCTGACAGAGCAACGAACTAAAAACCAGCCAACCTAAAAGAGTATGGGAGGAAAGGGGCATTGAAGGAGAAGATTGCACAGAAAATTCTCGTGCTCCATATCAGCTGCTTTTCTAAGGAAAGGAGTGATGTCCTTAATGCAGGATATGTGCCTCCCTTGGGCTAGTCTAGTGCAAAGTGCAATTGAGAGACATCTTTTGGTAGGAAAGAGGCTTCTGTGCTGGAATTAAACAGTTGACAAAATCCCAGCAGCTGTACAGATTCTCAAAGTCAATTTAAGGAGCCCACAAAATGAGATTTTACCCCTGTGGGGTTCAGTAAAATGGAATGTTCTGGGGGAGTGTGTGCACGGTCTAGCTCTTAACTGTGAGAATTGACTGTGGTTCCACTAATTCTCCATAGCCAGACTGAGTCTGATATCCCTTCAAAAATGCATGGGTTCAGCTTTTAAGTGACCAATTCTGCCAGCAGAGACAGATATTAAAAACAAACAGCCCTCCAGCATCCAGCCAGACTCCCACCTGATTGTTCCATCTGCTCTGCTGAAGCACATGAGGCTTTCCCCTCCTCCTCAGCTGACCACAGTGGGAGCAGGTTTCTCCCAGACTTGTATTTCCAAAGTGCTCAGCTCCCAGCAGCTCCAACCACCACACACATGGCTGGTGTTCCCCAAGCAGTCAGATCCCTCCTGCAGCTCAGTGTGTGGCATTTCACCATGAGATGCCCTGGATACCCTTGCAGTCCTCTCTAAACTCTCTCCCTAACGACTTCCACTGGACTTTGTCTCATCTCCAGTTTCTTTTGGGAATGGAGACTTCTCCAGCATGGTCACCATCTGCAAGACCCCTCTCAGACACCTCCCTAACACACAGAATGCTGATGCCTGTTTTCTCCCATGCTGGAAGGAGGGTGTTGTGTTCTCTGCCTGCTCCACGTGGCTTTTGTAAATGGTTCAGCAATACTCAGCAGAAACAGAGAAAACAGATCCCTTTCCACATAAAGTTCATCCTGAACTGAGGTAAGACTTCAAATTCATATTAGTTTCCTACAAACTGAAAGGGAGTTTGTTCCTTACCCCCTGACAGATAGGACAACAAATCACAGGCTTCACATGCAAACAAGATTTTGGTTCCTTTATGAAAGTGGAGGAGGCAAAGCCACGGCACAGGCTGCCTGCTCAGGGTGTGAATCCTCTGTCACGGGAAACCTTCCAGGTTCCCCACAAACCTCTGCCAGACACGACACAGGTATGTCTGAGTCTGCCTTGGGGAAGAGGCACGGATTAAATGACCTCTCAAGGTCCTTCCAGACCCGTTTCTCCATGATGCTTAGAGACAGGATCCCAGGCTTGATGGATCTGTGGCCTGACCCACACTGACAGTTCATAGATGCGTCTGAACACATCCATCGTGTGGTTCTCTCCCCCCAGCCCCTGCAGACTCCGTGGTGGCATCCCAGGCTGCACAGCTCTTTAGCAAAGGGCAGAGCCAGTGCCAGAGGCGAGGAGCAGGGCAGGGATCTGCAGGCTGGGTCACTGTGTGTGTTGGCAGGCAGGGCAGGAGGGGAGCTGGGCAGAGCACAGCCAGGGAAAAAGGCTTTTGGGAAAAGGCATTTTCTCTGCTTCTCTGTGCACAGGCAGTGAGACCTCACCAGTGGAAGCAAGGCAGCATATTTTTTAGGTTTTGGGGCTGTCTTCCCCCTGAGCTGTTTTGGAGAGGACAAGCCAGGACAATATTTTTAACCTGCCCTTGCTGCTGCAAGGGGAGGGGGTGCTGCACTCCCTGGAGGCTGCACGACAAGAACAACTCATTTTTCTTCCCCACACAGAGCTGATGCCTCACACATCTCTGTTACTCTGCTTCTGGCTCCGTGCTCATGGGACAACACCCCCTGCACACAGTGATTCTCTGTGATTCCCTGCTTCCCCATCCCCATGTCCATGTCTCCACGTTCACAGTGCCATGGGCTGTTCACCAGCACTTCCCTGCCCACCACTTTGCATAGCTGCATTTGCAAGTGTCTTTCTGAAGCACAACAGGACCATATAATTATGTAAATGCACACATGCCTGGGAGAGTTTTCCAGTCTCTTTGGGTTTTAGCACAAATCTCCTGACACTTGCTGGCTTATTCCCCTTCACTCCAAAGTGCTTGCTGATTTAATAGGATGTTCATGTAGGCACCCCAGCTTTTCAGATTAAAATGAAGAGGAAAAAGTGTGGTTCTAGATAGCAAAGCTGGCAAGAAGAGTTTGAAACAAGCAACAACTAAGGCTTAGAAACCTAGAAGGCAAAATAGAATCCAAATTCTGCCTATCCTCTGTAGGATTTTTTAATTCTCTGTAGTTTTTTAAACCAAGATCACAGTTCTGCAGGCAAGTCCAACTTACACACGGAGATAAATCCTCAGAGAGTCTGTGGTAGGCAGCACACAGCCAAGGCTCCTACACAGCAGCGTGAGAACTGTCACAGTGACGTGCGTGGTGACATCTTTATGTGAACCTGAAGCTATTGGCAGTTCACATGTATGAGTTTGGTACAGAGGCTTGGGCTGTCCAGAGCTCCATTGATTTGAAAAAGCTGCTTGGGAACGTGCCTGTGAACTGTCTGTCACCACGAATGAAGAACACCCACCCCCTCAGTTCCTTTTCATCTCACTCTGTGCTTTGCACATTGCCATGACACTGCAGTGCCTTCATCTCACTAGCAGAGCACTCCACCCGAGCCTTCGAAGCAATTTGCATTGGCAGCTGAGGGCCATGGGGAGCCAAAGGAGCATTTCCAGGTGGAACAGGGACAATAGTGCATCTCCCATTGACTCCCAGCCTGGAGCCCATGGGAACTGGCAGAGTTCCCACCACCTAAAAACTCATCCAAGCCCCGGGAACCCGGCATACCTGTATATTTTATATCTGGTTGTAAATCCTTGACGATGTCTTTCCACAAAGGATAAGTAGCTCCGTGAGTGGTGGAAAGGCCCCCTGTCTGAAATAAGCCAATCAAACTCCTTGGAGACATGTTGGTTGGTAGCAGCTGGGTCCTGGTGGGAGGGCTGTACGAGTATATGGTCCCATATAAACAGGAGGTAGAGGAACTCAACAAGCCTCCAGTTCATGCTTTTCTGTCTGCCTTTTTCCTCTCATTCTTGCTCCATTCTGTGGAGTCCTGTTGAAAGAGAGAGGGGATAGGAGGAAGGAGAGAGAGAAAGAGAAATGAAAGGGAGGAGAGGGAGGAGGGAGAGAAAAAGAGAGATTAAAAACGGGAATTGCTCTGATCCTTTGACAACCATCTCTCAGGGTGAAAACAGACGTGAAAAATCAAGTTTTAAAAGACTTTGGTTTGCCTGTGTTACAGTTTAGAGTATCTGGCAGTGTTTTATTCATGTATTTAAGTGGTGCCTTTAACCTCCTGAGCATATATCACCTTTGAAATAACCAGGTCCTGACCTGAGACATCCTCACCCCAACTTCTCCATCATTTCCCTCATGGAGTTCTCCACAGTGCTGCAAAGGCAAGTGAAGGCTGGGTACAGGAGGTGGCTGCACCCTAGGCTACAATTACCCCTTTATTGTCCCTTTAATGCTGTGCCAGAGAAACGTGTCTTCTGCTTTCATGTCTCTCTGATGATCTGTAATCTACTCTGTGCAACCTGAGCAATCTATAAAGACCCAGCTCTTACTTTCAAGTGCTGCCAAAAAAAGAAATAAAACAAAATAATTACCCAGGCTTCAGCGACAAGCACACGCAGACACGCAGGCACACACACACAGACACACACAACTATGAAATCCTGCCAGACTCTGACAGATAAAAATGTCCTCACCCTGCTTTCCTGCTGCGGTGTTGGGGAGGTGTGTGTGGTGCAGGGGATGGGGTCTGTTGCTATTTCATATGGTGGGACCTCGAGGCTCTTCCCAAGATCAAGGCTCTGCAGATGACACAGTGAACGCTGAACATGCATATTCAGCAAGGGAGATTTACTAGGGAGCTTCAGGGGATCCTTCCCAGCACCTGGAGCAGGACACGCTCTCGCTGCCGTGGTGGAAGAGTGGCTGTCCTGCTGCAGCCCCGGCGAAGCGAGGCTAGAGCCAGCCCTGCGCCACGCCAGCTCCTCTGCCAGGCATGTGACAAGACATATGGTGAGTGGGAAGGGAACCAGGGGGTAAGGTGCCTTGCCGAAGGTTACCCAGCAAGCCATGGATACAGCTGGAAGAGAGCCCTGGTCTCCTGACTCCCATTTCCAGCATCTCAGCCATTAGCTCACCCACCTCCGCAGTCGGGCTGCTGGCACCGTGCCCCTCTCCAGGCAAAGCCATGTGCTCTTGTGGTGGCAGGTGAGGGGCTTGCTTAGCTGTCACCCCGCACCCAGCACAGTCCCCTCCTGCTTCCAAAGCACTACGTGGCTGCAGCAGCTCAGCCTGTCGGGTTGTGCTCCTCGCCCGTGGGAGCTGCTTGGAAAAAGTCCTCTCCACACTTACAACTGGTTCCTCCTCCTGCCTTCTGGGTTTTGTGAAGGATATGCCAACACTGTGGGCATAGCTGGGCCAGCAGTGATCTTAAGGCTGCTCCCCCAACTCTGGGAGCACAAGTTGTCCTCAGGACAGGTGATACCCACCTGTTCCTGTAAAATACAGTGCAGAGAGACTACAGATATTTTTTAAAGCAGGAGAAATTAGGCTACTCAAAGCTTTGCCACAGTGAGATTTCACGTCAGGCTTTTTTGCACATCTCCAGAAAACCTTCTGGTTTTGAGTCTGAGTCCTCTATAAGCACTTGAAAAGTTTGTAATTCCCAGAAAGAAAAGGTTTTGTTAAAAGTGTAGGAGAGGTGTGCTAGAGGTGCCACCCGCATTCACAGCACTGTGTGTGAACCTTGGCTGGTGTGAGCAGCAGAGCACAGACCAGAGGCCATCAGCATTGGTGGTCAGCATGGCTATCTCCTCTGCTCCAGGAGCTTTCCCTGGAGCATGGCAGAGCTGCATCCCATGGCAATGAGTGTGTGAGGCTGCTGTGCAGGTGGATTGGAGCCCTGGGTGTGCCGGGGAGCTCAGGAGCCCTCTGTGTGTGCCAGAGTGTGTGGGAGCCTGCACGTGTGCACAGCATGTGTTCGAGGAGCTGCAGTAAGCTCAGCAGCACTTGCCAGAACCGAGTTGTGTACGTCTGGTTAAAGACGACACTCAGCTGTTGCATTACAGGAAGAAATGGGAAAAAAAAATCAAGTATGGGAAAGTCAGCCAATGTTTGATTTTTCTGTTGGTCTCATGTAAACTTCTTTCTAATTGCAGATGGAATATTACTGTTATTAAACCTGGTGGTACCTGCAGCTCCCAGCTGAGGAGGTTGTTCCCATTCTAGAGGCATGTTTTTAACATCAGCCTTAACCACTGACTCCTATTTCAGCCCTAAACAGGGCAGTTCTCAGTGCTTAGTCCCTCACATCACACAAGGACTCGTTCTACCTTACATTACAAAACAGGGTAGTTTCTTGCCTCAAACTGAGGGCAACAGAGCACATTCCAAGTGGGCCACAGAACATCCCTGCTTCCACTCACTCATGAGCCCAAGGGGATTACTGGGGAATGCTCCCAGCTACATCCCACCTCAGGATCTCCAAATTCCAGTTCAGAAGTGTATTTCTACTGCTTCTCCACCCTGGTTCCTTCCCTGCCTGGTTGCTCTTGTCCCATCAGGGTGAGCAGCTGCAAACTCAGCATATTTGCCATGAGCCGGGTGTGCAGGTAACAATCAGCTGCTCTGTACATGCTGTCCCAGCCTCCTTGGTTGTCTGTTCATTAAACTCATCCATAGCTACTCCCCTCATCTGCCAGCCTGGATCAGTTTTCCCTTAAATATTTCACTGTCTATTGGATTTCTATTGCAGAGAGAAGGGAGCTCTTATGTACCCAAGTTGGGGACAGCCCCGCCTCCAGTTCCCAGCACGATGCAAGTGAGAACTGAAATATGAGAAAAGCCAAACAAAATGGGCCTCAGAGAAAGCCCAGTGTGTCCTCCTACATGTGAATATCATACACTGGGGAAATATCAGCTCGTGAAAGAGAGGAGATAGTCCCTAATTCCCCACACACACGTCTTCATCCTCTTTTCCTTTCCTTTGGGGCACAGTTGGAGTCAGGATGATTTGGGCTGTGATGTTCTTATCCAAGAGGTAAGATATGGGGAGAACATGCCTTGAGACCACTGAAGAAAGGATCACATCTCCAGCATGGAAGCTGCCTGAATCAGTTCTGAGAGCATGGAATGGTGCCTGAGGCAATGGAGGATGGTGGAGCACAACTGGGTCCAGACTACTATCACACCATCAACTTAAATTTTTTAGTAGTGTCTTTTTCCCCCCTGTAGCTGCTGTAGAGATGTTGTTTCACATTAAAGATTAATCCACTCCACAGGGCTGGTCCCCATGGAAGCTATAAAGCTTACTAAAGTGGGATTATCTTGTGTCTAAGACAATATTGTGAGGTGCATTCAATCTACCTCCTAACAAGCTTGAATCTGAAATTAATTTTTTAGGTGTCTTTATGGGGCTCCAGTGATGTGAAATATGTTTCATGGATTTGGCAAAAGGAACCAGGGAAGAAGCAGGGAGGGGAAGTCTCCAAGTATAGAGCTCTTAGGTGGGAGACCCACTAAAAGCTAAATCTGGCACAGAAGCAATCTGTGGACTAAAGGGTAGACTTGGGGGAGTCAGACACTGAGTTTTGATCCAAGAATCCAGTGTTTTGCTCAACTCTGCCCCAAACACCCCCTACGACCTTTGGCAGTGCCCGTACGTGTGGGGTCTTGGCCTCACTTTCCAATTATCAACATGGAACCACAACAGCATTTGTGTGACTATTTGTATCATGAACTTGTTGGAGAGGCCCGAATCGGGCTGTAGCACCTCCAGAAACACAAACCTGCTGCCCACATGACTCCAGTGGTGTTTCTGTCCTACAAGCAGTGAATGATAACCATCTCAGCAAGCTTTGCAAGGCAGCTGTTAACAATAGCCAGCTATAAAGCCCATTTCCACTGAGAAGCACGACAGAGCAGTGAGTGAGCTGGGTCCTTCTGGCTCATGTCAACAAACACAATCATGCAATCATCACATCTGTTAATAAACACGATCCGTGGGTGAGCCAGGACATGGCTCCAGTTCACAGCAAACAAGCAGTGGGAGAAGAAAATGTTGGATGTGCTGACTCTGAGTCATAGTACAGTCATTTTCCAGCACCGTCCAGCATGGAGGCACATCCCCCAGTGCACATGGAGATCCTTCTTAAAACCCCTTGGAGTTTGTTAGGTGGCTTAAGATGCCCTTTTTCTAATACAAATTCAGCCTGGAACATTAAATGTTCCTTATCTTATGAGTCTTCAGGATTCTTGGAGGAAAAATAGGCAAGTATTTTCTGTAAAGTGCAAGTTGCATTTGAATGTACACTTAATTTCTTTGTGATTGATATCTGTGTGTTAATTATATTCTATTTTTGGCAATACCTTTGCTGTCACAAGGCAGTGCCTTTTATCCAAGGAGTTCAAATTGAATTAGAGACATTAATTAAAGCTCTCAGCACTCTAGTAAGGCAGGCAAGTGCAGTTACTCCCATTGTTTCTTGAAATAAGAAGAAAAGAATAGAGCTGGATGTCTACTTAGCCACTTAAAAGGTAATTTTTATACAGTGGGAGAGCTCAGAGTGATAGATTTTGCACAAAATTATATTGCAAGGTCTGTTTCATCCAAGGGAGGCTGTGCAGCCCCAGATCGCTGCTATAAACAGGCAGACAGGATGCAGGTGCTCTGACTCTCCATCGTTTGCTGTGAACACTCCTCTGCCTCCTGGGATTTTCTACCTTTCCTCTAACCCCTGTACCTTTCATTTATCCCTTCCATTAGATCCAAATTGATCTCAAACACATCCCTTCTGTTTTCCCATGCTCATTGTTGTGAACTATTTCCATCAGAAATGCAGACTCAGGAAAAAGAAATTACTGAACACATTATTTGCAGTAAAGGAATAAGTCCCCTATCTCTTTAAGCTTCATGCACCAATAATTCTTCCTTGTGTCCTACATTTGGTCTTTGGCAGGTTGAGAGAGGTTTCTGCCTGCTGCCATTTACCAGAGGGAAGAGGCTAACAATTGCTATTTGTATCTGAAACTCTTCTGCTCTTCAGCAACTTCACACACTGCTTTAGGATGCTGATAAATTAGTAAGAGGCTGAAGTGTCAGGGGAGAGATGAAACAGCTTATGTTAGTTTAGAGCTCGACCCTGTAAAGTGACGAACATCTGACCTTTCAGTGAGCAGCTTAAGTGTACCCTTAATTTTAAGTATGGGATGTGCTACTCTAGATTTTATTCAGCTATCCCTGCTTCGAGTTTGTGCACTCAGATTCCTGGACAGGTAATTACTGCCCCACACCTTTACGATTTAATTTAACTTGTGGAGCAGTAACATTTCTGTCCTGCCCCTAACTGAGAGATGGCCCCTGAAAGTATTGGAAAGACAACAGCCAGGAGCAGCCCTGCTTGTCCTTTGGAAACCCTGCCCAGCAACCCAACCCAGCTGGGGACACCTTTCCTCTGTCAGGGCCAGAGGAATACAGGGAACGTGGATGGAAAGGGAAGCCAATCTGGCAGAGTTTAAGTCATATGAACTGCTGTGGCTAAACCTGAGCTCTGGGAAACAGAATTTGGGCACTTCTGACCTAGATGTCTTCATAGCTCAGACTGGAGACACTGATATCTGCCTGAGTCAGTGCTGGAGCTGCAACTCAGCAGTGGCTCTGACTCTCTGGGTGACTGTGGCATACAACATCGTAAAATCCCAAATGGTTGTAAAGCTATTTCTTTATGGAAGTGGGATTTCACTATTTCAGGCAGTGATTGGCTAATCCCTCCCCAAATCTCCGTAATTCTGTTCTGATTAGTGTCTAAATTTGCATTACTCTTTAACCACTCCAGTTTTAAATATGCATGAGTGGTTAGACCTGCGGGATATTCATCAGCCGAAATATTTTTGGGTGAGGAAAGGCAAGGAGATGAGAAATACTTCTTCAATAACACCAACAGAGTCCACAAATTCACTTCATTTTTGCCAAATTGCTCATGCAGAAAAAAAAATGATTGGGAGATGTCAGTGTTTGGGTTGTGAGAGCTCAAAGGGGAAATGTTTCCAAATCTCTATTTGAAATTACTGGAGCTTTTTCTCCTTTTGATTTGTCTTTCCACCCCCTTAAGATGGAACAGTGATAAAAATATCACTTTTGACCCCAAATGTCTTGTAGGAGAAAAGATTTTTCTTCTTTTCAGTTTGTCAACACTTTGCTTACAACTTGTCAGAATATTCAGTGAACCAAAACCACTCCACAAACCCTTTTTTATTAATGGAGTTCAACCAGCAGCCTAAAGAGAGCAGTTTTTGTGCAGAAACTCCAATTACTCCCTGCCTTTAAGGAGGACAGAATTAAAAAAGCTCTGTACCTGCTCTCAGCTCGTTTGTCCCCCCACTTCAGCTAATTATAAAATCCTGGTGAGATGATGAGGAGGATGAGGGGCAGCTTCAAACCAAACAAGAGTAGCAGGTACCTCCACCAAGTCACAAAATCAGGTGGCGCTGGACAGAGGGAGTCAACCCCAAAAGTCCTGATCATAAATCTACTGGTCAAGGTGCCAAAGTCACTGCTCTGAATTCCAGGCTCCACAGACACTTGGGTCAGGGCTCTGCTTGGAAACCTTCTCACAGCGCTCCATAGGTTGGGAAATTAGTTAAAAGGAACTTCTGCTCGTGCACACAGGTTTATGGTGAAGTGTCACAGGGTTATGAAGATGGTGAAGGGTCTAGAGGAGAAGCCATAAGAGGAGCTGCTGAGGTTTGTCCAGCCTGGAGAAGACAGGACTCAGGAGAACTTGTGGTATTCAGATTCCTCACAAGGGGAGGTGGAAGGGGAGGCATGGATCTCTTCTCTCTGGTGACCACTGATGGGATCTGAGGGAACAGCTGGAGTTGTGCCAGGGGGGTTTAGGTTGGATATCAGGGAAAAGTTCTTCCCCCAGAGGATGCTGGGCACTGAACAGGCTCCCCAGGGAATGGACATGGCCCCAAGGCTGCCAGAGCTCCAGAAATGTTTGGACAACGCTCTCAGGGATGCATGGGATGGGATTGTTGGGGTGCCCTGGGCAGGGCTAGGAGCTGGACTCTGGTCCTTGTGGGTCCCTTCCCACTCAAGACATTCCACGATTTTGTGATTCTGAAGCCAGTCCTGCTGAATCCAAGACTGGAACAGTGGGTGCTGCACAGACAGCAACCAGCAAGGCGGTCCATGCCCCAAAAAGCACACAATCTATTTAGGAGAGCAAGGACAGCAGATGGCCGGGGACAGATGGGGGAACGCAAGGGAACAGTGAGCTAACCCCGCTCAGCGGGCTGTGGAGCAGCGGTGTCAGCACACCAGCAGCCCAACTGTTGGCAGGAGTTTGATAGCTATTGTCACAAATGAGAGTTAAAAATAGCGAGACTGGATAATGAGCTCGCTTTTGTAGATGTTTGTGAGGAACTCCTCTCATTTATGAAATGGCAGAGATAGAATGAATATAGTTGATAATAATAATAATAATAATGATAAATTGCACTTTTCTGAGCTGCTTATTAAAAAAGAAAATACGGTGGGTGTTGAGCAGTGATTTCTATTAAGCACTGCCCTGAACTTGGAATTATTCCTGCTATTGTTAAAGTACTGTCCTAGCTAGTCCACTTCCCCATAATTTCTTACAAAGTTATACAAAAACGCAGCTCTATCTTCTGTCTTCCTTACTACTTATACACCTCACATCTAAGTCCAGTAATCTTACAAGCTTTAGTAGATTTTTATCCTTCCAGTAGCTTTAGATGGGGAAACGCTGCTTTTTTTCATTCTGCAGGATGGGAATTGAGACACAGGGTACATTAATGGCTTGTTCCAGATAATTTTAAAACTGCTTCAGGAATTCAACCCAAATTTCTTACGTCTCAGCTCAGTGCTACGTCTCCTTGCAGTACCCTTCCTACGCACCTTCATGCTACTATTCCAGAATTAGCTGGGACTTGCCACAGAGCTGCTTAGAATTATTTTGGATTGCTCATTTCATGTCAGGAAAATGCCAATTCATCAGAGGCAAAATACTTTGTAGAAATTTGTTGATTTAAGGGGGAAACAAAAGGCATTTTGATAAAGTCAGCTTTTCTTTGGAACAGAATGTGTTGAGTGTTCTGTTTGGAAGGGATTGGTTCAAGATTGTGTTTTGTTTTTCATTACATGTTGAGTAACATACATTCAAAATCAAAATGAAGTGTTTTCTTAAGCTGTGTGTTTTGACTGAGCTGAAATAGATTTTGTAATTTATGCGCAAGAGGAAATATCCAAATTCATTTAATACTGTTCCTACAGTTTGGAAAAAGAAACACCTGCAAACCAGACACAATAAACTGAACAAAAATCATGCAATTCCCTGCAATTTTCACTAGAAATTTCGGAAAGAGTAATCTGAATGCTCAGTTTAATGAGGCCTGTGACAGAGTCCAGAAATCGTGGGCTTTGCTTTCACTACTGTTCTGTCCTGGTGCCAGTCTTGCCTTTCTAACATATTCCACTGCAACGACTGAGACCTGTGAGCTGAGAGACTGAAGGAAAAATTGACGCCAGAACTCCTCTGGAGAGCAATAATGTAATATTCAATCCAAGTAAGTCAACTCTTATCCCACACCTGACAGTCTGTGCAGTATTTCTGTTCTGAAGTTCATTCCTGGGAAGAGACTTTACCATTGAAGCCACATGGAGCGATCCCACTCCATGGGGCTTGGGAAATGCAAACTACCACTGCTTCTTTCAGTAAAAGAAGTTGAGGTTGCCTAATGATCCTCGCAAATGGTTTATCTTCCCATTTGTCTTGTCCCTCAAAAAGGAGCTTAGCCTTTGACTGGGTTACTGTGCTCCTCCATTCTTACTGGAGGAGCTGAAGGGGTTAAAATCCACAGGCCATCCTCCTGGTACAGCTCCTGCTGCTTGGATAATGCCAGCCCTGCCTGCCAGATGAAAAGCACCATCAGAGCTTCCTCAGGGCACCATATTTAGCCACCACTCAGCTGGATGGAGACAAGAGAAGCAGGGGCAGCTGAAGAGGGGAGAGAAAAGGGACTCTGAGCTGGCAGCTGCAAATTCCGGCCTTGGGCAGCTCCACCTTCCTTATCCCACTGAGTGGATCAGGAATTTGTTGTGGCCATAAAACTCCCTGTGCATTTAGTCCCCCTGGCTCCTGCAGCCACTGTCTCACACCCTTGTGCATACCCCTGCCAGGACACTCTGGAAGCAGGGTGGGATTTGCTGAGAATGGTATGGCTCAGGCTTCTGTGGAGAAACAGAGCTGCAGGTAGGGCCAGGGTGAGCACAGGAAGTCCCTGATGTGAGCTTGGTATCCCTGCAATTCCCTGGGGGATGACTTAAAGGTGAGTTACACAAGTCACTGCTTTAGGTATGCAGGACACTGTTCTGAGGCTGAAAACACCCAGGATCTGCCCCTTCTGCAGCCCTGCTACCCCACAGAGGAGAAGTCAGATGCACTGCACTTCAATTCAGGTTAGGAATGTGAGCTAGAATGAGTATTAGCCCCAAATAACAGCATTTCATGGGCAGTTTCTGCAGCAGAAGTCAGAAATCTGAAGCGCAGGCTCTGCCACTGCAGGTTCTCCTGGAAGGTCTATTGAAGTCAATGAGCCTTGGGTTGGATCTCACTGCAAAAAGATAATCAAATATCATTTTAACTCTTAATTTGGAACAACATATTAAATTAGAAACTCACATTAACCTGGAACTGCATTTATATAATGAGAAGATTTAAAATCTGTGTACCATGAAGGTGGGAGAACACCTACCCAAAGCTGTTCTCAGCCGTGAATCCCAGAGCCAATCCACCTGGAGCACTGCATTTCTACCTATTCCCCAAGCTCTAAGCCTGGGATTTCCACTGGGCCAGAAGGATGTGTGGAAAATAAAGCCATCTCATCCTTACCAGTATTAATCTGTCAAGCACAGAAGGCTGGTACCAGCTAAACTCCAACCAAAGCCAAGAACTGGAAAATCCCAGAGGATACTGAGGATCTGCACTGGCATCACAAACACCCTCTCCCATCAGTGCACCAGTTCTGCAACACAGATATGCTAAAAAAAATTAGAAACTGAAGGAATTAAATCCTTTGTGGGATTAAAGTTCAACACCACTCAGGTCTGAGCATCTCAAACATTGCAGCCCTTTGGTACCCATGTTTGAGGCCACCTCTAGCTGTGAGCTTTATTTATTTCCTTCTCTGAGACTGTTCTGCTCTGGGCTTAATCCATCTCCTGACCACCTGGAGTGTTTGAGAGTCTTGGCTGTGATGCTTGTCTGTTTAGATAGACTGTAAGTAGAGCTGGTCAAAAAATTTTGACAGAACAGTTTTTTGCAGGAAAACACAGTTCCCTCAAAATCGAAACGTTGCATGGGAACATGTCAATTTTGACAAACTTTTTCATGTTTAAAGTGTCAAAACAAATAATTTGGATTTTCTCTCTTCATTTCAGTCATGTTGAAATGTTTAATTTTGAGGAAATAAACACACTATTTTTGTGTTGTTTCAATTAATTTGTTTTGACATTTTCAGATATTATGTATTGTATTGATATATGTTTAGAATGTATTGTATTACATGTTTAGAATGCATCATATATTGCATAAAACATTTGGTGCTGTTTATTTTATGTATTATCATACAGTGCTAAATATTTCCCACAGTATCTTAGTGCTTCAGCACCACAGGAACAGAAGATATCAATGATCTCAAATTATTATTGCTTTTAAATTTTTAGGTCATAAGAGCCTTGTGGGATCATGGTTCTCCTTCACATTGAAGTTTAAAAAAACCCAACCAAGTATCAAAAGGCAGGAATTTCCCAAGAAAATTGCCCATTTTCCAAGCAGCTCTGTCAATGACAGCATAGTACAGCTCCTCTCCCCTCTGCACACCAGAAAACCAACTTCTCTACTTGTTAAAGAAAAAAAAAAAAGAAGAAGAAGAAAATGCAGGTTTTCCCAGAGCAGAACTTGTATGCAATGTTTTCATAAGTATCAGGGATTTAAAAATCTGAATATCACTGACCACCTGGGGCCTTTGTCTTTCAAACCACTTATGTACTTTTAAGAGATATATTCCACCTCCTTCCGGGAAGTCTACCTGATTTTTTTTTTTTTTTTTTTGCTTGTTTGAAACCACATGTCTGCTCCTCCATGTGTAGCAGAGGGGATTCGCTCCCTGTGAATTTCTGCTGCCACCTCTGTGTAGGTGGTGGGAAAAGTGGGTTGAAAGGAAGGGCAAAGCAAGTGGCAAAAGGGAAGGCAAGAACAGCAGCACGGAGCTGAGCCTGCAAGAGGCAACTCCATCGATTCTTCTTTTAAAGGAGGAAAATGTCCCCAAGGTCCCCTGTGCAGCCACAGGTTCAGTAAGAGACGGAGGCAGTGCTGGATGGTTGGAGGACACAGAGCCCATTCTAAATGTGGAGAGAGGCAGGACCCCAGCGAGGCTGTGTGGGATGGTGATGGAGAGATAGCAGAGCATGGCCATGCACGACCATTCTCCTTCCCTCTCCTCCCTTTCAACAGGATTAAAGGAATTCCCAATACATGCTAAGGGCTGCTCCTTCCCATGGAAGGCTCAGCACCCTCAGAGAGAGGGATCAGTCCTCACCACCTCTCCCAGGGAGAGCTGTGTTTGTGAAGTGGGAATAAAAAGAAGCATCCCAAACTTCTGGAGATTTATTTACAGTGGAAGAGGGGCTTTTCTGTCCTGCTTTTCCTCTTAACGGGACATGCCTGGAGCGCTAGGCTCCATGGTTGGAAATCTGAATTCCCCCATGCAGCTGCCAGGAGTGCACCTCTGAATGCAGATCTGCCTGGATGTGTCCCCGTGCTCCAGCTGGCCTGTCACTATGGATTACAGCTCTTGGCTAATAGTGAGCACTGCTGGAGTCTGAGATTTCCATTAAAAGCTGATGTTCCCACCTCCCCGCCCCACAAATGGCTCCATCCCATCCCAGCTGACGTTTCTGTGCATACGGCCTCATCTCTGGGGTGGGGAAGGAGCAAAGTGCCTCAATTTGTCTGTGTTAGGCAACAATGGAACAAGTTGAAGGCAGGAAAGGAGGTTTGAGGATGATCAATTTTGAAAACTCTGGATAATTTACTTGAAAGTTGACCTTACCCCTTGTCACCAGCACATCTGTAATATTGGAGCCCCATCTCTCTGACGGCAAGAGTACAACTGAGCATGGAATTACCCCCTGGAAGAGTCCTTGAGGGAAATGCTATATTATTCCAAGTTACATTGTGGAGTGTCTTCGGAAAGGAGGAATGCTCCTGCAGGGAGATATTGCCCATCCGAGCCAGACACTGCAAATCATTAGCCCTTCATTGCCAGAGGGACTGAGGGCTGCTGACAGATCCAAAAGAATTGGCGTGGACACTTGACCTTTCCTCAATGCCAGGAGGAAATCACTGACCAGGAAGAACAGCACATGCTCGACCAGGCTCTACAAAGGCAGGCAAGAAGGTCTGGAAGAATTCAGAGCTATTTATAAAGCAAACACTACAGTTTCAGCACAACCTGTGCAGTTGGCTGGTGCTGCCATCACTCGCGGGCAGGCCGAGGGGTGACTTCCAGTTTGGCAAGTGCCAGGTGCCATCACAGCTCCTCCCGCTCCAAGGAGGACATTCAGAATGAATGCCTACAAAGCTTCCACGGGAATGCTGAGAGATTTACACCTTTGTGGGCTGGGGGAAGGACAGGACATGCTGAGTGGTACTTTACAGTTTCCCTGGCATGCTGTCCTGCCAAAGGCCGCGAGCAGTCCCCTCCACCAGCCTGCACACGTTCTCCTGCTAGAACTCCTCACCCTGGATGGATCCTGCATGCCTCTGCAGCTTCCTAAAGTGACTTTGAAAGCAATCCAGAGCAAGCATCACACGTGTCTTCAACAGCCTGACTCCCAGAAAGATCCCGTGCAATCAGCTGGCCAAATCCAAATCCGAAAAACACCTCCATGGCTGGTCATGACTAATTAATTCTGCCTTGACATTTCCCAGGGCACCTAGCAGCTAGTCAGAGCTGCCAGAGAAAGAGACACTGCTGTGGGAAAGGATAAATAGTCTTTCCTCAACTGCAGACATCAAATTAGATAATAAATAGCTGGCTAGATACATAATTTTGTATGAGTGTTAAATTAAATGCAGAGCAGAAATACAGCTGGCTTATCCCTGTGAAATCAAAGGTGTTGGGAAAGAGTTTCCAAAGAAAGAAGAGTATTTAGAGTCTGCTGTGCTCACAAAGACACAGCCTGAAGTTATCTATCATGGCTTATGTGACTGTTTACAATGACAGGCAGCTATTCTTGGACACTTTATTTCTGGTATAACATTCTCAGACCAGAGCAGCTCAAGGAAACTTCCCTGTAATTTACACCTCTGTTTCATCCCTCCTCCTGGCAGACTAGACAACATCTCTGTTCCAGTAGGACCAACACAGTTTGTCCCCACCAGCTGTTGTGGGCTTAGCCTGTGTTCCTCAGGGAGCTGCAGCCGCCAGCCCAAAACAGGGGCTCTCCTGTGTACCCCTAAAACACTTCAGACCCCTAAAACCACAGGTTCTGCCCAGATTTTCCCAGCAACCACACAGCAGAGGCTCCAGTGACAAGCAGGGGATCCTGTAGGACTCGAGGAAGCCAGCAAGAGGTGCAGTGACATCCCGGGCTCAGGTGGGGCCCTGTGGAGCGGGTGGCCCAGAGCAGATGGCTGTGGAACCCCTTCCAGCAGCACAGGGAGCACCATCAGCCCTGTCTCATTGAATGTGCACACCCACAGCTGATTTTATTCCAGCAGCACCACGAATCCCTGTGCACAAACCCAGCCACACAAATCAAGTGCAGGATGTCTGAGCTCCTGTCACAGCACAGCACAGAGGTCTGCTGGTTCCCCTTACATACCTCCCAGTCCTGGAAGTCTTTGCTTTGGCCCCTGTATCCCTGAGGAGACAAGTCCCACCCTCCAGATATGTTGATGTTCTCCTCCTGAGACAATCAGTTCAGACTCTGCTCCCATTGCAGTGAGGTTTCTGAGCGTGCAGGGGCTTCCTCTGCCTTCCTGCACCTTTGCCCAGAGTCTGAAATCAGTTCAGATCATCCCCTCCCTCCTTCTTTGCAACTTTCCTTCACCCACCTTGCTCCTCCTTTCTCCATCGCAGCAGGCACAGCCAAGACGTGTTATTAACACTTGCCACTTCGTTTGCAATCTTCTCCAGGAGGAGCAGAGGAGAAAACGGGAAAGTGTACAAAAATTGGAGAGTCAGGAAAGTTGGATTAAAGGAAGAGTAGCAAAGACTTGAAGGTGTGAATGAGAAAGTGCAGGAGTAGAAGGAGGATGAGAAAAATCTAACGGGTGAGAAAGAGATTTATAATTAATCCCCAGGCTGGTGAGAAAGCAGGGAATGAAGTCAAGACCATACGCTTCTCTAAATGGTTCTGCTCCTGACTGACTTCAGACAGATCTTTTTACTTTCTCCTTTTATCTCCCATCACTCTGGACCCTTTGAGTATCTGTTATTTGAGGTAGGAATTGTCTTTAACCATGTGCAGCATAAAGGAAACTGCAATCATAGGCACTAAAGGATGCAAGACATTGTTTTTAACACATCCTAAAATTAGGCTCAGAAAAGTGCTTGGGGATTGTCTGCCAATGTTTATTAATTCAGATTGAATTCATTAGATAGTTACTGTCAAAAAGTGGGATGGGAAAAAATTAAAATAATCAAAGTACACGACAGCATTATTTCTTAGCTTAAATGCTTCATGATGAGATGTTTATAAAGTGGATCTAGAAGGAAATATTAAAAAAAATAAACCAACCAAAAGGGAAATACTATGGTCACGAAAAAAAATTTATACATTTATGAAAAAATTAAGTTTTGAAGTGATTTTCTACTCTCTTTTCCTTTTAGTCTCAAATATAAAATCTTTTCATTTTTCCCCCACCACACTAATTATAGTTAAATACCTAAAAGTAATTTTTTCCCTTCATTTTTTCTTCCAGAACTAAACCGATGGAAAAAAAAAAAAAAAAAAAAAAAAGAGAGAAATCATTATTCACCTATTCCTACCAGGAATTCCAATAACTGTCTGTCAGATCTTCATAACAACATGAGGGATCTCAGCAAGGCTGAGTTTCTGTGAGTTCCTTAAGCTGATGACTTTCAGAGTCCTTTGCTCTCTTCTAGTCTAAACCTGCATTCAACAGAGAACTTAAAATGAAATAATTAGATTTACAGCAAAATAGATGAGCAAAGCCCTGTATAAAAAATGAGTGAAAAGTTCCCAGGAAATAATCTGAGAGTGAATTCACTTCTTCCATTAGAAATTGTCATATGCTTCTGGTTTATTTTAAGATGGTGACACCATCCCTTTTCACCCTCTATTTCTCTGAATTCCTCCTTTTCACTTCTCCTGGCTTTCTGTTTGGTTTTTTTTTTAATCACCACAGAACCAAACAGGCACAAAGTCCCAGCAGAAAATTGGAACGTGTGATGTCCAAGTGCCTAAGACATTAAGCCAAAAAAAAAGCAGCAGAACTCCCTCCATCAGCCATCCCTGACTCAAGCCCCTGAAGAGCACTCAGAGTGAGACACAGGCATGCAGGGGTGGGAACAACCTGTTCCAGGGATCCTGCTCCTCAGGCAGTGTCTGCACCCATTTTTGTGTCTGGTTTCTCCAGCACAGGACCGTGCTCATAGCAGTCTTTGTCCCAGGGGTATTTAGGGAAGCAGCAGCTGCTCAGCTTCCTGTATCCAGAGGATTTAAAGAAAACTAGGTATATGTGTAGGAATTGAGCATCTAATATCTCTGGATGTTTCCACATTGCCAAAGATCTCAGCTCCCTGTATTAGTTTGCTCTTGGAGTTTCTCCAGGAGGAAACAAGCTTCCCCTCAGAAATAACCCAGTTTGGGGTATATTTCACTTTATTAACATCAGTGTTGGGCAATATGAGCAAGCACAAATCCTCCAGTGGTTTATTGTCATCTTCCACAGTCCTGCAGCATTGTCCCAGCAGATGCTGCAAGCTTGAACACTCTGCATGTGGGGCATGGAAAATGCACCCTGAGTCTCTTAACACAAAAATACTGTATTACTGAGCTGGGAATCAGTCCTCATATCCTTTCAAGTGCCTGGAATTTTAAACTTACACCTAAAAATAAAATCCAGAGTGTGTCTTAGCTGTCCTGTTGATTTCCTTTTCCCTGACTCCAAATGTTACTGGTGGAGGTCTGGAGACCAGAGCAACACTGTGCAAGGGCAGCAGAGTGTGTTTGTCCCCAGCCCTTCCATTCACCACTGCCACAGCCCCCGAGGGAGGGTCATGCCCCAGCATCAAAGGGGTATGTATCCCTGTGGTGTAAGACACGAGGGTTTGGGGACTGCATTCACTGGTGTCAAGGCTTTACAGAAGAGCTGCCTAAGAGGAGCAGCAATGAGAAAAAAGGTGCAGCCACGGACAAAATGTCTGTCTTCAAACTTAACAAAGTAATGAGAAGCACTGCAGGAGGATCCACTGGTAGGAAGGACCTATCAGCCTCTTTCGCTCTTCCATTTAGTGCAAGCAGCTTTATCATTATTTGCTATTTACTGCAAATGCTGAAGTTGGTAAAAAGATTAATATGAAACAGCAGCCTTGATTCAGCATTCTTAAAGCACAATGCTCATGTCTGTGTGTGTGTGTGCACTTGCAAACTCCATTTTATATTTTGTGTATGTAACATACTCATTTCTGTGTGCAAGGGAAGCAAAAAGATGCAGTCAGCATGTTCTTCTTCCCTTATCTATTCCAGTGAAAGGCCAACTCTGCCAGTGATCTTAGGCAATGAGGAGAGAAATCCATTCAGGCCAGATTTGTGAAGATGGAGCCATTTTGCTGGGGTGGAGGGGAGACAGAGGCAAACCAGCACTGCTTTTGCCCAGCACTGGAAATGTAAAGAGTCAGCACTGCTGACTACCAGTCTTTGGGGGATTATATTTCATGAGCACAGGGGTTGCTGAATTCTTAAAAAAATCCACATTTTCCCTCATGCCAAACTTGGATCCGAGCTCCCTGGCTAGCTCCCATCCGCTGTGTGAGCTGGAATCTCAGAGCCGCAGCACTGAAGGGATTCCGCTCCTGTGCATGGAAACACATGCATTTAAAAAGCTCTTCTGAAAAGCTCCCAGCCTAAGTGACCTACTCAAGGTCATATATAACATGTCAGTGACAGTACCACGACTGAACTATCTTGCTACAGCGCTGCTTTATTCACACAGTGCTGCTGCATCCCAAAACAGCTGCTGCTCCCGGTCCGCTGCTGCCTTCCTCTCCATATCTCATCCTCCTTAGAGACACATCTGTCCTGTGCTCCGTAAACCATAATATACCTGTAGTCTTTTATTCACTATCTGTCACTGGGCAGTTTTATTACAGATCCCTGAATTAAGCAGCCTAGACTACAATCTTCTTATTCCTATCAGCCGTTCTCGCTTTTGACCCTCACCTCACCTTTCAGCCTTGTCAGTTTTAAGGCTTTCAGGTACTTGAAATGCAGGGACAACTCTGATTCTTGGGGGAAATCCAGCAGAATTTCACTGAGGACAGCCTGCTGGTCTCCCTCTCTTTTCTAAATGCAAGCGGTTGGAAATCAGAAGCTTGCACTGGTCTCTGCAGTCCCATTTGAACCAATCCTTCAAGAATACTAACAGCTGCCATTTTAGACCTCTGATCCCCATTCTTGACATTCATAAAATTTTATTCTCCTCCTTTTTTGCTCCTTTAATCAGAAATCAATCTTCCAGTGATGCAGGTAAATTGCAGTCCTACCTTATAGCTTTTTTTTTTTTTTTTTTTGCATGCATCTTTCTGATGAATTTTGCAGAACAAAAACTCCTTTGTCCATCCTTCCCAGCCCAGGCCATGAGCACAGTAATCATCACACCTACACAACACCTCACTAGCAGGTTTACATCTGCCACTCACATCCCTCTCTTGTTTCGATCCAGGAAGCAAAGGAATCGTTTGTCCCAATGCGGCAATTTGTCTGAGCATTCACACCTGCCCCACCAGTGAACTTTGTGTTCCCACCATTCAGCTCCCCCTTCCCTCCTCCCAGTCACACACCTGTCAGAATTTTATCCCATCTATTGATGTGTTTTCCTCACAGCCAACAGCTGCCCACACATTCCACCTTTCTGAAAGAAGTACTGCTGTATGACCTGACCAGGGGAGAGTAGTTTCTTCTCTGTTCACCTAGAGATGCTCATGGCCACTGCAGAAGTGTCACCTGTTGAAGCTGAACTTCCCTGTCTGTACTCAACAGCCTTGTTTTCTCTTCACCCAACCTCTGTCTTCAACAGCAGGAAAAGAATGGCTGAGGGGAGAGGAAAGTTATGGAGAAAGGCACATTCCTCCTTCCTCCCATCAGCATGGTGATAATGGATGACCCTGGGCAGGAGGCAGGACTGTGCCCAACACAAGGCAGACAGGGGGAGTCACCCTGGGACCCTCAGGGGGATGGGACTGTGGGGAAAATATAGGGAGAGGAGATGGCTCTATAGCTGATCTCTGTCCGCCCTGTCACTCCTACCAGGCTGCTTTGGTTAAGTCTCAAGGTTTCATGCACCCACTTATCTCTGTCGCAGCCTCCCTGCATCAGCTTGGGCTGATTCTTCAAGGTGACATCTTACAAGCACCTTGGAGGCTGATTTTCCAAATGTTCCCCCTATCCCACGGCAGTATTTAAAGTCCTGTTTTCTATAATGTTCTGCTACGTTGCCACCAACTACTTTGAAAATCCGTCAAGGCAAAATTGCAAACTGAAATGCTTCTACTGACAGGATTTGAACTGATCTCCGAGCCTTGTGCTGCATTTCCTCTGGTACTGAGTAGAGGTGACAGCATTCCCTGCTTCTTTTCCCCCTCCTCTGTCCAGGCAGCAGGCCCTTAGGGTCAGGGAGCTTGTATCCATACAGAACCTGGTGCTGGGAGACTCCAGGCTCATCCCAGCTCTGCACCAGCCCGCAAAATACCGGTTCTGATAGAGGAAACTGAGCTGTGCAGCTCAGGGTCACGGCTGCCACCTATAACCACCCATTTCATGTCCTACTTCAACATCTACTCTAATCATTGAAATTACTTTTGTGGGAGCTGACACAGAAGAGGAGATTGCTGGATTGATATTCTGTCTGGCATTGATGAAAACCTTTTTATAATACCTTAATCCAGCACCCACAGAAGCAATTTGCTAATCTCTTGCTGACTTAGCTTCCAGCGGGATTGACCATAGGCAGTCACATCACCTGGCCAACCATATTATGTTCTTTTTATGCAGACAGAAAATGTCCTTCCTGACCCCAGAAGATGGTCATCCTTTGCTTTGAAGCCTGAGACCTGATTACCATTGTCCCAGATTGTAGGGCTGCAAATGCTATTAATTGCTACAAAGTTATGTAGCCTTTTACACTTCAAATCCATCCGGACTTTCATCTCAGTAACATCCTGCAGCAGGGAATTGTGTGCCTTCACTATGCACTGAAGAAAGGACTATTTCTTTTTAATTTGCTTTAAAAGTTGTGCCCTTTAATTTTGATGTGTCCCCTTATTCTTGTATCATCAAAGTGTTAAAATGCTTCTGATCACTTTTCATTTTAACCTTCATATACCTTTGTACTGGAACCCGAATGTCCCTTCTCACTCCCATCTTTCCCAGACTAGATGAACTATTATTTCCAGGCTTCCCTTATTTAACTTGTTAATATTTGTAAAGCAATTTAAAATGTATTAATATGGTTCAATTATAATATCACTTCCATTTTCCATCCTTCCTTTTAATGTCTCAAGTGTCCATCTAATTTGCCATCCATCTCCATTGATTCTCCCTCTGATGATATGTTAGTCTTTATAATATCCCGGGGAATATTTCTTCTGCCTTCCTGACCAGCATTTTGGAACAAAGAAGCTGAACACTGATGGACCATAAACATGATTCACTCTGCACTCAGCCTGTGTATGGATTTGCTGTTGCTTAGGCTTTGATCTTGGAAATCAGTTTCATTATGTCCATGGGGCTGTAATTAAAAATTTCTCTGTGTAATTCCAATTGCAGGATTGGGGTCTTTGTGGTTGTGATTGCTCTGGGTCAGTTGACAATTGAGCCCAGGTGTGAAAATAAGTCTATGTTTGATAAACTTTGAGCAATATCTGAGCACTCAGTGACACATCCAGCAGCAGCAGGGCTTTTGAGACAAGAGGAGTGATTTTGGCATCTATCCCGTCACAAAGCGGGGAGAGAACTGAGATATGGTTATTCACCCCTTCTCTTTCCCATAGAAAGCTGAGAGACACACAAAGAAATTATGTGGTACCAGATCTAAAACCTCCCCCCCAAAAAATACTTCCATAGATGACTCGTAAATTACTCCATTACTGCAGAATGTTATGAAAACACAAAGCATGAAAGGAATCAATAAAGAAATAGTCACACACAGGATATTCCAGCTGGCACTGCAGATGACAGTCCTCAGACAACCACGGACTTTGCACGTCGCCACACGGCTGAAAGGTTATCCCAGGAGTGACAGCGCTCATCCATGTCTTTCTTTTTTCCAGTCTTAACAAGGCCCAATCCAGCTCCATCAGCAAAATATATCCCTCCTTCATCTCTCATCCTCCAGCAAACTCCCTGAGCAACACTTCCAGTTCCAATCAGTCTTTTCACCTTAACTCTTCCCCCCAAGAAGCAAATAAAAGGATTGCTGCATATGTATCTCTAATTGAACAGAAAGGCTTTTATCTAAATATTTCTAGAACTCAAATTTCCAGTGTTTGATTACTTTAGGTAAGTATTGTGGGAAAATCCTAACTGGTCTCTTTTCCCTGGTTGACCAGATTTATCTATTCACTGGACTAAAACATGGTCCATCATTTTCAAATACTTTACAGTTTTCTTTTAGGAGAGTGGAAATAGCAGATAAACCACATTATTAGCATTCTCCAGCAAAAAATCCCAGCAAAGCCTGGAGTTGTTTTGCAGAAGCAACTCCGAATTTGGACAACATGACAATAAGCAATTCTAGAAATAGCTGCTGGTCTTAAGGCTATGTTACAGGGATCCTTGCTGCTGCTTTCTTCTCTCTGTTCACAATTTTAGCACAAACACTGCGCTTAGTTCTTTTCTTTGACTTTCTTGGTATTTCTTAGGCATTCTTTGGTCTCAGCTTGTACCTTCTAAGCTCTTGCTGCTGCCTCAAAACACACCTTTGATTTTGACTGTAAACCTCACTCAGAATGGAGCAGTGTGGGAAACGGCTGGAATAACACTCCTGTTCCAGGCAGGGAGATGGTCTGAGCCAGGAGGGACCCAGAGCCATATACATACCCCAGCATATGTCTGAGGGCTCTGCTTACCCACTCACCATCTGCACCTGCCTGAAGAGCAGCCACGTGCCAAGAGCAGCCTGGCTGCTCCAGCACCCGCATCCTGCCTTGCTGGTGTCTGTTCCACTGATCCCAGAAGTCTAGCTAAGGATTCACACCTGCTCATCCTGGTCCTCCTGCCTGCTCTGAATCCCCAGCTTCCTCCCTGGAGTAACAGCTCATTTCTGTTCATTCTTGCCCGGTTAGTTTTAGTTTCTTTGTAATTTTCCACAAACTCCTTTTATTTATTTTTCTGGTTTCTGCAGCCTCACCTGGAATGTGCTGCCTGCATGAGGCGATGGTTTTAAAGCTCACCCTCCCTGTCTTCCACCCTGCTTAGCAAGTCAGCATCAACAGCTGAAAGGATAAATTACCACAGAGGTCTCCAGTGTTACCAATGTATCTGACAGCCACACACGCAGCTAGGGCAGGGTAAAGAAATGGCTAAATGGAATCAGCTGTGCTGACTCAGGACTTCTGGCCAAAACTGCATCCAAAACCATGATGGCCACAGTGGAGTCCAGAGCACAGGCCGGGATCTAAATCACACTTTAAATCAAAGCCTAAGAAAGAGATCCTCACTCACCACAGAGCCAGATAACAGCCCTGGCTTCGACAGGTTGCAGTGATTTACAGCAAGAGGCTGTGAGCTTTTCACAGGAACTCGCTTGTACAACATATTCCAGCTGTAACATGCGAAGATATAAAACTCCAGGCTGTAAGAAGACCTGTTGTAAGGCTTCAGGATGTATCTTCTCTAAATACCAGGGTAAAGGACATGCTTCCTGTCAGGATAGCAATGAGACAGGTCCCAGGCATGAAAAGACTACAAGATCCAGAGCTACTCTACTGGAAGCTGGGAGTACGGAGAACAGATGAGAGTGAGAGCTCCCTCTACTCCTATATTCTCTTTTGATATCCAACCAAAAGCCCTGGAGCAAATTGTTGGGGGGTTGTTGGTTTTCTGGAGCTTCGGTGTGAGAACCTCTCACAGCTTCATTTGCAAGCTTGGTGTGTGTCAGCCCTGAGCTGACTTTGCTGTAATTCATGACTCTCTGGGAGGGAAGATGTCTCTGTGATGGAAATACTCCACCGAATGGTGCCCTCTGCTAACACACGCACACAGAATTGTTCCAGGGCTTCAAAGCTGTACTGGTGCTTCTGGCACCTCAGTTTCTACCTCTGTCCAGCATTTCCATCCCCAGTACAGTGAACAACAGCATGTGTCTGGCAAAGGCAATTCACTCCATCCTCCTCTGCAGGCCACCCTCTGAAGCTGGTTTAATTATTCACTCCTCTATGACTTACTGCTATTCCTATTGCCACTGCAAGAGGTGATCCATTAGCAGTGCAACTGGTTGTGTTTCTGGAACAAGAGCCAGGAATCATGTGTGTGAGAGTTCAAGCACTGAGGAATGCTAGGTGAACACCCAGAAACATGCCACCACCACTGGGGCCAACATGGGTCCCACTCTCACCCAGCACTGCAGCGGACAAAGCAGCAGCTCTGTGCAGAGCTGAGCTCTGCCAGCTGCGCTGTGCAGGCAACAATAAAATGGATGTAGAACACATGACTTCAGAAGAACAAATAGCAAAAATAAATAAGCATCTTTCTCCTGTGAAGCTGCTTGCAGGTCCTGCCTCAAGGCTGCAGGAAAACAGCTCCCTGAGCAGGGGGCTGTAAACATTGTGTTAAACTCCCCAGCCCAGGCTCAGGGGAATCCTGGGCCTGACTCTTGTTTTCTTTCCAAAATGACATGTTCATATACCCAGTTTATGCCACCTCCACTTGGGATGTGATCCAGCATTCCTGAAATAAACGTAAGTCCTTCAATAGCCTTCAGCTCAGTCTAAATCAGCTGCTCCTCTGATTTCTGCTCTTTCTCCCATTCCTCCCTCCCACTAGTCAGGACTTTTCCTTCCCTGGCACTGCACAGCTTAGCTCATCAAGCCAGCAACAGCTGTCCTGTGCCTACTCCAAACCCTGGGAATGTCACCTCATTTGTCTGGTCCAGCTCTGCCCATCCTCTCTCCAGACAGAAGTTCCTAGCAGATATATCCAGTTGCTTCCCCAGGTCTCTCTGCTTGACAACATTTCCCTTTTCCACACCAACTGCAGCCATGAGCCCGCTGCAGCCCTGGCCTGACGTGCTCCAGGCCCAGCACGTCGGCTGGACGTGGCCATGCAGAGGCATAGCAAACAGGGGGAAACCTTCCCTGGCATCCAAGAACACACTGGAGTACCACACATTGCTGGGGGGAGATGTTTTGCCCTGACTTAGCTCAGCACCATTCCCTAACTCGGCATCCTGCTCAGCCAGCCTCGGCATCCTGGCAGCCATCTTCCAGGGATGAGGGAGAACCGCAGGACCAGCCGCCGGTCCGTGGATGTGTTTAGAGGCCAGATCTGTCTGTGTGTGTGGATATTCTTCCTTTCTGAAAAGTTGCTCTGTGTGGCCTGGAAGGAAATGGGCCAAGGTCCTTATGGTTGTTAAAAATCTCACGATACTTTTGCAAGCAGGATGGTGTAAATCAAACAACTGGGCACAAGCTCCCTCGGTCCGGGTAATTTATATTCTGCCTCACTAAGTTCATCTCTGCACTTCCAATGCATGAAGTGATTTTTCACTTCCCCTGTAGTATTTGCTGGCACGGAAAAGCTGCTGGGCTCTGTCCCAGAAGTAGCTGCATTTTATCACCGGGTGAACGATCCCTGCGCGCACCGGGCCGGCTCCCCGTACGGCTCCCGCTCGCCCCGCAGCTCCGTAGCGAGAGGACGCGGCCCGCACCCCTCCAGCCGCACCTGGGCTCCAGGAGCAGAGCCCCGCCGGCACCGAGCGCCCACCCCCGGCCCCTCCGCTTTATCCGCGGCTGGGAATGCGGGCAGGGGATGCGGGCGAGGATGCGGGCGGGGGATGCTGCCGGGGAATGCGGACAGGGGATGCTGCCGAGGAATGAGGGCGGGGATGCGGGCGGGGGTGCGGACAGGGGTGCGGGCGGGGGTGCGGACAGGGGTGCGGGCGGGGGTGCGGACAGGGGTGCGGGCAGGGGTGCGGACAGGGGTGCGGGCAGGGATGAGGACACGGATGAGGACAGGGGTGCGGGCAGGGATGAGGACAGGGGTGCGGGCAGGGGTGCAGGCAGGGGTGCGGGCAGGGATGGGGACAGGGGTGCGGGAAGGGATGAGGACATGGGTGCGGGCAGGGGTGCGCGCAGGGATGAGGACAGGGGTGAGGACAGGGGTGCGGACAGGGATGAGGACAGGGGTGCGGGCAGGGATGAGGACAGGGGTGCGCGCAGGGATGAGGACAGGGGTGCGCGCAGGGGTGAGGACAGGGGTGCGCGCAGGGGTGAGGACAGGGGTGCGCGCAGGGATGAGGACAGGGGTGTGCGCAGGGGTGAGGACGAGCCCCGCTCCGCTCCGCGCTGCTCCGCGCCCGGCGCTCCGTGGAGCCACAGCGCCCCCTCCTGGGGCCCGGCGGCACCGCCCGCCCGCCGCGCTGGCGCAGCGGGGCTGCGCGGGGCTGCGCGGGGCTGCGCGGGGCGAGGGGGGTGCTCCCTTCCCAGGGGGGTCCCTCCCTGATTGCCCACCTCCGAATGCCGTGCCTCGCGGTGCTCGGGGAGTTCTTCACCCTCGTTTCTGTTCTTCAGCGATTTCCCCGCCCCCCCCAACCCGATCAATTTTTTCCTGCTTTCTCAACATCTCTGCATCAGCTGTAAATACCAAGTCCTGGATAAAGGAAATCCACGTCCATTCCTGGAGGTGGACAGGGAGCTGGGCACGGATCCCTGGTTCTGGAGTCAGTTCCTGCCGTGCTCTCCTGAGCAATGTGCCTGGAGAAGGTGGTGGGGCTCCTGCCTGAGCAAAGATGGGAGGATTTGGCTTTGAACTATTTCTGTCATACAGACAACAATGATTCTTGTCTGCTGGCAGACCCATTCCCACATAGTGTTTAGCACCAGCCTTACACATACTTCCAATGTAGTAAACAGTGGTGGCTAGGAGGGAACAGATACACATTCTGTGTCGTTTCCTTTGGGACACGTTTTACCTAGAATAAGCCAATTCACCATATGTTCCTCCTCTCCAAAGTTTTAACACAGACTTTAGTTGGCCTCATTATATTCCTGCTCTTGGAGGCTTGTCTCCTCACTAGGCCCTATGGAAAGAGGGGAAGAGGAGGAAGGTCAGAGGGGGATGTTAAACACCTCTAACACCAGGGACATAATCTCCCCTGTGCCTACTCTGTCATTTCTCACCAAAGGGGCTTGCAAAGGGAGGATCTGTCCCCTGAGGATGGGAGGATTTTGCTCTGAACCAGGGTAAGACTGAAGTGGAGCCTTGCATTGTGTGTTTTAGCCATAGATGTGTGTGTGGTTCTGCTCACACACACACTCACACACATTAAAAAGCTATGCAACTCCAGCAGAGCTCTTCCCATACTCCCAGACTCCAGCTCTTGATCAGAGAAGGCATGATGGGTATGGAATTGCCACCGCGCCCCCAGCCATTTCCCTGCTTCCCTGTCTGCTGCTCGTCTGCCTTTCCAGTAGTGAAATCATTCCAGAGTCTTGGGAATCTGCAAAGAGCCATAAAACAAACGTACACACACCAAACGTAGTAGGCTTTTCTGCTGAGTGGAAAAGGGCTTTGGAGTCAGACAAACCCCAAATCAATGCCAGGGGCCAACTACAAGACAGAAAACTACACTGGAGGAACAAACCACCTACTGCGAGCCCTGCAAAGAAGACAGCATGTGTGTGCTCATGTGAACTTCTGAAGGTTTGATTTACATAATAAGAATATCAATGCAGCTATTTCTGCACGTTCCAGTGTGCGTGGATCCCACCTGTGTGGCTGAGCGTGTGGCAACTGCGGGGCCGCAGAGCTTGGAGAGGTGTTTGCATCCACGGGAGAGCAAGCCCGAGGTACTGTGTCTGGGCATGGGGTGGGCTGCGAGTTCCACAGCATGTGCTGGATTGCTTGGCGTGTACATGCTTCAGGGAGATCACGGTGGCTTGTCTGGGGTGTGTGGGAGGGAGAGAGTCCGGGGCTGTCTGCCTGCTACTCACAAGGAGAGCTGATTGATATTTTTGCTTTATAAGGATTTTTTTTTAAAAAAATCTTTCATGTTCCTTACACCAAAGCCTCTTTACTCACTCTCTCCTTCTCTCACTGTCTCCCAAATACTTCTCTACAGCTCCTGGGAAAGCAGATTTACTGCCATTAAGAAATTATTATTATGCAGCCAGATGAGCAGCCAGAGTAAAGCATGAAGGACCTTCCTGTCCTGCCTAGTGCAGATGTCAATCACACGGCTAAATTCAAACACGAATTCTGCCAGCATTTAATCTGCTGCTGGGTTCCTCCATGAAGAGGAGACTGCATCCAAGAAGTGACACCTCCTCCCCCTACCCACTCCCAGGTACCAGCACGGGGGAACTCTCCAAAGCCAAAACACACACACCTATAATCTCCCTCCTCTCTCTAGATCGTCTCTGAGTCTTTAGACCCAGGCTGTGCTGGACCTCGGGGATGATGCAATGGCATGGAGATGCTCTCCGTCCCCCCATTCCCCAAGGACTGGAAAAAGGCAAAGTTATGCTCCACACCAGCCTCGCAAGCAGCACTGAATGCCGAGTGGGGAAAAGCCATCTCCAGCACCGTGGGGTGCAGCTCCCCGCTATCGCTGCCCTCCCCCGGCTCTGCCGCTGTCTCCCATCCCCGCTGGAAGTAGAGGCAATCAGCCCAGTGTGGAATTCGAGGCGACAGACTTTCCTTTTCCTCCGCGATTTGCTTGTCACTTGCGAAAGCGGAGCAGTGGATTAAGTGGAGATGACACCATCTCCCTGGGGACGGTCCCCCCTGCTCCGGGATGTATCGATACTCCGGAATACAGATGGATCCCGGCTGTCTCCCACCCCCACCGCCATACCCGCCTCGCCGCCAGCCCAGCCGAGTCGGGGCTAAACCCCAGTTGCCGGGCATCCTCCGGGGGGGGCTGCGTCTCGCCCCAGTAAAAACCAGCGCTCCCAGTCTTCCCAGTGCGCGAATCTCGGCCCCTCGCTCAGCACCACGCACGCAGAATGGCTAACGGATCCGCGGGACTCTGCCGTCCATCCCCCCTCGTCACTCCGCGCCGCCCAGGGCGGAGGTGCAGGCAGGGGGAGCGGAGGGGCCGCGGGCGCGTTACACAACGCGCGGCAGGACGGGGGAGCCGGCCCCGGGCAGGGGCAGCGCCGCAGCCGCAGCGCAGCGCTCGCCTTACCTGATGCTAATGTCCCTCCCTGGCGGAGATCGGGTCGCCCGTGGGTTTTATTCGGCTCGGTAGGAACTTGTGGGAGAGCTTTTCTGTCCAGCTCGCATACTGGGTGCGGGGCTGATACTGCAGGCGTGAAAATCCTGGGGCTCTAGCAGTCCTTTTCATGCTCAGACAGAAAATCCCCTTCCTTGATCCAGATCGCGGGCATTAAGGGCAGAAGCAAAAAAAAAAAAAAAAAAAAAATTCCTTTTCTCCCCTTCTTCCTTTTCCTTTTTCTTGCTTTTTTCCCCCCCTTCCTGTGCCCCCCCCTCCCCTCTTCTGCTGCTCAGTTCGTAGCCATCGGGGGAAAGAGCAGAGGCAGCAGGAAGAATGGAGAGGGGGTTAGAAATAAAAATGAAAAGAGCTCCAGGAGGGAAGCGAGAGGCTGGGCTTGCCACCGGGGGAGGGGCTTGGAGCGGGCTGGAGAGGATGAATGGGGAAGAGGAAAGCAGGGCGGAGCCCCAGCTTGGCCATTTTATTCTAAGTGTTTCGTATATAATTAGAGAAGGGGAGGGGCCGGTGGCAAAAAGGAGGGACTTAAGCTCTGGCCAGACGGAGCCTGGGCCGTGGGAAGGGAGGGTGGGAGTAGGAAGGGCCGTCGGATGGAGCTGCGGGAGGGGTAAAAACTTGTCTGCCGAGGGGGAATAAGAGGGGGTTGGGGAGGAGGCTGCAGCGGCGCCGGTTGCCATTCCAGGAAGACCCCATCTATTTTTTTTATTTTTCTTTCCTACACCCCCACGCCTTCAATTTTCTCCTCGCGGACTCGGACAGCGCACGGCTCGTTCGGCCGAGCTGGGAGCTGATGGGAGAGCAGGATGCTCCCAAGCCTGGCGCCACGCTGGAGGGATCCCAGCTCTCCTTGGCGAGGTGCGGTGGGGACGAGCCTCTCCGCATCCCCGGCGGGCGGGCGCGGTTCAGCACCGCGGAGAGCGGCGGCCGTGCCGGGAGAGCCGCGCGGAGCCGAGCGGAGCCGAGCGGAGCCGGGCTGAGCCGAGCGGAGCCGAGCGGAGCCGGGCTGAGCCGGGCTGAGCCGGGCTGAGCCGAGCGGAGCCGAGCGGAGCCGGGCTGAGCCGAGCGGAGCCGGGCTGAGCCGGGCTGAGCCGAGCGGAGCCGAGCGGAGCCGGGCTGAGCCGAGCGGAGCCGGGCTGAGCCGGGCTGAGCCGAGCGGAGCCGGGCTGAGCTGGGCTGAGCCGGGCTGAGCCGAGCGGAGCCGAGCGGAGCCGGGCTGAGCCGAGCGGAGCCGAGCTGAGCCGGGCTGAGCCGGGCTGAGCCGAGCGGAGCCGAGCGGAGCCGAGCGGAGCCGGGCTGAGCCGGGCTGAGCGGCCGCGGGCGGAACCGAGCCCAGCCAAGGCTGGAGGCAGCGGCAGCCGGCTGCGCTCCCGACCCGGCTGTGCCCCCCGGGGAAAAGTCCCGCCGCTGGGCATGGAGATGACTTGGGATGAGGAATGGAGATGGGGCCGATTCAAGGGCATGACCCACCCAGATAAATCTCAGCAGCTCAGCAAAGGCAGCCCAGGGTACGAGCAGAGCGTCACAACACTGTGATGTGAGGTTTCCAGAAAGGGACCCCTAAGAAAAGCCAGTGGCTGGGAGGGGCGGGGCGGGGCGGGGCTGGGCTGGGCTGGAAAAAAATCAGGGAAAAAAATCAGCCACCTCGTGCAGGGTATGTGGGGAAAGGACGGCAATGGGAGACGCCTTCCTTCCTGCAAGGACAAGCCCTTCTCTGGCCTGCAAGGACATTCTGTCCTTCTCTCACCCATCCCCTGTGGCTACAGAACATTGTCTTAGGCTAAATCTTCAGCAAATCTTTCCTAAGCAGAATAAGAACCTGTTTTGTTAAACTCCAAGCTGCTCCGACAGGGCTGAAGCTTAGCTTATCTCAGTTGCAGGATACCCAAATCTCCCGAGTTGTGCCTTTTTCCAAGTGACTGTTCAGCCACAAAGCACACTTCCTGGTAAGCCACCTTGGATTCTGTCACACTGGCTCAAATAATAGTCTGAAATCATTCTCACAGATTCCCCTGGTGCAAGGCCTCAGAGGAAACTCCACAGCAGGGTAAATTCAGGAACTGCATCTTATACAGAACATATAAACAAGGTCAAAGCCGTTGTTTAAACAAATAAATGGTGCTTGGGGTTATCATCAGTGTGTTCTTTCATTGATGCTCTTGGCATTTACCAGAAATAGAAGAGGAACCTTTGTGTCCTACATGAGGCTGTTTGAAATTAGCCTGCAGTGTAGCCACATGGGATTTGCCAACTCAACCAATGCAACAGTTCTGTGTGTCTTTCCTCAGTACGCCTGAGATGGCTTCTGTGATTTGGTCTGGCAGGATTTGGCACCACCCAGAATGACATTTCATATTCCTGTGAAGAGGGAGAGAGAGAAAACAAGTGAGATGATACTCTTCAGGCACCCAAAGGTCTCACAGACCTAGGGAACATTTCATCACCCAAGGGCTGGAGCTGTGTTAGGGGAGGATATCAGGAAAAGGTTCTTCCCCCAGAGGGCTGTGAGGCACTGCCCAGGCTCCCCAGGGAATGGTCACAGCCCCAAGGCTGCCAGAGCTCAAGGAGTGCTTTGACAACACTCTCAGGCACAGGGTGGGATGGTTGGGGTGTCTGTGCAGGAGCAGGAGTTGGACTGGATGATCCCTGTGGGTCCCTTCCAACTCAGGATATTCCATGATTCTGTAATTCTGTGATTAAAAACTCTACAAAGTAACACCTCCATCCAGAAAGTCTAAGTCAACCAACTCCTGGGGCAGTTGTCCTGCCTGGAAATAAGATTTTCTATGAATATAATAAAAATAAAATTAGAGGAAAACATAATGCAAAAAGAATCGTTTTGCTTATCATTTTCCTGTCCAGAATGTTTTCCCTGTTCCCCCCCAAATCACACATACACTGTTGCTGCATCTTTTCCCACAGCTGTGACTGTCTCTGTATCAAAAGCGGATTATTTGGTGCATTGAGTATTCAACATGTTCTCTTACAGTATTGTTGTGTTCAATGAGCTTTGCTCATCTGAATGGACACTCACTGCATAGTCCACTGGTTTAATTTGCTGCTTTGGAAACCTAAGCAGGTTACAGTATATTTAGCTATGTGTCTGTTCTTATGTGTCAAAGATAAGGTTTCTGGATGCCATTTTTAAAAACAAAATTATTTCACTTCAGTAGCTTTCTCTTTTCAGTGGTCTCTTGTTTTTAGTCTGGGGTATTTCAAGTCACCTTCTCCCTACAACGAACAAAGCCTGGATCTTCACCCCAAATCAGCAAAGCTCCATTGAACAAGGATTTCTATTTCTTCTTCCAGTAAGGAATTTTTTTTTGAGCTTTTAACAATTTTAGCACATCCAATCCTCACTTTTTTTGCCCTTCTTTCCACAGATGTCTTAAAAGCAATGTGTGGACTTCTTTAAACTATAATATTGTTCCCATGATGAAAATAGAGACCAGTGTATCAGGAGAGGATATGAATGAGAACAGAAATTCACAACACACAGGGTGAAAAGAGAGAGTGTCCAATTTGCAAGCACTGGGAAAAAAAAAATTGTGGTAGTGACGAGGATGGGGAAACCGTAATTTGTACTCTTTATTAGAAGTTTAGGAAGAAAACACATGGAACTGAGAGATCTAGAAAGCAGAGAAGTTGGTCACTTAAGAGTGCCACAATGATCAACAAAGAGGTTTCCACAATGTGTGCCAGGTATGCTGTGGGTATGGGTTAACTCCAGTGTTCAACTCAACACAGCATAGTCATCCCCTCACTGTCCTCCAGCCCTCACTCCAGGGGCCTGGGGGAAGAGGAAAGGGCAAAAAAAGCAAGAAAACTTGGTGGTCAAGAGAAAAAAATTTCAAAATTGAAGCAGTAGAAGATGACTAAAAGAAAACAAAAGAAGTGAGATGAAGGCAATCACTCACCACATCTCACAGGTAGATCAATACCCAGCTGGATCTCAAACAAAAGATGACTAATCTAACTAAAATCCTCTTTTTTCCCTTTTCATTGCTGAGCATGATGTTCATTATTGAAATTATCAGTGTATGAACAGCAGTTTTTGGTCACAGACCTACAACAGGATCCTATGAGCTGCTATAAGGGAAATTCAGTCTACCCCAAACAGGCCAGCACAAAGTGCCATTATTGTCTCTTGCAAAAGGAGCTGTATGTGCCAGCTGCACACAGTGAATTCTTCATCTCTATTTGTGATTCTACAGCAAAACTCACTCCAGAGTCCCTTGAGCTGGTGAAGATATTCAGACTCCACTCTCAGTTCTTCGCATGCTACTGGCAAACTTTTCTTTCCTACATATCCTGTTGTGTTGTCCTCCTTGAGAATGCACAATGTATTCTTGTCAAGGTTTCACAGACTTCATTGTTTATTACAGGCTAAAAATGGATTAAATTTGCTTTGTGAGCATTGTATTGATATTCTGGTGCTTTCCCAGTCTCTTGTGAAATATATTTCCTCTTTCTCCTCTGCGAACAATATCACAGCAAGCAGTGATCTTACTCAGACTGTGCTTTGTGCTGGTTGCAGAGATATCCTATGCACCAACCAGATTCATCTGCTGTTGGTATCCCTGAACACCTGGATGAGTGTCTCAGTCTTCCCCAAGCAGGATGGGTGACACAAAGGGCTCTGTGGCCAGACAACTACCAGGCTGTTCTAATGGATGATGGCAAGAAGGCTGTGAATGGGCTCAAGGGTCAGGCCAAGAGGCAAGGAGTAAGCAGAGCCTGTTTCCACCACCCCCAAATGCAGAATTAAAGGTGTAAGTCGAATCTTCAGCAGTGGCTGGGGAAAGGCTGGAATCCCCAGCCAAGACACAATGCTGGCAGGTCCCAACAGGGTGGGAAGAAGCAGTTGGGAAATGTTTGGGGCTTCTTCTAAAAGGAGTTTCTGATATCTAGTTCCCCTGCATTAAACTGAAGCATCATCCTCAGTGCAGTTCTTAGATACCTTAAAAATGCTGAACTCATTAATCTTTCCAAATAGGTATTTCCCCACCTTTGCATTGCTCCTAAATTAACATATCCCAGATTTATCATTTTAGATAAATCTCTTTCCAGCTTCAAACTAACAAAGGCAGAATGCCTTAACTTCAGAATTGAACTCCAGCTGTCCTGGGCAGCACCTTTCAGGACACTTGTTCTAAGCACCATGAACTTCTGAAGTTGCAGAATGAGATTTTCAATTTCCTGAAATCCAGCTTTCTAATTAGCTTTTCTAGTATTTTTCCCTGCTGTTCTGCTTCTTAGCAGATGTCTTGTGAGAAAGAAATAATAGTGATTTGTCTTTCACTGAAGTTTAAAATAAGGCAGCGACCACTCTGAGGTGAACTCTCAGAAAATGTAGTGGGCAGAAAGAACAGTGGGAATTGGTTGTTTCCCAGCTCTGAAGACTGTTTGCTGTCATTGATATGACAGTTCCTGGCCAAGACTAGATGATACAAATTAATTATTTGGTCCATTGGATTAATGGGGAATTAGAACAGGCCAGACATTTGGTTTCAGGTATTCATCTAAACATTCTCTGCAGTTAACAGAAAGTGGTAATTTTAATTCTACAGGTGTAATCTTCCTGTTATCTTTGACATGTCTTCGACATGGCTTGAATTGCCTTCTGAAGTTCTCTTTCTCTGTGTTGACTCTAAAGGGAACCAAATCAGTGCTTAGATGAATTCCTAAATTTTAGAAGAAGGATGAAGCCAGAGGATTTGAATACGTTCCTTTAGAGCTTGCTGTGGTGCATGGAAGAGCAAGCAAATGAACCTATATCTGCTGATTTTGCCATTTAGGCACAAATCCATATTCTTTATTAGCAGTCTTTCATATTCACTATCGTTGCTATTGTGTGGGACCAAGCACAAGTCATCAGTATTCATCATCTGCAGTTTCGTTTCCTTCTGAACTTGGACTAAGACTTTTAAAAGGGAACTACTTGTAACTCCCAGCCCATCATGAGCTGTACAGAAGGCTTCAAGCCTCAGTCTCCCTCTATCTGCAATCACTCAGCACTTCAGACCAATTAAAAAAAAGTGTTGGCAGATGAAACGCATGTGCAGTCAAATGCAGGGACTAAAATGTTCAATGGATTTTTTTTTTTCTTATTCCTCACTCCAACATATCTGTGTTCTTGCAACTATTTCATGTCTCACAGAGCCCCCATAAAATTCATTGCAAAGGAGATGGCAAAGCAAGAGGCATGGATATCTCCTGATGTTTATGAAGCAGGCATGAGATAGAGTTTAGCTTGATTAAAAAAGCTGCAGGAGAGCCACTGTCATCCAAAGTCCAAGCTAATTCTGATGAGAGCTAGAGGGTCAGTGCTTCTGTTCTGATTTCCCCACCCAGCAGGGCTGTGCTGAGGTCCTACATTGGATGTTAGCAAGGAATAATGGTCCCAGCCCCAGCAGAAAACCAAGTCATGCCACGAACACACATCCCACTGCATGACTGTTCAATCTGTGCTGATCCATTGCAACTGTCCAGGCCATTGTTTCCAGCCTCTGGAAGGGGTGGCTTTGTCTTTTTGTCCCTGGATTATAAATAGCGGCCAAGCCACCTGGCTTCCTGCCACAAAACACAGGGGGGAAACTCTGTTTTCTGAAGCCTAAGGGTCCAAATCTCCAGGACAGGGAATCCAGCTTGTTCCAACAGATTCATGCAACCTAAATGCATTTATTTCAACAACAGAAGTCCAGGTCAGAATGGACCATCACCATTATCTTTGGACCAATATACCTGGTAAGTATTGAATAAAGGAGGAGGAATAAAAAGTAACTCTTATTTTTTCACCACTGGGTATTATTATTTATTTGGGAGAAAATCTGAATCAGTGAGGAATACCATGTTTTAGAGTGTGCTGTTACTCTGAGATAACTGCATTTTGCCTCAGGTATGCAGTGAGTCACCAGGTTGATGGCTGGTGCATTCCAGCACCCTGAGAAGTGGAGCTCCTCACAGTAACCACATGCCTTGAGCAATATTATTTCTCACCTACAATAGGGGCTTTTTATCTCATTAAGACAAAGTGATGCCATCGATTGCCAGGAACTACGTTGAAAGGGCTTCACAAAAACTCTGCATAAACGCAGCCTCTTGGGCTATTCTGATTAGTGGTCAGAGCAGGAAAGGACAAATCAAAATATTCAGGAATCTATTTACAGAAACATGGTCAGGTAAACCAAGAAGGAGCCGTGGTGTGTGTACCCTATCCAGATGAGTAGGACCAGGATCTTTGTGTGAAACACAGCTGTTTAGATGCAGCCCTTATGGCACTGTTTCCCAAGCAGCATGTTAAAGAGTGAGTATAAAAACTACAGTTTGTTTATTTCATTTGGATGCTTCCCAAAGTAAAGACTGTTGCATACTCTGTGTGTGCACACCTCTCCCTGAGCAGTCCTGAACTCAGCTGCTGCCTTTCCATGGAAGTAGAGATATTCCTAACAAGGATCTTTGCCTCCATCTTTCTTCACTTCCTGCTGCCCAGACATGTTTTGGTACCAGCAGGTTTCAGATTTCTATACCAATCACTTCGTTCTCTGTGGGTTAAACATTAGACAGCAATTCAGTCTGGGTAATCCTAGAGGTTCTTATGTCCTCTTATGTTCCCCTCTGGGTATCCATTTGCCCATGGCAGCTCTGAACCAGCCCAGATGTCCTCTCTAGAGCATTGTCATCCCCAATGTCCCAGTGCTGTTACAGTAGATTCATACCCTGAGTTCAGTCTCTGGAGCTGACACTATTTTTTGGATGACAGCAATTAGTTCTGCACACAGACACTCAAGGCAACTGAAAGGGCCGTGGCTGTCAAGTGTTTCTTTTTGTCGTGTTCAATTCTTGTTTTCAAGCTTTCCTTATGCTTGTGACACCTTCTCCAGGAATAAACATTTCTTTCCCTCTTAGTTGTAGACCAATTTCCTCCCAGCCAGTCAGCATTTAACTCTTCCAATGTTTCCTGAGGAAAATCACCAGCTCACCTCTGGAGGGAGTGATCTATCGTATTAGTATGTGCAGGACCAGCTTGGACACCTGGAATCTATTTTTAGCTCTGCTGCTGCTGATAGCTACATATTCTTGAGGGAATCACTTTACTCCTCTTCACATCTGTGTAATACAATGATAAAATACAGATCTAATACTCTTGTCAGGATTATTTGTGTTTGACTAACTTCCACCTGGAAGCCAGACTGAGCTAACTGCATTTGCCCACCCAGTTTTTTGTCTAGACAACATAAAAGCATGAATCCAGCCCTATATTGAGGTATTTATAGGCAATGTTACAACTGAGAGCACCATGGTTTGCAGTTATCCACACCAGCAGGATTAAACCACCATGGGAATTTTAACATCCTCTACCAAAGCCTCTTTGGCCTCTGTAGATCATCCTGAGGGAAGTTCCAAGGTTTGCCTCACAAGCCTCAGTATGGCTGTACTAGTTTGAAAACAAACCAGTGGGAGATCACAAGTCAGAATTATAATGTAATAGGGAATTTAAAATAAGTGCAGTAGTACAATAACACTGACAGAGTCAGGATACAACCTGACACCCTCTTAGTCAGGGTGGTGGCAGCAGTCAGGATGAAGTGGCCCTGCTGAAGCAGTGATCATGTAGAAAAAGAGTCTGGTCTTCACCTGAAGGCCCAGTGGTGCAGCTCTCTTCTTCTAGGAATCCCACAGGTAAGGGCTGCTTGTGCCATTCCAAACCCGGGATTATACCCAGGTGGGAATGCTTGGCTCCTCCCCCTGGGTGGAGCATCCCACGATGGGCTGATGTAATTCCATGAGTCATGCGGTGGGCCCTTGATTGCCCATTAAACAGAGATAGCTCCGGAGGGAGTTATCAAGGATGAGTCATGGTAGGAGACAAGGAACATTGCCCCACCTGCTTTAACAGCTTGGGAAGATGATAATAGAATACATGCTTTTGGTTACATCTTACATTGTAACCGAGGACAATGGCAATAGGTGAAGTTAAAAGGAAGCAGTACTGACCCTCTTGTTCATGAGAGGGATGTAGAAAGAACCTGTTTTACACAAAACCAGAGGCAGAACTTGGAAAAAACACAGTGACAGACCTCAGTTAAATGTCTTTAATCTCCAAATCATCCATCTCTACACATGTTGACAAAAACCACTCTATAGGGGCAAAGTAATTATTTTTATTCTCTTTCTTTCCTTCCTGCTTCACCAATACTCGATCAATATTGTCATTAAAGCTCTGAGAATAGGTTCTGTTGGTTAATCTGTGTCTTGAGTACAACACGGAGAGAAAGGAAAACAAAAATCTCTCAATCATGTCGCTCTTCCACAGCCATCACCAGTCCCTTTGTTTGGGAAAAGGGGCACATCCATGGATGTATCTTTCACAAACAACAAGGCCCATGGTCCTGGGTTTTCAATAGGCATTTGGAGCCCAGGAGAGCTCTCTCACCAGGGGCAATTTGCAGGTAGGTCAGGTTTAGAGGATGAACTGACTGAGGTGTCCTATAAATAGCTGGCTTATTGTATATTTAGTGTGTGCCTTTAACAGGCTTATGCTGCCCTTAAGTCTTCTGTGGAAGAAGGGAGCCATTGTGCCACTGCAACACCGACCTAATTAGCTTTACTGAGGATTTCTTTAACAGGTTTATTCTAACAAGTTTATTCTTTAAATGCCTGATAACTGATTTGTTGTAAGTCATTTTAATGAGTCTCTGTCTTCCTCTGTTGGTTTTAATTTGTGCTGCTGCTGCTCAGTAAGGTTTTGCATCTACACAGAAGGCTGATTGTGATGTGTTTAGGCTTTGATAAGCTTTATTCTTGTAGCAGATTCCTTTCAATATGCTGAAGTAGGTGGAGGCACGTATATTCCTGTAGGAATGTGTGGAAGAAGGAACATTTTTTGTATTGCATTTCAGTGCTGTGCCTTTCATCCAGAGAGGCCCCAGCAGTCTCACAAACTCCTGCACTCAAATCCTGCTTGCTGGAAGGAAAGTGATTGATTTCAAGTGGGTTTCTAATCACAGACATAATTCCTAATTGGTGCATTCACCAACGAAATGATAAGGGGTTAATTGTGTACAAGGTAACTCCAAACGTGGTCTGAGCCTACTTTTATCTCCACAGCACCCCGAGGGTCCCTTGGGTGATAGGGTGAGGTGTTCCCTAGCCTTGTACAAGAGCACCGTGTAGGACATGGGGCTGTTCTGACCCTGATGCTGAAGGTGAGATGGTTTCAAATCCTCTGACTGGGCAAAGTATCCTATTACAGCCTCTTCAAGGCTCTCTGAATGTGCAGAGATGCACACTTTTCTTTGTGCACCTCCAAACACCTCTGTTCTGGAGGCAATTAAGCATAAATTTAGCTGCACTCTAATGAGACGTGGTTTCTATATTACTTCAGCAGGTAGGGAAACTCAAGCAAGACCTGTCAGAGCATTAATCAGAACTGCCCCACGGATCATTGGAATAGATTTTAGCTTTCCTAGCCCAGTTCTGCAATCTCAGGCTTTGTGTTCTCCAAGTAGAAAGAAATATCTAGAAATATTGTTCCAGAATAAAAGGAGAAAGCACCTCTGTTTAGGCCAAAATATATTACTGTTCTTCAGACTCAATAATTATTATTGATAATTCATACTACACAAATAATGCTCAAATTTTAATCAAATTATGTATTAAATAAAATGTATTACTATTATATATAACCATAATGATTAAATAAAAAGGGGATGGGACCCACATTGTTACACTGTGCACCACTTGATCCAGACAATGTGGACAGACAAACTCCTCTTTTGATCTTATTCAGTCACATTCACCCAGGCAGTGCCTCAGCCAGAGAGAGCACCATGAAAGTGATGCCTGGTGGCAGAATTTTGTGTCATCTTTAGAATGTTATTTTGCACAGCAAAGAGAAAAGGAGGTTCAGGGAAAAGCCAACACTTTTGCCTCTTACAATCAGGGAATCTGCTGTAAGAATGAAGTAATGTCTGTGGAAAGGGAGGAGGAACTGCAGGTAGATGCATGTGCTCACATAGACAGAAAGCCTCAATCTTCTAGATTTACTTCCTAACATATTTAGGATAAGGTGGAAATACTCTTATCATTTTTATAGATGAAAACGCGACAGACTGAGGGCACTTATCTGTAAAGTAACATAGAAAAGATGTGTCCAGACAGCAAATTTAACTGTTGCTTCCAAAATACCATCCCTGTTTCCTAACCCTTGGATCAGCCTTTTTCTAATAGAAGCTTTCAGTCCATAGTACCCAAACCCCCTGACTTCATATCACCAAAAATAAGTGAAGAATTAACTATCATGGCTTTCTGTATAAAGGGAGTCTGGAGGAGGCCCTGGAGATAACTGCTTGTTCAATTTTCTTCACCTCAGCTCTGCCAGTGGTTTTTCTGAGGGTCTGCTAGCAAAGGTTTTACAGTTTAAGGGAAAAGAAAGAAAACTGAAAATTATTTTCCACCAAAATTTTACTAAAGAGTTCTTAATGTGGCAGGAAATATTTCCACCATGTGATTTTCCTTCTCTGCAGGGCTGCTAAACACAGACTAATATCTGCAGGACAGATATGGATATATACTCCCTGATGGAATGATTTTATTTAAAAACATCAATATTTTGACCCCAAACTTTACATGGAAAAGGCTTTTGTTTCAACAACACTTCTCAATCACAGGCTTCTACTTATGTTGAAAACAGAGAGAAAGAAACTTTCAGTCTGGCCCCCTGAGATGTGTAGGAGATCAGAGGCTGAGACTCTAACTTGGGTCCTTGTGTGACTCCCCTGGAGTCTTTGAGGCAGAGTGGGACTGCAGTGTGATTCTGTCCCAGTCCTCTCCACAAACCCCTGGGCAGGGGCTGGCATCAAGGAATGTCCATGTTTTACTCCTGGAGCACATCCATATCTACATTCACAGCCCCTTCCCCTGCACACAACCTATTACAGAAGGAACTTGAGCCAGGACAAGGAGAGGCTCTGAGGACAATTGTGCCACCCCATCCTCACCACCTCACACAGTGCTCTCCAGTTCTGTGACTGAGCTGTGATGATAAAAAGCCATTTCAGCTTTAGCCAAAGCCTGACCTTAGTTATTAACAGTACAGGTTGTGCAGAGACTGCTGATGGAGGTTTTCTTTTAGCATTTCTGAGTAAGGATGAAACCTCATCCCCAGGACTCCACAGTTTTTCTTGCAGCCTACTGGTATAAATTTCTACCCTTAAAACAAAAAGCCCCTTCCCCCACCATGGCTCCCCAAAAGTCACCATTTATTCCCATCCCTGCATCTGCAGTTTTATATCAGCACAGGACAGTGCCTTGGAGTGTAAATGATGAGTGTCCGAGCTGACCTCCACAGGCTCAGATCTTATCTATCCCTGGCAGCAAGGCCAGCTCCTCCCAATCAGCTTTTCTGTGCAGGGATAATAAAACAAGATATACCTTCCCTCCCCACCTGTTTAACACAGTTGTTTAATACAGTAATTCTGGGAGAATGTGCATGTTGGGAATGACTTACTGTTATTGCATGCATTTAGGGCAGCCTGAAGATTCAAAAACAGAGATAAAAGTTCTATTATCCAAAGGGCCCCTTTCCCCACAGCAATGTTTATGAAAATCATTTTGTTCCTTTGCAGTTTGACTTTGTTTTATTAAACAGTAAAGCATTTTAAAAGGAGCATGGAAAGGAAATACATATGCTTGCTGGAGCCACCTCAAAATAGATCAAGCATAATCTCTCATATCTCTCTGCTGCCTTCTGAGTAGATCCATGGTCCTGGAAATGAACAGGTGGGATTTAAACAATACAGCTGTTTTCTTGCTTCCTTCATCTGGGAAAAAAAAAAAAAATTAAAAAAAGAGAAATAGTCCATTTGTAGCTCCTTACACCGGCAGAAAAAACCCATAAGTCTTATTTAGGAAAAAAGAGAGAACAGCACACTCCACTGCTCCAAATTCCTTTGTTATTGACTGTAAAAGTCTTGTACTCTTCAGTCATTATGGTTATTTTGTTATTTTTAAGAACAGACTCTTCATTTTAGGACATTCTAGATTCCAAAAGCTATTCTTGCCTTTCAGACATGAAGCTCCTCAGACCAGATATGTTTCTATTTATGTGTCTGAACACCCTCTGGTACAACAGAGCCCTGATCTTTGCAAGAATTCTGAATTTCTCTTCTATTGCAGTTAATAGCAATTTTTTCCTGATATTTCACTGGAGTAATTCCATTGGACGCTACATGAAACATGGAGAATGTTCCTAAGGCTTTAATGCATGTTCTTTGTGCCTTCTGAAGGTTATTCAGAGCAGGAAAAAATATCAATAACTCCCCACCTGGAGTCCTGGGTCCTGTCAAGCTCCCCAGCTTTGGAGGACTGAAGCATGCAGGAATGTTTACAGAAGTGTAGAAATAACAGCCTTGCCATTATTCTTTTAATTAATGGTTGGTTAATGCTGATCCCAACTTCCGACTGCTGCATGTTCAGTGGTAGAGCAAAGGAGGTGAAAGGAAAATTCTGTGCATTTAGATTAGAAAGTAGTACAGAGAAAATAGTATGGATGGCTGGAAAATACTATATCCTGCTAAAAAGAGGATGGTGATATAGCAGGTCTGTCCAGCCTTGAGAAGGGAAAGCTCCAGGAGAAAAATCCATGAATTCATACCACACATGTTGCTCACTTCTGCTAAGTTAAAGCATTAAAAAATTAAAAAAAAAAATCTTTTTGTCTCTAGATTCTGTGCAAGGTATTTAATGTAAAATACAAAATTAACTTAAACAGAAAAGGATATTTTGACTTTTATTTTCTGATCCTTTGGAATGGTCACAAAAGATATTTTCTACTTTTTCTCCTGCCATGAAAACTTGATTCCTAAATTAGGTAGCTGGAAGATGAACTATCCAAATTATAATATGGCACCTGGATATGGATCTTTTTCTGAAAGCAATTGATATTATCAGATTTATAATAACTCACTTAAAATTATACCAGTGCACATCACTGATGAAATCCTTCTTTCCCTATTTTGTCAGGACGACTTGTGATAAACCTTGCACTTTTCATCCCTTTTCAAGTAATACAAATTCTTAGATTTTTCCTTGCTGATGTTCTGTCATCCTCTCTGACTCCCTTGTCAGGCTCCAGCAAACACTGTTTTCTTGGGGATAGGAATTACCAATATCCAGTGATCTTTTATTACTTCAGAATGTTGCCAGACACTTCTTTTGTGATGTGCAAAGCTTTCAGCCAGAGCCAAACCCCAGTGAGTGTCTTCATCACGTGAACGTGGTCACAATTTTATGTTATTTCAGTAATGAATGAGCAAAAAAACACCACAAAAGGCCAGGGTGACCTGTAAACAAGGCAGGTGATAGCAAAGGTTATGCATTAACCCCTGTCCCAGGGTTCCTGCAGAGCCCCCTCCACAGAACCAGAGGTAGGAGGACAATCCAGCCCAACTGGCTCCTCCACCCGCTGTATTTTCCAAGCCTTGATTAGATTCTGCAATCACAGATCAATTGATAATTTCATAAAACCAAGTGAGTGGCTGTCAGCACTGCAATCAGCCCAGGATGATGTGTATGCATTGACCTTCAATCCCCTGCCCAGGAGTGTGTGTCAGAGATAAAATGCCTGTTTGGAATGCCTCTCCCTCCCACTCTCCCCAGGCTGTTGCTCTTTATGGACTGAGTAAGCTTTTGTTTAATTGGTAACGGCAACAGGAGAAATAAATAATATCAATACTGAGCCTGCCTCCAGTGGCTCCCAGGTGGCTGCAGAGAGCAGGCTTTGCCTGACAGGTGGCCCTCAGGAAAAGTTTGCAAGACTGCTCCAAGGAAAAAAAAGCCACACACAGATTTTTAGGTCCACAACAGAGGAGGTTGTTTTCCCCGTGCCTTAGTAATGGGAGTGAAAAAAGAATCATGGAAAATAATTTTTCCATACCTTTTCAACCCATGCTCTGGAGCTGGCTGTCCTCCCTTCTCCAGTGCCTCACTGTGCACTATGGCATAGCACAGATACAAAGCTACTTCCCTTTTCTGTCCTTCCTCTTTTTCCCACCCATCCCACTGGACGTCCATCCTTGAATTGAGTATCCATATTAGCCAAGACATGGGAAGAGAGGCAAGAAGTAAATTGCCAACAGCCGCTCAGAAAAACCATCCTGAAGCCTTTTGAAAGCATCTGTGTTTCTTATCTGCTTATTTTGTTCACCATTTCATCCCAAATAAATGCAGTGATTCCTCTTCACTCATGTTCCATGTGAGCATCCCCAGTCCTTTTTCCTGCAAGCACTCAGTTATTCTCAGAGCTTGGTGAAGAATTTATAAGCCATATATAAACTCTTTTTCCTGCTGCCAGAGTATTCCATGAATAGATTTTAATTTTCTGAAGCATCTTTGCTGTGCAAATCCATCAGGATCACAATCCAGACTCCCATCCCAACAGATGCTCGGGAATGTTCACGAGCTGATCAATACCAGGCAGAATTGGTCACTTAAACCACAAGGTCCTCTTGAACCTGTTTCCATATTAGATGATGGCTCACAAACACTTGCAATTAGGGGCTCGTAAAAAGTTTATGCAAGTTTTCACGCAACATTGCATCCAGCAAAACAGGAGCATTCAGCCTTACACAGCCTGGGAGGGAACACAATGAGAGCTGGCTCCTTAGAAGTTACAGCTGAAGTTCCCAGGATTCTTATGTTGAACAAATGTTGCCTGGTTATGAATAAAAATATAAACCCTTTTGACTTTGGGATAAACATGGCATGAAGTGTGAAATCAACCCATGTTTTACATCATTCGGAATGACTAGTCGCATGCAGAGTCTAAATAATTTGCAAAATAATTAATAACCTGCCAAATAAATAACACATAATTAGGTATGGACAAAAATGAGAGCCTAAGTACGTGTGCTCCTGGAGTTAGGGTCATAGTGAACAAGTTTGGAATGTCAAGTTTTCAGCCATCATTGCATAACCTGGCTGGGTGATTTTGGGAAAACTGTAAGAATGATGCAACGTGGGTCTTGATATTATTCAGATAAAATTACATCTGTCTCACTTCCACTCTCCCCTTTTGATTAATACTGAGGCAACCTCCCCTGTTACAGCTGGGATTCTGTAACACGTGTATCAAACAAGGAGGCCTGTGAGAAAGAAATATATAAGGACAGATTCTTGGTAGATGTTTCAGAGGTGTTTATTTCTCCAGCCGCATGGCTGAGGATCTGCTGAGGAACTGCTCAATCCTGGGACCTGAGGGTCCTTGCCCACGCAGGGGAACACAAAACAACCAATGGGGAACGAGGCTGACCAGGGGCAGGGAAATCCTGTGCCTCCCCTCAGGGCCCCTCTCCCAGGGCTACATGGCAGGGGGAGGGACCCCGACACTCCCCTAACTTCTTTTTATGGCATTGCTGTTGCCAAGAGCTTCTTTGGAAGAGACAGGATTTATTTTTCTTTAAACCTAGCTCCAGTAACCAGTGGTGGGCAGCCAGAACCACAGGGACAGAGGATGTTCCCCATAGTTTTCATTATAATATTCCCCCTTGCACCTCCAGAATCACATCTTGGGCCTGGCTTTCCCTCACTGAGTTGTTTTTCTCTGGATGCACCATCATTCAGGCTACTTCCAGTGACACTTTACACCTTACGGCTGCTGTGGGACAAGACAGACAGTTTCTGCAGGAAGGAACACACTCCCTGAAGAAAACTTCAAACCTAGAATCATAGAATGGTTTGGGTTGGAAGGGATCTTAAAGCTCTTCTCATTCCACCCCCTGCCATGGGCAGGGACACCTTCCACTATCCCAGGTGACTCCAAGCCCCATCCAGCCTGTCCTGGAACACATCCAGGGATAGAAGTGTTCGATATTTGACTTCCTTCCACTTCTGAGAGAGCTGCACAAGAAAACATTGATTCACCAAAGCCAGAGGAAGCTGCTCATCTCCATGGCCAAGACCAGCAGCATTAGTCAAGCAGCCTAATGCCATGAGAATCCAGAGGTCTTCTTCAAAAATCAGTGCATGGCTGATACATTTGGTATAGATGCCTCACCTCAAACATCGCACTGGACAAACAGGAGCCTTGTGCAATCCCTTGGAGCATCCCAAGGAGCCATCCATCACTGAAGGCAGGCAGCATACAAGCTGGCCAAGTGGCACAATAAGCAAATCTCCTCTCTCTGGAGAGGAGCGTTCCCTGCAGTTCCCAGCATACACCCAGGGCTCCATCTGTGGTTGTGCTGAGCCAGGTCTCCCCTGGGCGGGTGTGGGGAGGGAGCCTTGGCTGCATTTTCCTCCCCTGGGGCTGATGTGATATATGAGGCACAGGTGACACTTGGGTCAAGTGAGCACCTGTTCTGCCGAGGCCTCAGGGGAGTCTTACTAACATGAGAAGAATTTATTTTAGCAGCGAGAAACTGCAGGAGATTAGCATGGCACATTCTCTCCCTGGGAGTTGTTAACTGCTGGAATTCACTTCTTCCCTTTGGGATGCTGCAAAGAAGAGAGGAAGAGCTTTATGATTGAAAGCTGGTGTCTGTGTTAGCTTGAAATTTGGATTGCAATAGTCAAGAGATATCCTTGGTCTGCAAACAATGACAACCCCATCTCTGCAGCATGGAAGCTGGAAGACCGAGCCCATTTATATTTTGTCCAGAGGATTTGGGATTTTTGTTAAGACAAGGGATGGCTTCCATACAAATACCATTTGGAAAGCAGGGACTAAAACCATAGTCATGCACGTATACATTCAATATATCTTCTAAGTACCTTTGCCTGCTGCAAGGTTAAAATAAAGGATTATTATTCTTGTCAGGTAATTGAAAATGAGAAGCCCCTTTCCCTATTTCATCTGAGCCTACAAAGTCAGGATGCATACACCATTCCCTACCCACTCAGTCAAAAAAAATAAACCCCATTTCACAGTGAGGGCTAGGAAAGGGTCCTACAGCTCATTAGTCTGGGTTCCGAGGGAAGCTGTGGCCTGTGTTTGTCACCAGCTGATGGTGTTTTCATAGTTCATGTAAAAATTAATTGCTTGTCTTAGTTCAGTTTCCCATGACTGGGTAGGAATTGCACAAACCCAGCCTGGGGTCAGCATCCTTACAAAAAGAGCCATGTCTAGGCTTTAATCCTGGAGATAGGAGACGTGTGCTGGACATCAGTCCCAGGGAGGAGGGTAAATGAAGTATTTGGTCACATCACACTGCAGAGAATTTCTGATCTTTTTGTAGAAACAGTGGGAAAGGGAAGCAAGAGGTAAAAAAAAAAAAAATTTAAAAACCCCTTTTTTCCCCACTTGTCATTAAAATGTTGACTGTAGCTGTTGTTTGAAAATTACTCTGTTTTGACATTTCCTTTAATGTTGTTGCCTTACTCAAAATAGTTTTAATGGTAAAAAAATAAGTGCAATACTTTCCCTGACCCTAAATGGAAGTAATTTTGTTGTTCTGGTTGCATTTTTTTTTTTTACTTTTCAATTTGCTAAGAAAGCTGTTATTCACCAGCCCTACTGGCATCATTTCTCTTCCCTTACTCCCATTGCCTGTACTACTGGCATCAATTCTGCAGATGAACAGAGGATTTCAGTCTTCTAAAGATGCCAATCCCACACCTTTCAGAATTGCCAACTGTACTTTCTATGATAGCAGGGAATTACTGTGCTGGTGCAGGCAGAGCCTGGAGCCCAAGGACAGAGCCAGCAGAAGAATCCAGTCTGGGGAGCCTGGGCTGCTCCATGGAAATCAGTCATGGACAGCTTGTTTTCCACAAGGGCCAGTTGAACACATCCCAGTCTCCCCTGATCCCTAGATATAAGCAAGGATCACAAAAACAGCTCTTCCTCCTCCACAAGAGGACTCAGGATTTGGGCAAAGGACTTTGCTAAAGAGGAGAGGGGCTCACCCAGAGATTAATGGGAGCTTATATCAGCACGTTCCTCCTCTTTGTGGTCACAGACAGGGAAGGTAAAATGATTCTCCCAGTGTGGCCTCTGCCAGCTGAGCATCTGCCTGCCTGGCCAAGTGTGTCTTGCTCAAAGGAGCAGCACCCTCACCTCACCTGTGGCTGCTCTTCTTCAGCAGTGCCCCTCTCTTGGAAATGGTTGGCTCCCACTATGGAATGTAAATCACTTCCAGTGACAGACTCCTCCAGGAAGAGCCACTGTGGACAGAGGAAAGATGACTTTCTGTCCCTGGGATTCCCTCAGCACTAGTCCTCCTGTGGTCCTGACAGAACAAAAATCCCTACATCCTACCCCCCCTCCCCCCAAGACTTTCTCAAGGCCATATAACCCCCATACTTCCATTCACACCCCTAGCCATCCCATTGAAGCAGGGCAGGGCTGGTCGTGGTAATTAAAAGGTAGCAAAGCTCCTCGTCTGCATGAATAGGGGACAAGTCAATACAGTTCAATCTGCAGCTGAATTGACCGCAATCAATTCCTCTCTCTGCCCATCCAAGGCTGCAGATGTAAAGTGCTCACAATCTGATCAATGGTGACCTTGAGAGCAATGAAGAGACACTGCAAACAGGGGGAGTGATGGAGAGGAGCCTTCAGAGCAGGCAGGAATGAAAGGGAAAGCTGAGCTTAACCTTCCAGGCAAAGGTGCAGCCTGGACAGCTGGGGAGAGCCAGCAGCCTGTGCCACATGTGTGCTTGTGCCCTCTGTCATCAGCCCCCCAGGAGGAGCAGCAATTGCTCATCCCCCTGATCAGCTGCATCATGATGAGGAGCAGCATTTACCAAGGAGTACGATGGTTCTTGCACAAAAGATTTTTGGAGTGATACTGACAAGATATCACTATTCCCTATCAACCTCCTCCATCCTGCAGGGAGGTCAGGATGAGGAAATCAGAGAGTCATGGAATGGACTGGGTTGAAAGGGACAGCTCCCACTAGCCCAGGCTGTTAGTGAAAGGTTTCTCCCTGCTCGTGGCAGGGGGTTGGAGCTGGATGATCCTTAAAGTCCTCAAAAACAGATGGTACAAAGCATCCAATGCACCCCAGCATCTCCACTTGGCCTTAGGACATCTGTCCACCACAGGTAACACCTGCAAAGTTGTCTGAAGACATAAATCAAGACTGTGTTTTAGCACTTTCCTCTTCTGACCAGCTTCAACCCAATCACCAGTAATGAATTAATAATTAATCAATCATTCCCTGATTTCATTTTCAGCCTGCAAGATGGAAAAAAAAAAAAAAAAAAAAAGAAATGGGATCTTAAAATAATGCTCTGCAATGGGTTGTGTCTGTCTCTGGCAAATGCAATTTAACTGCCTTAATAAAATGCTAATTGGTAGAAAATATATATAAAAACCATCCTGAATACTCCTCTAATTGAATTTCCTTTTTCTGGATCTACAAAGCAAAATGCTCAGTGCAGAAAGAACAGTAAACAGACTCAAAGGCTGTCCTTTCTGAAACGGGATAAAATCACAAAGCGCTGCACAAGGGTTCATTTGGAATAGCACCATTGTTGTTCCTAATTGTGTGTGTGTGGTGTCTGCATGTGGCAGAGCTAAAGAAAAAATGATGTTTATAAAGAGCTGCTCCTTTGCCTGATGGACTGGAGGCGCTGATCCGACAATTAAAGCATCATCTCAGTAACAGCCATAAATAAACAGCAGCATTTGAACAGCCTGGCAATAAAGATGGCATTAAAAGGAGAACAAAATGAGAGGCAGCACCAAATGGGAAGGGGTGAAGTGGAAGTCACATTGATCCACTCTGTCTGTCTCACTGAGGAGGTAGAAACAATGAGATGAATGAGCATCGGGGACCACCAGTGCTCCCCAAAGCTGCTACAAAGGAAGAGTAGCACAGGCTTCTAGCTAGGGGTGATAGGTGTGACTTCTAGTAAGAAAGAGTGAAAAAGAGTATAAAGTGGGCACAATCAGGGCTGTTTAGAAAACTCCCATAGAAGCTTGTACAAGAAAGCACTGGCTTGTCAAAATCCCATCTTCTTGCAGGCCGGGGTCAGCTCTGACCCTTCTTCTACAATTTACAAGTTTTGAATTGTCAGAAGTGTGACACTATCAGAGTGTCAAGTTCCCAATTTCAAGTTGTAATGACTTTTCATATAGAAATTGTAAATCACTGCACTATAAGAGTTTAAGGGGGGAAAAAAAACCTAACCCAAATCACTCCATTTCAAACACAAAATGCCAACTGACCTGACAAAGATACCGGCCACTCCCCACAAATTACTATCCTCATATTTCGGCAGTTAAAAGTTTTTGTCCTCTTTTGAGAGGAAAAAGGTGCTGACGCTCTGAAAACTCCCTCCCCTGACCTGAGAGAGCCACGTCCTCTCTAGAATGGACATCCTTGACTTTGCCACTGGCAAAGCATCACCTGACTCTTCAATGCAGCCTCAGGTTTCTCAAGCAGGACACCAGCAGTGCTGGCAGCCCCAGTCCAGTGGTCCACACAAGCAGTCGATTTCCTGTGCTCTATCAGTATTACTATCTTTAAACCCTCCTAGAGGCTTTAAATGCCTCTGCAAATAGTCCATCCAGCTGAGTATAATTACCTTAATTAAAACCCCACCTCATCCTTCTGACTGGAAAGGTTCATGTGATTGCCTTAATGATCTCCTTAGCAGCAGGCTCAGAATGTCCTTTAGCTCCTCTGCCAGGGAGCTGGGACCTGAATGCATAAGGTGGGGGAACTCACAGAGGTGACTGCTCACGGGGTGAGTTTTGGGGCTGAGGTTTCCAGGGGATGGATGGCTGACAGAGGTCTCCGTTCTCCTCGAAGCATCTGTAATTTCTGGCTGCTTCTTTTCTTGATGAGATGGGAACCTTCCAAACCTTCAAAGTCAGGACTTAGTTGCATCCTGATGCCATGCCAAGGGAAGGGGATGGTATGGTTATCTATGCCTGGCTGAGGACAGATTGGCAGACAGCAAGGGCCATAAGGCAGCAGGAAATGCCTTTCTATGTCTAGAGCAGCCAGGGATGTTTTTTCACCTCTGATCTATAAACAGCAATTCAGTTTTGTCTCTGCTTCCCAAGGAGCCCTTATGGTTCACAGAAAGCAGAGAACAACCACTTTTGATATGCATCCTACTTACCTTCTGTCCTCTTCCCAGGGCTGTGTCTATGCAAAGTTAACCCCTCTCTTCCTCTTGGGGTTTAGGATTCTTCCTTTTGTTTCTTTCAGGGAATTTTCTCCCATTTTTGTTGGTAAGAGACAATAACGACCTGGTACTTAGGAGAGACAGAAGAAGTTGCCAAGCTCAGGGGAGAATGGCACTTGGCTGCACTCCTCTTATCTGAGGGTTTCTCTCAGAGGGGCAGAGATACTGCGAGACCTGGGCTGGGAAAACGGGGCTGGGGCAGCTGCTGGCTCCTCCCTGCTCTCGGCATTCGGAGGGGAAGGAGGCTGCAGTCGCTGTGGGAAGAATTCACCACCGCTGTGGGGTTCTGTCTTTGTTTGTCTTGTTATACATATATATACACTAGTAAAGAACTCTTACTCCTTTTCTCATATCTTTGCCTGAAAGCCCCTTAGTTTCAAAGTTATAATAATTTGGAGGGAAGGGGGGGGTCATATTTTCCATTCCAAGGGAGGCTCCTGCCTTCCTTAGCAGACACCTGTCTTTCAAACCAAGACACTTCCTCCAAGTACTCTCTCTAGCCTCATGAAGTCCAGAAACAGGTCTGATAATACTTGTCCTGGGCATCAGATTGTTCTAAAAAGGCCATTCCTGCTTGTCACTCCCTAATCCTTGTTCTGCTGTTGGGGAAAAATTTAATTGTCAAGCAGGAAGTGTACCTCAGTTTTTGGCTCTTAGAACGAGGCAACAGCAAAGTCTGGCTTGAGTGGATCTGGGAGATGAAATCCTGGCTGCCTCTTCCTCTTCGCTGGGTGTGCAGACACCAGCACTGTTTCTATTTCCTTGCTGCCATGAAAATTGCCTTATTGAATTTTTAAATAAACTGTGCTGGTTGGAATATCTAAAGAGCCTTTGCACAGACCCTGACAGGACTCTTTTTTTTAAATTAAAAAACTTTGCCTCAGGCAAAATGGAAATGTCTTCAGATTTGCAATCAGTGCTCATGTAACATATCTGAAATGCAGTTTATAAGCTGGTGATTTGATGGGATTTGTTTCTGGAGGCGGTAATGGATGGATTTGTGGAACCTGGGAGTCCAGGATGCCATGACACAAAGTGCTAGCAATGACCATACCAAGGCATAAGGGGAGAATAGGAAAGAACAAGAAAAGAACAATCCAGATCTAATTGCTGAATTGCACATGGGAGTCACATTGTCCTCTCCTGCCAACCTCCTCCTCATCTTTGTGTTTAACCCACTGAGATGTCCAGTTTCCTCCGAAATGGAAAACATCTATGAGCTCCAAGAACATCCATCTCTGATAGAGATGGGAAATTAATAATAAATACCTGCTAAATGCTGAATAGGAACTGTCACAGAGAGCCTGTTGAGAAGAAAAAGGCTTGAACTTTGTCCAGAGGGTGCTTTCCCCAGTCACTGATCTGGATCATTTCATTAGCTGAGGTCAAAGGGAAATCCTTCTGGAGGGAGGCCTGGGGAAAGGGGAAAAGCACTGAGTAAAATACTTTCCTCTCTTAACATACAACTACAATGGCCTTAGCTAGGGATTAAATAGATGAGCAAGTCCCTAGTTATGCCTGGGTTAGATAGTCAAGAACATCAGAGGGAAGGAGTGAATAAAGGAAGACAGGACTGTTTATTGAACAGGAGAGGGGCAGAGCTGCCCAGGGGGATGCAGAGAGGCCAGAACTGTGTGTAGAAGGCGATGATTGGGGTGATTTGCCCAGTCCTCATCCAGAACACACGAATACAAATGGTGCAGAGATTCATCAGTCATTGCTCATGCCAGGCTTAGACAAGTGGGAAAGCCACAGATCATTGTGCAGAGCTGGGCTAGAATCAGCTGCTGCAGGGATATCTGCTCTGAGATGGAGCCCCTTGGCTGCAGCTCTTCTTCCTCTGCACCTCCACACCCAGCTCATTTGTCTCCTTATTCTGGGATATCTCACCTGGAACAAGCACAAAGGGAACATTCACCATACACGTGGACCATAGAGGGCCCAAGTCCTGCAGCACTTGGGGATCACGCTGCTACCAACTATGTGCTGTCCTTGCAGCCTGTAATTCACACCCCAAGATGTCCTACAGCCAATTACCTCATTGTGGCTAATCCAGGGGTAGCACTGATCTCTCCCAGCCCACATGAGTTGAGTGCCAACCTTCTTTCCACATGCCAGCATGTTATGATGACTTTACACATCACTTTATGGCACGTAGCAGCATCCAGCAGGATTTGTGCTAGGAACCATGCAGAGGGACTGCACCCCACCTGAAACCAGTACGAGTTGTGTGGGGTTTGGCTGAGATGGAGTTCATTTCCCCCACAGCAGCCCTCACAATGCTGGGCTGTGTACTGGTAACTGGGAAGGTGCTGGTAACACACTGGTGTGTTGGTTCTGCTGAGCACCAAGGCAGTCTCTCCAACATTTCCCCCGAGCAGCAGGCTGGGGATGGGCAAGATTATGGGAGGGATCACAGCCAGGACAGCTGACCCAAACTGACCAAATGGATATTCCACATTATATGATATCTGCTCAGCAATAAAAGCTTAGAGAAAGGAGAAGAAAGGGAGCATTTGCTATGATATTTGTCTTCCAGAGCATCCTCTACATGTACTTAACCCTCACTTCCCACTGATGGAAAGTAAAGAAAAGATTTATTCTTTTTCTTTGCTGCTGCTAGGGGCGTTTGCCTCAGTTTAATTAAACTGCCTTTACCTTGACATGACTTTTTTAATCTTATTTTCCCCCCTTCTCCACCCTGCTGAGGAGTGGTAGAGAGGCTTGGTGGGCACCTGTTGTCCAGACAAGGTCAGCTTCCCTCAGAGAAGCAGAAGAAAACCAAGCAGGTTAATGTGTCTTTTGGAGGTTGCAGAGCCTACATGTCTGTCTCCAAAGGTTTGCAGCCTCAAGGCAAAATCATTTCTTCACAGCTGAGTTTTGCCTAAGGCTGATGCTTCATCGCTGAACTGAAGCAGAAGGAGGAACAGGCTCATGGGCAGATTGTGCAATGCTGAGGAGGTAGGAAGGATAGAAGTGCTGGGATATCAGGGCTGGGCTGTGGGGCAGGGACAGGAATGTGCTGTAGGGTTGAGAAGCTGCTCCCTGCTCTGGGAAAGGAGGCAGGTCGGTGCAGAGCCGGCCTCCGTGTATTGGGACAGGCCTAGGAAACATTTTGCCTCTCACCCAAAATGGCAGATGATGCTTATCCATCATTATTATGTCACTCTGTGTGGGGATGGCCCAAAGGCTCTGCAGAGGTCAGCGGGCTGATCCATAAAAAGGCACCCCCAAAGATGAGCTCACTTCTTTCACATGGAAAAGGAGTGGGTGAAGTCTTTTAATCTCTGGAGTCAGAAACAGTTTGGAGTTTTGGTAGCTTTAAAGCCCAGTTTTCAGTATACATCATTCTTGTAAATGCAACTGACTCCATCTCTCACTGCCAAGTGCTATTTCAGGGCTGTTCATTCCTCTCTAGGACATGTCCTTAGTAAATACATTGTTTCTTGGTTGTATCCAGAAACAGGTTGTGTCTGAAGAGCAACCCAGTGGCAAAATCCCTTGTGGCTCATTTAAAGATACCATAAGCGGACAAATCCCTTTATTATTACAGAAATTACCTTGAACTATCCATGTCACTCACAACTGGACAAGGTGACCCTGTGGTTGCAGGACCATCCTGAAGTTCAACCCTACGAGATGCTGAGTGTGAGACTCATCTCTGACATCCATGAGAAGTAAGGGCACCCAACACCAGCCTGGATAGGACTTTTTCTGGAGGGAGGAAGAGAGCAAAGGTAAATAGGTGTAAGAGAGAGAGGGACAGAGGGAGTGAAAGGGAGAACAACTACTGGAGAGCTTCATCATATCCCTGTCCAGAAGATATTTCTCCACTGACTATTTAAAGTCAGCCGCAGGCTTGTGGGCTTGGAGAGCTTTTAGCAGATGAAAGAACTCACTCATCAGGCAGAGGTTGTTTTTTTGTTTTTTTGGTTTTTTTTCTCTCCCCAGCTTTCCCGGGTCTGTTTTAAAGCCATTTCAGCAACTGTTGAAAACTGTCAGATGCCTTTGACAGATCAGTACTTTACCGTGGAATCTGCATGGCCTGTTAGCCAATCAAAATGCAAATTTGGGATACATTTAAAACACAAGCCCCCAGTTTGTCTTCCAAAAGCTATTGGAAAGTCATGAAGGCAATTTAGCTGTTCCTGGGACTGCACCTTCTCCTCAGTCTCCATTCTGGCAGAGCTGCTGTGTTTTGCCAGGAGGGAATGTGTGTGTGTGTGTGTGTGTGTGTGCGCGAATGCTACGGGCGTCGTTCCCAGGCTGGGAGCATAAATCTTCCCCTCTGACTGAGTGAGATTTATGGCTCAGCCACAGGGCTCCCAGCACCTCCCAGCACAGCACTGCTCCTTCAGATCGAGACAAGCTCAGGGAGGAGGTTTGGGAAGAGGGATGGACGCCCAGGCTCTCCTGCCCTACTTCTCTTCCCTTCCTTTTCCAGGTGGCAGTGGGGTGACAGTTCAGGGCTGGTGCCAGCAGCTCACCCTGGGCAATAATGAGAGCCATTTAATGGAGGCTGAGTCAACAGGAACATGCTTCCCTTTCAACAAACAAACACTGTTATTCCCCCTCCTTGCTCTTCCCACTAGGAGCTTTCTGCTGAGGGAAACGTGTGGATCAGCATCACAACAGAGGAGCATCTTTGATCGACCTCCTGATGGGGTACAGTTGGCATCGTGGTGACACCAGCTCTTTCTGTCCCTCAGTCCTAACCCTGATCCCTGTTCCCAGTCAGAGCATTATCCATTCATTCCAGTCTGAGAACCCAATCTGAGCCAGCTTAACTAGTTTTCTTTATTTTTCTACCAGAAAATTATTTTTTCCCACTCTTTTTAAACTTACTGAAAGTAAAGGCCTACTTTGTCTGAAAATACCCCTTCCTCCCATAATAATCCTCCAGTTTTGATTTAAAGCCACCTTGCAAAGGTGGCGTGAGAGGTTATGTTTTTAACAAGAACTAGAACCGCTGTACACAAGACAAAAAGCCTGTCCAGCTCATTCTTTAGCTGGAAATGTCATTGTTTCATGCAGACTCATGCATAAAAATTAACCCATACACTTTTTAAATGGGTCTGGGGGGAAAAGGCCAGTTGCCTGCTATCTGCCTGTGGAGTTATGTATTTATATCAGTTGTACTGAACCCACTGCCGTCCCGTTATGAAGCATTTCTTACCCCCAGAGGCCCAAACTTGGGAATCTGCAGATTTTGCCACACAGGACATTCTCTGGCATTACTCAAAGCTAGAAACAATCTTCCAGTGAACTGAGTTCACTCCAAAGAAAATTCTTTCACACTTATCAGATTTAATTAATAAAATGGATAAACCTTTACTGCAAGATTATTTGGAGTGATTTTTAAATGTTCCTCCCCTGAAAATGGTTTGGTTTATGTTTCCCTCATTCCTTTAAGGTCTGGATTCTCCCTTTGCCTGCAGTCTGCCTCTTGTCTGGCTCACTGAAGCAGCCAGATGGTGTAATTTGCAGGTACCTCCACAGCACTTACTTGTCTGACATGCCTGAACTGATTGAAACATGCACAGAAACCTTTGAAACCTCATTGAAGTGGTATGGATAAAGCCCTGGAATGTGATAAATCTGGGAGACAGAGCAGGTACATTCACTCCTGGAGACTGCACAGCACAAAGCTCCAGGGGAAGGAGTTAGTGCCTGAATGGGTGGGCAGGGGATGAGACTGAGGCTTTGTGGGTGCTGTGGATCTTTACAAGACCATTTGGCAGTAAATAATTATGGCCTGGTTGCTCATGTAGTGTCTCCCTGCATTTATATGTAGGTGTGTGTGCTAGTGAGTACATGATTCTAGAATTCTGTGATTCTGTACATTACTCCCCCCATTCTTGTGTGTCTCCATGCTCTGTGTGTGTGGTTGATGTTCATATATTTCATCAAATCACAGAATCACAGAATGGTTTGGGTTGGGAGGGACCTTAAAGACCATCCAGGCCCACCCCCTGCCATGGGCAGGGACACCTCCCACTGTCCCAGGCTGCTCCAAGCCCTGTCCAACCTGGGCATTTCCAGGGATCCAGGGGCAGCCACAGCTTCTCTGGGCACCCTGTGCCAGGGCCTCACCACCCTCACAGGGAGCAATTTTTTAAAAATATTTTCTCTCTTCTTGGGCTTCTCCTGCTTCTTTCTTTAGGAGCGTGTTGTAGGATGCCAGACAGCTCTGGTAAAGGGGTCAGCGAGCTGGATCAGCACTGAGGAGACCAGTGGGTGATGACACTCCTGGGAAGAGCTGCAGCAGAATCTGGGAGTGGAACTTGCTGGGGACACTTATGAAGAGCAGAGAACTGGTCTAAAATGCCTCCTAACCCGAGGACAGTTGGCCCTCAAAATCTGCACCAGTACTTTCCAGGAGAGGACATCTGCTGCCACGGAATAAAACCTCCCCTGGAAATAAGTCCACGAGCAACAATATCTTTGCAGTCAGGGATTTGAGAAAACAAGCAAACACCTGCCAGGGACAGAATTGAATCAAGCATTGATTTAAATATGACAAGAAGAAAAAAAAAGCATTTTATTGATTGACTAAAAGAAAAGATCAAAACACAAAGCCTTGTTGTGCTTCAGCCATAAGCAAGAGGAGATGAGGAAGGGGACAAGAGGTGGGGAAAGAGAAGTGGCTGGCTCATGCACTGAGCCCTGTTGTTGTACAGACAACACCCTGTCAGCACTTTGCAAGAAGGAGCTCCATCTTTCTTTCTTACATGGCCTGACAGCTTTTCAGAAGAGATTTATACAGGGACAGATCGGAATATCTGTCATAGCAAACCGCCATGATCAAGAGAAATGAGGCACTGTGAGCTGGGACCTCACACTTCTTAGGGCACAGGAGAGGCTGTTCAGGGGAGGGGACAACTGTGGGTGCTGCTCCACACCCCAGAGTGGAGGGTCCCTGGGCTACACCAGTGCCAGGAATGTGCTCTGGGATTTATCTGGCCCTGTACAGGTATGTGGAGCTCCCAGGTCTGTGTCCCTGCAGGCTGGAGAGCCTCCCCTTGTGATCAAAGCACAGAGCTTGTCACCTCTAGGGTTCAATTCATCTCTTTCTAAGGCAGACATCTAAAACAAGTCAGATGAATTGTGCTGTGGAATTGCTTGTTTCTCTTTCCCAGTTCCAATGGGAGTTTAGGCAGCTGGCTGGGCTGAGGAGAGCTGTGCTTGGGCTGCTGAAAGAAAGAAGAGACGAATCACAGAACCACAGAATCACACAATGGCTTGGATTGGAAGGGACCTTAAAAGACCATCTCATTTCAACCCCCCTGCCAGGGGCAGGGGTACCTTCCACTGGGCCAGGTTGCTCAAATCCCATCCTTAGTGTGCAGACAGACCATCCCACTGTGTCTGCCCTCATCCTCATGAGCCCATTCCTGGCTTCATCCCCAGAGAATCCCTCATCCATGGCATGTAGGGCAGGAGTGCCCTGGTAGCAGCAGGGCACACATCTCCTGGGAAGGAGGTGCTGGAAGGGTCTGCAAGGTGCAGGGAAGCAGCCATGTATGAAGAGATTTAGACAGCCTCAGAGCAGCCAAACTTAGATATTTTTTTTGCCAAAAGGTTAAAAAGGAAGAGCCAGGGAAGAGATGGCCATTTGCACTGGGCAGTGACTCTGCTTGGCTCGGCCCGAGCCGCTCTGCTGTGACAAAGCCACAGGAGCATTTCACAAGGACAAAGGTTACTGGCTGCTGAACAGCAGAGTATTAACATGGAAATGACAGCAATCCATGTCAGAGTATGAGGCCCATGTAAATATTTCCTAGGCTATCAGCACAGTGTGGAAGCCAGCCTCAGATGTGGGACACAGACCTGCAGGCCCTGGGTGAGGGATTCGCAGCCCACAGTGCTGTGCTGCCGGTCCCACTGGAGCACATCCACTGTAACTGGGAGAAAAAAAGAGGGAAGAAAAAGCAGATTGTGGTTCAGAGCCCTGCTCCCTCGTGCAGCTCCTCCAGACCCCAGCTGCGGTGTAAATTGAGATTCCGCATGGATGCTGCTGCCTGCTTTCACTGCTCATTGGGTGCAATTTACTTGTCTCATCCGATTTACGCCGTGCACTCAGGTCTGGAGCATAAATATCCCAGCTCATAGAACTATGAGAGCTTCTTCTGTCTTGCCTCTCTCACACTGGCTCAGAATCATCATATTCAGAGGAAGTGATTTTAATTTCAGTGATCTTCACTTTCTCACCCAAAGCCCCACTGATTTCTCCGCTGAGGTCTCCAAACCACACAAGTGGAGTTTTCCATTGGATTTCATTTTATCTTCTGATTTGAAGGGTTTAAGTGTGAATTAAGTGATACCTTGGCTTTGAGCACAGCCCCCCTTCCTAGGGGTACCTTTCAGCCTAAATGAACAGTGTGTGTGTGAATTAGGAATGCACTCCCCAAGCATGAATAAATGTTCTCAGGGAGATCCTTAACAACATACAATCTTCCAAGGAACAGGTTGCTTTACTAGGATTAACAACCTGGAGGAGAAGGATTAATATAATTGCTACTCCTAACCAGAGCTGTGGAAAATAATCACAATGAAGTTAAATAAAACATTTGAAAACTGTTAGGGATTTTGGGTGGTATTCTAATTTTTTTTCCATCTTTTAAATGTATTTATTTTGCAAATCTCACAGGAAGTTCCCTAATGTCAAACAGGATGTGCAAACATTCATCTTCTCCTCCCTCTTTTTCAGAAAGGTTCTTAAGCTCAAATCAAACAACAGGATAATTCTAGGGAACAACACCCCAGCTGGCCTTTCCCCAGCTCCGTTTCATGTTTTATTTCATAAGAATAAAATAAGTCTTGTCAGATGAAAGGAAAAGTCCACCTAACCCAGAATTAGAAGTTAAATGGCCAAAAAATTGCCACTAGGAAAAGCTGTGCAAACAGAGTAGCACGTGGCACTATTTCTCTCCTTGTCTTTCTCAGCCTCTGCTGCTCAGCAGCTCAGGGACTGCCAGAGTTAGAGGTGTTATCTTCCAGTTTAATGCCCTTGGTGGATTTTTTTTCTTCCATGAAGTATCTAACAGCTTCCCAAAATGCATGGTTAAGCTGTAAAACTCTACTTTTTTTGTGAATGCCAGAAGTTTACATGAGTTCAAAAAGTAAAGTGTGAAACCACATTACATTTCTACCTTTTGGATGTGCTATCAAGAAACACACCTTGACAGGGAAGTCTCTTCCCAAGAGACATCATGATTTTGATACATTCTTCTTTTTTTTACTTTTTTTTCTTCCCTTTTTAAAATCCATTTCTGGAATAAACATGTTCCACACCAAATCTTGCAAGGAAAGTGTTTTCCTGCAATCAGCAGCCCTCCTTGCAGCACTCTTCCAGCCCATCTGCGAGAGTACTCTATGTGATCAGATCAGATGCACTACAAGTTGTTTGTTCTGCTGCCCAGCAGTGGAACATCAGGAGCCACTGGACCGTGACCAGTCAAATAATTCTGACCAAATACATGGAAATAAACATAATCATCCTTATCACATTAATCACAGTCTCACAGGAAACCTTCACCTGGACTTTAGTGAATTCAGAGCCCATTTCTTCATTATCTCTGATTCCGTGGTGATCCTGGGACGCTGGAGCAGATTTCGCCCTCGTGTAAGAGTCAGTGCAAAAGTCAAAGCATTTCCTGAATGCCACTGGCATGAATCTGCAGGCTGTGCTCTTTGCATTTATCCTCTGCAGAGTGAGGTGGTGGTGAGGTCCTGTAGGATCTGAGGAGCCAGACACCTCCTAGGCCAACCAAAATCCCCAGATCTCTGTTTCTTAAGCTTTTTCCAGCCTACAGGTGTTTTTCTTCTCTGTCAGGCTGCCAAGACTCTGTGCATGCTCCACAAGCACTGAAGAAAAACACCTTCACTTATGCAGGGACATTTTAAACTCCCACCAAACCTTCCCACTCCAGGGAACTTGTTTTAACATTGCTTTTCTCAGTACAGAAACAGCCCTGGGAAGTCCAACTCGCTGCCTTCAAGAGGAAGAGTGAGCCCCCACTTATGCAGCGAGCACCATGGGCTCTTCAAAGCCTTCCCAGTGCCAGGCTGAGTCCCTCTCTTTCCTTCCTAATTTTTGTGCATGTTTTCCAGGAATCTGAACTGCTTTTGAAGCTGAATCTGTTCCAAGTCTCTCTGGGTCAGATTCCCATCCGCCTCTGTGGCTGTTTGGAGCTGACAGTGGGCACCATCCCTCCAACCATGCTTCTGTCCTTCCCTTCAAGCCCCACCACATATTTCAGATATCTTCAGACCCCATAAACAGCCCTTCTGCAAAAGGAGCTGGAACCATTTCAGCCTGGGCTGTGCTGAGAGGAGACAGAGATGCCCCCTCAGGCAGAGTGAAAAGGGCCCAATGAATGCTGTGATGACAGCATAGTAAAATTCCCTGGGCTCTAAATATTTTATTATCATAAAATAAACATAGATCTTCTCATCATGAAATATACATTAAAAAATGTTTAAACATGTTAATTATTAAACCAATATTGATTCATATTGGATGAAGCATTAACGGGTGGAGTTTGGAGGAGGAAAATTGGCAAATGTATTTAATGTCGAAAGAGCGCTTGCCACATATCAATATTCATCAGGTCTAACCACTAATAATCATAACAGTGACAGGCCAGATTTATGGCTCGTCTGCATGAAGGCAAGTCTGTGCAGAGGGACAAACTGAAATATTAAGATGGGAGGCACAAAAATTCAGGTTTTTTTTTTTTTACCTCCAGCTCATCATTGTGATTTTATGGATAAACTGAGGATTTGTGTAAAAGAGTCTGAGCAAACAGAGGGAAGACTCTTGTGAGTTTATTTCAGAGCAAGTTATCAGAAGGATTTAATCATCTGCTCTGATAAGACCTGGGGTAAGGCTGCCTCCTGTGCAGGTGCCACCAGGGTGCACAAGGAGTTAATGGTTGCTCCTGTGCCCTCTCTTTGGACATTTATTCAAAGAATCTTAAATGGATTTTCTGAAAGTCAGAGAGTGGGAAATGCATCATGTGCCACCTTTACCATTTGTAGGGTTGAAGGTGAAGCTTGAGTTGGGGAATTTTATGGTCCAAGTCAGTTATTTTGATTTGGGGTTGTAAATATTCTTCCCACAGGAGAATGCCTTGCTCACTGCATCTGCAGGAATTCTTTTGCAGATTTTTTTCCCACTGGAAGCTCTAGCTTTGATAATACACTTAGATCACAGCACAGATAGAAAGGAAGGGACTGGGAACTGAAATTCCATTAATAGGGGAAACCCGACAAAGGTCCTTAATCTGGTTTCATTTTAAATGCCCATTCCAACCACTCCAGGAGCAGGAATCCTGATGTGAATGCAGTTTGTCCAAGGATATTCTAGGTACTGCTGTCTGGGTCTCGTTTTCATTTCCTTCCCCATCTAGAGTTTTTTCCCCCTGATTTATTTCAATGTGAACAGGTACGCCAAGACCTCTATCTACAATACTGTGTGATTATGTGAATTTAACAGCATTTTTGCAAGATGATGGAACCTGAGAGAACTTCAGAATTGCAGGGAGTTCCTTTTATTTAAAAATTTTCTTGAGAAGAGAATCTCTTTTCTTGGTCTTTAAACAAAAAAAAAGAACAATGAGGTTCAGTGACTCTGTTCAAGGACTCCAGTTTAAGTTCGTTCAGACTACAATTCAAAAAAGAAATTTGTTTTCTTAACAACCTCCTCTGCAAATGCAGTGTGGTAGCAGAGAGTTAACAGGTGTGACCAATGGGTAAAGCTTTGTAAAGGCAAGGCCTGGTAAAATCGTGGCTCTGGCCTGTTACTCAGCCTAAGTAGAAATGGACTGGGGGAGAATGACTCAGCCAGAATAGAGGAAGTGAGGAATTCTGCATGAACTCCTCATGCCTGCACCGTGGTGTGTGGTGGTTGGTTAAATTTGGTTTGTTGTGCCTTAAAATGATGTAAACTAACAACCAACTAACGGCATAAAAAGGCAGGGTTTTTTGTAAATAAAATTCCTCCTTTGCACCTGCCTGGGGACTCCTTGTTGCTCCACAGTGTTACAAACAGGTGCTCTGTCTTGCATGCCAAGCCAATTTAATACTTTTTATTATTGTGTCTCTTTGCAGGACTGGTACAAGTTACAAGAGCAAACACATAGAAACCTTCTCCTGAGGTGAGGGAGGGTCACACAACTACTGATGGACAGAGTCATGCCAAGAAAAGTTAAATAGGTTTTCCCCTTGCTGGAACTTGGTTTCAATGTCAGGGCTGGTACCTGAGCAAGCTGCTGGTGCATCCTGCAGATACAGAAGTGTGTAAGGTGCTGCACAGAAGACAAGGATGAGAGGAAAAGGATCAGATGAACCATTCCACTGACCAAAACCAGGCCTGGAACAGAGATCCTTAGGCCTTTCATGTCCTCTCCTTTACCCACCAGCCTTTCTTGCCTTCAGAATAGATTTGGAATTCCTTTTTTCTCACCCCAGAATACATGCCAGTACAACAGCAAATGTCAACCTTTTTCTTTGGGACAAGACATTCAAACACCAAAACCTTTAACATCTGGCAGCTGTAGTTTTCTGTTGAACAACAGCTTTGCTGTCAGTGTTTATCTGCTGGAGAAATGCTTCTGAGCCTATGCATGGAGATGATACACTAAATTGTCCATTTAATTTCCACTTACTGGGAGACTCAGCATACATTACAGAATATTTGACTATTAAAAGCATGTTTATGGACTCCAATATTGCTATCAGTGGTATGTGACTAATACAGAATAAAGTGCATTTTGTCATGATCAGTTGATTTCGGAGTAATCTGTCACTGGCAAGTATTAATCTGGGGGTTCTCTTCCTAATGCAGCTCCAAAAGATGTGCCTGGAGGGATTCCTGCTCTGGTTGTGTCTTGCATAACATCCTGGCACAACGTCCTTGCATGAAACTCATCCTGAGTGGAGTGAAAGCCAAATTAACCTTTAAAAGGTGTATATTGGCCTGATTTCCTAACAAAATCATGTTCTTTGAATGTACAAAGTAATGAGAATTCCTTTATCCATCTACTCCACCACACAGTCCTATCCAAAAACTTTTGTACTGATTGATCACTTGTAATCAAATGTGATACAGAGATTAACAGCCTCAGAAATATTAAGTTCTCACAAGTTTCATGAAGAAGCTGGTTCTGTTGGAGCTCCTAAGTAATTGCACACTCAGGGATTCAAACACAGGATACCTGTGCATGGAAAGCACTGGAAAACATCCATTTCTTAAAATCAAAGTTGCTACAGTAACAAACACTGATTTAAGTAAAATTTCAATGGAAGGCAGCCATTTAGTTTGTGATAATAGGATATTTTATTTCTTTCAGTCTTATAGAATTTTCTTGCCCTTAATGTATATTATAATTCTCATACACATAAAAAACCCCAAACAACAAAAATCAAACAAGTGTGTGTGTTGTGGGAAGACTGTTGGAGGTTCATAAAATGCTATTTTCTTCAGAATTTTCACATCATAAGTCATGGGGAACTGTTGGAGTTTGGGGGGAAAAAAAGTTCAAAACCTGGAATATGTGCTGAAAGACAAATTCCAAATTTTAACCACAGCATTAACAATTCCTCCAGAGTGAAAGGCCCAGCTAACCAGCAGCTGTATCCAGAGAAACTTCCAGTCAAAAAGCTCTCCTGTACCCAACTCTGCTGACCAGAACAACAAGCAACTAAATCTTCATTAATTACTGGCCTCCTGTACCCATAGGACACCCCCAGAGATGCTTCTCCAAGGGCAGCAGTCAGAACCCCCGGCCCTCAGGCAGAAAGCAGACCAGGTGCTGTGGCTCTCCTTGCCTTTGTCTTTGGTTCCCCAATGCTCATGTTCCCCCCAGGCTTCGTGCCTTGGCTGCCAACAGCAGCAATGTCCCTGTAGGTGATGTGACAAGACCTCTCTTGCTTTGCAATGCTCCTCCTCTAACACCTCCTGGATGTCATTGCAGTTACTTGAGCATTTCCCCTCTCTCAGATCAGCACCTTATCTAATCCAGGAGAACCAAACTCGCTGTCTCCATGACCTGCACATCAGCAAAGATGCTCTGGGATCACGGGAAGCATTCAGAGAGAGAGCTCAGTGCTAGGGAAGCCCAAGCCAACCACTTTGGATTATTGTTTAGGGAATCTGGTGAAACCAGTTGATGTTGTACAACAAATTAAGGGCTGGACTTGTTCACATTGGATTTTTCCAGAGGATTGGGACCCCTAGGACTCAGCTTCCACTGGCTGTCCTGTTTGGTGGTGACAAATCCTTTCATGTGATCTCAAAGCACAGCACAGAGTGGTACAGGCTGTGCCAGAGCCTGGGCAGCAGTGAGTGTGCTATGTGCCTGATCCCGGCTGCAATCGCTGCAAAAATGAGCCCTAACAGGCACCATTCACATGCCAGGCTCTCTCCTGAGCTGGGAAATAATGACTTGGGACTCACTTTGCAAATGCAGCTGCCTCCTGGGCCTAACAGCCACACATTGTGTGGGGCACAATTAGGAGGTCATAGAAATGCTGTCACTGATAGGTTTCTGGCTGCCTCTGGAAAATGTTCTCAACACATGGCTAATAAGTAGGTTTCTTTGATACCACTTTGGTAGTTAGGGACAGCAGGAGGAAAACAAGCAGAAGACCAAGCTCCATGCTATTATCCTTTTTAACTTTGCTTAGCAAATGATTCTGAAGTGCTCAACACCATCACTCCCCCTTTTAAGCATAGGTTTTTCCACTCCTGTTCCTCTAGTAGGGTCTAATTTTAAGGGAGCACTTTGGGATTTTAATAACAGAATTATACACTTTGCCCACAGGTCTTTAATCTCTCGATGTTTATCCCATCAGCTGTGTCTCTGGTGAGCCTTTATCCTGGGATGTTTGTCTATTAAATTAACAGTATTTCAGAAGAAGATAAGCCATTTGCAAGCATTAAATCACAAGGCAGCAGCATCCACTTAGTTCTCTGGTTGTTGCATCACTCAGTACATTATATACTGTTCTATATACTCAGTATATCACCAAGTTCTTCATCTTCCCTGCCACCCCCACCCTCCACCCCCACGCTGTCTGCAAAATGCACAAGCCTCTCTGAGGCAGGCGAATCCAAAGAGAAGGAGACAGATGAGATCTGTGCAAGCAGCAAAGTGGGAAGGTTTGGAGGGTTTGGAGGCACTGCTGGATTTTGGCTGGGTTGCCTGTGGAGAAGAGGGTAGAGCAGAGCCCTCGACGTCTGAGCACCTCAGAGTGTGCCAAAAGCAGTGACTAACCTTGCCCAGCAAAGAGCAGAGTCCCAGGGAACGCAGCAAACAGGGGCTGCCCACCCACTGCTGGAGTGAAACCACCCCAGGATGGAGGCGGCCCACGCTGAGCAGCGCATGGAGAAGTTCCGTGGTGCTGCATGACCAGGAGGAGATGGATATATCACACAGTGAAGGAGGAGAGTTAGTTGGAAGGTGGCCAAGAAAATGGAAGTCATAATTCTGTTTATGCACAAAGCAGAAATGAGAGTGTGCGTCTTGAATGGCTTTGTCTGTCTTAATTCTTGGCCTTAATTGAAGGGGTCCTTCCTCAAGAAAGAGACCTGCAGCGGATGTTTGGAGATATTGTCAGAGCTCGGTGCACTGTAACAGAATCATCAGCACTGAGAAATGTTCATTTTTCTCCTTGGATTGTGACCATCCAGCAAATGGAGTGGGTTCAGTTTCATTTAAAAGCTGAGAAGTGCCAGGTTCCTGCAGAAAGCAGGCATGGTGCATCTGCAAGCAGATGGGAAACATCTCCATGTAAGCATTTATGAGACACCTAACATAGTTTTCCTCTCACAAAAAGAAGCAAACAGATGAAAATCTAAATGTTAAGGGCAGTGTGAACCAAAAATTCAGGGGAAAAACTCAGAACATGTTGTACAATGCAATCTGTTGCAATGACTTCTCTTTTATCTCCCCATTCTCTTCTTGCTTCCTACCCTTCTTGCTACCACCTTTTACAATATAACCATGCAGACATATAATTTTTGATATCAAAACTCTCTTTGAACCAAATCAGACTAGAAACAGCAAATTCCAGCCATACTCCACAATATAACACCCTGGGAATTTTGTCTTCCTGCCCTCCTTGAATTAGCAAATTTAAAAAAAAAAATCAAAATGAAAAATTACTGGGGTTTTTTCAGGTGCATGCCCTTTTTTCTGCATCCAGGTGCCACATCTTGGCTAGTCACTCTCTTGATTTGACAGACTTTAAATCCCACAGGCTTCAGCAAGGCACTTGGCCCACCTTTTCCCCTGGAGAGGGGAGGATATTTGGGTTCCTCTGGTTATCTACATGTTAAGGGAGGTGCCTGAGGTCATGATAATCCCTTCCAGCTCTCTGACAGCTGGGCTGTGACACCCTAGACACAGTGGATAACACAGACTGACGTGCTGCCCTACCTGGAAAACAGGGTATGAGAAGTGCTAAGAGTAGAATCATAGAATTATTTAGGTTGGGAAAGACCTCTGAGATCATCTAATCCAATTAACAGATAGAGCAGTGTGCCGGTTTGGCCAAATTTAGAAATATATCCTCTGAGAGAAGGCAGGTTACAACCACCCCTCCCCCACCAGGTTCGGGAAAAAAACGTTTTCCTCGAAGGAAAGTGAAAGAGATAAAAACTATTTGTTTAACAAACACACAGGGGAAAAAACTGATAGTAATGCTAAATAATGAAACCTCTTGCTGTAGAGAGAAAATCTGGGAAAATTTCAGAGTCCTTCCGTAGATCTCTCTCCCCCTCCTTGGAGCTGGGACGGGGTGGTGGGCCCACCTCCAGGGCCAAGGCCTCGGTGGAAAATCCTCCCAATGTATTCTGATGTTGAAACAGTCCAGCAGAGAAAAAAGGAAGAAAACAAAGTCCCAGGAAAACAAAAGTTCAACTCTCCATCTCTCTCTGGAGAAAAAGAAAACCAAAAACTGGCTGGAAAGCAAGCAAGCCCGGGTGCTTCCCTCCGCTCTCGCTCTCCTGCCTCAGCTGAACGCAGAGAGCCGCTTCTATCTCTGTGTGACCTTGGAACATGAAAACAAACTGCTTTGAGGAAGTTTTGCTCAGTTTTTAATTCCCCCTCTCAGGCTCAGTTTAAAGGCATAGAAAGGCACAAAATTAATTCCTGGGCATAGGGCAGTGATATGGGATACACATCATAAAGTCACCCCAAGACAAGCAGCCAGATCCTTTTACCTGGCTAGGGAGAAGTATGAAATGCAGAGTATATTTACATTTTTGATCCAATCTGGGGCAAAGCTGACACCTTTCAGCATTGCCCAGAGTTGTTTTGGGTGAGGGACCCTCATTTTCGGATTCCTTCTTTGGGCTCTGGATATTTAGCCTTGTTCTCCTCACTCCAGGTCTATTCTGCAACCACATGCTTTCTAAATCAGCCTCTGCCACTTTGCTTGCTCGTTTGTTTGTCTCTCTTCCTCTCCTGCTTTTTGAAATTTGTCTTTGGATCACATAAATCTTCCTTATGGAAATATTTGTGCACTTGGCACATTTCCAAGGAATGTTTAGACTTTAATAAAGCAATTTTTGTGGGTTTTTTTCTATTTTTCTTTCCAGGGGGAGAAGTTTGTCATTATTCTTTTTTTTTTTAAATGGCTTTCCTCCATGAATCTTGGCAGCTTAGGAGTCCCCTCCAGTAGGATGTATCTGGAAGTAGCTGCTCCCTCTGAGAGCCTTGCTTCCAGAGACTGCCCTCCAGCTCAGTAGCTGCAAGTAGCTGTGAGCAATTTTGCCTGTGCTTAATTGCAACAAGGTCATTTCCTCCAATTTTTAAGTTTTTCATTTTCAGGCAAAACCAGAGATGAATGCTCATGTGTCCTCCTCGAAAACCCTTTTATATTAAGTGTTAAGAAAATATTCTCTTCCACTGCTGACAGTTTCCCCTTAGAAGACTGGAGAAGATCCAGATGCTGCTGGAAACATTGGGTGATGTAGTCAGCAGAAGAAAGACTCTTGGTTTGGCTGATTGATAAAGCTCTGCTTCTGCCCAAGAGTAAATGCAGAACTCATTGCTTATTCCCTCTTTCTCTTGGTAAATTTAGAAATCTTTCAAGCTGGGTTAATTTTAGTTTTAGGAATTATATTGCCACAAAGGAACACAACCGGTATTTCAAGTCAATCCAACTTGTCCAAAGGAGGCTCAGCCCTGATAGTGCAACACCCAAAGGGTGTTCCCCAGTCTGGCCTTCAAACTCTCAGGATTCCACAATCTTCCTGGGCTATTTTTTCCAGCACTTGATTCTCGGTAGTGTCAGAAGGTCAATCTAAATATCCTCTATAACACAGGTTTGTCTTTGAGCCACTCCAAAATTAAACTGCCTCAAGTTTAGAAGAGCACGGAGGAACCTCAGATCCTCGATCTTCTGGCAGCACCAGCTGTCAGCCCACAGAAACCTTTGCAGGGATAGGAATAGCCTCAGTGCTATTCCAAAATTCTTAGAAAAAGCTTTTCCCAGGAAACCGAGTGAGTGCTTTTCCATGCTCCACCATCTGCGCTTGCTGGAGACCTGCTTGGCTCCTGGCATCCCACAAATATATCAATAGGAGACAAAACCATTAAGAAACCAGCAGAGATCACTTCAAAATGCAAACAAAGCGGAATAATGAGACACTTCAGGCCACATTCTGAACTGCTGTAAATCAGTGAAACTCACGGATTTCAACCCAACTCTGTCAGTCTGCTCCAACTGAGGATTTGGTTCTTCATCATTAACTCCTCCAGCATTGCACAGCCAGCTTTTGGAGGCTTTGAATGACTTCCTGCTTGGAGTTTACAGCTGTTCCAGCAAGGCCTTTGCTTTATCCCTTAAATTTGTCATTGGCCTGTGTAAACAAAAAGAACAAAACAAAAAGGACTGGGAAAACAGAAACCCAAACAGATGCACTCACTTTTCCTCCACTTCAGGCAGACTTTAGGTAAGAAGCATTGCTAAAGTGGGGATCTACTGGGACAGGTTTCCTGGTTAGGATAAAGATGTTGGTTGAGACCTAAGGCTGGAAGAATCTTGGTTCAGATTAATGAAAAAATAAAATAAGACTCTAACTTCTACCCAAGAGTCTTCTTTTTCATTAAAATAACATTTCATTCTCCATTTCAGTGTTTTCCAATCATTCTGAATCCTTCTGGAATCAGATGCAGATGTTCTGAAATACCAGCAACGAAGCTAATTTCCGAAGGATAAAGGAAGAAAAAATAATGAGAATTAGGAAGAGAACCTGCTCTGCTGATATTGTCCATCCATTTTGAAAAATTATTAGGGAATAGAAGTTCAAAAAAGCCTCAGGTACCCCACAGGAGGAGCTGAGTCCTCACCCAACCACAGCCTTTGTGCAGCTTGATCCCAGCTGGCAAACTTCACGTTGTAGTTGAGCCTGGACCACATAGGGCCTTTTTTGCCCTTCAGACTGATTTTCAACATTAGGGAGAAGGATTAAGACTCACAGACATGGTTGGATGGTTGGAAGAATTTTCAAAAATACATGTGGAAGTTAAATAAATAGGGAAATAAGTGGTCCAAATGTTTTTCGATTCTTCAAGCCCTCCTGTGAACCACTAAAGACATTATTTTCTTTTTCTTTACCACATGAAATCTTTTGTAAAGCTGACTTGACCACACCAAGGGTCACACAGCAGTTAAGAATTAAACCCCCAGACACTCAGATCAGAAAAAAAAAAATACATCCTAAAATGCTTTTTACTGATTTTGCTTCTAGTAATAGCACAGACACAATAAAAGGTTTTCACTGGGTGGAAGCCAACCAGGATCAATCTTCTGACTAGTAGCAGCAGCCTCAGAACTCTACCCCCCAAAGCTAATGAAAAGGCAACTTCCCTGTGTTTTTGGAAAGAACACCTTGTGCTCTGCCACTATCTCAGCTGGTGGCCTGTAAACCCTGCACAGGAGTTGGTTCTGCCATTTCTGGTACTCATCCTGTTGTCTTCAATACAGAGCTTGTCAGGACAATAAAATATATAGATTTTCTGTCCTGTGGGTCAGCTTTATACACCTTTTTCCATAGGTAACTTTGGAATGTAGACTTTTGAGGAGCAGGCAGATGACTGTGTACATGGGGCAACTTTCACAGCACCTGGCCTGCTGGAGCCTGATGGGCTCCATCTATCTGTTAATGGTAAAAGGATTCTAGCACATGAATTGGTGGAACTTATTGAGAGGGCTTTAAACCAGGTTCGAAGGGCGAAGGGGATGCAGCTAGGCAACTGCTCCCACAAAAGGACAAAAAGCAGGGAAGAAGAAATTTGATGGGAACAACCCCCCCCATGCCCCCCACCAGGGCAAACATAAACTGTTCTGCTCATGTGATGGAGGAAATGAGCCATGTTTCAGGTGTCTAAAGGGGGATTTGGACCACAAAATTACAGAACACTTGGTGACATTAAGATGGGATCTCTTTTACTCCAGACATGTTGCTCAAAGTGTCCATGAGTCGCTTTAAATACTCCAGGATACATGCTCTATTTTACTTTTGATCTTTTAAAACTCAGCTGGACATATTAACTCATGCCTAGGTTTTGTTGCCCATGTGTAGGGTTGAACACTGTTCTTTTATCTTTCAAACATGTACCCAAAGAAAACACTCAGTTATTTTCTAGTACCTGTTCCTGAATTGGAAAATTCTGGGCCACAAAGCAGCGCCACTCCTCATGTCCCAGACGGGGTCTGCTATTATTGTGTGGTATTAACAAAATGATAAAAACATGTTCCATTTCTGGACTTGTGCAGTGATCCCACATCAGTGATACAGCAGAGAGAGACAACTTGGTATCTGAGGCAAGACCAAAATTCAAGATGTTCTTGTTGGAGGAACAGCCTAAATCCAAACTGAGTTTTCAGCATTGCATCCAGATCAGGGAAAAATTACCCTGGAAATTTCACTGTATCCAGACAGCCTTCCTTTATGAGTGTTCCCTATTTGTAGCTGTCAGATACATTTAAAACATTACATCAGGCAGTATCATCTCATAATAATCTGCTGCTTCTTTCTTTCAGCAGCAAAAGAATGAAACACGTAAAGAACAAGCATGAAACCGTAAAACAAATACTACTAGTAATAGTAATAATATTCTTATTAATTATTGTAATAGAACTCCATATAGGAACCCTTCCATGACCTTGTTTTAGGCCATGCTCAAGGTGAGAAAGCAGGTGGCAAAATCAATTTCCATCTTAACAAATTTGCCCATTCCCTGTTTGCAGCACACATCAACCTGGCCCTTTGATCTGGTACAAGATACTCGGCTTCCCTGGAGAATTTGGGGCCAGATGCTCTAACACAAAGTAGCTCCATTAAATCTCTATTGCCTTCCACAGGGTATCACAAATATAAATTGGCTGAAGATTTTGCTCCTTGAGAGCTGTTGGAGTGGACCAGGGGAAAATTATATGTTTTATCAGGTTTTGCAGCAAAATGCTAAAACAGAAGTAAAAATGGTTTTTCCCCAGGAATGATGACAGCCCTTCAGGCAGCAGGAAAAAAAACCAAACCAGCTGAAGTGTTAAATCCCACAAAAGTTGGTAGTCTTGGGAAGAGTAGGAGGAACCAATGGGTTAGTTTTGATGTCCACACTTGCTCAGAAGTTTGTTTTAATCTGAAAGTTGAGGAGCAAGGTGTTCTGCCTCATGCTTGAGACTGCTGGACTCATTCTCTGTGCAATATATCCATGAGCATCACTGACCTTCCCAGGAAATGAAGTCATGTGGAGATAGAGTCTCCTTGGGAGCAAGGACAGAGTGATTTCCTCTCTCAGGGTGTGAGGGACACACTTCACCACATCCCCCAGCTCCAGAGTCACCAGAAGAGACACTCATGTCCACTTGCTGTTGAGCATCCTGGGGGAACATGGTTCCTCAGACCATTTGAAGGTTTCTTTACCATGATCCCTCATCTTCCCCTCTTCAGCTGTGTTCTCTCTCTCCTGCTTTGCTCATTGCTTCTTCAGACCCGATGTCTCAGGCTGGGATTTATAAAAGCACATTTGACTGGCTTTGCCTGTTCCTTTTCCAAGGGTTGTTCCCATCTGGAGCTCAGTTGTGTGAGGGGAGGGAGGTTCTGAACTCCTGCAGACAGCAGCCTGTGCATCCATACAGCACATCCACAAAGGACCCAGGAGTGCTGCCCGGCTTTCTCTGTATATTCACACGTCAGCATTCCCAGTTTTATCCAGGCAGTTAGGTAGTTTATATCCATGGGTTTGTGCAGCCCACTTAAATCTGCATCTCCCACGTGTTTGCCTCACTTGTGTGCTCATGGAGACACATCTTTTCTTACATCTGCATTAACATGTAGAAGCTTTGTTTTAAAAGTCAGTCTGCTCAGAAGATCTGTGAACCTTTCTGGCTGAATAAACAGCCAGCCCAGCATTGATTTGGTCACATGTGCATCATTCCATGCAGCCTGGGTTGGTTTGCTCACATCCCCACACTGTCACTGCCTGCACTTGGCTGCAGTGCCTGGGATGCGTGGGTTCCGGCCCATCTGCATGGATCACGTCTGTGCGCTGAGCAGTTTTCCAAGTGCAGACAGTGCTGAAATGGCTCAGGGCCAGATCCTCAATGCACCTCCACCAGCTCAAGCACAGCTTTATAGATGTCCTTAAGTGAGCAAGCAGCTCAACCCTTTCTTTCCCTGGAGAGCTCAAGTTTGGCCCATGTTTTTATCCACTAAGGGGACACAGAATCATCGAACCATTTAGGTTGGAAAAGATGTTTCTGATCTTTGAGTCCAACCATTAACCCAGCTCTGCCAGGTCAATGACTAAACCACAGAATCACAGGATCATTAATGTTGGAAAAGACCTCCAAGGTCCTCAAGTCCAATCTTCAACTGAATACTGCCATGCCCACTAAACCTTACCATGAAGTGCCACATCTACTCATTTTCTGAACACTTCCAGGGATGGTGACTCCACCCCTTCCCTGGGCAGCCCCTTCCAATGCTTAACCACTCTTTCAGTGAAGAAATTTTTGCCAGTATCCAACCTGAACCTCTTACAATGTAACTTTAAGCCATTTCCCTTGTACTATCATGAATTGCTTGGAAGAATCATGTCCCCGACAGATCTTTTAAATCCCTCAGGGATGGTGACTTCACCACCGCCCTGGGCAGCTGTGCCAGGGCTGGACAAACATCTGCCAACAGTGGGGCTGGTGTGGTAGTCACAGCAAGGGATCGGGGTGTGGATACAGGCTCTCAGGGATTCCTGTTCCCCTTCAGCTGCCGTGGACGCTGGGCAGAGATATCGGGATGGGCAGCCGAGGGTTCCAGCAGCATTCCCAGCAGGGTGCTGGCTTGTGGACAGGGTGCACAGAGCCATGGCATGTGCTCTAGTGTCCGCTCACCCCTCAGAGTGGGAATGCACTTCCCTCTAGTGGGGAAAAGCTCTGCCGAGCCCGAGATTCTCCGGCAGCTGCGGAATATTTTAATTTAGCTCCGGCAGTCAAGTGTTGTGTATTCAGCGCTGCGGGTCACAGGTGAGCTCCCAGCTGAGGACATCAGAGCCCTGGCGGTGCCGTAGGAGCGCTGGCTCGGTGTCAGCACGTGGGATGGCCGTGTCCTGACTGTAGCTCTGCGTGACATCCCCAGGTGCCACATCAGAGCCGGGGCTGGGCACGGGGATGGGATGTGCCTCTGCATCCCGGCAGCCTCCGCCTTGCCAGCTGCCGGGGCCTCCGAAGAGCACAGATCTCATTCCCTCCAATCAGCCCGAGAAACAAATTCTCGAAACACTGTTTTGATACAGGATTCTGGGATATTTTTGATCTAGGAAGATCAAAACAAGCTTATTGAAAAATTCCATTTCATAATGTCAAAAATGTTTCATTTTGAGAATGTCAGAACACTGCAATCTAAATGTTTAATCGAGTGACATGTATGTGCGGAATATTGCTATTATTTTAATTCAATTTTAGGGTTTTTTTCCCTAATATTTTCCTTAATGTGAAATAAAATCAAATAAGAGGGCAAAAATGTCAAATCAAAATATTTTCTTTTGATTGCCAATTGTTTCAACACTGTAAGTGCCTCTAGGTTTGAAAATATTTTTAAACACATTTTAATCAAACTCTCCTTTGAAAAGAAAATTTTAAGGCACCATAAGCTTGATACAATTCCGTTGTTCTGTTCTTCTCAGCTGGTTCCACGGGTCGTGCCTTTTTATCTGCCTTGAATTAAAATCTCATGTTTCCTGGCTCCCAAATTACTGAGCTTGATAGGCCATCATGTTTGGAAGATTTAATCAGGAGATGAAGAGTCCTCCTTCCCCCGGTTCCTCTGCTGCTTTCAGATGGAGGGAGGTGGGAGTAATGAATGCTGATTGAACCTCTGCTGGGAATGAGTCAAGGAAAGAAAAAAAAAGCAAGCCCCATCACTCCTGTGTGATTCAATTACCTCCAAGAACTTTTATTCTCTTGGGGATTTATTCATATGTTGATGATGAATTCAATTTGTGAGGAAATGGAAGGGACAGGGATGGCATCCGCATGGTGCTGCCGTGACATGGGGACACATCACTGGGAGGGAGTGGGAAAGTCTTCCTTCTGGAGGTGACCAGAGGGCCTCAGGCAGAGGGAAGGGACCAAGGACACTCAATGAACCTGGCCAGAAAGCAGTAACAAGCACAGAGGTGTCAGGGATGCAGGAAACAGAGGGGACCAGCCAGAGAAACAGTGGGAAGGAGACGATGCCAGGGATGTCACTGCCATTTTCAGCTGCACAATTTAATCTCCTGAATGCAAAGCCTGGTCAAAATAATGTCAGATTTGTGTCAAATTTTATGACAAATCAAAACTTAATCCTGGCCTGGAGAAGAGATGAGCAGAGAGACAGGTTCTAATACCTTAATTTAAGAAACAAGACAGAAGTTGTTTTCTTAAATCAGTGTTTTTAGGAATGCTGAGTGATGGATGTGGGGCTCTTCCCCTGCTATTCATTCCAATTTAAACAGAGAGAGAACTGTTTGGAAGAAAAATCTGGTGTCCCTCCCCCTTAAATATCTTCTTTCTGCTAAATAAAATTTTATTGGATTTCTAAAATAGTTTTGTTCGTGTTAATCTCTAGTTTTGTATCATCACAAATTTAAACTGCCAACCCTCTTTAATTATAGAAAAAAAATCCTCTTTTACTCAATCAGTTGAAGAAGGGCTTCTCCTCACAGTCACTGTCCAAACATCATCACTGGGAAATACTCCATCCCCCTTGGTCAGAGCAGGCAGAGCTGATTTCCTGAAATTTTAACACTTGCTTTTGTTATACAGCAGAATTCAAATGCAAAATTACCCCCAGATCAAAATTGTTAAAATATTATCAGGAAGCATAGTGATGTTTGATTTTTATGAACATCTTCAACTCCAACACTGTCAAGCCATTATAATGAAAAGCGAACATCGCAGAAAACATCAAATACTATTTGTTCATTGTTTCAACATAAGCCATGTGTTTAAAGAGTGTGACTTCAACAATATCATCAAAATGATCATTTCTACCACAGCCAAAGAAAAAAATCCCACTTTAACAAAATGAAAAGCAAAACTCCATGTTTCTATTTTCTTCTGCTGGAAATGGGATGGAAATTGAAACATTACTCAGGCACGCTTTTGTTTTGATAGGATTATCTTTTTGGTTTAATGGAACAATGGGGAAAACCAGGGTTTGTTCTAATCATAGACTAAACCTGTTCTCTTAAACCTCCAATAATCCTGCTGGAGGTTATGCACAGGGGATAGGGGAGGTGGTGGAAGGAGGGAGGGATGAAGCAGCAGAGAGCAGGATCCCACAGAGAGGGGGCCTGAACTCTGTGCCTGGCTTATTATTTCCTTTACCTTATTTGCTTGACTCTAATGAATGTTTAAAGACAGAAATGCTGGCTAAACAATTTTTCAGATCTTTGATGAGTATTTGGACTCCAAGGCTGTCCATAAATGGAATGGGGAGGCCCCTCTTTAGCTCTGTCTCTGCTGAGTGCTCACCCCAGCAGCTGGAAGGGAGCAGCCCTCACCTGCCCCACTGTCTCTTCCAGCCACAGAGTTTGCTTGTTGTTCTCTAACTTGTTGAATTCAATCAAAGCAAAGACTTACAAATATTTTATTGTGCATTTTTGTGAGTAAGTTTCTTCCTTGGAAAATAGGTTGGCTTAGGGAAGAGGGACCAAGGTGATGAGCTGAGTGAACAGGGAGTGAACAGTGTGAGGACCAATGAATGTGGTTCAATTTACACAGGAAAAATGGAACAGAACAAACTTGACCTTAAAACAACTCCTTTAAAAACGTGATGTTTCAGCAGTGGAAAAGTAAAGCTTTCTGGATACAATCAAGAAAATGGTGTTGAGCTGAAGAAACACCATTTGGGGGAGCAGAAATCTTGTCCTCTCAGAGTGGCAAGAAAATGTTTCAGGTCACTAGTGGTGGATTGGGACAACTCAGCTTTGCCAAGATCATCTACATTTTTAAGTTCAACATAGTGCCAAATTGCAAGAAAATAACAAGTGTTTGAAAATTCTCTGTGGAGCTAAGGCACTAAAAAACCCAAAGAAAAACCCCCACAAATGTAAATAACATATCTGAGGTTGGATGGATGGATTATTTTCATAAAAAAGCTTTGTTTCTATTCTTCAATCAGCAAAACTGTAGAAGGAGGAGATGAAGAAGGAGGAAGAAGAAGAAGAAGAACAACAACAACAACAACAACAAGAATGTACAGTACATAATATTTATAATATAATAATAATGCAATTCAAATTGGCAAGGTTTTCCCAAACTCTAACATAAATGTGACACAGTGAAAACACTGAAGGAGCTGGTTCAACATGGTTAAATTCTCCCAATTTTCCCATAGTAGGTTCTGTTTCCAAAACAACACTTTATCAAGGAAACTTAACTTCAGAGAAAGTTTCAACTTAAAGCAAGATTCAGCAAAGCCTGGGTTTGCCCTACTCAGCCTGGATGAGAAATAAGGAGGCACCATCTGACTAAGGTCACCTGATGCTTCAGGATTGTATCCCAAGGAGCTCAGGAGCACCACGCTCAGCCCTTCAGAGGCTATTTGGGAGAAGCACACCGTGGGGAAGCACATTTCTTTTTCAAATGACCAGCTCAAGGCCAAAATCAAAGAGTTGTGACCAGCAGGTGAAAGCTGGATGAGGTGACAAAGGAGCCAGCATGAAAGGTGAGAAGAGAATCTTAAAGAGTGTAGGGGGAAAACAATTTTAAAAAAACAAAAAACACCTCCCAAAATTTGAAAGGCAGATTGAAATTAGTGTGAAAGAAAGAAAAAAGACCAGCTTGCCCTGGCTGGCCCATGCATGTTGTCAGTGCTGGGAGACTGATCCCTGCATCCCTGTCTCTGAAAAGGCAAATCCTGTCCCTCATTAAAGTCCCAAGTGCCCAAAGAAGACTTTGATGACAGCAAAGTCTTCACAAGTTTTTTTTTATTTATTTATTATTATTTCAAATGAAGGAAACATCTATAAAGGCAAAACTTTATTTTATTACTGCTCTTGCTATTATTATCTTCTTTTGGTTAGGTTTGTTGTTCTCCAGAGGGTTTTTATTAGCATTGTTATTATGCACAAACAGAACTGCCAAGGGAGAGTGTGAGCAATTCTCTCAGAACTGCAGATGAAAGTAATGGGCTTCTTAAAGACTTTATTTACATTATTGAACACAGGGAGAACAGACAGTGCCAGGCAGACATGTCCACATTTTAAAAGGACAGCTTGCCTACTCCTTCAATATTAACCAGAGGACTCTCAGATCACTTATGGCTGAGATGTCTTCCCCTGGCACCTTCAGGGATGGAGAACAGGTCATTCCCACCTGGATCCCAGGGCAGAAGCAGCTCTTCAACTCTTTTGCATGGGCAGGCCTTGTCACTGAAATTTTCTGGGTCTCAATTTCAGTATCAGTAGCTTTCCTGGAGGTCAGGACAGGGAAAAGGGGTTGTATATGACTTGCTTCCTTTTTTTCTTCAGTTTTCCACCTCTTCCTCCATCCTTTCTCAGCTTTGAAACATGAAGCTGAAATTTTAAATTCCAAAAGTGCTGTGAAATTTTCAATCTCAGAATGATTGTCAAAGACAATCCTAAGACTCCTGCAACCCCCACAAATGCAGAAAAATTCATAAACTTGTCATCAGAAATTTTCTGAGTCTGATTTGTCCTAATCTGGAATCATGGCATTTAAATTCCATTTTAAGTGGTTTCAGCTAGCTCTGTGAACTCTATTGTGAATACCTGTGTAGTGCCTGAAACAGGAGATTTAAAAGCACTTCAGGAAAGTTAATGAATTGTGCTTGCTGAGAACTGTGTCAGGAAGCACAGTGTTATAATTTATATTCTTCAGATAACGAAACCAAGTCCTGGCTTGGTTAAAATTCTTCTTCAAGGCTATGCTTTGAACCTGTAGCAGAAGAAGGAACAGATTTTGATGTCCAAAGAGCAACCTGTTCTAGTGGAAGGCACTCCTGCCAGTGGCAGGGGAGTTGAACTGGATGATCTTTAAGGTCCCATCCAACCAAACCTTCCATGATTTCTATGTCCTGACCATGGTCAACTTTTTCTTGCTAATCTTGAAGCAAAAGTGCTACTAGATGCAGCAGATATTTTATATTTTAACATCGTCTGCCCATAAATTCTTCTGGATTATCCTCCAGATTTCCCTTGCCCCAAGCTGCTCTTCCTGCAGGTATTACCCGGGACACAACACTCGGAGTCATCACAGGAGAGAAAAGAAAACAGAAAACCAAAAGGCTGCCCTTCTCTGCTATGTGCTGAAATGCTCAGATGATGTCCTGCCTTTTCAGGACATGGCTCAGCACACTGCAGGCTCACAGGCTGACGGAAGATTTTAGGAAAGCCGACATCCAGCCAGGGGCCCCCGCCAAATGCTGCCTTCTGTTGCAGACAGGCTGAGCTCGGTTCTCTCCCACCCTGCTGGTGGTGGTGGCACTGGGGACAGCATGGCCAGATGGCTCCCCTCTGCCAGGGCCCCTGCGCTGGCATTGCTGGTGCTGCACTCAGCTCAGTGCTGGGAGAGGGACACCAGAGCTGGAAATGCAATTACAGTGCACAGAGGGTGAATGGCTGGGTTGACACCGTGGAGCTGATTCCTCCCCGGGGTAAAGCAGCCCAGTTCCAGGCTGGTTTCTGTGCACATTATATATTAATAAGTATTTTATATTCAGGATGTATTTGCTGAATTTAGGTACTGCCGAAATATTGCAAGAAGTCATATGACCTGGCCTCCTGGTATGGTGAAAAAAACAACAATAAAAACCCAATAAACCATGTTTTCTCTGCTCACGATTTAGTCTAAGAGCAGCACTCAGCAGACATCAAGAAACTCATTTTACTTCATAGAAATGTACCTGTCTTCCCTACCATAGAAAAGTTCTTTCCTTCTGTGTTTGTTTTCAGATGTTTCTAATAACACTTTTTGGTTGAAAAATAGCAAACTGTCAAAAATGAAAATATTTGCAGTAAAGAGACAGTTTGCATGACTTTTTTTACATGAAGCAGAAACATTATTCCTTTTAAGATTGCCAAAATTTCCATTTTCTCACTTTGAAACAAAACCTTTCTGATTTCCACTTTAAAATTACTTGTCTGTTACAAACTGAAGTAGTTTTTTTTAGAAAAGGCCCAAATCAAAGCATGATATTTCAAAATTATTTAAATTGTCTTTTCCAGAGCTCAGTTTTGTGAACATTTTCACAATTCTGGCTTTTCATTCTGTCTGAGGACGAGATAAGAGAACGTAAAAAAAAGGTTTGCAAGACAAGTAAACCTTTTTCTCCCTACGCCACTAAAATGCTCTACTTTCTATAATACCAAGTGACTGATTAATCTTTCACACACAGGACAGGAACAGCCTCCTTGGGCTCTCAGGCTTGGAAAGCCAAACCCAATCTTTTTGGAGGTTGGGATGCAGAGAGCTGGACTGCTGCTGCCACCCTCTCCCATGTGGAAACACTGACAGGAAGCAGCTCTGGCTGTAATTGTGTCCTTTTAGTTAATTCTGTCCCATTAAGCTTAAAAAGCACAATCACACCAAATCTTGGCTCTTCCCTTGGTGGCTTAAGGATACTGGAAGCTACATCCAAGGAGAGGAGGTGCTCTGGGTGCAGGTCTCTCTGAATGAGGATGTCAAGGCTCTCCTGCCCACCAGGACCCAACCCCGGCAACCTGTGACTGCTTTTTCTTCCCAGCCAAGACCTTCCTTCACTAGCCCGTGCCCTCAGTGTAGTTCTTTAAGCTTCCTCCTCAGAGTGTGTTTAACACACTCTGCTGGGAGATGTTGTCTTTGCAGCAAGAACAGGTTATTGCAGTCAAAACACAGGGATTTGGTAAAGTGTGGGGAGAACCCTGTAATTCCTCCTTTGTCATTTCCCTGAACTGGACACAGGGCTGATCTCTGTGTGCTGCCTGCTCAAGCCTTCCAAATGAACCACCCATTTATTCTCCCAGTTTAACAGAAAACAATTTCAGGAGCCTGCAGCCTGCTGAAATGTTCCAGACAGGGAATGTGTCAGCCACATCCAGGGCTTGGTTAATTTACAATTTGGGATCCTGGGAAGGATGGACTTTGAGCAGAGCTGTGCCCTGTCCATCAGCCTCCTGGAGCAGCTCCCTCACAGAAGTACCCTCAAGAGATGTTTTAAGTGCTTTCAAAAATAGTCCATGTTCCCCTCTCACTTGTCTCAGCCACTCCATTGGCATCAAAGGAATTGCTCTTGATTTAACCCAGGGAAGTAAAATCAGGCTCTTACAACACCCCACCACATCCTGAGGAAATCCACATCGTGCAAACCTCCCAAGGAGAGCTTCCCTCTGACCAGTGCTCCAGCTGGAACGAGCCTCCCCTCTCCTTGCTGCTGCTCAGCAAATCCAGGAGAGGAAATGCCCAATATTTCCCCACAAGTTAAAATGAGACCTCTCAATTCCCTCTCTAGCCATGAGATTACAATGAAAAACATTATCCAATTATCTCTACGCAAACCTCTTCTACTCCAGCAGCAGTGACTGCCCTTTCCATTCATGGCACAGGGCTGTCTGGGGCAGGGATGAACCCTCTGCCTCTAAAACACACACCTCCCTCTGAGTTTGTGCACGGGACTCACACAGCAGAGCCAGGATTTGGACACAGGTCCTGTGACCCTGATCTAGCAAATCCTGCTGCCTTTGCATCTGCTGGGAAATGTCAGATGTTCTGCAGACTCTCACTCGTCTTCCAACTTGCTCTAAATCAAGGAAGAAAGCAAAGCTTTCAAGGGATTTCCAAAAGCGCATTCCCTGCTCCCACCTCCACCGCCAGCCTCACCAGAGAAAGAAGCACTGCGATGCAGGAGCCACATCTGAGATTGTTAATGAACATGTTTTCTGAAAATAATTATAGGGACTGGCATATCAAAAGCACTTAAAACATCTCATTCTTTTAATTCATTAATTATATCGCAATTACACAATTTTCAGGCACTCACTGGCACTTTGGAAATCAGCCATTCTTGGGAGATAGCTGGGCTAGGAACTGTTGGAAGGGGAGAGGAGAAATATGAGGGAAGGGGTGACTGGAAAAGTCAGGGACTCTGGCAAGGCCAAGTGAGTCTGCACAACAGGTAACCAGAAACTAGTCCAGCTAAAACCCCGTTCCATGACTTCCAGGGATATCTGGTAGCCTTGTACCTACACACTCCTGCAGCTGCCAGTATTGTTATTCCACACATGCTGCTGCAGTGATCTGCTTAGGATGGATTTCTTTCCTGTTCTCACATCAAAGTCCCAGCTCTGCACACCTGAGGAACCTTTTCTGATGCTATTCAATAACATTATTGACTTGGCCTTAGAGGGGACTCAATGGACTGGATGCCCTGGCAGTGAATGTGGACCTTGAGAGGTTATTGCAAAAGCTCAGTGTAGATTCTGCAGAAGCTCCTGAAGATAACTTCTTCTGGTTAAAGCTCCTTGCTCCCCTGTCTCAGTTTGAAAGACAGGTGTCTGCCAAGGAAGGCGAGAACCTCCCTTGGAATGGAAAATGTGACCCCTTTCCCTCCGAATTATTATAACTTTGAAATTAAGGGGCTTTCAGGCAAAGATAAGAGAAAAGGAATAACAGTTCTTTACTAGTATATATACATATAGATAACAAGACAAACAAGCAGCAGCAACAACGGCAGCCCCAACAAACAGAAGCCCAAGCCCAGCGCAGCCTCTCCCGGCCGCAGCCCTTTCCCCTGCGCTGCAGCTCCGCTCGCGGCCGCCAGGGGCGCTGGCGGCTCCCGGCCGGGCAGGGCGGGTGCGGTGATTCCCCCCGCCTGCAGGGGGCGCTGTGGCGCGGGGCCGCCCGTCTCTCTCCACACGGGAATGGCGGGCGCGGGCGGCACAGACACTAAAGGGGTTTCCTTTACAAAGCCCCAGCGGCAGCCGGGCCCGGGGCCCCTCCGGATGGCGAAAGCGGCTGCAGCGGCAACCTCGGGGCGGCGGCTGCAACAGCGGAGGCGAGCAGACGCCAGGGCGGCAAACAAAGCGTAGCAGAAACTCCGCAGCCGTAGCAGGAGCCGCGGGGGATCGGGCAGACACGGGATGTGGAGTTGAGGTGTAGCAAAAACCCCGAAGCAGCAGCAGCAGCAGCAGCAGCAAAGAGCGGGGCTGGGCAGCGGCAGCCGGGCTCCCGCAAGCAGCTGGAGAGGCTCCTGTGGAGTGGGGGGAAGGGGGTGGGGGGTCCTGGGTTTTCCCCTCAGGCCCCCAAGTAGATGGTGAGGGTCCTTTCTAGGGAGATCGGGTGTTAGTAAGGTCCCAGTTCAACGCCCCCTCCTACCAGCAAAGGCTCACCCATGGTAGGGAAGAAGCAGTAAAGGGCTCGACCTGGCGGTAGCAGCAAATTCTCCGCACAGTAGCAGCAACTTGACCTTTCCCCTCTGATCCCCAAGAGCAAGACAGAGGAGCCGAGCCCCGCCCCTGACCCCGCCAGCCGAAATCTCGCAGTATCTCTGCCCTTCCCAGAGAAAGCCTCCCAGCTGAGAGGCTGCAAGCAGCTGCACCCCTTCCCCACTGCTTGGCCTCTTCTTTTTTCTCTTAAGTATCGGTCGTTCCCATCTCTTATGCAACAAATAGGAGAAAATTCCCTGAGAGAAAGGAAAGAAAAAAAAAGGAAAAATCCTAACCTCCAACATGCCCCTACTCACAGGATGTAATACAGGAAAAGGATATTCCAGAGGAGGCCTGGTGTTTCCCAGCTGAGTGACCACTTTATGGAGGCCATTATTCAGAACAGTCATTATCAGTTCCTCCCAAAACTTGGAATAGGCAAGCAAAACGCCTAAAATTATATTTTAGGCTACAACTCAGACTCTCAGTGGACTCAAAGGACTAAGTAAATATTAATAAGCTAAGGAGGGTGTTCAAGGCCAGGCTGGATGGAGCTCTGAGCAGCCTGGCCTATTGGAGATTGTCCCTGCCCATGGCAGGGGGTGGAACAAGATGAGCTTTAAGATTCCTTCTAGCCCAAACCATCCTGTGATTCCCTGGCTCGTCAGAGGAGCAGTGGCCCTGAGAAGTTCACCTTAGCTGCAGAGCAGCCTCACCACAGCTGCATTCCAAATTTTTCATGGATGGGCTTCACTGTGTAATCCCAGCTGGAAGCCTCAAGATGTGTCCCTGCTCTGGGTCAGGATAAAACCTTGCTCTGAAGCCCATGATTTTCATTAATACTCTGCAGCAGGTGCTTGGTGTGGCAGCCAGGAGAGCAGGGAGCATCAAAGAGCAGCCCTGCCTCCCTGCACAGACACAGCCTGGCAGTCCCCAGGGCCACAACCCAGCAGTGACCTCGACTCCTCATCCCAGATGGAATTCAGGACAAAACATCCCCCTTAACATGACAAGCAAGACCTACACAAAGCCTAAATGAGCAGAATTAGCAGGAGGGGCATTTGCATGTGTGGCTTGGTCCCAGAGGGGTTTGGTCAGGCTTGTTAGTTCATATGGAAAACGTAAAAAATGCCCTTTTTGCTGCAGGTGTTCCATCAGGAAAGGCAGATAGCTGGGATGGGAATGTTCTGTACTGTGGCAGTGCATGGGCAGAGCAGGGGAATGCTACAGGCACCAGGATCACTGGTGGCCAGTCTCTGAATATACTGGGAATTTGCATTCCCCATACTTCCCATTTGTTTCATGTGGTTTTCAGAGAAAGGGAAAAATACATGGTGGAGTTGAGAGACTATCTGGCAAGGGCTGATCATTTCTCTCTCTCTCTCTCACTCCTGCTCTCCTGGGATGTTTGGCCTCTCTCTGAATTGACTAATTTTGTATTCACCAACCACTCTGTTGACTGTAGGGAAAAGGAGAAAAAAAAAGAGAAGATTTTAAAAAAAAATAGAAAAGAAAACCATGATAGCAAAACCTGAATGCAGCAAGCAAAGAAAGGGGGAGAAAAAGCTCTGCTTCTATATCATCTTCAAGACAAAAAACCAACAAAACCAGAAGAGAAAAAAGGGTGCTGGGATTTACCAGTAATGAGGACTTGGATCTGCTGGAATTCAAAGCCAATATTTTTCCCCTGGACATCTCAATCTGACCCTGCCTAAGTGGGACATAGCAAGGTGCAGCTATAGGTGTGGTGTGTGGCACACATGTTTAGTCACATTGGCCTCTGCATTTGAAGCCCAAGGTGAATAACCCTAAGGATAAAAATACATGTGTCCGTTCCTCTGGGTTTGTAGCATTAGGACTCATGCTAATTGCTATTTTGGTCTCATTAGCGAAAGAAACATTCACTAAGCATATTCACACTGCAAATGGGATTCATAACAATTTGCTTGAGTCTGAAACCACTTGTACCTCCTCCTGGAGCAGAGCCAACGCCTATATTTAAACCCAGAGGCTGAGGAGAGCTGACATTGAGGCTGCTGTGTTTATTTATAGGCAGCTGTGTGTGTGCCGGGAGCCTCAGCACAGCCAGGGAGCTCACAGGGGTTGTGGAGGGCTCAGTGCCATCATCTCCCCATGGTTTTGGGACACTGGGGATGCACCTGTGCCTGGTTGGAGGGGCAGTCTGGGTGTCTATGAGGCGTGGGGGTCTGTTCTGGATAGTAGGGGTGCATGGATGGCAGATCCAGAGCCAAGCAGCTGCATTTTCTGCATATGATGGAGGGGGGCACAGGAATGCACAAGAATGCACTTGTAGAATCCCCTGGGATCTGCATTGCTGGGGTGCACCCAGCCAGGCAGCTCCATATGGGAGGTGCCAACATCTGCCCAGACACCGAGCAGGAGCAGTGACACAGCACCCAGGGGTGGGGAGAGCTGCCAGGGCAGAAGGAGTCATCTCCAAAGCTCTGCTTTCAGGTGTGAAAGCTCCCCAAGAGCAGCAGAACACCTGCGAGAGCAAAATCCCTGCACTCTCCCCTCACCGCCCGCGTGCCTGACTCCTGGCCAAACCACTTCTCTAGGGGATACTCTGTTTCGCTGCTTTATTTCTTTCTTCCTCTTCTTTTCTTTTTTTTTAATATAATTTTCCTTTTTTTCCAAAGCCATGCCTGGGAGTCAGGAGGGGGAGCCTGCAGGATACCCAGGCAGGGACGAGGCTGAAGTACTGCAACTGCTTCCTCAGCCACTTCATTGGAAACACAGAAAGCTCTGAGGCTTCTCCACTGCTGTTGCACTCTGATCACTCTTGCACAGGGATATTTTTCCCTCCAGCCCTTCTGGGGGTGGGAGATCTCCAGTGGGGAACTCAGATGAAGGCATCACATTGAGAAAGTTGCTGGAGGATGTGTCAAGGAGAAGAAGTGGCATCAATCTGATAAAGTGCATCTGAAGCCACAGGTGACCTGGGGTGACTTCCCGAGGATTGCGACTCGTAACATCCCTCACACAGCACTGCCACAGCTGAGCGAGGGAGGACATTAACTGAGATGGATTTTATCATATCAAACTGTTGGTCTCATTTAATACACTGCTTTTTCCTAAGCTGAGGGTGACACACAAAAACTGGCTGCAGTAGGAGGAGCAGGGATTCCGAAATAATTGGGGTGTTGAAAACACACTGCTGCTGGAAGGGTCCCTGCTGTGGCCTGAGCTTGGGAGCTGCCATCTGAAGGACTTTGAAAGATAAGATGGGTTTTCAGCTAAAGAGATTGGCCCTGTTTTTCAGAGAGTGTTTTGTTCACTTAATGTTTTTAATTATTTCTTTTCCTCGGGCAAGCAAAAAGTCTGAGGATCAACAAGTCTCTTTTCTCAGCGGTGCTCAGGCAAACACTGGGAGAGTTTCCATTTGTCTTTTTTTTTGTTTTTGTTTTTTCCTGGAGCCTCCTCTGAATAGATGTATCTCTATCAAATTTGGTTAGGTTTTTCTGACAAAAAAAAAAAAAAGTTGCTTTTTTGTTGTCTTCCCTGTGGAAAGTGCTTATTTTTCAGCATTGTTGAAATATTTCAGAAGAAAAAGAGAAAAGGAGGTGGGGAGGGGAAAAGCACAGTATTTTCTTGACATGTCAGTTAGTTAAAATCTAAACTGAAATCTGTCCTAAGCAGAGCCTGGAGACTACTAAATCTATAGCTATGTCTGCCTCAATCATCTCTGCACTCTAGGCAGGATAGAACCAATTTTATAAAGAAAGAGATAGAAATGCTTGAAAAACTGAAATTTTAAAGAGATTTCCATTAAAAATTCAAATTTGGATTAATAAATCCTCTCACATAAAATACATGAGGTTTTTGCCTCCTCTTTTTCTATGGCTCTGCTGTTGCTGGAATAGATTTAATTCTAGCCCTCCTCAGCTGGTATATGAGGACTGCTCCCCAAGGTGGGACCTACGACAGCATCTCTGCCAGCAGTGGAGTTAATTCAGTAGCAAGGAGGGACTTTGCAAAAATCCTGGGTGGGCAATCCTGGGTGGGCTTCTGGTGCCTCAACAGAGCCCCTGGCAGAGGGGACAGCTGGTGGCACGAGGAAGGGTCTCTGTCCTGGTGTCATCTGTTGAGTGGGACAAAAATACTTCTGGATGCAAGGAGAGAGACTGTACAGGAAGGCTTGAGCTTGAAGATTCATAACAATGCTTGGGATTTAGGGAGAGATGTCATAGTGCCTTCCAGTCCCTAAAGGGACTCCAAGGAAGCTGGAGAGGGACTTTGGACAAGGGCCTGGAGTGACAGAACACAGGGAATGGCATCACACTGACAGAGGGTAGGCTTAGATTGGGTATTAGGAAGAAATTCTTCCCTGTGATGGTGGTGAGGCCCTGGCACAGGTTGCTCAGATAAGCTGTGGATGCCTGTCCCGGTTTGAGACAAATTCGGAGGAACATCCAAAATGAACGCCGTCTGATAGAAGGCGAGTTACAGCTATACCTCCCCCACCAGGTTCAGAAAGAATTTTCCTCAGAGGAAAATGAAAAAAAAAGCTATTTATTTAACAAGCAGAGTGCACACAGACACGGGAAAAAAAAAGAGAATAATGCTAAATAATAAAATCTCTCGCTGTGGAGAGAACCTGGTAAAATTCAAAGTCCTTGTGTGTCGCCTTGATGTCGGAGGCAGGAATGCGACATGACCCACCTAGGATCATGCACAACAGCCAACTTTATGGAGTCCTCCTTTACTTACATAGAGCTGAAGGTCTGCATGGTCGATCCCTATGGGCTGAACCAGCGGCCACCCAGCCAACCAGCCAAGAGCTGCTTGCATTCCCAGCAGCCTGGGCGTGCTCTCCAACACTCCACACTGGTCAGATTACACAACCCACCAGTCAGGGCACTTCTATAATTTCAGTTACGTCTTAATTATTTCAGTTATAAAACGGGGAGTTATAAAATGGGATTAATTATTATTGTGAGGCCTTCAGGCCAGCTGTTGACCACCACAGTACTTGTGGGTGTGGCTCTCTCCTCTCCGGAGCTGGGGTTCAGCATAGGCCCCTCTGGGCCAGTGTGTAAGGCTTCCCAACAATGTTCTGGTGTTGCTGAACAGTCCAGAAGAAGAAGAAGAAGAAGAAGATGATGAAGAAGACGACGAAGACGAAGAAGATGAAGAAGACAAAGAAGAAGAAGTCAAAGTTCCAGGGAAAAACTCTCTTGCCTCAGCTAGCAGACTAGCACAAAAGCAAAGGAGTTTAGCTCTCCATCTCTCTCCTGAGAAAAGGAGTCAAGAGCTGGGAAAAGCAGGAAGGTGCTTTCCTCCGCTCCACAGTAGCAGGAACGCAGGGGAGTGTGTATCTGTGTCCTTGAATACAAAACCGCTTGGTTTTGTGTTTGTTTTTTTTTTCCCTCTCTCCAGGACCCATTTTAAAGACACAGAAAGGCACAGGATTCGTCTGGCATAGGGCAGACAATAGGGAATACAGTATCATACGGTCACCCCAAGACAATGCCCCATCTCTGGAAGTGTCCAAGGCCAGGTTGGGCGGGGCTTGGAGCAACCTGGAATAGTGGAAGGTGTCCCTGCCCATGGCAGGGGGTGGAACAAGATGAGCTTTAAGATCCCTTCCAACACAAAACATTCTGTGATTCTACACAATTGTGAAGCATTTAGTGAGGCCCTTATTCATGCAGGAATAAACTGGAAAACTACTATGGAATGAATTCAGAATCAACCTGAACAATGCAGCCATTTTGATTCCAGAAAGTTTGGAGTAAGTCACGCTTGTGTCAGAGGAGGTTCAGGTGGGATCTCAGGGAAAGGTTCTTCCCCCAGAGGGTGCTGGGCACTGCCCAGGCTCCCCAGGGAATGGGCACGGCCCCGAGGCTGCCAGAGCTCCAGGAGCGTTTGGACAGCGCTGCCAGGGATGCCCAGGGTGGGGCTGTTGGGGTGTCTGTGCAGGGCCAGGGGTTGGACTGGATGATCCTTGTGGGTCCCTTCCCAGTCAGGATATTCCATGATTCTGTGATTCACTCTGTCCTGGACGTGCATTTAACTCTCCCAAAGATCCTGGTCTCACAGAGTAGGAACTGAGTTTCCCCATAAAGAGCTATGAAAGGAGAAATAAAGCTTTCAACCACAGCCAGCCCTGGGGTGAGGAATAAATTCCAGTCCTACATGCACAGCCTGGCACAGGAATGATTATTATCATTGCAGATACACAGACATGTCATCCCTTTAAACCATTTTTTTTACATGCAACCAGCCTGCAGAAATCAACTACACTCACTAAAGGAAGGCAACACTTCCAAAGGGGGTAATTCAACACTTCTGGAGTTATAATTGTTTCCAAATGCAATGTCTTTTTCCTATAACACAAATAAACACTTGCTGGTAATGGTGTGCTTTGTTAATTAAAATGATTCTTAAAATCTTCCCTAAATATGTATTATATTACATGACAATATTATAAATGAGCATCAAGTGACATTCATATCACCTATTAATAGCTGGAGGGTTTGGACAGGTGGGATTATGGGATTTATGCAAATGAATAATGTGTTCGATTATAATTTCAGTGGATCTTCTCTGTAAACTTCTACTGTGCTGAATTAATGTCTACAGTGCATTTCCTTTTTTTTTATTTAAAAATGAAGAGGAAGCCACTTACGTATGTTAGAGGAGGATAATGAATTATTATTCAAAATGTAGGTTTGTTGCACTCATTTACATATAATGCTTAATTTTTACAGAATATTTCGTTCTAATGCGTGCAAAAATTATCAAAAAACTCTCAAATATGCCAATGTAAATTCTATTGCAACTCCATTGCAGCCTTTATTTCTGGGATTTTATAATAAAACATTAAAAAAAGAGGAAGCTCAACATTATAGAATAATCTTTTTAAAATACGGCAATTGTTCTGATTTAAGTGGTGGGTGAAACTCCCCACACCTCTCCAATTACTGAAAAGCCTTGGACAAAAATACCTTTGCTAGTGTGGGATAAGAAATCCCTATGAAATCGAGAAAAAGTCATCCAGGGTTGTAATTGGCCCTTTTGCTTTCTTTTTTTTCCAAATGTTTCAGTGGTTGGTGTGTTGAGAGCCGCTGAGGAGGAGCAGCTTAGCTGGGTTCTCCTTAAGGTGTGGGTGGGAGCTGGGAAAGCCCTAGATCCAACTCACCTGAGGGCCACAAAACTCTGTTAGGATCAGTCTTTAGGAGGAATTTCACCACATACCTTGAGACAGACAATTAGGACACACTCATTCACTAAAGATACTTTTGGATGTTCTAACCCCACCATCAGAAAACCCCTGCTGGTTCCTGCTGCTCATCACTGAACATCTTCTGGCCAGGGATCTGCAAGAGCCGGTGCCTGCAAGGTCCTACATCAGCACCATGAACAGAAAATGGGATTAAATGCAGCCCAGAACAAAGTGGTGGGACAGCCCTTACCTGCACTGCCAAAGGCTGGACCAGGTGGTGAGCACCTGGCACAGGTCTCCTCTAGGCTCCCTGGGTCCCCTTGTCACTGTCAAAGGCAAGAGCAGAGCTCAGGATTATCACTGTGCATCATTCATGGCCCATTCTTCCTGCTCTTTCTTCTTAATCTGCTTTATAAATCCTCCTATCAATTATAATGGTTGTAATTAAGTGCCCCATCCTGGATTTACACACTCACACCTGCACATGTCCATCTGAGCAAAGCTGACATGATCCCTGTCATTCCATCCCTAAATGTCCTCTTCATTTCCTTTTCCACAGAGTTCACTGACAGGCCTGTGCTTTAAAGCCTATCTTCAGACATCTGCTGCTGAAAACCTTCCTTCTCTGTCTATAATTAAAGACATTATTTTACAGCATTCACATTTTTACAAGCTGGCATCATTTCTGTACATAAAAACTGGGCTACTTCCATCTCTCCCTTATTGCACTCTGCTTGTTTAAGTTCAGTGGTTCTTATTCTGGGAATAGTACCGGCGGCTATTCTGCAGCCACAATTATTAAGCCAGGGCCTATAAAAAGAGATGAGTTTTGGATTGCACCTATAAATGATGAAATGTGGGTTTCTAATGCTTTTCAGTGACTCCAAGGCCTGTGTTAGAGGAACTCCACAGCAAACAACCTGCACCCATGCTCTGGGTTGGTGGTGAAGGTCAGCAAGGTTTTTTTTTGGGCACACTTGGAATGGGAAATGGGAGACAACAGCCTCCACTTGAAAACATTCCTGCCTGTTCCAGGCATTAGAGGAGGCCTTAGGAACAATACACGGGAAATTAGACATGCTGAGGAGGTCTAGGCAGCCTCACGTTAGACTTGTAAACAAGTGTGTGGGAGAAGGAATACAGAGTGCCACGCATGGCAACGTCTGAGAGGAGAATGATCATAAATGTTAAATAAACAAGGAATTATAACGGCATTTGTTTGAGCTTACAGTATGGATTCTATTCATGTCGCAGCTGCCATGAACTTATATCTTCATTTATTTGGAAAGGGTATATGCCTAAAGCATGCTAAGTATACCTGAGAGTGACAAAACATGGAGGATGGATGTGAAAAGGGTTGCGGGGTTTCTGACTGATAAAGGGAATGTTTTTGGTACTTAGTTGAGCAGAATAATTGCATGTAGATTTTTCTTTTCTGGAGCTGAATATGAAAGAGATTCATGCTGAAAGATACTAAAAAAAAAAAGGAAAAATAGAACTGGAAGTGAATGTATTTCCAACTTTCTTCCTAAGTGAGACTTTCTCCTCCAGATGCCTGATCCCAGATCTGTCAACTGAGCACTGTCAGAGCCCTCACCTTGGAGCTTCCCAGGGAAGAGAAACACCTGGACAGGGGCAGTGCTTGCCTTGTGCAGCATCCTCCACCTCAGCATTATTCCCTTCATCAATCACTGATGAATCAGGAGCTCCCAATGCAGTTCTCTCCAGCTGGGACAGAGTGGGATGGGGAACTCCTGCCACATCCTTTTCTTTGGGAGCACCAGCATTCCCAAGCACTCAGAGCAGATAATCCTGTTTGCTTTAACCTTGCTGGAAGCACTCCGAAGCTGCCTTGTTTTCTCTGCTGATAGTTCCTGGCTTGGTATTGCAGCCCTGTTATTACAACCCTGAACTCTCAGTCCAGGGGCAAACACTCATGGAAAAGGGGAGAATTGGGGGTGCCTTGCTTACAGGTGGTGGGGGATGACTCCCAGCCTTGCCATACCAGGGAGCACCAATGTTAAAGTGATTAATGTCTCCTTTCCATTACTCTAAATTAGCTTAACAAATCCCTCACTAGAGCTGTAATACTGATGTTCAGCATGCAAATTGTACCTAATGAGCGAGCTCCCAGCTGGGGGCAGGATCCTGCATCCATTGAGATCCTTCATCCATCAGTTTTGAGGCACCTGGTGGACAGATGGACATGGGAGACACTGGGCAGGAGGCAAATCCCCCTATCCTGCTCTAAAATCCTCCACCTGCAAAGGAAAGAAAATACCTCATGGCCAAGGAGATGTTGGGAGCTTTATGGAGAGAAAGACTGGTTTTATGGGGGATTGTTTTTTCCAACGGGAATGACTCAGCTGGGCTTTGCTGGTGAACCCTGAGTTTCATTTGATTCTGCCTCTCCGAGTGCAAAATCCTAGCAACAAAATCCATCCAACCTTCTCCAGAAGATTCAGTGAAAAGGGGTTTTCAGGAAATAAAATGAATGTATTTCTGTGTTTTCTATAGAAAACAGTGATTTCTATATTAATTGTTACATTGTTCAAGCCAAAAGCTTTTCAGCTCCAACTTTCCACTAGAAAACAAAGAAATAAACCCTTTGCCCCAACCAGATCCATTCCTCCACTGACACCTTGAAGGAGTCGCTTCACCTGAAGATCACTGAGCATCCCCCTGGCAGGATCACAGCAGCTTCCCTGTCTCTCTTGCTTTTTCCTCCCCTCAGTGGACTCACATACAAATTCCTGGTGCATCTTCAGCCTCCAGCAAGATAAAGGCATGTGCTTCAAGTGGAACATGTGAGCAGCTTGTTCTTCCATAAATAATGATTTCAGGAGATGCTTTCATGGTCTTATGCTGAGATTGCTGGGTGGGGGTGAGCAGTTTTCCAGAAGATGCAGCTAAGCACTAAGTAGGAATTTCAGATGCCTGAGAGCATCTGTTTGTGGTGCTCCCCAGGCTCACTGCTGGCTGAAGCACCTTTGAAAGGCTTTGTGGGTGTCCATTGGCATTTTTTGGCACTTACTGCCTTTGAATATCTACCCTGAGTGTATTAAAATGCCCTATTGGGTTAACAACAATTCTTAAAGTCGTATTATTTCTTTTCCTGAGCATCCGGGAAGCAGAGAATTTATGAAAAAGCTTTCAAATTTTCAACATTTCCCCCACTTCAACATGAAGATTCAGACCAGGAAATTTGTTAGTCCTTATTCTTCTTTTTTTTTCCTTTTATTCCCCCACATCCCCATTCAGAAGCATCATGTGTTGCACTTGGCCAGCCCTAATGAATAATGAATTCCCAGCAAATGGTCTAAAAAAACCAGGAAAACCTGGTAAGTTGAAAAAAATTACTTGTCCGACCTATTTGGTGAACACTTATGAAAAATAAACCCATTCATGTAAATCAGGATCAGCTCATGACAAGCTTCCTAACTGGACTAAGGGGCATTAAGTACATGCTGACATCAACAAGACTTTCATCTGTACATATAATTATTGGTTAAAAAGCTAAATATCCTGTTGTTTCAGGTGCCTTAATAAAATTGCTTATAGCAAATAGTCTCATACTTTGTATTAAACCCAATCCCCAATGTTTAATCTTTACAGTAAGAGGGGGAAAATACTTTTTTTCTGTTTCTTTTTTTTTTTTCCCCACAAAACTCAAGGTTTGCCCTCTCCAGTGCAGCACTCAGACTCTGTGTCGACAACTGGGGCAGCCCAGATCATGCTTCCTACCTGGCACAGTTGTGATGCTGGTTGAAACTCCTGAAATGTCTCTTCGGACTGGTAAAACACAGATTTGAGCTTGTTTAGCCCTGGGGCGCTGAAGCCGGGTTCTGGTAACAACAATTCCTGATTCCTCAGTTACACAGGCAGCCTGGCCTGGAAGGAGAGGCTGGAAGGCTCCATGATGAGGAGTCAACACACGAATCCAGCAGTCCTGGGGGAATTGATGGTTCAGAGGAAACGCTCTGGGGGCTTTGTCCAGCTCTTTAGTGTTTGATATGAGACCCTCAGAGTTCTGTGCTCCTTCAGACTCTGTTTAAGCCCCAGAGTGACAGAGCCTTGTAAAGAACTTCCATTTCCCAGTGTTACCTGAGAGATTTTTTGTTGTTTTGAACTTGTTAATGTTTTAAATATATGAAAGAAAGGAAGGTAATAAGCCTTATTTTGGTTAAGTTGCTTCAAACAGGCAGGTACCGGGTTTTTCAAGTAATCCTTCCCAAATAATTTCTTTCTAAAAAGGTTGGATAATAATTCCTCTCTCTCTTTTTATTAAGAGAAAAGCTATAACCAGCATTATTTATTAACTGATGTATCTGTTCCCCTGTGATCCTGCTGCCATGAGTGCTGGTGCCATATTTACTAATCAATCTGTAAGAAATGGTTATGTCAGCACAGACAATGCAGCTTCCCCTGGATGAGACTCATCTCCTAAAGTTTTGAACTTCACTATTCAATGTTTAGAAGAAATAACCAACCTTGTGGAGCAAGTGGCACAACTATTCTCTGTTCTTCTGTTAGAATAACTCTGTGGAAATATCTCACTGATTTCTATGGATGTCAGTAGACACAAATGTAAATTTGCTAGAAAATTCTGATTGTCTTGGTTTGAAAGACAGGTGTCTGCCAAGGAAGGCAGGAGCCTCCCTTGAGATGAAAAATGCAACCCCCTTCCCTCTGAATTATTACAACTTTGAAATTAAGGGGCTTTCAGGCAAAGGTATGGGAAATAGGAATAACAGTTCTTTACTGTTATATATCTCTATGTGTATAACCAGTCAAACAAGCAGCAATAACTCTGGCAGTAACAGCAAACAATCCCAAACCCAGTGCCAGCCTTCTCGGCTGTCGGGCCCTTTCCCCTCGGGTGCAGTTCCGCTCGCAGCCGGCAGGGGCGCTGGCGGCTCCCGGTGAGCAGGGCAGGTGCGATGGTTCCCCCGCGGCTGCAGGGGGCGCTCCGGAGCGAGCTCGGGGAGCACGCGGCACTGGCGGCCTGGGATCCCGGGAAGGGATGGGACAAAGGCTTCACAAACCCCTGGGCAGCCGATCCCGGGATCCCGGGAAGGGATGGGACAAAGGCTTCACAAACCCCTGGGCAGCCGATCCCGGGATCCCGGGAATGGATGGAACAAAGGCTTCACAAACCCCTGGGCAGCCGATCCCGGGATCCCGGGAAGGGATGGGACAAAGGCTTCACAAACCCCTGCGCAGCCAATCCCGGGATCCCGGGAAGGGATGGGACAAAGGCTTCACAAACCCCTGGGCAGCCGATCCCGGGATCCCGGGAAGGGATGGGACAAAGGCTTCACAAACCCCTGGGCAGCCGATCCCGGTGTCCGGCCGGACCCTCGGGAACAGCAGGCTGGAACGACAGGGATGAGCACAAGCCCCGGGTGGCAGATGAGATGTATCGAACTCCGGAGCTGCAGCAGGAACCCCCAGAAGTCTCAGCAGGCAGGGCCTGCAGAGCCACAGTGTAGCAAAGGCTCAAAGGCAGCAATGGGGGCAGGGTGGCCGCAGCCCGGCTCCCAGCAGGGCAGGGAAAGGCAGCCTTGGGAATCCCGGGGTTTCTCCCTGAGGCACCCAAGCAGATGGTGAAAAGCTCCCTCTTTTAGTTAGGTGGGGTGTTAGGGCCTCTGTGCAACAGCCGCTCCAGCGAGCAAGCTCCACTCACGGTAGCAGGAAGGCAGCTGAAAAGCAGAAGCCTGCAGCGCTGACGAATTCCCTCCACAACATTGGCATCCTCTCTCCCTCCGAACGCAGAGAACACCCGCCTGCCTGGGGTGTACCCAACCCCGAGGTGAAAGGGAGTAGCCAGATGGACCCCTCCCCCTGTGGCCAGGTCTTTTGTTTTTCTTAAGCACACAGTTAATTTGTTGCCCTGGCAACATACATGGGAAAAATTATTTAAGAGAAAAAGAAAACAGGAGAACTCCAAAAACCCCATCACTGATGTAACTCCAGGATTCTTTTGCACCCAGAGGAGCCAAACAGCTTTCCCTGAACAACAGTTCAGAAGAAAATGTGTGTTTTATTAACTCTTTTCTCCAGTAAGAAATTTCCATTACAAAAGAATTATGGTAAAACCACAGGGGATATATGTGTATATTACCCACACATACGTGCGTACATGTGTGCAGGTGTGTCTCTTCTGAGCACCCGGAGGCCTTTCAACAACATAGCATGAACAGCCAAATCTGGACAAAACAAGAGAGTCCTTTGGGAACAGCCTGAGATCTGTTTCTGAGCCAGGATCAGCCCCAGCAGCTCAGGGAGGAATCCAAAGAAAAATTAGTGGTTTTGTGAAGCTGTGATTAAATATTCAGCATGTCCAATGGGAAACCCAAAACAAAGCAGCAAAACTTCATTTCTTTTCTGATTCTGTTCAAATACAGGAATCGTTGGTGGCAAGGTAGAATTCCTTGTGAAATCTTTGGAAATTGAATAGGTTCTTCTGAAATGAGCTGCAGGAAGGAGGAGGATTATGCCCGTTATAAAATAACAGTTCACAGTTGATAGTGGCACAGCAGCTTCCTGAGGATCCCAGAAATGCTGAAGGGGCTGCTTACATTCCATTCATCACAGATGAGAAGTCACATTTCCCATGGGGAAGGCCATGTTTATCCAGGAAATGTGACTCTGGAAGACAACAGATGGCAGTTGTAGGGCTCCAGTGCCAAGGTGCCACTGCCAGTGCCACAGCCTGTGCCAGGTGGTGGCCAGGCATTAGAGGCAGATGTAACCAATTAGCAGAGATTCCCACTCCTCAGCCACTGGCTGGGGCTGCCATGCGTGAGATCAGTGCATGACAACAAGGAGGACTTGTCCAAAGTCCTTCATGGGCCACTGGCACCACTCTGACACAGGGAACCACAAGCTGCTTGAAGAGGCCAGTGCACCTGGACCAGACCTGCTTTTCACTCAAAGCAGGCATTTTTTTAATCCCAGTCTTTTCATCTTAACATGTCATTTAACTGAAGGGTTTTGTGCAAGGTGAAATTTCTGGTCAAAAGCAGATTCTGATTGCCAGAAATGACTAAGGTAGAGCGGTGGGAGATGCCGTTTCAAATTCATGATTCAAACCTGGACTTCTGTTCAGGGGTTCATCCCAATGGTCTCAACAGCCTATTAGAGGCTATTTCTATATACTTCCTATAGATTTTTATAGATTTTTCACCATAAAGAAATTGTTTTACAGTGGGAACACAGCATAAATGTTCACAGCTTTTGAGGGCATATCCCAATATCAGCACTGCAACTGCTTTGTACACTTCAGACTTCCTTCTATGGCAACAACACACAACCAAAGTTCTCAAAATTAGCCTTCCTGAAAGTCGTCTCTGCTGGCAATAGCCTGAAGGAGAGCCTTTGGAAAGACACGGGCATGAACGTGCCAACTCAGCAGCCATGATTTCATAGCACCTCTGACATTTGGGCAGATAAAGACCAGGTGACACCAATTACTGGATTGTCATTAAAAAGAAAGGTAAGTTTGCCACGCAGTGTGATCTGGAGAATCGTGGCAGGGAATAGTGAGCTCCTGGGGGAAAGGGAGGCCCTCTCCATCTCTGTGCATCCCAGAGCACAGAATGGAGCCTTCAGCTGCCACAGTAAAACATCAGGCAGACAAGGAACTCAGCACAGAGCTCATCAGCTGAACTGGTGAGAAAAAAGCACCTGGAAACCCTGCAGGAGTGAAGGATTGGCCATGACTCCCAGCAGGTGTTACCTCTTGGAGTGGCAGCCACAGGGTGCCTGTGGAAGGAGGGACTTGCCATGGTTGTCACTGCCCTGAGCTCTGAACGATGAAGCTGAAGGATTGCTCCCATGAGAAAATGTGCATCCACACAATTTCCAAGCACATTCTAAGCTGAAAAGAAACCAGAGCCCCAAAGAGGTTTGTGACAGCAAACAACCATGGGAAAATTTCTGGCGGTGACTGCAGGAACTTCCCAAAATTTAGTAGCAAACGAAGCGTTAATGGAGTCCAAGAAAGGTCTGACAAACTCAGACCACCTGGTCTGAGAGGCTGCTGAGGAGCAGCTGGCACTAATTAGGGTGATAAGTGAGGGGAGAGCAAGAGTGGCTGCCTGCGATGGGCTCTTCTGGGGCAGCACTTTGTCTCAGGGTATTTATCAGACTGTGGATCAGGAGTATCCTAAGAGGGCAATTATCCAAAGAAAGAGAGGATTTCTAGCACTGCCCATCAGTGTTAGAGCTAAGAGATCCTCAGGAAGGATTAGCAAAAATAAGGGATTATCCATGAAAGCAACTGAGCTTGTTGAAAGTCTGTGTTTTCAGGGTGTAAAACAGCTCTCTCACTCATTTAGGAGGAAAGCTGTTTCCTGTTTGAGGTGTACTGCCTGTGAGTTGGGGAGGTTTTGTTCTGTCAGCACTCAGGCCACCTGGCACAATGAGCTTTCTGCTGTGTTCGAGGAGGGGGTAAAGTAATTAAAATGTATTTCCCATTATGTCCTGTTTTAGAAGTTCTTTTAAACAGAAAAATCAATTAAATTCTGTGTAAGTAGAAGAGATCTACATCTGACCTCTCTCCCTTGCCATGTAAAACTGGTTAATCCACTAGAGTCAAAGGGAATAACCTTGTGAAGTAAATGGGCTCAGAATGTGATCTGACATGAGCGTGCTGGAGGTTGGGATTGTTCTGGAATGACATCTGTGTTCTGAAGAAAACAGTGCAAATTAAGTGCTCTGATTCAATTTACATGCCCGTGGTGTTACCTTTGACATCTGCTTTCAACAGTACCCTTGAAATGACCGTTTTCTCTTAAGACAGACAATTTCCAAGCATATTTATTTAGATATGACGAGCTTGAATATCACGAGGAGGTGGAGCTGTTGCACACTGCAGTAAAAGCTTTCCAGCCATCAAGTTTAATTTTTTCTCTCCATGTCCCTTTCTCCCAGTCACAGCAAATGCAATTCTTTATATGACCATTGCAATGGAACTTTAAGTCACAAGCCATTTGATATGATAACAGTGTGACTTCACTGAAAAATAGGGGAGATGAGAATTCCCCAGCAACTCATCTGAACTTAGGCCAGAGCACTCAGCCATCAGTGGCACAGTATTCCAGCTGCATTAAATAATTTCAACAGGAATTACTGCATCCAGCTCTTGGATCCCCAGCACAGGAAGGACATGGAGCAATGTCACATGGCATGCTAGCTCCAAGAGAAGCCCAGAGGTCTATCTGTGACCCGACTGGTTTACGGCAGCTTCACACAAAAAAGCCAGAAAGGAACGAGCTCCTCACCCGAGGGAGCTATCTCTGAGCAGGGTGTGAGGGCACACAGGTGGGGGGCAAAGAAGCAGAGAGAAAGGACTCCTTGTATGGGTTCCACACAGAAGGCTTATTCAGGTAAAAGGGTAGGGATGAAGAGCCAAGGATCGGAGGGTTTCCAGGGATTTTGTAGTGGGGATAAGAAAGGCGGGTATAAGGAATACAGCCAATAGGATATGGGGTAGGAGGCGGGGTTGAGAGCAAGGGAACCAATGAGATTAACACATAGGAGGGACTAAGGGAAGGAACCAATGGGGTGTCAAGTATGACAGAACTTTCTAGAACTAATACATGTTAACTTAGGGAAAATGAATATACATGACCTTATACATACAATGGGGAGGGGATAACATTAACCAACCATACGAAAGTGTGCAAACCGCTGAACGGGGGAATTGTGGGTTCTCATCCTAAATACAGAGTGAGACTCTAAACTTCGGTGCCTGACCACCACAGCTTGGTGTTAGTTGTATTCTCAGCAGTCAGAGTGGCTGCAGCCACTTGTCCCACCACAGAGCAAGTCCAGAGGAGGCACCAAGCTGATCAGAGGGATGGAAGAGCTGGGAGGAAAGGCTGGGAGAGTTGGAATGTTCAGCCTGGAGAAGTCTCTGGGGTGACTTAATTGTGGCCTTCCAGTAACTGAGGGAGCCTAAAGAAAGATGGAGAGAGACTATTTATGAGGGCCTGGAGCGACAGGACAAGGGGGAATGGCTTTGAACTGAGAAAGAGCAGGTTTAGATTGGATATTGGGAAGAAATTCTTCCCTGTGAGGGTGGTGAGGCCCTGGCACAGATTGGTCAGAGAAGCTGTGGATGCCCCATCCCTGGAAGTCTCCAGGGCCAGGTTGAACAGGGCATGGAGCAACCTGGGATAGTGGAAGGTGTCTCTGCCCATGGCAGGGGGTGGAACTGGATGAAATTTAAGGTCCCTTCCAACCCAACCCCTTCCATGATTCAGTGAATAGAGTCTGTTTAGATGCATACAGAGTTTTTAATCATTTTGCTCTTGGATGGCAAATGTTCCATTGGGGATACAAAACTCAGCTTTAGGGCAGACCTGGAGTCAACCAGGCTGCTGCAGAAGGAGCTACACAAGTGCTTTATATTGTTTACATAGCAAATATATTTATATTTTGTACCCTTTCTCTGTGTGCTAACATGGGCCCCCTGCTTCTCTAAAGGAAGGAAAATTGCAAATACATGGAAATCAAGGAAGTAGAGTGTGAAAGAGAGTTTGAGAAGCAGCACAGGAGGACAAGGAAAACCAAAGACCATGAATTCCCTCCCAGCTGATGCTGAGGTGTTTTCACCTCCATCCCATTTCTGTGCCCAGAACTCACTGGGTGGTCAGAGCTGGCATGGGTGAATTGCCACGGATAATTGGGGAAGGGAAATTTGGAAGGCATCATCTCATCACAACCACGTCTGTGCTGTGATGGGAAAAGCTTCTGTGCTTGTTGGGAAGAGTGTGGGGAAAAGAAGATGTCCCAGGTGAGATGCAAAGCTGTGAGCCTCCCTCCCACCATCCCTATTCGAGGCCCCACAGGAGAATCATTACCTCCAATTTAGTTTCCTGCATGTCAGAAGAAAAGCTGCAATCATTTGCTGGGCAGAGGCAGGGCAGGCCAGGCAAGCAGTAGGACCTGTCAGGGTGTCACTTCATCTCTGGCACACTCTTTTAGAGGCTGACAGCAGTTTGCCATTACCACTGCAGAGCCAATTATCCCTGCATTCCAGGGACATGCCCCAGTCAGCTTCCCCCTTTCCTCACCCACTTGCCCTTCCGATAGGGATCATTAAAATGATTTTACACACACACAAACACACACACACACACACACACACACATGTGTAGCTGTTCAGCTCACTGCATTGAGCCAGTCCCAGCTGTGGCTTCCTCAAGCCTGTCACCACAGGCAGTACTGGAACAGAGCAGGGGAAGATGGACTTTTTTCCTGTTTTAGAAAACATGAGATATTAAAGGCTTGTGTTTCCCCCTGGGTTTAATTACACTGAATGTACTTAAACTCCTCTAATAGGTAGTAAATCTCTGAAAATCTGCAGAACAGAAGAGGGCTTATCACCTTCACACAAGGTAGGGCTGCAGCTTTTCATCCCAGAGGGATTTCTCCAGCATTTACAGAGGAGGTTTCTACCACCCACTGTATCTTGGTCTTCTTGTCTTCTCCATTCTACAGCAGGATTTTGGAAGAAGTTTGAGGTTCCCTGTCCCTGATTACGCACTCCTTTGCCTCTTTGGCTCCATGTATCCATGGATTAGACAGTCTGCTCCCAGTCCTAAGAAATTCAGGCAGCCAGGGCTCTGCTGGTTTTGGCCAAACCACAATCCTTTCCTCTGAGCAGCAGTGTCTGGGGTCTGTCACCCACCCACATTTTACATCTGCTTGTCAGCTGAAGGAATGAGCTGTGCTTCCATACCCAGGCTTGCTTTTCCACCTTCAGCCTGTGTCCATTGTGTCCCAAGAACACAAAGTCGTTGTCTCCCTGCTGGAAGATGAGATTGTTATTCAGAACAAACCTTTTCTTTCCTATTTGTAAACTCCCTGCCCTCTGAGAATGCTGGCCAGGCTATCCACTCCTTTCTATCCTGCTCCTTCTCACCTTTCCAACCATACCATCTTTCTCTCTGGTTTTCCCCCTTTCATTTTTTTTGCTTGCCACTTTTGTAGAACAACTTAAATGTCATCTTTCTGCAATTACCCACAGAAGAGAGAACTGAAAAGAAACATTCCCACCGGGGTCCCTGTCTTAAATGAGGCTTTTGTTGTTATAAATTGTTACTCAAAGCAGTACAAGCCTTTGGAATCACTCACGTGTTCCTGGTAAATGGGGCTTTGAATTCAGAGAGCTTCTTTGGAGTCTGCCAGCTTTTCTGGAGGTATAAAATTTGAAAGCATAATTCCCAGCAGCAGCAGCTCCTTTCACTTAATACTGTCTGTCACCTCGCCAGGCACAGGTGACTTTGAGGTGTGCCCACCACAGCCTCCTTGACCCTGCACACCCTCTGGTCGGTGATGCTTTCCTTGCCTCTGTCTCAAGTGACCAGATCAGGGAGAAAACATAGTAGTGGGGCTTGGGAATTGTCATGCCTGCCTTTGAATCCCAACCATCCTGGTTTAGGATAGATGTTCTCCATCCCAAATGGAGCCTAGGGATTAAAGCAAAGGACTTGGCTTGAGGAAGGTCCAGATGTCCCTTTGCAGCTCTGCTGATGTTTTAAATCTGCACCACCTTTCCCCATGTCTCAGTTTGCCCATCAGAAATGCAAGGCAGTGGACAGTATTCCCAATGGAAGGGGGTAAATGTCAGGAGGATTAACACGAAATTATTTAAATGTGCTTGTGGAAGGCTGGGAGAAACCTAAGTGTTGGTTAAACTCCCTAGTGAGCTGCAGCCCTTGCTTGAGGGTGAGCTGCAGCCCTTGCAGCACCTGGACAGAAAGTGTCATGGGAGGGATGAATTTTACAGTTGAATGGCTGGGAAAAACACCTTATTACTTTATTTTTCCCTCTTCTTGCCAGATTCAGGGGTGGGAGGGTAAACGCTGAGCTTTGGCAGGGTTATGGAGAGAAATCTCAGCAGCTTCACAAAGCTGAGCTGTCTCATTCCTGTGTGAGCTCCCCTGTCACTGCTCTGGACCTCTGGATGCTCAGTGCACAAAGCCAAGACCCACAGACCATGTAAACCCACAGCAGGGACCACAGAGTCCCCTGGGAATGTGGGTGGCATTCTCTGCCTGCTGCTAGGTCATGTATTCTGTTCCTGTTCCCAAGGAAGGAACAGATGGGGCATGGGTGTAAAGCTCTGATAAAGCCAGAGCCGCAAGGCCAAGTGGAGCTGCCAACCTGAATTAAACTGTATAATGAGGGTGTCAGTCACTTCTGCACAGCTCAGGGAGGTGAGGAAGCAGGGAGGCAGCCTGGCTCTGCCGTGACACATGTACAGGCACATACTCATTTCTCTTTCCTCTCTTTGTGCCTCTTCCCCACTCTGGAAAGGAAGACACAAAACCTACTGCATCTTCCCAAACAGATCACAAAATCAGTGTCCTTTGAAAAGGGGCTAAAAAAAGATATTAAACTTTAAATACATTTCTTTCCATGCTGCTAAGCAGCTTATTTATCACAGCATGAGCCTACCTTAAGAGCTGTGACGACAGAAAGCTCTGCTGGTGATTACTGCAGGGAGCCAGCAGGCATGAATGAGTCACCACAACCAGTGTGCAGGAGACAAGGTAAGGGGACACCGCCAGACAAGAAACAAGGGTCAACCAAGCGTCCTGCCTTGGAACCCTCTTGGGAAGATATGCTGGGACATCTTATTTGTCCCTTGCCAGGAACCAGACTGATGGATCTGGAGCTTTCTTCTCAAAGGAGCATACTTGGGAATGTGGTTCTGACTTGCCAGATGAAAATGAAGCCTTCCTGGGAGAATGGTCCTCAGCTTCCTTGGTCTGTGCTTCCATCCAAGCAGTGATCTTCAGGAGTGGTGCTGAGCACAGACAGCCTTGGTTTGCTGCTGGCTGCCCTTGCCTGCCAGCAGACATGCTGGCTTCATCCACAGGGTCTGTGTTCCCAGTCCTGGGCATTGGGGATGGAGCCACTTCAGTGGAATGAGTGACATCAGAGTGAATCTGAGGTGACAAGATGGGTCTGCTGGGAAGGGAAGGCAGCTCTGCACCAAGAAGTCTTCACAGCTCCTGCCCAGACATTGGAATAGTCTTCCTGTGCAGTGCTGGAGCTGAGAGCAGGGTCAGCCCATGCCTTGCAAGAGGAGTGGTTGCCCTGGGAAGAAGGGAGATCTCCTCCCCTTGGTATCATGGAACATGGCAGTGCCATCCTTCCACCACCCTCGCCCATGGGAATTGATTGTGTCACCCCCCTTTTCTCCTCTAACTGGATGATGTTCCCAAAGCAACTTCCCAGGTATTTTCAGGAGTATTTTACCATTGAAAAAAAAAAAAAAAAAAAACAAAAAAACCACCACCAAAGCAGAACAATACCACAATTAAAACATTATGAGGGCTTGGTGATGGATGCTGCACAAACAGGCACAATGCTGAAATTTCCTGGGCCAAACTGCTGATATAAATAGCCAAGATGTTGCAGAGGGAAGAGTCACACCATGGAGAACTGAGGTGCCCACATTCACCTCCTACTTCAGTGGCTGAGGTAGGAGCAGGTCACAGATTTCTTGTATCCTGTCCACCAGGTTTCCTGGATCTGGGCCCAACCTGTTTCTCAAGATGGTGATTAAATGGGACACAGGCCTCAAGCAGTGTCTGATTTAGCTTCGCACCTGGTGGGCTTAGTCACAGCACACACTCATCTCCATAAGAACAGTGCCTGTTACCTGTGCTCTGACACATCCAATGTGGTCTTAAAATATCCCTGGAATTCTGACTGAGCTCCTCTGGGATTTCTCCAGATCTGTCTCTCCTGTCAAGTGCACCTAAATGATTGTGTTCTCTGATGGCAAAAAACTCTGTGGTCTGTCATCCCTCCTTGCCAGAGAGCTCTGGGTTCCTGTTGTTCCCACTAGTCCAGGTCCATGTTATCCCTTCCTGCAAGCCTTGGCACCATCTTTCTGCTGTGGCTACTCCAAGGAGCAGGTCTTGAGGCTGTAAAGACACAAAGGCAGCCCTTGGCAGCCGGTCCAGCAGGAGCAGATGGAGTGTGAAGTGCCAGAGAAAAGCTACAAATGGCCCAACAGGAACAATCTGACATGTTCTGGGCTTGCACATCATGAGCTCTTTCAAGCTGTGAGGTAGCACTGACTTCTGAAAAGGGCTATTTTAGGTAACATCGTGTGATCTTTGGCCCTCTCCATGCACTGGCCTTCCCCTGCCTGTGGAGATCACAGTTCACACAACAGTGGCTTCATCGCTGCTCATGTCCTTCCCACCCACGAGGAGATAAGACAGAGCATCACACAGAGCTTCTCCTGAGCAGCAGGGAGAGCCTGGACACCGCCTGTGTGCATCCCTTCCCAGGAATGATCCAAAGAGATTTTGCAGAGCATAAAAATGTCTGAGGCCCCCAGGTTTCTCCCTGTCCTTTTGCAGAGCCATGTCCTTCAGGAGGTTCAGAGAGGAGCAGTGTGGCTGCTCAGCTGGACTTGTTAATGGCCGTCCTGCTTCCAGCAGAGAGGCCTGAGGGGAAGATGGCTTTGGCTGCAGAAGGGGAATGGCTCTTTCCAGGGATCGTTATCAAGATGGTGGCTCTGTGCCATGACTTCAACCTGAGGTCCTGGCTGGAAACTTGCAGCAGCCCCAGCAGGCAGGACTTGGATCTGGCAGCACCAGTAATGAGGTCCAGCTGGCTCCTTGGCCAGCAGCTATGACAGAAACGCTGCCAAGGGATGGTCAATGCTGGATGAGTGAGGAGGACAGGAGGTAAAGAGGCACGAGGACAGCACCCACCACCCTCACACTGCCTGTCCCTGCAGTGAAATGTTCCTGTGCTATGGGCATGCAAGAATCTCCAGCCGGCCTGGAAGGTGAACACAATTCCCCCCTCAGCCTTTAGAGCTGGAGATTTGGAGATTTGGATTTGGAGATGATCTCTGTGATCACAGTTTAGTCCTTTCCCAGCCCAGCCTCTACAGAAGCCACCACGTCCCTATCACGAGGACCACCCATCTAATTTCTCCTGCATTTCAGATCTTGTCAGAGCATCTCACACTGTCCACCTCCCTTCTCCACTCCTGGGTGTGATGGAGCAGAGTGGGAGAGTAAGAGACTCTTCTGTGCATCACAGATCCTCTTGCTGAGCAACACATGGAGGTGGCAAGGACAGCTGTGGGGCAGAGGAACATCTCCATTTCAGAGGGAAAAGACTCCTGCAGAGGCTGCACGGGCAGGAGGGAAGGGGGGTAGCCCCCTGATGTCCCCGGCACCCTGCACAGAGCTGATACTGCATTTTTCCCTGGCGGCCACCGGAGGGCAGCCCGAGGGAGGGAGCCGACCCCCAACTTCCCCCCAAAAAATGGGGATGGAGGGATCAGGGGAAGCATCAGGAGCAGTGCCGGGGATCTGCAGCAGAGCAGAGGGAAGCAGGCAGCAGGGAAGCTGCTTTAGCTGCTGGAGAAAGTTCAGCTGGAGATGCGCAGGCTGAAATAGTTTAGTGCTCTGTTAGGGAAAGGAATTTTATGACTGTGCAATGAGGAAAGCAATTAGAGACATAATTTAATCAGTGTGTTTTAGCGGGAGCATTAAAAGACCTGGATGTGACATCGATAAGGAGCCACCAGAGGTGCTCCGTGCTGCTGGCCAAAGGGATAAAGCCACGGAGCCTCTCCCGGGGGGGGTGTAGCCCCCAGCCAGGGCAGGGTCAAAGCTGTGACAGGGCAACATTCCCATCTTTTGAAACACACAGTGTGCTGTGGCAGGATCTTGTGGCAGGAATGGAGACATGAGAGCCATGGATTTTGGACAAGGTGTCACACAGTTCCAAGTCCCTCACTTGCAGTGCAGTTTCCTGTGCTGTTTCAGTGCAGTGAAGGCATCTGGTGAACTGAATTTTCCCTGCTTTGATTCCTTCTGCCCTTTTCCTTGTTCCTCCCCAAAATCCCAGTGGCGTAGCTGTAAACTCTTTTTTTCTCCCATGCGTCAAAAGCTGCATTTCAGGGGTGGGTGCCAAATCATGTGCAAAGGGCTTAAGGACCCAGGAGCAGAGGTGCTGCAGGAAAGGGAAATATGGTGTGAGGGAGGGAGGGAAGGAGGAAGAAGGAAGGAAAGAAGGAAGGAAGGAGAGTTTTTATTTGGAAATTCTTTTCTCTTGGATGGACAAAGTCCCAGCTTAGCTGCCGGAAAGTGAACTCACTTCAATAGAAAAATAGAAGGGTGCCTAGGGAAAGAAGTCTAAAAGGAAGATGAATGCAGATGCAAAAGATTTAAACACCAGCAAATGTGAGCAAAGACCTGGATTTAGTTCTGTCACTGATACTTCCGACATGGCCCGGAGTGTGTTCCCATCACTACAATGTTGCCATCCCTGAAATGGGCCTCATCTCACTTCTTTCAGCAGCCCGTAGAAAATGAATACTTTGCAAGCCATGATGTGCTCACATGCCACAACAATATGAACTACGTAAATACCGAAAATAGATCCATTCCTGTCAGCAGATATCCAGACATTCCAAAATCATTCTCATCAGCTCCATTTACAAAGATAGATGGATTCAGACAAACCTCATTTCTCTGAGAATTTTTTTAAGAAAGGAAGGCACACTAATGTATTTAACCAATCTTGATTTCAGTGGAATATTTCGACAGAGCCATATGAGTTTCATTAGTTTTGCTGAGAATTAACATAAGACTTGTAAACTATTCACTGCTGGGGGTTAAAGTAGAGATAATAATGGATAAAATTGAGAGAGGGGTTGTTTTCTTGGGAATAAAGATTTCTTCATGAATGACCTTGGGTTGCAATTTTTCAGCAATGATCAAGCATTTGTGTGCTGGGAGATGAGATTTCACAGACAGGTGCTACAGAGAGGAAGATTTGGATGATCTCAAGGGCTGGAGCGAGGGGCTGGAGTGCGATGCTGTAATTCCCACTGGTACATGTGTTGGGACTAGGAACACATCCTCTGCAAATGTCACAAGAGGGGAAACACTTGAGTGTACAAGCTGATCAAAGCAGGACTGTGAATCACCAAGGAGTTGTGTCCATGGAAATGCCAAGTGATATCCCAGGAAGTACAGGCAGAGCATTCCCCCAAGAGATCAGGAGATGCCATTATGCAAAGGCCCAATATCCTTCTATCAGAAATGCAGCATGACAGCTTTGGTCACCTGAGGTCAAGACAAGATAAATGCAAGGTGGGTGGGGGCAATGTAACTAAAGAGACACTGAACAGTGAATAGTTAAAAGAGTAGTTCCAACATGAATCCAGTGGGCACGTACAGACCTGGAAAACCATCTGGAGGAAGGTGCCTGGTTATCAGACTGTTCAAGGCAGCAAAAAATCTTGAGTCTCCTTCAGCAGCTTCTGGCTGATACAGAGTGTGGCTAAGGCTGAGCAAAGGTGTCTTTTCCAATCTGTCTTCTAAGAAAATTGAGATCCCTTGTTCAGCTCCATGATTCTCTTTTCTCCCTGCTGAGGGGAAAGGGAAGCAGGGCTGCTGCCTGCTCCAGTGCCAGCCCTCTGCAGCCCAAGGAACTGAAGCTACTCTTTATTTTTCAACAAGTAGGTCTAGACTGGTCTTCTTTGTCATCTGTGTCCCCAGATAAACAGCCTTTCTATAAATCCTTCCATAAACATGCATTCTGCATTGCACCAAATTCTCCTTTGGTATAATCCCTAAAAGAGACTTTCATGAGAAAAATACGGGCTGTTCTCTTGCCATTCCATGTTGCATGGATAGTCTGCTCAATCTCGCTAATGCCCAATAAGTAAAGGATGTTTTTGACAAGTCCTGACTAGTCTGGGATACACAGAAAAGTAATAAAACATATTTCAAAAAGAGATCTGTGATATTTTCAGATCACAGTAAATCTCAGCATAAGCCATGTGCGATACCAAGCACCTCTTTCCTCTGTGCCATACAAACCCAGGGAAGCTGCATTCTCTCTCCAGCACCACCCAGACATCCCAAGGATGTGCTCGGAGCAGTCTCCCTCTGCCCAATGCTTTGGAAAGAACAGCCCCAAGGGGTTATGGAATCACAGAGGGTATCTTGGATAGAGAAGATATCAGCAAAGCAGCATTTTAACTCTCAGAGAATGAGCTCAGACCCCTGGCTGGGTCTTGGAGGAAGATCCATAACAAGGAAGCAAACAGCTCCCAAGACAAAGGCAGCCACTGGAATTAGGATGGAGTATTTTTCTGGTTTTGGGAGAAGATGACTCAGGCAGAGGGTGAGCTCTGGTCCAAGCTCCTTGGACTCTTGTGTGATCCCAGCAGGGATTTCATCACTTCCCAGGTGGAAGCAGAACAATTTCAGGGACAGAACAGGTGCAGGTGGCTTTTCCACTGCTGATTCAGCATCCCCAGCCCTGCCAAGCACTCAGGATTTCAAGCCATTTACATCCAAAGGCAATTGGAGAAATCGTTTGACAAGCTCCATCCCAGGATGCTGGCAGATACCCAACACCGACTTTGTTACTCGCAGATTATGTTTACAGTGAAATGATTTAGGGATTGAGGGATTATCCAACATGGGCCCACAGCCCAACACCTCCAGAAGTACCAAATACCTAATGATTCCTTACAGCTGGAATCAATCTCTGGGAGCCAGGATTCTTTTTAATTTTTTTTCCCTGGGATAAAACAAAACTGTTCTGCTCAAACACTACTGTCTACAAATCATTAATAAAGGCAATTGGCTGATTTACATCTGGCATTACAGAGGTCAGAACAATAAAACATGGCTTTATTTTGCAGCTAACACACATTCTCTGCTATCCTTTATCCAGGCTGTCAGGAGCCAGTGCATGAGAAGAGAGGTGGGAAACTGCAAGGAGCTACATGGGGAGCACCAGGAATTATTGGTGGCAGGAGAATACTGCAGGAGAAATGAAGTGGTGCATTTCTAACAGCTTGGAGGGGTTTTTTCCACAGCTGTTTTTGTTTGAAAGGATTATGACCAGAAGAACAGGGCTCTGGTTGTATAGAGGAAGAGCAGGGTGTTATTCCCATTGGGGAGCGGGTTTTTGGTTTGCTTTTTGAAGCTGGGTCTATCAATGGATATTTCCTAGTGGAAACCCCCTCTCCTGTTAAGGGGATCTGGTATAAAGCATCTTTAGTTTGCATGAGTGCAGTAATTGGAAAATTTCTTCATGAAAAACATTCAGCAGCAATATTTGTAGTGCTACCAGGCCTTTGGGTTCTGACCTGCTGCTCGTTTCTGGGAGTTGCTGCATCTGGTAAAATGGGAGCACTCTGCTCCTCCCCAAATACTCCATTAGGAGATAATTTCTTCCAAGGATGTGAAAATATGGAAGCAGAGCAGTGAGCAGATGCCCACACCAAAGGCCAAACTTCCCCCTGCTCAGAAAAAAAAGAACGCTTTCTTTATTTTTACTCTACTTGTGCATCTGGTCCAATTTGGTTTTGGGCTTGGAAAAATCTGACCTTAAATACATGTACTTGAGCCAGAAGATATCAGGCACAGGCCCTGAAAGCTAACTAAGGTCCAGATCCTCTAAACTGCTCTGCAAGCAAGAGCAGACAACCCCAAGCAGTCTCTTTGTTGGGATTGCCAGTGGTCAGTGCTGAATGTTCAGCTGTTTCCTCATTGTAGAAAATCCCAGTTAATAAATTACCTTATTAGTGATAATAATTTTACTTTTTTAAAAAAACATATTAAATATTGTGGGGTTTCTACACCAAAGACCTTTCTCCCCTAAAGCAAAAACTACTCAAAAACTAAGCACACACACATATGAGAAAGAAGGTGCTGTCAAAAGCCTCCATCTTCCAAGTGTCCTTCTGATCAAACCCCTTGTTAAATGCTGGACAGCAGGTCACAGCCAATTTCTTAAACTCTGGGGGCATCAAATTTTCCTGTCCATCCCTCAGCCTTTCAGGCTGCTTCCCTTAATGATGATATTGATTTTGATTTTAGTTTCATCTAGTTTTAATCTATCCCAGTGATGGACTCCCACTGCTCCCCACAGGAGAATATTCTATACTCTGGCAGACCTCACTGACAGGAATCTTTTCCTGACATCCAACTTCAGTTTTCTTTTTTGTTTTGTTTAAACATTTTATGCTTTGATTGGATGAAGTCCTTAAAGCCAGGAGTTCAGGGTTAGAGAGGGAGGCAGGGAAGGGAAGAGGCCAGGCCACATAAATTGCCAACCTGCTAAAGAAATGTGCAAAAGTTTCCTCCTGAGCCCTGACTTTGTGTTACAGCCACGGGTTTAATAGAAAATATATTTGCTCAGAATGCACTGTAAGGAAAAGAAATTAAAAGAATCATTATTTAGAGGAACCTGAGGCAAATGGGAGATGTGCAAAATGTTTTCTGCATTGTAAAAAACCCAAAACTGTCAGTAAGACACAAGTTTTGGGTGAAATTTATGCATATATTTTGTAAATAATTTTAAAATCATGTGGAATTTGCTATGATTATTTACATGGATCATTTTGCTATTGCACCCTCCCATCTTCCTGACCTGTAAATGCCAGACCCAGTCAGAGGAGAAGACCATCAAGGTCACTATCCTGTCTCTAGAAGCTATTAATAAAAATGCCAGGGAAGAGCACATGAATTATTGCTGTTCTTCCCAGACCATCCTAAGCAGTTCTTCTTTCTCCTTTTCATGCATGAATTTCCCAGACTGGAAGTCCTTGGAATCCTCTCTCCTCCCTCTGACCTGGGTTAGGATCAGTAGCAGAGACACCAAAAATCAGGAGGTGAACAGACATCTTCTATGTTGTCCATTTTATTGACAACGTTGTGTCCAAAGGGATATAATCTGAGTTGTTTTGTGATCCTGGACATCTATGAACTCATTCCAATAGAAGTCAGATGTCAAGACCTCCATGCAGGAATCCACTGAAAAAAAAATCCTCATCGAAAAGTGCTTGGGAGAAGCCAACAGTACACAGGACATGGAAAGAGCAGAGGAGGAAAAGCCAGATGAAGTTGGGCAGGAGAAAAGAGACAAAAAGCCTGAAGGTGAACTTGAAATGCTCGCAGGCCAAAGAAGGCCATTAGGATGATTGCAGCCTTCGTGCTGCAAAACACAAACACAGGAGCTCACCCAGTGATTCTTGAAGCAGAACTCATGATTTTAATTCAAAAGTACAGCCTTTGGTAAAGTCAGTGAGCTCCACAAAAGAGGCTAACTCACTGTACCTCTTAGGAACCTGCTCTGATGACTAATTGCTCTTATTGTTAAAACCGAGCCTCTAATTTGGGGCATTAACACTGACAACCTCAAATTCCAGCCACTTCATCTTGGTCTTTTATCTGCTGGAAGGAGCTGTGGAAAAGAAAGAGAGGAAAAGAGATGCTAAATCTTTGTATAAAATGTTTTTCATGTAAACTCCAGACTGAGGGGGAAAAAAAGAATCCAGGAGCCTGGGAGGAAAATGCAAATTTATGACATGGTGACCAAAGCAGGAATGTTGTTGGGGAGTCACTGAAAGAGGAGGGGAGAGATTCAGATTAGCACCATTTGGATTTCATAAACTTTTTGATGTGGAATGGGAAGTTGAAAACAGTCCTTACCTCGGGTTCCCCAGGGAACAGGGAAGAGATGGAAGGAGCAGAGTAGGGATGAAGATACTGAGGTAAGGGAAAGTCTGGGCAGGAAGGGGGGGACTTGTGAGAGCAGCAGCAAACCCAAGGGGAGATGGCCCAGGCAGAAGGACTGGTACAAAGCGGGGTGGATTAAGAGCTTTGGGCTCTTAAGAGAGGTAAGAGGTAAATCAAACATGGTAATTAATCAAAAGGTATGGGCTGGGGAGTGAGCTGCAGGCATGGGCAAGGAGCCAGAGTTACATCATGTGGAATCTTCTGTCTGGAATTTTATGCTTGTAGCTAACAGACCTAAATCCTGACAGCTTAGCTTGAAAGCAGCAAATTTCAGTGCTTTTTTGCACAACTGTAACAGAGAAATTTGACTCAGACAAATATGGCTTTTACAAAAACTAGCACATAAGACTTAAATTTAAAAAGTAAAACTTAACCAAGACACTGTAAAGCAAGATTCCCCCTCCCCCTTCTAAGTAGTTTATTACTCAGCTGCATAAAAATGCATCTGCTGTTGAAAGACAAATTGCTCACATATTCTCATTTTTGCATGATGAATTCTGAAGTCACAAAGAGACTGTTAACAGCAGGAATTGTAACCAGTGTGTTGTGGCAAGGTGTGGGTTAAATCCACGCAATTTAACAGGCTTGAATTGTGTAGCCAGCTATGACCATGTTCCTTCTAAAAATCCTTTAAGAGGCCTCAGCCTATAATTTTGGTGTCTTGTGGCATCAACACCCAGCAAGATCTGAACTCCTCTGGTGGGAGTTGAAGTTCACACCCTGGGTTGCTGGAAGGTAATTTCCTTTAGCTTTGCAATAAACTCTCTGCCTTGACCTAAGACCTCCACCATTACAAGTAGTTAACAGCATCCATAAAAATAAAATGTTGGTGCAAAATATCTGAATTTGAGTAGATTTGCTAGAATTTTATTAATTTATAGAAGTTGAAGGTTATGGCATATGTCACTAGAAAGTAATTTTCTCTGAATGTGCAATAAGGTCTTAGATTTGATTTATGACCTAAATACTGCAAGATATTAATACATCTCCATGCCAGATGGTAATGTACATGTGAGGAAATGTACCTTTTCTGTCCCAAAAATTGCAAATTTTTTCTTTCATTTACTAGGATAAACTCAATCAATGGCATTCATTAATTTTTGAACACTGAGTACTTACGTGGACTGTCCCCATCTCTCAGAGAGCTGTGTTATTCCTCTATGAAATACATTCCAACTGTTCCTAAAAACTGCTTCAGACACTATGTATGTGGCATCCACATGGATATCCACTAGGGCTGGCCAGACCCGGTGTACTTCTAGGAACAAACAATATTTTGTACTCTTGGGATCCAATTTAGATGCTGTTGAGATTGCAGCTGCAACCAAATAAAGGGGAATAATGTATTCAGGATCCAGTTACAGACACCAACAAACACACCAGGAAGGTTACAGGTTGCAACTGCAGGGCAAAAATTCAGAAGGCTCTACAGGTATCTTAAAATTTACTGCTGTGCTTTTGTGGCATTCAAATGTATCCCAAACCTTGTTTTCTAGGGACAGGAGGGAATTCACTATTTCCTGCTGTTTGCTCCTAACGGCATTAAGTCCAGTGATTTCCTGGGGAGTTGTTAATATCTTATTTATACACTGGATAAACAATGTATACTTTTTCTACCTCCAGAATGAAAGCTATGCTCCATTCCTTGTCTATCAATGCATAAAATCCGTCTCTATACCAGTTCCTTTCAGAACTACAACTACAGACTAAATAATAACGGTTTGTTTCAAATAAGGATTTCCATACCTTGGGAAACTCCAGCCTTTCAAAAAGTAATTTCGAATCAGATGTTACCCCAACAGTCACCTGATCCAAGGAAGGAGCATGGTGTGTGATGGGAATTGAAATCCAGCTGAGGAATGCAAACCCCAGGGCAGACCAGGGATGCAAAGATCGATGAACAACCATTCCCAGCTCCTCACACAAAATCCATTTTAATGTTGTGTCCATAAAGAACATGGTAATTTTGATTTCACAGGTGGCAGCTTTCATTTTAAATTCACTTTTTGGCATTACCTCACCCTGGCTGTGACTTCTGAGCACGAATGGACAATGTGTGCCAGAGCAATGTTCACTGGACATTGTTCAAATACAGATTGCTGTGTGTTTTGCTTCCTGGTTTAGTTGTGCCCTGGACTGGGTTTGCATGGAAAGGCTTTGGGAGCAGAGGGGCTACAGGGTGGCTTCTGGGAGAAGCTGCCAGAAGCTTGACCCATGTCCAGTGGAGCCAGTGCCAGTGGTTCCAGTATGAACCCACTGCTGGCCAAGGCTGAGCACATCAGGGGCAGTGGCAGCACCTCTGGGATAAATGGTTTAAAAAGGGGGAGAAGTTGCTCCAGGGTAACAACTGCTAAAGGGAAGGGTGAGAATATGTAAGAGCAACAGCTCTGCAGACCCCAAGTTCACAGAGGACTGTCTCCTGTGAGAGGGATCCCACACTGCAGCAGGAAAGAGTAAGGAGCCCTGAGGAGGAACAATGGAGACAATGTGTGATGAACTGACGGATTCCCCACTCGTGTCTCCCCACACCACAGACAGGAAGAAGGAAAGAAAATCTGAGTGAACTTAAGCCTGGAAAGAAGGGAGAAGTGGGGGGAAGATGTTTAATATTTAGTTTTTATTTCTCATTATCCCACTCTGATTAGATTGGTAATAAATTAAACTGATTTCCCCAAGTCAGGTCTGGCTTCCCTGTAAGAGTAAGTGCTGAGTGATCACTCCCCACCCCTTATCCAACCCACAAGCTTTTCTTTATATTTTCTCTCCCTGTCCAGCTGAGGAGGGGAGTGATGCAGCAACTTTGGTGGGTGCCCAGCATCCAGCCAGGATCCATCCCAGCAAGGAGCCACACTCACGTTCCCTTGGCAGCCTTTCCAGCTGCTTTCAGTAAGTCTGATGTTTACCTGCTCTCTGTCTGTTGCAGTTATTCCCTGCATTCCCTTAGGGAGCCTCTGAAAGGCCTCCAGGCTCTGGGAGCCCAGGAAATGTTTTACATGGATTAAGTTTACAGCAAGAGCCCAGACCAAAGGCCTTAAATGCTGTGTGATTTCCTGCAGGGAAGCCAATGGACATGGGATCAGTGGGGATCCCTCCAAATGACAGAGGAGGTGAGTTATTATTTTCCCTCCCCTTTGCTGCCAGCCCAGACCTGTTATTTTAGGGCAGTGCACTCAAGGAGGAAGCAGAGCCTGGCTCACCAGCTTGGTTCCATCTTGGATGCAAGACACCAGGTGGCTGGAGTGACAGAGCTGTCACACTGCAATGTTTGCTGTCTTGAATGAGAAATAACACTCTGAGAAAGGCTCTCTCTTGCAAAGGTCCAGCTCAGAGCAGACAGAGGTCTGGGGGGAGGGGGTGTTTTTACAGGTAGGCTGTGGATACTAAAAAGCTAGCAGAGACATTTTCTAGCTTTCTACAGCCGCCTGTGAAAGTCTTCTTTCTCCTTCTTCTTCACAAATCTGAGTGCTCTGTCATTGGGCCAAAAGTTCTGCAGTGCAGGACATGAAATGTTAATAACTGGGTTGTAAGTAAAAACATATTACTTGGTATTTCATAATTGGTTAATTTAGACTTTAAAAAGCCTTGAAAGTTAAAACTCACGGCCATTTTCCACCCTGCCAACTAGAAAGCACACCTTGTGCAGCTGCGCTAAAGATAAGAAATAATAAAAATCAGTAAAGAAGAAAAGCCTGGTATCTCCTGCATTGTAATCCAAATTCTGAGTAAAAGAACTCAAAATTTAGAAACAGAGAAAATTAATGTCTGGTGCCCCCTGTGTGACGACTCAGAGCTTGGACTCCCTGAAGAAAATGAGAGAAAAGAAGAAAAAGCAGCTTCGAGCTGGAAAAGGAAAAGGGAAAAGGAAGAAAAATATTCCCCAGGGAAAAAGAAAAAGGATCTTGGACTCTAGAGTGCTGGTGGAAGGAACCACAACCATACTTCTGACCAGTTACAGAACAGAGGGAACTGAAGAAAACTTCTGACATCACTTTATGCTTCAGGGTTAATCCTAGAGTCATAATGGGAAAAGTTATGTCAGAATTGCTGAAATGCTCTCTGCCCACCTTAAGTTAGTATCTGATTTGGATTCAGCTTGGTAACAGCCATTACCAAAGGGATCCCTTATGCTGTGTTTGTTCCCTTTGCTGCAAGGGGCCCCGCAGAGGATTAGAAACATTTGGTCTTTAAACAAAAAGGGGGAATTGTGTATACTAAAAAGCTAGGAGAGAAATTTTCTAGCTTTCTACAGCCACCTGTGAAAGTCTCCTTTCTCACGCAAACTAGATGGGAAACAGTTTGAGATTTTGTAAACTATTTCACAGGTGCAGGCTGTTTGTGTCTTTGTTTTCCACACTGGGAAAAATATTTTGGAAATGGGTGTCAGGGCATTCCGCCAATCAGTCTGGGAGGTGGATGGTCCAGCAACCAATGATGTTATGCTGCTCTTGCGAACAAAGCTATATAAGCTGATTTATATAATTAAATACAGCCTTTTGGCCACTTAACCCGAAATTAGACTCGTGTCGTTTTTCACCGTTCTTGGTACAACAGCGACAGTGGGCAGCCAAATTCCCTCCTAGTGTGGTTATGGTGTGGATAGAGGATACAGCACCAGCCAGGGCTGGGAACCACAGGACAAGGTGCTGCAGTCACTGCAGAGCTCAGGAACAGCATCGGCAGCAGTGAGTGACTGATGGCTGATTTATCCTGAGCACATGTTGTCAGACTCAAGTAATTTCTGTAGTCCTTCTTACAAGCCATAAACTCTATTTCTACAAAACTTCACACAAATAGAAATCATAGAAATTATAAAAGCATTTAGGTTGGAAAAGATCTTCAAGATCATCAAGTCCAAGAGCAAGTGATGACCAAAGGTGACAAGCTTGGACTGGGCCCTGTGTATGCTGGGTATTGCACACACAGAATGAAATTCAAACACTGTGTCAAAGTGCTTCCCATCCAAGTATAAAGCCAGAAGTGTGTAAAAGAGACAGGAATGTAGGGAAATAATAAAATTATTTGTGATTGCCATGGGTTTTTTAGACATCACAATGGTGAGTTTGATTTAGGAAGCATTTTGAAGGAGTAGGCTGAGATAGGCTTGTAGATGTTACAGAGAGCACGAGGAACAGAATGGGATAAACACAACAATAATTTGTTTGAGGATGGAAGAAGTGGGTGAGGGAAGACTGGCACCAGGAGCCAGCTGAAGGTGAGAACCAACCTTTCCAGGCTGAGCGGCAGATGAGGGCGAGGGTGGGTGAAGATGGACTGTGAAAACAAGTATGTGCAGCATGTGTTTGAAGTGGCAGAGAAAGAATGCCACTGGAGTGGGGGGACTCTGCAGGGATGACACACCAACAGCACTGGGCTGGGAAAGGGATCTCTGTATCCTGGAAAGATGTGTGAGTGCAGCCAGGCTGCATTTATTCAGACCAGAGGGGACCACTTTCCCTGCAGTGGTTATGAGATACGAAGTGAGAGGCTGGACAAAAATTTCGGCTACAAGGCAGGAGCAGAGAGGTCACATCTATTCAGGAATGTTATGAGGGAAAAGGCTTCTCGAGGCACAGCCTGGGTGTGAGGCTTTGGGCTGTCACCTGGGCTGATGCCCAAGGTTGTGGGGCCAGTGGGGATACACACACTGCAGAAAAGCAGTGTGGTGAGAATTAAAATCCTCACCCCAGCCTTTCTGACCCTGAAGAGATGGTTAGGCAGCCCCAAGGAGATCCCAGAGATTTCCTAGTGAAGTGGTAGAAATGGAGACACTATTGCCATCCTGGAGAAAAAATGTAGGTGGTGTTTATCCAGTGTAGGAATGGCAGCCTCATGCCTTCCTAGGGATTGCATGACACTGATTTGTCTTTGGATAATTGTTCATCTTGTGAGTGGTAAGTTACTGGCTGGCGAACACCCAGGATTTCTCAGTTCCCTTTGGCATCCCCCATCCAAGCTGTGATCATTTTCATATTTCACATGTCTGGGCTTTCTCTCAGGAACCTGGCACGTGCAGGGATTCCTATGTGAGTAGTGGGTGCATCCAACACAGGGAAGCCACAACAGCTCTGCTCAGAGATGCAATTCTGCCCTGGCTCCCCATGAGCCAACCTGGACCTGGCTGTGGGGCTGGGTTTCACTCTGCAGGTGCTGAGTGAGAAGATGCTGTCATTGCACTGCTTGATGGACTGTGCTTTTTATTTCTGTGCTTTATGTTATTCAGTATTTACTTATAATAGGAACAGATTTTTATTATTTCCACATTATTTCCAGACATTTCCACACTGTGGAGTAGAACATGTCTACGAACACCAGAGCAGGGCATCCTGTTTGATACTCTTTTTGGCCCTGGATATGAACCCTGTGACAAAACCTTTCTGAAGCCACCAGTCCATGCCTTTGTGTTTATGTAGTGAAGGCCACACAGCCTGGATTCTCAACACTTGGATCTCTCAGTGTATCCCAATCAGATCCTTCCCATGTTTCTTAAAAACACCAACAGAGCAGATGGCAGCCAGAGTTTGTATCTCCTGGCCCACCTTCAGAGCCTCTGTCAAACAACAGCGAGCAGTAACTTAGAAGCAGCTTCTCTTGACAATGAAAGTAATATTTGGCTTTGAAAACATCCTGTGCTTGGAGAAAAAGCAGCAACAAAACCTCCGTGCCCAATGTCTCTCCTTTGCATCTGCTTTGCCTCAGTGTCACCTGCTCTCCTGGGGAGCCTCCCTGTCACACCGCTGCAGCTCCTGACTTTGTGCTCCTGACAGCTTTGTCTTCTTTGTGGGGCCAGGCCTCTTACAGATCAGTGTCTTTTGATCTCACTCCTCTCAGCATTGTCAAAACAGCCTTGTCAAAGCAGCCCTGTTACTGGAATTGGGAGTGAGGAGTCCTTCATAGCGATAAAGCTCCTCTCACGTTGGAGAGCTTACATCTTATCCACTCTTTTATATCTCCTGTCTTTCTTCTCCTCTGTTTTTGCCAGAGTGATGAATAGTGACTTTACAGGGTGACTTTCCACAGGTGTACTGAGGACCCTCTGGTATTAATGAGTCATAGCACAAATATTTCCTTATTTTCTGTAATTTTATCACTGCAGTGCCTAACCACCTCATGAGACCAAGGCATGACAGGGAGGTGTGAGACTAAAGGCAGAGGGAAACTATGAAGTTTTTGTTAAAAGTCAGGAAAGTTGTCTGTGAAATTTGAACAACAGGTTTTATTGGTCCTGGACCCAGAAATATTAAAAGAACTTAACTAAAGTTTCTACTAAAAGTATCCTATTTTGATGCAGCCAAAGTAAACAGGATGAGCCAAGAGTATAAACCTTCTTAAGTAGGGGACATATAGAGAAAATATAAAAGGAGGAAGATGAGTAAAGAACTTTTAAGCTCAGTGGTCAGGCTTTGGGAAGGAAAGATTTTTTGGATTTAACCTCTTATCTGCAGTTTTCCTCTTCCACTGAGACTCAAGAGAGATAGGAGAACTAATTTCTTCTCTGTTCCCTTTATAAGGAGCTCATTTTTCCAATGTAACCCCTGGAAAAGGTATCATCAATCACTGCTCTTTTAATCTGGGAGTTGTGACTTCCAAGAGTTTGATGAATAGGTCCAGAAGTTACTGTAGTTTGTGACCTTCCTTTCTGGACAGATGGCAGGAGAAATTCTGAATTTCTTATTCTTTATACCTCTTTGACTTTGATTAGGAGTCACAATGTAGAAAAGATTTGGAAATACAGCTTGGCTGGATATTGGCATGGAGGAGGAGGGTGTTTGGATGAAAACTGTAGCATTTGCAACCAAAAAAATTTTAAAAAAAGAACTTCACAGGAGTATAAACTTTGGGTTTGTGTGGGTACTATCTGTCCTTCAAAAAGAAATCTCTAGGATCTATTTGTGGCTTAGAAGTATTTGATACAAAAGTTTTAAAACAATTATTTTAACCACTATATATGGAACTTCATACAAAATTCAGGTTGCCATCTGCAATAATTAATATATAATAATATAATAATGATTGTCATGATAACTATAATAAAAATTTCTATTTATTTAATATGATAATTTATTTTATTAACTGATGCTAAAAATCAGTGGGTGAGGTAAGGAGACTCCTTGACTGCACAAATCCTGGAGGGCAGAACCAATGAGGTGCTTTAGTCCATCAGAACCAACTGGAGTTGGAATGTTTGGATGTAGCTGGTTGACGAGGTGGTGATGGGACAAAGGTTGGATCCTGGAGGTCTTTTCCAACCCAAATAATTCTGTGACTCTTTCTGTTGCACTGTGGAGCTGCTCCTTCTGCCATGCCAACGCCTGAGACACAGAAGGGACAAGCAGGAGCACAACTTGGTTACTGTTGTTTTAACATCAATGGGTTTGAGAGCTACGGCTGAATAGCTGCTTGATTTTATGGGTAATAGGACAAATTAGGAAGGGTAACAATTTCCAGCGTCCCAGGCTTCAGACTTGGTGTCTTTGATGGCAGACGATGCGTCTGCCCTGTAATGGCTGTGGAGTGTGAGTGGGATCCTTCTGTAACTCTTCAGGCTGGAATCAATCATCCTGGCTAAATCGGTGCCTCTTTGATCAGAACAGCTCCTGCCCCGCATGGCTGGAGGTATAAAATCACCAACCCTCCTGCTCCAAGAACAGCGGTCATCCATAAATCAGCCTGGCAGACTATAAATTCATTTACCCAACAGAGACACAGTCAAAAGCAGCTCAAGGGGATTTTAAAGGCCTTTGTGCAGTGCTGGAAATAAACAGTTGGAGGAGGGGGAGAGAAAGTAGCATCTTTATCCTCTGCTGACAGAGGTGGTGCTGCTCTGAGGCAGGGTGGCCTCTCTTGGCTCCAGGGTGCTTTGGGCGTCTGGGGCTGGATCTCTCAAAGCTCTTCACAAGCCTCTCACTCACTGCTAAAGCAGGGAATTTTGGGTCTCTAGGCAGAAACCTTAAAATATCTGGAAGGTTTCTGCTTGGCATGGCTGGCACCAACTGTCCTGCCTGTGCCTGCTGGTGCCCAGCAAGAGCAAAATAGGAAATAAACTCACAGCTGAGCCCTGGTCAGTCAGGGGGCTTTGGGGTGTACTCAGTGAGGGAAATCTCAGGCTGAGCAGCAAGGACTCTCCCTGGCCATGTTTCTAGGCAATGCCACATCTTTCCATCTGGATTTAGGCCATCAGACATCCAGACTCAAGTCTGAGCTCAATCTATAAAAAGTCATGTAATGAGCCTACCTGTAGTCATGCAAATCACAGCAAATGAAACCTTTCAGGCACATCAGAACAAACCTGAGACACAGAGTTTCCGTGGCTATTTCCTCTTCCCTGCTCTCTGATTTCACTTGGTTTGAGAAATTGATATATATATACATTATATATACATTTAAACAATATCACAGCAGCTGTGCCAGTTGCTTCTAATAAAACATCTCTGCTGAAATAATGCAGTGTCTGAGAGGTTGGGTGTAATATGGTTAAATGCTTTTACAATCCCCCATTAAAGTAAGTGGATAGAAATTCATAAAATATTGATGGCATTTGAAAAGTGTTCATTTACCGAGCCATCCAGAACACAGAGCAGGGCCAGAGCAGGCAGTGTTGAGACAGATGTTGATACCAGGAAGTTTCTCCTGCTTTGGAAGAGAGGACAGACTTAGGTTAAATTGCATTGCTGAAAAGTAGAGTGTTTGAGATCAAACCCTGCACTGCAGTTTGTTTTAATCCAGTTACTAAACCAAGCAGGGCTCTGGTTTCCTGCTGAGTATGACAGAAATAACAATCCCAAGCTGGCAAGGATACTCCATTTCTACTGCTCCATGAGCCTGGGGGCACTAATGAGACCTTGGAGTGGGGAAAAGAGTTATGATTTAAATCTAAGCGATGAGAGAGAGGTTGGTTGCCTTTGAGTCAGTGCCGAGATGACCTGATCCTCTTTCCAAAGGCATCCGGCTGCACGGCTTCCTGTCTGCAGGGAAGGAAAAAGCAAAGCTGGCTGCATCCCCCTCTACAGCAATTACAGCCCAATCCCCTGGGTATTGAAATCAGCTGGGACTGGCCCTTCTCCAAAGGCTGGGAAGTTAAAAGAAAAGGCGGGGGGGGAAATGTCTCTCTGGAGTTGTTTTCCACCTGAGCAAATGTCTGGCTTCTCGTGTGGAGTCTGTGCCTGCAGCCAGAGGCTGCTCCATGCAACATCTGGGGAGAGGCCAAAGGGCCTGGAAAGCTGAAGGACTGAAAATCACTGCAGGATTAGGAGAGGTGGCTGTGAGAAGGACTGGACTGCCCGAGCAGAATTAATTCAATACCTGGTGTTAATCCAGCATCTTCAGGCTGATAGCAGCTTTGAACTCTTTGACAAAGGTGTGCACGAGGTTTTGGCAGAAGTAATCTACAGCTGCAGGGGAGTAATCACCTCAGGGAGTGATGGGAGGGAGAACATACGTGGGTGAGGAGGGTGAGGAAGAGTTGGGAATGGCCAGTGCAGCACCCTTGTGGGGCTGTGTCTGAGGTGTCACACCAGAAGGGATTTCTCTACATCACACAGAGAACAGTCCCAGACTCATCTCTGCCACTGGGCCTTAGAGCAATTCCTTTGGAGGGAAGCATGTAGGAGAAATTGGTACCTGTGGATCCCAGGGACCATTATCTCAGGGTTGAATTCCTGCAGTAAATACCCCAGCTGTTTCCAGAATAAGTTTGGGAAACAACCCAAGACAAAATGTTCTCTGTCCTGTGCCAGTCTGTTTTCAGCAGTCATCATCCTGACACCTCCAGCAGCTATTGGAAAGCTCCTGGCAGTTCCTGTTCATTAGAGATCCCAATTCCTGCTCACACCAGTTTTACCTCCGTGTCACTCAATTGACTGGAGAGCACAGGAGACGAGGGCCTGGGTTCCTATTTCTCATTTTGCAAGAGCAGCTAAATTAACCCTGGGGTCAAAGCCAAATGCCAGCCTCTCTGAACTCCTGCAGGATGCAGTGGCTGTGCAGCAGCACTGCTGGAAAAGTACCCAAGCTTGCTTTAAACTAGCAATACTTTGCTCAGAGTGGGCAAATTTATTCTACTTTTTTCTTTTTTAGTTCTCATCGACCTCCAAACTGCTGTTTATCTAACTCTATAAAGCTTGTTTCCCCTGTATACAGACCTGCATTATAGACATGTTTCCAGCTCGATACTGTGGTTAGGACTTTACTTGCTGTAAACTGGGAATAATTTCACCCAGGATGAGTTTGTCCATGTTTCACTGGAAAAGCAGTCTTTCACTTCCCAGCCTACACTCAGCCTTGGTGTTGCTATTCTGGTTACACAATTACTGTATCTCATCCCAGAAACTGCTGCACATCGGAATTGGATCTCTCACTGGTGAGTAAATTGGAGTAAAACAGAGCTTTGGGATCCATTAGGAAGAAAGTGTCAATCTAAGGTTGTTTTTTCCTTAGGTTTGCTTTCAATTTTCTTCACCTTGTTTTATCTTCCAGAATGGCAGCAGGTTGTGTATGTTTATTCAAAGCACTAAATATTCCCTTATAAATATGTATTCATTTAGTTTGCTTTAATAAATATATATTGGCAAAGACATATTTATACATACATTTATAAATATTAGTATAAATACACATCTATTTATACAGTAGTGTACAAAGTAAATACAGCTATTAAAGGAAATAAATATAATTCAAAGCTTGCTATTTTCCAGCATATTGGCAGCTGATCTGTCTCTGTTCTCTTAGCTCTGAAATGTTATCCAGACTTGCCTGTGTGTTGACCCTCATATGCTGCACTTTGGGGAGTTTCTTTCACGCTGTACAACAGTGTTTCTGTCTGAGAAGGAGCAGGGAAGTTGGGCTTCTGATTTATTGCTGATGAGGAGCAATAAATTTCCTTTAGGGGAAGCACAAGGATGTAGATCAAAGATGTGGGAACTCTGGATCAATATTTTTTCCTTTTCCCTTACATAGGGTATAAGTAGCTGCCCATCCACTCTCACCAGAGCAAGCAGAGTGAATCATCTCTCAGCATTACCTTCTTCATGTCTGTGCTACTACATAGAGACAAGTCCAAAAAACCCAAAGATTTTTTTTTTACTAGCCTTTACAGTGATTTTTTCTTTAGGCCCATGTCTTGGTTTGAAAGACAGGTGTCTGCCAAGGAAGGCAGGAGCCTCCCTTGAAATGAAAAAAAAAAAAAAAAAATGCAACCCCCTTCCCTCTGAATTATTATAACTTTGAAATTAAGGGGCTTTCAGGCAAAGATATGAGAAAAGGAATAACAGTTCTTTACTATTATATATCTCTATGTGTATAACCAGTCAAACAAGCAGCAATAACTGTGGCAGTAACAGCAAACAATCACAAACCCAGTGCCAGCCTTCTCGGCTGTCGGGCCCTTTCCCCTCGGGTGCAGTTCCGCTCGCAGCCGGCAGGGGCGCTGGCGGCTCCCGGTGAGCAGGGCAGGTGCGATGGTTCCCCCGCGGCTGCAGGGGGCGCTCCGGAGCGAGCTCGGGGAGCACGCGGCACTGGCGGCCTGGGATCCCGGGAAGGGATGGGACAAAGGCTTCACAAACCCCTGGGCAGCCGATCCCGGGATCCCGGGAAGGGATGGGACAAAGGCTTCACAAACCCCTGGGCAGCCGATCCCGGGATCCCGGGAAGGGATGGGACAAAGGCTTCACAAACCCCTGGGCAGCTGATCCCGGGATCCCGGGAAGGGATGGGACAAAGGCTTCACAAACCGCTGGGCAGCCGATCCCGGGATCCCGGGAAGGGATGGGACAAAGGCTTCACAAACCCCTGGGCAGCCGATCCTGGGATCCCGGGAAGGGATGGGACAAAGGCTTCACAAACCCCTGGGCAGCCGATCCCGGGATCCCGGGAAGGGATGGGACAAAGGCTTCACAAACCTCTGGGCAGCCGATCCCGGGATCCCGGGAAGGGATGGGACAAAGGCTTCACAAACCCCTGGGCAGCCGATCCCGGGAAGAGATGGAACAAAGGCTTCACAAACCCCTGGGCAGCCGATCCCGGGATCCCGGGAAGGGATGGGACAAAGGCTTCACAAACCCCTGGGTAGCCGATCCCGGTGTCCGGCCGGACCCTCGGGAACAGCAGGCTGGAACAGCAGGGACAAGCACAAATCCCGGGTGGCAGACGAGATGTATCGAACTCCGGAGCTGCAGCGGAACCCGCGGAGGTCGGGCAGGCAGGGCGAGCAGGGCTACAGAGCAGTGAAGACTCAAAGGCAGCAACAGGGGCAGGGTGGCTGCAGCCCGGCTCCCAGCGGGACAAGGGAAGGCAGGCTTGGGAATCCCAGGGTTTCTCTGGTAGAAGGAAGGCAGCCGAAAAAAGCAGAAATCTGCCACACTGACGAATTCCTTCCAGCCTCTCTCTCCCATCCAAAACGCTGAGAACTCACCACCCACAAGCCCTGGTGAAAGAGAGTAGCCAGATGGACCCCTCCTTCTATGGCCAGGTCTTTTGTTTTTCTTAAGCACCCAGTAATTTGTCCCCCTGGCAACATATATGGGGAAAATTCTTTAAGAGAAAAAGAAAACAGAAGAACTCCTAAAAACCCAACAGCCCAGTAAATTCTTAGCAGATCTGACCTGTTCTCTGTAAGGAAACCACCCCTGTGGCTTGTGTAGCTGCTTCTTCCACTGCCCGTGTGAAGGACAGCATTACAATCCCTCTGTCATCTCCCCTTCAAAGATGAAGATGAAAGAGCCCGTTCCCAGCAGCTGAAAGAGGTGCTCTAGTTAAAACCTCAGCCTGTCAACTCAGGAGGGATGGGAATCCCCTGAAGGCTTCCCCAAAAAGACACACTCCCCAAATGTCCTTGCTGGGAAATAGCGAGTCCTCGATGCCCCAGGCTGAGCAATGGACTCTACAGCGATACATTATATCCATAGAATTCATACTATTTAATTCAAGATGATTTTTCATTGCCTTTGTCTTTGGGATTACTAGACCACTAAGGGATTAAATGAGTGATAACAGAGATAGCAGAGAAAACATACCAGGAACCTTTCATTTAGAACAACTGTGATCATGCTTTTTAGATCCTGAACATGTCTTGTCCAAGGATTTAAGGCCTCTTACCATTGCTCATTACCCTGGTAAAGAAGATGTGCTGTGTCATAATCATCACAATCCTCTTGCTTGGCTAAAATCACCTATTAAACCCATTCCTGAGCCTGGAATTAGAACCTGCAGCACAGACTCCTCTTGCTCCCTGTCACCTGTATCTCCTGATCCACAGCCCATGTTCTCCGTTTGCCTGCCCTATAACGCAATAAATCAGGCACACTCAGGGAAATTTGCCCTGGCACTGGGGTAAATCTGAACAGGGACATATGGTGACCTGGTATATGTCACCAGGGCAGATTTACCTGACCAGGATGGGTTGTTCTGCTCTCTAAGGTTAATGAATGCTGCTTTTGAGGGCCAATAGATACCCAGAAAATGCAGAATAACCTCTCTTTTTTCCTCCTTCCCCTCCTTTTCTCACTTGCAGATGCTGGCTGCACAGCTGGTAAAACAGATAGGTCTTTCTAACCCTTTCATGCATGTTCAGTGAGTCCAGGTAGGTTCATAAATATGGTAATGGTTCCCAGAGCATGTCTGGACTGGAAATAAGAGATAACTGCAGAAACAGCTCCACTGCAGGTGGGACTAAATCCACACTCCAGGTCAAATTAACAACCTCCCATTCCCCCTATTAGCATGAGGAAAGCTCTTGTGCTCACCTGTTTGCTGATTACAGCCATGAAGCTGCAAGCAAGCAGCCCTTATTTAGCTTATTATCAGAAGGCCCAAGCTCGAGAGAGAACACATTGATTTATACAATGGGGGATCCTGCCTGGTACTTCAATGCAGTTGTCCTGCTGAGAAAATTACAGATAAGCTCTTCATTTATTGTCCCTTAAAGGGAGAGTGTAAGAAAAGGAGAAAGGGAAAAAAATAAGCCCCAAACTCAACAACTTCTGATAAGTGTTCGTGAAAAGGTTACTTTTTACCAGTCTGTTTCCAAAGGCTGATTCCCTGGAGATATAATCCTGGAGTCACTCCATCAAGGGCTGGACACGAGGACTATTTGTTATGGTCTCTAGCATGACAGTGACCTGGTGTCATGTCAGGTCAGTGGGACACCATCCCATGGGTTTCTGGTGGCAAAGATGTGGCAGTATCTGCCCAAAACCACATCCAGGGTTTTCCAGGACTCTCTGGAAAAATCACCACCTTTCTTACATCAGAGGATAACCAATAGTGTGTGATGGTTTAGCCAAAGGGGGAAGTAAAGAGGATGACTGTGTATTCTGGGACAGGTTACAGCAGTTTAGATGAGGGAGGAATAAAAAAAAAAAGCAGTGAGGGAGTAGCAAGAGGAAGGAGATGGATCTCAGCTTCACCAGCCATGCCTTTAACAAATGTTTGAGATCCAGCCTTACCTTAAAAAATTTATATTGCCCAGACCCCAAAAGTAAAATGAAGCAGTACATCCAAGCTGCCAGGAGTCTGCATTGAGCACAGTCTGCTCCTGGGTGAGCTGGGATTTGGGCAAGACTGACTACAAAAACTGGGGAAAGGAGTCACTGATACCCTTGTAGCTTCTGGAACCACTGAAACTTTTTAAGCAGTAATGGATTTAGAGGGTGAAGGATGTCACACTGTGAGGGAAGAGGTGTTTGAACACTCCAGTGGAACAATAATCCAGTTTCTCTGAGCTGTATTCAACATCATGACAAGAGCCTCACATTTAAAATAAATGGTTGTCATGGATTAACCAGTAGGTTAAAGATGAAGTCACCTCTCTCTCTCACGTGACAGTCAAATGTATTTTTAGTCTGCCTCTTCCTTTTTCTCTCTAATCTGGCCACATCCCTTCCTTTTTCAAACATACTTTGTTTCTTTCCCATTTTAAGAGAAGCTGAGCTCTTCAAGTGTCATGCTGAAGGCACTTTGCTGTGTTTCAATATTCCTTGTACAATAAGGCTACCAAAATATGTACATAGACCCTGTTCTGACAACAGAGCAAAAGTTTCTGCACCTGTGCACCTGCTCAAAAATCCAGAGCTGCTCTCCTGGCTGGTCCAAGGACCTGGGGATTCCAGCTATTCAGAAGACTCTGCATCTTTCCAAATTTGCATATTGGCATGATACCTTCCAGGAATTTTAATTCTGCTGCTGTGGCAAAAGGACATAAGCAATGTTCTCTAGATTCTCCCTATAAATGTATTTATAAAGGGGTGGGAAAAAAAAAAAACATGGAAGAAATATAGCAGAAATTGAAAGAGCTAATAATTTCCTGAGATTTTCCTTGATAATACAGATGTACAGTACAGACCTTCTGGAGCTTTTAGATTTATTTCCTAAGGTTGCAAAAAGTAGCTGGAAGCCCTACTCCATTCAATAGTGTTCTAACCTCCCCTTTGGTTTTGACAGTGATGGATTTTACCTTTTGCACTTAAAAAATCTTGCCCCAGACAGGTTCTCCCTGAACAGCCAAGAGAAAAATCAGCCTGTCTGTCCCCAGTTCTTGCTTTGGGGGACCCCAGCCAATCCCCAGCCACTGCTTCTCACCCTCATGCAGCTCTGGCCTAAGAAGGAGCAGGAAAGAATCAAGGAGAGAAGATGAAGGAAATATTTAGGAATAGGTGGTCCATGAGGAAGCTAGTGCCAGGTGTATGAATCAAAACCATGGCCCCAAGGCTCAAGGAGCATTTGGAGAATTATCTCAGGGACAGGGTGGGATACTTGAGGCTGTCCTGTGCAGGGCCAGGAGCTGGGCTTTGATGACCCTTGTGGGTCATTCCCAGCTCAGGATATTCTATGAAAATTGGAAAAGCCATGGACACTGCACTGCTTCATCCATGCTGCTTTTGTAGGAACAAAGAGGGAATTGCCATAAAGGCTTGGCAGAGCAGCCCTGGCTGACACACCTGCCATCCCCCTTCAGGTGGGACGGGTATCCCCAGTTCTGGCTGAACGCAGCCTTTCCTCTGCATTTCCCTCTCTGAGGGTGATTTTTATTCTGATTCAGCTTCTTTCCACCTCGTACCCTGCTGCAACTGTTTGCTTAATGCTGCATCTGAAGCAAAAGCATCAATTACTGACTCACTCACCTCACCTCCTGCAGCCCCTCTGGCTCTGTACCTGCCCCAGCCCTCCAGCTGTGCTAGGAGTTAATTAGGTGATAGCACGGCCATGCCTTGGGACATTAGGAAGGGCATTATCACTGTGTTTTAACCCCACCCATATTTCTCTTGATACATCTGTTTCCCTCTCTCACTTCTTTCCCTGTGCTCCTTCCTTTGACATCATAATTCTAGGGCTCCACTGGATCAGTTTTTAGAAGGTTTTTCTTCTCCTCCGCAGATACTTATTGCTTTGTCACAGCCTGTTTTACTTCAGAAATGTTTCTCCCGCTTCTATCACTTTTTTTTTCTTTCAAAAGATATAACTGCCAAAATGAAATCAAATTTGATGTAATTTCTATTTAAAAGGCTGATTACAGGGGAAGGAGGAGGTTAAATGTCAATGAATGCATTGCTCCAGCTTTTATGAAAAGAATTTCAACTAATTGTTTCATATTATGCATAATTTTTCTATATAAAAATTATTAGCCCCCAGAATGCTCACCGATTTCTTTGACATATGTGACAATGAGTAAGAAACAACAAAAATAAAATACTTTTAGTTTAGAAATGGGATGTGAGTACACCATCAGTGGTGCCATGATTGTTCCCTATTTCCTAGGCTTGACAGGATCAAGAAGAGGGAAAAATTCCCCCCAGAACTGGGTCAGAACCTCCTGGATGGGGTAGAGGAGGCAGCAGTCCTGCCTGTGTCCCCTTAGAGCAGCTGAGGAGCCACAGCCCCAGTTTGGATGATGTGACCCAAATCAATGGGAAGGCTGGAAATTCAGATAATTTAGTGTCTGTGTTTGCAGCATCTCTCTCACAACCACCTCTGCTGTTGCCCGGGAACCTCACCAAAACCTCTGCTCCCCCCTTGACCCCTGTGTGTTTGAAACACTTCTCCTCATTTGGCTTCCCCTCCACTGCCACCACCTCTTGCTTTTTCTCTCCCCTCCTTGTTCAGTTTCATGCTGTGCATTGCACATGCCTCCTTATCTGCTTGGTTGGTAATACCAGGTCATGCTTCCTTGTTCTGCTCATCCATAGGGAAAAAATGTGGTAGAAATCATTAGCCATGGACATCACAAAGTTTGGCCTGTCAAGGTGTGTGTTGGGGAAGAAATAGCAATTTTTCTCTAATTCAAAATGTCCTTGATGCTACAATAACCAGAATTAAGCATATCTAGGATGCTGCCAGGCCTTTCTTCCTCTCCATTTTAAACAGGGAGCAGGGAGGAGCAAAAATTATTCCAGCTTCTCAAAAGCAACAACCAAAGTCTGAGCCTAAAAATGCACAAAGATTTGGCATTTAAATATCACAGCTGTAGCCTTCTTAGAAATACCAGAGATACATAATGAATTATAGATTGGGCTGAGCTGCAAAATTCCACCCCCTTGCTTGTCCTTTAGTGAAGTTCTGTTCTGACCCAGGGGTTTGGTTCAGATCCATCTCTAATTCTTAGTTTATTCCCTGTGTGATCCCTGACTTTTGCTGCCCTCCCCCAGGTTTAACTCTGAATGTTAATGAACTGGGAGGCATTGTCAAGCAAAGGGAGCTGATGCCAGGGCTTGAACATTTAGCACTGGAGCTCAGGGTGGGGTTACAGTTCGTGAAGCTTGGGATGACAGGTTTTGCTCCTTTTTTTTCTTTTTTTTTTTTCTTTTGGTGTCTCTCTCCTGCTCCTGTAAAAGCCTTGTCAACACTCCCTAACACATGAGTTTAAAATTTTAAGGTATCCCTGGTCAGTGTTCATCAGTGTTAAAACTAAAGATGCCAAGAGAAACAGGGAAGATTTCCATGTCCAGCAGTCTCAATACCGAACTCCCATTTTTTACTCCATCACTACAGACCAATTACTTTTTTTGTTATTCCTTTTGCAGGCACCAGGACCTCATGATGTTTCCCACATCTCAGTATCTTGTCTATGTTTTTTTCCTCAGAAGTATCCCAGTGGTCACAGGGGGGAATAGCTGGGATGGGAAGGGACATCTTGTCCAACCCCCTCCTTGTCTGGAATTCAGCCTTTCAGCCCTGCTAAACCTCATAATGCCTTGCTGGGGCTGGGGTGAGGAAAGAAAGGTGAGCAGCAGCTGCTAGGGTTTGGGATTTATGGCAGGGAAAGGATGTTCAACAGAAGGAGAAGGTTTCAGTCCTGGGAAGCACTGTCTAAGTGAAAACTGAGACTGCCACACTGCCTCTGCTCTCTGCTCTGTTTCTGCCCTGGGACTTTGAATTATTATTTCGCGTTGGATTTTTTAAATCCCTCCTCTCTTAGTTCCATTTGTAAAAATGTCTCCTGCAGATATAAAAGCAGGATAAATCACTCGTGACCTTCCAACGTCATCTTGTGTTTTCCTTCTACTACTGCTCTTGGTCCAGCCCTGAGCAGAGCCATGCACTTGTTTCCCCTCCAGGATCACAGGTTTACTGACTTTGGGACCTCAATTTCCTTTGGGTAGGGGTTTGCACACCCTTCCACCAGCACTGGCTGGTGCCCTTTCAGTAGCACTGGTAATGTTTGCACAGCCAGGACAAGACTGGGGATAGAAAAGTTTCCATCCCACCTTTCCCTGTTAGTCTTTCCTCTGCTTCCTCCATGGGGCAGGGGGAGCTCAGGACATCCCAGAGCCCTGGCACAGCCTCTTTCTGCACCCTCCAGCCAAGACAGGGCTGATCAGCCATGATGTTTCTGGGAATTACCATGCAGGGGAGAAGCTGCAGAGCCAGGTAGCAGCCAGAGCATTTGCATCTTCTCTTTTGAGCTGTTTCCAGCCTCAAATCACTGAGTCTTCCCATTTCTTCCTGCCCTTTTTGCTGCCAGAGTTTTGTCCCTCGCGGCTGGGCATTGCTGGTGCTTCAGCATCAATCCTGCATGAGCAAGAGCCACAGGTGGGCTGTGCACCATGACAGCCCTACATGTCAACCACTGAGACCCCTCTGAAGATCCTCCTGCCACACTGAAGTCACAGTGCTGCTCAGCAGAGCCTGGGGCTGCTCAGAACCCAGGAGGTGGCTGTGGAGAATAGAGCTGGGACATGGGCCAGCCAAGGTCTGCTTCATCTTGGCAGTGCCGCCTATAAATCTTGCCTCCAGTAGCCTTACTTCGTTAGGCAAATGGAAAATACAAACAGCCTGACCTTCCCAGGACCCTGACAGCAGCCACAGTCCCAGACTAGCAGGAAGATTTAATCCTCCTTTGATAGGGCATGGTGGGAGAACAGTGCACGCTCCAGAATGGTGATGCTGCTCCTATCAGACATCCTCAGTCCCATCAGCAGGACTGTCACCTCTAGCTCTGCTCAACACTGCTTGGGACAGGTAGAGACACAAAAAGTGTATTGTGGTTAGGAAGACACACTGGTTTAGTATTTATTCCCTTTGTTTCCCTTTTTCTCATCCAGAAACCTCCTGCTATGTTGGAGTTTGGGGCCGCTGCGTGGTGGAGATTTTCTTTTCTTCAGAGCCAGCCATTTTGTAGGAAGCTTTGACAAAACAGATGGAAAAAAATCTGGAAAAGTATAAGAAAATAGGAAGTGAGATGACAGTGAGAACATGAAGGTGCCTCATAATCTGCTCAGCCTTTTGAGACAGACATCCCCAGGAGAAGCTCAAATTAAAGGGCAGTCAGCTTGATGGGCTAAAAGAGCAGTGTCTAGAATTGTAGAGCCAGAGTTGGAAAACCTACAGTGGTTTTCAAAGGGCTCAAACAGATTTTGTAGGATGATTCCTGAGCATGGTTTAACGTGTAAGCACTCACAGAGCCAGTATGAGAAGTTTTTATTACTTGCAGCCTGAGGTTCAAGGTACTGAAGACACAGGACACCACTGCTCTGGCTGATATGCCCAACTTCTGCACAGCATTTTCCCATCATCACTAAAATCCCATTCACAGCAGTGGGACTGAGGGGTAAGGTATGGGAAAATAAATTGTTGGTGGCCCCTGATAAATCCACTGCTGGTGTCAGTAATGAACACCCAGCCACATGTGGTGTCGTATTCATTGGTGCCTTCTGTGGGTAACCTCATCCTGCCCAACACTCCTGAACTGCTTGTTCAGCAGGATCCAAACATTTCCAAATAGTTGCCAACGCCCTGGCTTGGAGCACCCAGCCCTGCAATGAGGAGAGAGACAGTCAGAGGCAGAGCCATCACACTGTGTTCCCTCAGACCTGCCGAGACTCATTCCAAACTGAGTTTTCATGGCTTTGTCCTTTTTGCATTTCCACTTCCCATTAAGCCTCCTCAGCCCTTTTATTAAGGTTTATTTTTACCTCAGTGCAAGAGGTTGGGAGTGCATGGCTCCAGCTTTGGCTGCTTGGCATTTTGTGAAGATTGTGTCATGTGGCACTTCAAACCTCACCAAAAATAACTCCCTGTGCTCAGGAGCTGCTTTCCTACCTGCAGAGGCCACTGCTTCTCAACCCTTTCGGGTTAGTTTTGGGGGGATTAGTGGGAATGATGGGGTGGGGGAAATGAAAGAGCTGCTGGCTTTGAAGCCTAAGGGATGGGGAAAGGCTGTGACGTGTTTCTGCTGTTTCAAGTAGATAATCCTCGTGGTTTCTTCCCTTCCTCTCTGCTGTGGGAAGGGGGAAGCAAATTAAGGCAACGTCTCTGAGCACCAAGCAGGCCTGGGGCTTGAAAAAGCAGCTGGGAAGTGCTGGAGGAAAGAAGGGATTTGTTTTAGCAATGAGCAGTCATTGGAGGGTATTAGGAGTGCCCTAGGGAAAATCAGATGGATTTACTCCAGCACACTGCTGAGTGAGGGCCCCACTGAGCCCAGTGTGAGCTCCTCGTGCCCTCAGCAGGAGGGATGGGACCTGATGTCTCCCAGCTTTGTCATAGGAGCTATTCCTTCCAAGAAGGAGCAGGAGCAGAAAACTTGGAGCCATAAGTTCCTCTGGTGCCTGTGGGATGATGCCTTACCCCAGCCATTCCCCACTTGCCTCCTGTCCTCCTCCAGCACAGATTTAGTGGCAGTGGCTCTCCCTGTCCTCTGCATGGAGACACAGAGCAGGAATCAGCCATTCCACAAAAATTCAAGCGGAAGAAATTCCTCCATTGCTCCTGCAAATCCCCAGCCATCTACAATCACAAGGGGACTTGGCTGTTCCTTGAGAGCCCTTCCGAGAACCAGCAGGGCTGTACCACAGTCTGATGAAAAAAATGTTAGTTCTCACCCCAAACCAAGATGTCCAGGATAACAAACCAAACACAGCTGAAATGAATCATTTGGAATATGTAATTTTCAAAGCCTTTTCTCCTGAATCTCGACTTTTCTTTCAGAGAAAATTAATGACATCTTAAACCTGTTTTTTCTCCTGTGGATGTCAAAATAAAAACTGACAGCCTTATTTTCTGAAAACCATCTCTTTTTGTGTTTTGGGTTGATTTTTATTTATTTTTTGAAGTGGCAAAAATACGGTAAAGTCTTTCTCCCCAATATTTTAAGAGTTCTTTGCCTTGCAATCAGATATGGGAAGGAAAAGGTTATTAAATCTGAAAATTCCCGCTAAGCCACATTGCACTTAGTACCAGGTGGCATCCAAATTCCACACTTTTGGTTATTCAAAATCCATGTTGCCGACCCTGTGCCCTCCACTTCCTGGTCCCATCCTCCTGGATTAACACCTGTGCCAGTTTCTTGGAGATCAGTGAAGAGAACAGCAGAAGTGACAGAGCTGGAGGTAGTCCTGCTCTAAATAGATAGCTGGGGGATTCCTTTTCTATATTAAAGTATTGATTTTTCATAAACTAAGAGCACAAAAGGCCATAGAAAACAATCAGTCCCAGTCCAGGAAGCTGAAAAATTAGACAGCACTCTAGGCCCTTGTGATTGTGCTTCGTGCCAGGGCTTTTGGTTAAAAAAAGCCTTATTTATAGGCTTCAAAAATATCAGAGGTGTGGTTCTAACATTGGAAGTTCGTTTACTCTCAAAGAGGAGGCTGTGAGTCGTCCATTCAGGCAGGAAACATCAGCGGAATCAGACTCATGGAATTTCTTGTCTGATCTGCTTGTGACTATGCTGAATAGATCCTCAACACAGCCTTTCATTTCAGCATTTCAGCTGTTGCATTCTCATCCTGTGATGGGAAATGAGATATGCAAAAAGAGGCACAACAACACTATTTCCTTCCCTTTGCTTTCTGTCTGCCTCTCCATAGAAATTCTAACTTCAATCAGGAGCTAGAGAAGTTCAAGCCTGAATTAAAGTGTCACCTGGTTTCCAGTGAAAGTGATGAATCACTGGAAAATCGTTTTCAGGGAATGTGGTTAGATTCCATATCCTGATACCAGTGTTAAAGGCTGCATGTCCCTGCTTAAACCATAACTCAATTGAGGTTCATGCAGAAATCAGTAACTGGAAGAAATCTATGGCCCTGGTTATACAAAACAGCAGAGCCATAAATCACACTTGTCTCATGTCTGCAATTTATGAAGCCATTACATTCAGAATTTGTTAGATTTCAAGTTTTGGTTCCAGTTCATTTTTATTTCAGCAGAAGAGAAGACAACAGTAAGGACTCTGGAACTGTGCTTAAATATAAGTGAAGACACTGTCAAACTGGGATGGAAATCACATCTGGACTTCGGTTCTCCCTAGCCTTGTTATCATCATGGAGTTAGAACCTGGATCCATTTCTGGGAGGTATTTGTGTAGGAATCTTGGATATGCTGGGAACAGCTCCACCACACAAACATGTGCACTTGAAGGCCCTGAGAAGGCAGCCAGTGCCCAGCCATGCCTAGACTGACCTGAACAATTCACACAATAAACCTGTGGTGCTCCAGGTACATCAGGCTCCCTGTGCCAGGGCATGTCTGGTCCATCTGCACAAGCACAGCATCTGTTTGTCCAGGACTGCTGGATATTTGGTATCCCCATTAAAACCTATTTATTTTTGCTTATCTATGGATACAACTTCCCAGTAGGGAGGAAAAAAAGAGACATTTTAGTGAAGTTAAGATGCTTGTCAGCATAATGCTGCCCACCACACACAAGGGTTGCTTTCTTGGGACAGGGGACAAATCTTGGGTGGAGATAGCTGAGCTGAAATCCTGTGTTTCTCTATCTAATTTGTATGGAAGTTGTTTGTTTTTTTGGGGAGCACAGACCAGAGAAATAGTTCAGGTGGCAGAAGCAGTGATCCTGGTAAACTCTCACTCTTGAGCCTTCTGGCTGTGTCTTTTCCCATTAGATGTGATTTTAAATACACGTGAAGGGATCAGACAGGCCACAGATGCAGGTTTCTAAGCAACACAGCTAAATCCACATCTGTGTTTAGAGGTGCAGACAGGACATCTCAGGACAGTTTTGAGTAAGTTGGGGTTTTTTTAGTTCCCCTTCCTTTCAGAGACACAAAGTACAGATCCCCAGAAAGCAAAAATAATAAGCAAATAGCCTACTTTCCTGGGAACTGATGATTATAGGGGACTGTAAGATGAGGGCCAGCAGGAAAAGTCTCCTCATTTTGAGGCCTGATGTGATGTGGCTGCTGATCTGTCATTTCCCATCACGTCTGGACATTTTGGCAGCTGTCATGGACTGTCCAGGCCAGAAAGTCCCAGTGAGGAGGGGGATAAAAGACAAAGAAGGTTAATATCATAATCATGCACAAGACTAAGATGGGTGGGGAGAAAAAGCAGGGCAGTCCCAATCTGGCAGAGCCTCAAGGCAGAGGATAAACCATGGCAGATGGTAGAGACCAGTGCAGAAACTCTCACACACTGCAAAGGCACCTTTTTTTGGTATTTGCTTCTCCCATGTTCAGCGAGATGCTCGTTTGGGAGTGCTGGGAGATTTAACTCTGTGCAGATAGGAGGAAACGATTTTCAAACTGCCTGTTTGTAAACCAGCTCCGAAATGACAGCACTGCCACTGCTGCTTTTGTTCTAAACACCCAATTAAACTGGCTGTTTACACCTTACTGCCAGATTCCTGTCTCCCAACCCAAAAGGGCTGAGCAGCTAATGAGGCACAGCACAGGGAGCGACAGGGAAGGTGGGAAGTCTCTGAGAAATTGCAGACTCAGCCCGTGGCAAAGCAGACTCAGTCCCATGGCAAAGCAGAGGGAGGCTGTGCCAGGGTGGGATCCTTCCCAGCCTCCTGGGGAAAGAAGGGCACACCTGGGTGGTGCCAGTGCCACCAAACAGGCTCTGGGCAAAACCAAGCCCAGACTCCTTCTCCAGGAGACTGAAATAGCAGCAGCTGTCCCTGCACCCTTCCTATCCCATGGTGCAGCCAGTTTCTTGCTAGGGGACATTCTTACTGCAGGATGAAGTGTACGATTTATTTCACATGTAGGAAGAGTAAGGAGAAAAAATAAGAAGAAGCTGAGAGATGATGGCATCAAGGTGAAGGTGGTCACCAGAGTGCTGTGGGATGGAATGAGCGACATTTGGAGCAGATTAAATAAAGGTTCTCACAGTAGCTTCTGTAAATCTGTGACCTGGAGCTCTCTGAGTGTCTGTATTTCCCCAGGAAAAGCTGAAGGTCAGCAAGCAAGGGAGGAGGGGAAATCAGTGGCAGATTTCCTCAATGTGTTTAAGATTTTTTTTTTTCTGCTGAGAGGAACAGAATTTGAAAGAGGGGAATTTAAGTGAGATATATGGAAGAAATTCTTTACTGTGAGGATGGTGAGGCCCTGGCACAGGTTGCCCAGAGAAGCTGTGCCTGCCCAAAGCCAGGTTGGATGGGACTTGGAACAACTTGGGATTGTGGAAGGTGTCCTTGCCTAGGGGGGTGGAACTGGATGATCTTCAAAGTCCCTTCCAACCCAAACCATTCCATGATTTTATGACCCATGATGAGTTGTCCTATGCCTTGATGACTGTGGTGACCACATGAGAAAAATCTGCGCTCACCAAGCCCTGGAGAAAGATTCCTGATGGAGGCCAGAAATAACATATTCCAAATCTGCCAATTTCTGAAGCAGGAAGCCCAGCTTTCCTCCTTTGTTGGGGGTGATAAGTCTTTCTTCTCCTGTTATTCTGAGCAGGACAACCTATATTTTGTCAGTACTGATTTAAAGTACTGCCACTTGCCCCACAGCAGACAGTGTGTGGTGCTCAGGTGTTTGTTTGTTACTTTTCTTGGCGTAGAGTGGATAAGGGAAAATTTATGTTCACCTTTTTATAAGCTCCTGGTAAAGGCAGAGCCTTGTGTTATGAGCTACAATGCCCACTGGTCTTGTGATTTATTGGAAATGAATGTCACTGTTGCATCCCGTTCTTAAGGCATTGGTTCTAACTTAAATGTGATGATCTGAGAAGTGTTTGCTTCTCTTTTAGAGAGAGATGGAGCTCTGCAAACAGGCTAAAAATATCCCCAAAGGGAAAATCCAGCTCAGCAAACTTTCAGACGAGCCCTTGAAGGTACAGCCTGGGTGCATGGTGAGGACCTCTGATGTTCCCTCACCCGAGGCTACATGAGGCTGATCAGGTTTGACTGTGTGCACTGCAGGCGTTATTGATCACTCTGATGATTGATGGGCTGGTCCCTGTCAGGGCCTCATCTTTGATGTAATTGCAATGATCTGCCAAGGTCAAGCTTGTTGTCCCCAGAAGTGCTAACTATATTTAATATATACATGTGTCTGTATTCATAAAAGTCCTTTCTTAAAAGAGATTAAATTATTTCCAAAGGTTCTGCGAACCTCTCCTGGACTTTGGGGAAGTGCGGATGCATAAATCAGTGGATTGACAGATATTAAAACCTGAAAGGTTGGGTGGCATGTGCTGAATCCATTCCTGTTTGACACATTCCCTCTGGGGCTGAGTGGCAGGAGTGACATTGGGTTTGCCCTGCACAGATCCTCATGATTTGGAATGTGGGGACCAAAGGAGTCCCCAGCAGCAGGGAATGTGACCCTCCTCCAAGCAACTCAGCACAATGTTTATCCTTGCAAGGCTGGCAGTATGTATATAAATATATAGATATTATAGCTGAAGTGGCACCAGATGGATAATTGCAGCCCCTGAGTGCCTAATCTACTCTCCAGGACATGGGCAGTTTTCTAAGCCAACAAAACTTAATTGAACTTTCTGTTCCAGCTGGAAAAGGTTATGGATCTAGTGAGTGCAAACGGAAGGCAGGATGAAAAGGTCAGATGTTCTGTTCTCTTTGTAATGGATTGACCGGGGACATGTTTTTATCTTTCTCACAACCGCTGGATTGTAAAACTTAATTAGCAAGTCACCGCTCTGCCCTGTCTGAAGGCATATGTGTGATGATTACACATAGATCACGTTTTATGGACATCTTGTTTTCATCCCAGAGTAACAGCCTGCATGAGCGATGCTTTTGTCACATATTTACATCAATAGTTCAGGGAAGGGCCAGTAGGACAAACTGGAGAGCTCCTCTTGATATCAGCTCCCAAGAAATCAGCTTGTGTAGCTGCAGCTGCCTGAACTTGGCTCTCACCTGCTCTATTGGGAGGTGGGAAAGGAGGCATTGAAAGCACAGGTGTCTTGGTGTTTTGGTGTCTTTGTTTGAAAGACAGGTGTCTGCCAAGGAAGGCAGGAGCCTCCCTCGGAATGGAAAATATGACCCCCCCCTTCCCTCCGAATTATTATAACTTTGAAATTAAGGGGCTTTCAGGCAAAGATATGGGGAAAGGAATAACAGTTCTTTATGTCTATGTATATACATATAGATAACAAGACAAACAAGCAGCAGCAACAACGGCAGCCCCAACAAACAGAAGCCCAAGCCCAGCGCAGCCTCTCCCGGCCGCAGCCCTTTCCCCTGCGCTGCAGCTCCGCTCGCGGCCGCCAGGGGCGCTGGCGGCTCCCGGCCGGGCAGGGCGGGTGCGGTGATTCCCCCCGCCTGCAGGGGGCGCTGTGGCGCGGGGCCGCCCGTCTCTCTCCACACGGGAATGGCGGGCCCAGCTGGCAGGAAGGGATGCAGAGAAGGCTTCCTTTGTGAACTCACGGGGCGAGCCGATCCTGGTGCCCCCTCTGGATAGCAAAAGGGGCTGTAGCAGGAACCTCGGAGTAGCAAGCTGGGAAGGCAGGGATGAGCAAAGTCCCGGAGTGGTAGATGAGATGCGTCAGAAACTCCGCAGCTGTAGCAGGAACTGCGGGGGCATCCCAGCAGAGCTGGAGCCATGGAGTGTCCAGGCAGGGCAGGAGGTGCAGAGCTACAGTGTAGTGAAAACTCAGAGCAGTGGCAAAAAAACACCAGCGGAGACAGGGGAGTGGCAGCCCAGCTCCCCAGAAGGGCTGGGAAAAGCCTCCCTGGGAGGGGAAAGGGCTTGGGATCCCAGAGTTTTCCCGTGAGGCACTCCAGCAGGTGGTGAAAGTCCCTTTTTTAGTGAGGTGTTAATAAGGTCCCAGTTCAGTGGCTGCTCTCATGAGCAAAGGCTCACCCCACGGCAGAAGAAGCAGGGCCAGGCTGGGCTCCAGCAGTGGCAGTGAATTCCCTCTCCCAAGCAGCAGCTCTGACAATCCTCCTCCGAATGCCGAGAGCAAGAGACCTAGCAGCTGCCGCAGGCCTTTTTTTTTCCAGCCCAATTCTTGAAGTATCTCTGCCCTTCTGATGCCTTGAGAGGCCACCTAAACAGAGACTAGACAAGAATGAGGGAATAAAGGGAGGTATTTATTTGAAGGGCCTTCAAAGCTATGCCCTGGGGAGCCAGAGGGTACTGCCAAGATAGAACCCTAGATGGACCCCAGATCACGAGTTCTTTACACTTTTATAGGTTTGGTTCATTTGCATATCAGGGTTAATTCTCCAATTAAAGCTTCAGTTAATGATATAATTTTCCCAAGTTTGCCCCCCTTTCAGAAGCTTTTGGTTTATACCTTTTGGGCCTAGGATGGTGTGAGTGTCCTTAGAGAGCAGGCCTGGAGAGGCTTTGTTATGTCTGCCTAGCACGAGAGAGCAGAAGTGAACAGGCTCCAAGAAACTCCAGAGTGACACACCAGGCAGTGCAGGATTTGAAAAATATAGAAGTTAAAACCTAAGGCATCACCTCAAAGAGAACCCTCAGATAAGAGAAGTGCAGCCAGATGCCCTCCTCCCCTGAGCTTGGCCACTTCTTTTGTCTCTCTTAAGTACCTGGGCATTATTGTTCCTTAGCAATAAAAAATGGGAGAGTATTTTCTAAGGAAAGGAAACAAAAGGAGAAGTCCTAAATTCCAACACTTGGGGGTGGTTTATTATACCGTATCATTTTGGGGGGTTTTGTTTTATTTCGTTATGCTCTGTTTGTGCCTGGGGTGGCTGCTGCCCCCACCCCCCATCCTCCCTGGCTCTGGGAGTATCAATGAGTGGGAGCCAGGACAGGGCTCCTGGAGAGAGTTGGGGGCTGGGCAAGGAGCAGCCCCTTCCTTCTGGGCAGGCTGTTCAACTGGCCACCTGGCTGGTAGCTTTGACCAGGGATACTGCTGCTTCTGTGGGTTTTGCCTGTTTCTTTTTGTTTCTTTTGCTCCAGCACTGTAACTGGGCTTGCCAGCTTGCTTCTCTGCTGCTTTGCTGTCAGGAAGGCCAGAGCCATCATATCCCACGCCAGCAATCAGGAACACCCTTGTTCCCCTCAAGGGGCCGCACCCCTCTGCACAGCCCAGGCCCAGGGACCAGCCAGCACGGGTGAGAAATCCTGGGGAGCCTCTCCCTGCCGTCTTCTGGAGCCGGACTGCCGCTGCCCAGCTCCCACTGTTTCTTTGCTGCCACTCCGGGTTTTTGCTACACTGTAGCTTTTCACCCCTGCCCTCTGGGATGCCCCCGCAGTTCCTGCTACAGCTGCGGAGTTTCTGACGCATCTCATCTACCACTCCGGGACTTTGCTCATCCCTGCCTTCCCAGCTTGCTACTCCGAGGTTCCTGCTACAGCCCCTTTTGCTATCCAGAGGGGGCACCAGGATCGGCTCGCCCCGTGAGTTCACAAAGGAAGCCTTCTCTGCATCCCTTCCTGCCAGCTGGGCCCGCCATTCCCGTGTGGAGAGAGACGGGCGGCCCCGCGCCACAGCGCCCCCTGCAGGCGGGGGGAATCACCGCACCCGCCCTGCCCGGCCGGGAGCCGCCAGCGCCCCTGGCGGCCGCGAGCGGAGCTGCAGCGCAGGGGAAAGGGCTGCGGCCGGGAGAGGCTGCGCTGGGCTTGGGCTTCTGTTTGTTGGGGCTGCCGTTGTTGCTGCTGCTTGTTTGTCTTGTTTTTTATATATATATATACTAGTAAAGAACTGTTATTCCTTTTCTCATATCTTTGCCTGAAAGCCCCTTAATTTCAAAGTTATAATAATTCGGAGGAAAGGAGTCATAATTTCCATTCCAAGGGAGGCTCCTGCCTTCCTTGGCAGACACCTGTCTTTCAAACCAAGACAACAGGCAAATCCAAGAGGTGTGGAGAAGAATGGACATACAAACAAGGAATAATACGACATATGAGAAAGAAAATATCAATGAAGAGGTAGAAAATTGAAAAAGATCTGTGTATGGTAAAGAAAAATGTGTCAGCACAGGAATGTCTGACCTGCAGCCCAATCAGCCTGATTGGAGAATGATGATTTCTCAGTTGGAAGGTGTGGTCTCAACATCTGAAAGCATATCTTTCGTGTCTCCAAAGAGGTGAGAAAATAGAGATAATTGCTTATTTTATATTAGACATGAAGGGAAAACATTCAACAGTAAAAGGACAGTTAAGGGCTGGGATAGATTGCTGTGAGATTGGAACCACCAGAGGTTTTTAAGAGCAGGTTAAACCAATATCTGTCAGGAAAGGTTTAGAAGTAGCTGATGGAGACTTGAGGCAGGGCTGGACTGGGTGACCTCTTAAGGTCACTTACTTTCAAATTTGTTTTTGGTCATTTCATGTAATTCCACTCCCTTTGTAGTGCATCTCATCTCCAGAGCATCAGAAATGGTCTCAGTGAGTCAAGGACTCCACAAAGGATGAAATCTGAATTCATCACAGACACACACACGCACACACAGAGTCACGATTCAATCCAGGGAAGATCTTTTCATTTATATTTCAATTGGGAAAAGGAGAAAAAGGGTTTAAAAGACATTTCAAATTTTCAGTGGCATAATTATGAGGTCTAGAATTTCCCTTTTTATACAATAATGTTTTTCCTTATTGGCATTTTACCTAGATACACAAGGCTATAGCTGCTTCAAGTAAGAAATCCTGCCATTTTTCTGGAAAGCTTGAACAATTAAATGGATGGATAAAGAGAGGTCCACTTTAAATGAAAGAACAGAAACACTTGGTATCTATCAAGTCCTAGAGATTAGGATCCTAAACACACTTTATTTTATCTCTGGAGCCATCATATGTTTTGATTCCCAGTATTGCTACAGTCAAATTCTTCTTCTTCCTTTCATTTTTCTGCGTTTGAGTCTTTCCAAGTGGTCATCTGTTGTCCTCAACTGATGTGCCAAGACTCACATACTTCCCTCTTCACACCTCCAGCATCTCTCACTCATAGGCTTGGGAAGAGAGCCCAGAACTGTGCAGTATCCTGGACCATGATAGGGCCACACATGAAATGAAGTCTTGGTGGAAAGCATAGGCAGCTTGGAGTGAGAATTTTTCCCCTGTGTGAGAAGAGAGGTTCATACGAAACCATTTCCACACTTGTGACACATCAGTGTTCCATCACACCAGAAATGCACACAGGAGAGATGTCCTTGGCATCAGCAGTCAGAGTGAATTCTGACTTTTCAGAGCAGCAGTTTTTTGCATTCCTAAAGCTTTGCAACCAGGATTTTTTATATGGATCCTTCTCTTCTTTAAGAGCAAGTGAACCTCTTCCCTTTTTAAGTGGGTTACTGCATTCATAGCCCCTTCCTTACACAAAGCGTGGATGACAGAGTGAATCCAGGAAACAAAGGCAAATATTTCTCCTGAGAAACTCCTGGTGCTGCAAAGCCAGCTCAGGAGGGGACTGGGAAAGCTGTCAGCACAACTGCACAGGGAAGATAAAGAGACAGGAACTACAGCCTGAGCATATCTACAACACATCAAACATCACCCAGTCAATCAAAGCACCGTTAATCCATTGGACTCTGACCCTTCCCCTCAGATGCTGCCAGATCCATCAGCTGGGGATCAGCAGGAGAAAAGCAGCAGTATGACAGTTACTGGTCACCAGGAGAACAAAACAAGAACCCCTTCCAGCTCCCTGCTTTGCCTGGGCATCTGGACAGGAAGTTCAGTGCATTCAGGCCACAAAAACCAGTTGCTTAAAGGGGATTTTAAGGAATGATGGCTTTGCCACTGGAGGAATCAAGGCAGAAGAAGTGCTGCGTTAGTCCAAAAGCCTGCAGCACTGCCTTCCCTTCTCCGGCCTTCTCCATCCCAGCAGTATTCCACATTCACGGAATGTGATCCCTGGGGGAAAAAAACACCAAACCACCAACAAAACAAAAGAAAACAGCCTCAACATTCAGCTTTACTTGAAATTGGAGAGAAACAATCAAGACTCAGACATTCAAGTCCTAAAGAAATGAGGAAATATCAGTGACTTTTCTCTGCAACCTCTCCCTTGGGATCACTTTCTTTAATAACTTCAGCTGAGAGCTGTGATCTGTGCACGCCAGGAGAAAGGCCGCCCATGCCTCAGACAGCTGGATTCCAACCTTTGCTGAGGGAGTAAAAATGCCAGTTTCCAAGAGAGGATGTTGGTTGCATCACATGCAGTAAAACAGTGATGACTGGATCATCATCATCATTCAGTGCTTACATGGGGAAGGATTTGTAAACAGAATGCTCTTCAATTGAAGTGAAAACATTCCAGCAAAGCCCAATGGATGCAAACTTCAAAGACGTGTTCAAACTCTGATGGAGATGTGACTCTAAATAGCAGCAGTAATTGATGCCTGCAACAGCTGAATGTTCTGCATTCCCTGCCACTTAGAGCCCTGAAAAAGACACCCCTGCTTAATTTAAAAAGGTGTTACATATAAATGAGAAGAAAGGGACTGATATAAATTAGTGGGTGAGAGACGAGGCCTTAGATTAAATTAGAAGTTCTAGACATATACCTCCATCAGTGGTGATGTGAAATGTGCTTCCAAAAGGCCATATGAGTGTTTCCAGGAAATTCACAGGGCAATTCCACCCCCTGCACATGTCCAGGTTGCAACTCAGAGCCAGAACCTACTACATCAAAATAGCCATTGATGGTGACAAGAAAAACAAGTTTAGAAATACACAAATTTATTCATTAGCATAATTTTCATCATCATCCTCATCTTCATTATCAACATCCCTTCAGCCATTAAAATTTCTTAATCACTTTAACTGTAGTTTAGCCAATTAGTTGCCTGGATGTTATCCAGCCCAGTAATCTTGATCACTTGAAGACATGTCATAGAGATAGCCAAAAGGAAAAGGGGGGAAAAAGAAGAAAAAAATATCCAAACCCACAAAAAGACTTAATCTAAGAAAGGAAGCCTCCAGATTGTCTGAGGGATTTTGTGATACTTGTGGAGGCTTATTCTGAAGACCAGGTTTGGGCAGGGGAAGACCCAAATCTCCTGTCCCATATTTTGATATAATGGGAGAATTTTTTTTTTTTTTTTTTTTTTTTTTTTTTTTTTTGGAAAAGAGGAATCAGTCCTACATCTATCCATTTTCTGTCTTTTAAAAATGGTAAATCTTCATTGGATTTTAACAGTCTTTTTCTTTCTTATATTTATGACAGAATTTCTTTTTAACACAGGGGCAAATTTCATTAAAAATCTTGTAGAGGAGAAGTTTTGACAACTTTTAAAACATCATTTGGGCTGTTGTTGATGTTGCTGTTTATGCTGTTGCTGTTGTTGTGGCTGCTGCTGCTGTTGGGGACATATTTTAAATTGACCTTATCCATAAAAGTGACATTTACATGGCATGATTCTGTGCTAAGGAGAGATAACCAAACTAACTGAACACATGAGGCCACAGAGTTATTTAGCACATAACTCTGAGCTGATCTGCCCTTTATTAAACTCATACAAGATCGGTGCTGATCTGTAGGAATAAGTTACTCTCATTCATTGTCACCCACGACAGCATACAGGCAGTTGGTGTGAAGTGATGACCTGCCCCAAGTTCAGCCCATCAGTTCCTGCAGCAACTTTTGTCCCACTAAACACATCTTTAAACTGATAGAGTCCCTCAGATGGAGAATAATTCCTGCAAAAGCTCCCAAACTCTGCCACAGCATTGCCACACTCTCAGCCTTTGCCTCCAGGCAGAATTCCTTGATCTTCTTCTGCAAATATTTGTCTGTTTATAAACTGGGAATAATAATTCCTTATTTCCTCTGTAAGAGCTCTGTGGGGCTTCATCCAGCCAATGTTAGTAAAGTGCTTGGAGATCTCTGGATGAAAGCTGCTGCATAAATGCACAGTATTATTGCTGGACTAGCAAATGTTATTACTCTTCTAAAAAAAAGGTATGTAGGTAGAAAATAGACAATATCAATATTTATAAAATTTCTGCTTCCTCATAAATGCTGAAGTTCCATAATCCTTGATGGAGCTGTTGCTTATTTATCTGCATTTGAATTTTAATGAATAAAAAAGCCATTTTTTTGGTCACAATTCGTTCAGACCTGTCTCCCTGCAAAATTCTGCTTTCCATTTCAAAGAGTTTATGTTTTGCTGACTTTTAGCATTTTGACAAGATTGACTGACAACCACAAACCTGAAAATGCCACTGATTTTGCCCCACAAACTGAAGCAGTGAAACAAAGTGGTCCTTCCAACCCCACCACAGTGCTTAAAATATGCCACCAAGGACAGGTCCACAGCTCAGCCCAGCTGAGAACCTACAAAGCTGTGTCTTTGGATGAGGATGGTAGTTTCTGGTAAAATGGAGAATGGAATTCCTTAACTCATGGCAGAATGTTGGGATTGCCAGGGTTCAGCTCCTCGTTCTCATGGGGACTTCTCTGTCCTCTCTCCCCGTACTTCCAACCCTATCTAGCTATGCTGGTGCATGTCTTCCCTGCCCACCCTGTAGTTTTGACAGGGTAAAGCCCTGGGTAGGAGCTCCCTGTGCCCACCAGACACACAAGATCAGCTCTACCAAAGCCAGGCGGTGATTTTGGGGAAGGCTTTGCTGTGAGCCTGAACTGGAGTTGATGTGTGAGTGTGAGAGCAAATCCACCAATATCCCTGTACCTGCATGCCATGTGTGCCCTCCATGCTCATCCATGTGCAGCAAATAACTCCTGTGACAACCCCTACACTTGGCTTGCATTCAGCCATCTGTAAAGAGAAGGACTGACACTTTCCTACAACAGGATATTATCTGATTTTACCCCTGGTGTGCTAATGCAGGGCACCTCCCAGTCAACACATGCAGAAATGGCTCCACAGACAACACAAAGGGTAGCAAACATCCATTAAAAAATAAAAAATTGCAAATGAGACTGTCCCTGGCTTCCAATGAATCTCTTCAGATGAAGATTTGGGATGCACATTCCTGACTTCTGGCAGTGCTGATATCACTACCCATGAGAGAAAGTGGGAGCAACAGGTATTTTCAGGCAGACATTTCCAGCTAGGAGGCAGGTCCAAATAATACTCCCATATTCCTTTTTCTCTGGGGTAAATAGCAACACTAGGGGAAACATGGCCAAAAATTAGCCCTGTCTAGGTTTATATGCAAGGCGAATCTTTGAAGTGTAATCTGTCACTGGAGTGGAGAGATAAAATGTCTTTGAAGTCAGAGGACTCCAGCAAGGCTTAATGGCCACCACTCAAATGTGAAATTCACTTGTGCTTCCATTATCTCTTCTCGTAACACTCTGTAGTTACAAAGAGCAACAATAATTTCAGTAGATGAAGCTTTGCAGTATCCTGGTACATACGATAAGTATTGTCCTCAGCCTGCAGAGGAGAGAAGCACAGGGAGATTAAATGACTTGCTGCAAAGTGCATGGGGAGTCGTTCAGGTTGGTTTAAACACTGTGTTCCCTGATAGCTCATTCTGTGTTTCCACAACCAAAGCTCTCTCCTGGCTTTGCAGCGTAACTGTGTGACATGGGTGAGATAGGAAGTGATGTCCCTGAGATGAAGACTCTGGAATTATCTGTTCCTGGTGAGATCCAGCACCTCGTGTTCTCTCCGAGCCCAGTGCTGCAGAGCACACTTCTGTCAAACCCAGGATCTGTTCCATAAGAAATACCTTTCCCAAGGACTTCTGCTTCATTTTCCCTTTGAGTCTTAATATGCTCAGTACTAAGCTGTTCTTCCTTCTGTTGTTGCTTGTTTTCAAGGAATGAGGCAGTTTCCCCAGCAAAGCTACAGGTGTTAGAAAATCAGACCTCAAACTGAGGGTGAAAAAGAGAAAGAAAATTGCTGCTTTTGAATTTTGCTGGTGATTGAAAGCAGTTTTAATGTGTGACAGTTCCACCTGGACAGCAGGACAAAATTCTTGGCAATTGATTTCTTTTTCCTAATGGAAGATCACCATCTAAAAGAGGAAAAAATATCACGGTGATTTGTGTTTCTGGTGTGGAAAGTCAATCAGACTTAACCCTTCAAGCTATGGTGTCACTGAAAACTCCGATCTGAAGATCAGAGTAGAGATAGAAGGTACAGGTACAACCTGACTGGTTGGTGCAACTTGTTGCCTCCTCCTTCCTGCTATCCATGTGGAAGTGCTGCTCTGTTTGGAAATGCTCCATGGGTTGTGAGTACAAACACCAATACTTGATGGTTACTGTCTGATGGCACCAGTTGTACAACTCTGTGAAAACAATCCTCTGTCCATAAGACAGAAGCTATTTGACCCTTTTTTTTTTTTTTTCAAATAGTCATCCCACTCTCAGTAACCACAGTAAGAAATCCACAGGAATTACATTGGCTGGGCCATAAAATACCACTTGAGGTCCTTTCTTGTCACCCTGCTGTTGAGGTTTTAGGAGTTCTTCTTTTGTTTTCTTTTTCTCATAAAGAATTTTCCCAATACATGTTGCTAGGAGACAATAACGACTGGATACTTAAGAGAGAAAAAAGACCTGGCCACAGCTCAGGGGAGGGGTCCAGCTGGCTACTCTCTTTTACCTGGGGTTTTCTCGTGTAGGGCAGAGATGCAGTGAGATCTGGACTGGGAAAAAGGGGTTGGGTGAAGCCCCTACCTCTCTTGTTCTCTTGGTGTTCGGAGGGGAGAGAAGCTGCGGTCGCTGTGAGGAGAATTTGTCACCACTGCGGCATTCTGCCTTCTGTTGCCTTTCTTCTACCGTGAGTGGAGCTTGCTCGCTGGAGCAGCCATTTCATTGGGACCCTATTTAACACCCTACCTCACTAAAAGGGACTTTTCAGCATCTGCCTCAAGGGAAAAACCCCAGGATCCCGAGCCAAATTTTCCCTACCCTGCTGGGAGCCAGGCCGCCACTGCCCTGGCCCTGCCGTTCCTTTGCCACTGCTCTGAGCCTTCGCTGCACTGTAGCTCTGCACCCCCTGCCTGCCGAGATGTCCCAGGGTTCCCACTACAGCTGTGGAGTTCGATACATCTTGTCTATCACCTGGGATTTTGTGCTCATTCCTGCTGTTCCAGTTTGCTTCTCCCAAGGGTCCTGCTGGGGCACCAGGATCAGATGCCCCAGGGGTTTGTGAAGCCTTTGTCCCATCCCTTCCCGGGATCCCGGGATCGGCTGCCCAGGGGTTTGTGAAGCCTTTGTCCCATCCCTTCCCGGGATCCTGGGATCGGCTGCCCAGGGGTTTGTGAAGCCTTTGTCCCATCCCTTCCCGGGATCGGCTGCCCAGGGGTTTGTGAAGCCTTTGTCCCATCCCTTCCCGGGATCCCGGGATCGGCTGCCCAGGGGTTTGTGAAGCCTTTGTCCCATCCCTTCCCGGGATCCCGGGATCGGCTGCCCAGGGGTTTGTGAAGCCTTTGTCCCATCCCTTCCCGGGATCGGCTGCCCAGGGGTTTGTGAAGCCTTTGTCCCATCCCTTCCCGGGATCCCGGGATCGGCTGCCCAGGGGTTTGTGAAGCCTTTGTCCCATCCCTTCCCGGGATCCCGGGATCGGCTGCCCAGGGGTTTGTGAAGCCTTTGTCCCATCCCTTCCCGGGATCGGCTGCCCAGGGGTTTGTGAAGCCTTTGTCCCATCCATTCCCGGGATCCCGGGATCGGCTGCCCAGGGGTTTGTGAAGCCTTTGTCCCATCCCTTCCCGGGATCCCGGGATCGGCTGCCCAGGGGTTTGTGAAGCCTTTGTCCCATCCCTTCCCGGGATCCCAGGGCACGGGTGCCGCGTGCTCCCCGAGCTCGCTCCGGAGCGCCCCCTGCAGCCGCGGGGGAACCATCGCACCTGCCCTGCTCACCGGGAGCCGCCAGCGCCCCTGCCGGCTGCGAGCGGAACTGCACCCGAGGGGAAAGGGCCCGACAGCCGAGAAGGCTGGCACTGGGTTTGTGGTTCTGTTTGTTGTTGCTGCCATTGTTGTTGTTTGTTTGTCTTGTTATATTTATATATATTGTCTTGTTTTATATATATATATATCTATATATACACATGTAAAGAACTGTTATTCCTTTTCTCATATCTTTGCCTGAAAGCCCCTTAATTTCAAAGTTATAATAATTCAGAGGGAAAGGGGTCATAATTTGCATTCCAAGGGAGGCTCCCGCCTTCCTTGGCAGATACGTGTCTTTCAAACCATGACACCTGCCTGTGTTCAAAAAGCTGGTAGGAATCACTGTCCCCATTTGCCAAGTGTGGTCACTTTGACCAACATGATCCAAAGCTGGAAGACAGGAACAATTCAAATGTATGAAAGTGTAAATCCCACTGAGAAATTAGAAAGGAAAATACCAATTTCATTTTCATTCAGATATGAATGAACTTGAATCCTCAGTTGTTTTTCACCTGAGAGAGAGTTTTCAGTTGTCCAGCAAGTTTGCAACTCCATCCTAACTGTGACTGAAGATGTAGCTGAGCAGATTTGGTCTCCAGTCACAGGTGCTGTGTGGCCCCGCAGGTGGGGGGTTGGACAATCGCTCTGGAAAGCTAGGATGCTCCCAAGCTGTGCCACTGACATGAGGCTCTACAGAAGGGATGTGCCTTTTTCTCTGTTCTTTGCCTGTATTTGATGTCTTTTCTTCTCTGTCCAGAAGCTAACACAAGTCTTGGCCCAGGTTCCTAAGGGCTCCCATATCATTAATACAAACAACAGAAAGTGACTTTGAACATGAAGGACTTCCCAAGCTTTGCCACAGCTCTTGCATCCAGACCTGCAGGAATCTGTGATGAATAGCAGATGATTGCTCTTTTGGAAGGACTGGGCTTGCTTCAAGTTTAATCAGTAAACAGCTTCTGATGATTTTTTCTGTTCTGTAAATATCCCTCAGTGTTTTTGAGGTGACCGTGGCCTGGTGCCTCTGTCACATCCCAAACTCGGCCAAATGTGCAACACCTCCTCCACTTGCACACGCCCCCTGAATTACTGGGAGAAATAAATGCAGCAAACATTGCCCTGCAATTCACAGCTGTCATCCCAGGGTGACCAATGGCTCCTGGAGTTTGTTGGACAGAGAGGCGGATTTTGTCCTTCAGAGACAGCGACCTTTCCTTCCCATGCACATAATTTCCAATCAAGCTGCCATATAGAGCTATTGCAAGCAGATGGACACATGCAGACAGATTTTACATGCCCTGAGACTCTCCGTCACTCTCTCACAATAAAGAGGATTAAACTGAATTATTATCTGGCTATTTGGGGTATTTTGACAAACCAGCACTGAGTCAGATATCACTTCATATTGTTAAAATTCTAGATATGACAATTTTTTCACACCCCAAAACAGGACTGAATTTACATTATACAGCTTGGGAAAAAATTCTTGATAAATCTTCCTTTATATCAGACAGTTTATACACTCCAGCTGTTAGCACTTAGGCTGATAATGGTCATGCATATGTCTGGCTCCAAGAGTAACATACGGAATATAAAATCCCAAATGAGATCCAATACAAGCAAAGGAACACCCCCACCAGGCAGTGGCCTGGGATAGGTATCCATCTCCCCCAATGTGTGCTACTGTAAATTCAAGTGGTCATGCTGACAGAATAAATATCTAATAGAAGCCATAAAATGCCAAAGTCTCAGCGTCTGAACCTCAGGGTCTTGTGCTGCATAAATGATGCCTGGGATTTTGCCCAAAAGGAAGCCTTAAGGGCAGGTTCTCTATATAGTGAGACTGTAGAATATTTAAGTAATTTGAGATACCTTATGGCCCTATTTTCTCTGATATTCATAGAGGAAGAATTCCAGTTTACGAGTGTGGATTTCCTAGAAATCCACAGTGCCAGCTTGACAAGACATACCCTCTCAGCGACACCTTTGCATGAATTTGACCCATTCCTGAGTCCCCTCTGCCCAATGGTGGCAGCAGCAGGAGGAGCCCTGTTTCTGCATCCTGCTGGAGGCAGTTTGATTTAATGTCTGATTGCGTTTAATTTGTGGCAGCAGCCCAGATGCTATGGCCATAGGTGCCCAGAAAATCATTAAGCAAATGCAGTAAGACACATGGAAACCTAAATCAGAGCCCAAGGACACCTGCATCCTGAGATATTGTCTCATAGCTCCAGGACATTTGACCTTAGCCTTTATTCCATGGTCATGAGCTTTTAGCAAGAGGTTGGAGAGGGACCAAAATTTGCAGGAGGAATGTTTTCTGCAGAAAATGGACTGACCTATTTTTTATGCTAACAGTGAGCTTCTGCCTCGAGTCAGAGCTTGAGCTGTGGGTTTTCACAAAGCTGTGGGGTGACAGCCTTTACTCCTCAGGTAAAACTGAACAATGGGAGAATTGTACTTTTTGGGTCGTAAGGTGGAATTGACCTAGAGGTGAAAGGCAAGGTCTTTACACATGTTGAGCAGCATTTTGCCCCATTGGATAATATTTTAGAAGGCCTGAAGGCAGAAAAGCACTGCTCAGTGTGAACAGACCAGGGCCTGAAAGAAAGAGCTGTTCTCACTGCTAAGATCTGGGAAACATGGTTGCAAAGGCTCCACTGGAAAGAAGTGGACAAACTAAAATTAGTTTCAAGCGAGCAAATAGAAACATTCCATTTTGAAAAGGTAAGAAACGCTGCACATTTCAGGTTTGAAACATTTCTTTCATGCCAGTTTGTTTCAAACTCAACCACAGAGCAGAGCAGCAAAGCATTTTTAAAACTTGCTTTTATTGCCTTTTTTTTTTTTTCCCCAAAAAAGTTCCACCTGGTTGGAGCTAGAATGTCTGTGTGTCAGGAATGTGATGCTAGATTTGAACACTGACAATCCTGAAAAGTTGACAGATATGCCTCTTTTGAGCAGTCTGAACCTTAGTCATGTTATGAAATTGAGCAAAACAACCCACAGAAGCAGGAAGAGAGTGTACAAATTCTGTTTTCTTGGGTTAATCAGACTGCTGGGGTCTGCCACAGGGGTTTGGAGGTATTCCTGAGGATTGTGCTTATTATTGTATCGATTCCTTTCTGCTTTTAATCTGCTGCAAATCAAAAACTCAAGTGAAGTTACTTCCAATTCAGTTTTCAGCTTTCCTCAATACAAAAACAAATTTGTTTCCAATGGGAATGAAATCTGCCAGGGCTTCTTCCTTTTTCCAAACATTTTTCCCATTTCCAGAAACAAAATCTTGGAGCACATTGAGGCACAAACCCAGCAGCGACCCAGGTACACCCTGGAGGTCAAACTCAACATCTAAATCTAAAAACATAACTCCAATGCGTGTAACTTCGGCTGTATTGGAAGCACAGCTGAAGATGCAGGAATGTTTTTTCATGTATCTGGAAGGGGATCAAGCTGAGCAAGGAGCTGCCCATTCTCATGCAGTTCTTCTTCTCCATGACAGGAATACCATCAGGAGCCCACAAGCAGATGAGACCTCCCAGGCACACCAGAAGGAATCAGAAGCAGAGGTAAAGATGTGGAGCAACTCTGAAAGGCTCCACATCACCTGTCAAGGCATCTTACCTGAGGTCTCACCTGCAGAACATGGGATATTTCTAGTGAATGACCTGGTCCTGGCCCCCAGCAGAGACACCAGGAGCATGGCCAGCTTTCTTCTGGGAGCTGAACATTTGGCATGGGTATCCTCCAGGGATAGTAAAACTGCTGTTGTCACTCGCTCCCCACTTCTCTTTAATGTAACCAGAGACTTAAACACGGCTGAGTTAATCTTTGAGGAAAACAGAAAATACTGTAACAATAGAGGCTGTAACATGGTTACAAATGAGAGCTACTGCTCCCCTCTGCATTTTAAATTCCTGGGATAATTCTGCGGAGCTTCATTACCGGAGTATAATTGTGTTACAGAACTCTAAATCACCCCGCTACACTTAACTGGCAATAACATTAAGATAGTGCAGATATTCATTTTAATTAAAACATAGCCTCAAACTATTTCCCTGCTCTAAGAGGCAAAACTTTTTCCTCCTTTTTTTCTATCCAAACTCCAAAAACTTTCATTTGTTCCCAGTGTGTCTCTGTTCACCAGAGGGTCCCGAACAAAAATGCAATTAATGAACACCTTTCTGTAAACCATCTCATCCCTGTGAGCACCTTCCTCTCCATGTGGATAACTCTGCTGCAGGGAGGGGGATGGCTTTGGCTGGTTCTCAGTGTGACCAGCATTTGTCTAATTCTAGCAGAGCACAGATGATCTAAACTGAGTGTTTTATCTGATTCAGGCTGTTAAATTCAGGGAAGACTGCCTGGCCAGCCCTTGAAGCCCACAGAGACCAGTGCAAGTGGAAAATTCCAGTTGAAGAGAAGACAGGATATGCTGGCAGCCTTTATTAATAAATTCTGTCCTCCGTATCAGTGCAGCCTATCAAGCACCTGAACAGTGATGAGCAGAGATGCAGCCCAAGGCTGCCCAGTGACTCTCTAGACCAGACCAGCCCAGAGTGATCTGGAAATCAGGAGCTGGAGATCTGTATTTTCAGAGGAGGCTTTTGGGAGGGTATACAGCCAGCCATGAGATGAACAAAGAAGATGCAAGTGAGCTGAAATACCTGTTGATATTAGGTTCTAAGGTCGCAAAAAACACAGCTGAAAAACATATGTGTAGTTGACATGTGCCTGCTTTCCCAAACTGTCCAAATTCCTCTCAGATGTGCAGCAGTTCTATTGCAAGTTCTCAGTTGCGTGTAAACCTCAGCACAGCTCCTCTGACTCTGGGAATGGAAGAACTTGGTCATGAGGAAGTTCCAGTTGAAGGCAGTTTCAGCCTTAGCTCTTCCAGCCCAACATAACCAACACAGATGGGGCTGAGCTGGGATACAGCTGTGTTTGCCAAGATCAGATAAAATGCGTCTCAGTCTGGATCTGCCTTCAAGCCCTGCTGAGGGCTCTTAGTGGCCCTGGCCTTGGCAAGCACTTGGCAAGCCCCTTGAAGAAGAGCTACCTCCACAGTGGTTTCTGAGTGCCTGTGGTGTCAGAAAGTGCCTCTGTGCCTGTCATGACTGTTCCCTCTCTTTCAGACCAGTACCAGAGCTTCCACCCTTTGTTAAACTCCTCTTCATGGCTGAACATCTCCACATTATAAATGGATCATCTGCGCATCAGCTTCCTCAATAAGGAACCAACAGACCTGAGGAGACAGAGAAACACATTTTTTCCATCAGTGGGGAAAAATAATCATATTGAATTCATGAAAAGACCTCTAAGTTGGGTTTGAAATGTACAGAAAACAACAGTTTACAAGTCTTGGGAGAACCAAGACTCCTTCTGTTGTGTTCTCTGTTGCAGAATTAATGATATTAGAGATGAGAAACAACAATCTTATGATGCCTCAAGGTTTCCATGCAGGATTTTCAAACATTTTTAATTTCTTCAATTTAACTTAATTTAAATTTTACTTAGAGGTAATTGGGATGAATTAATTGAGTTACAATTATACAGAAATCAATCCATTAATGTTGAGAAAATCTTGTTAATATGGTAGCAATTTCATGGATAAAAACAAAAATCTACCCACTTAAAATAATCTACATAGTTCAGTTTTATATAATAACAATAAAAAACTTCTATGTTTATATTTTAAAAAATTATTTTACCTAATAATTGTTCTGGCTGATTAACTTTGTTGTTGCAGCCATGGTACCTAACAAACACCAGTAATCATTTTAGCTCAGGGTCATTCCTTTCATGTTTTCTTGTATCACCTCAGACTGATGTTCAGGTGTTGGACTCCAAATTGTTCCTGCTGCACGGATAAATTAACAACAAAGCCACTTAACCGGTGGGCTGCAGTACCAATGAATAATATTGGTAAGTATGGTATCATTGGCATATTATTTCCATAAGGCAGTTTATTTATTTTGAAGATGATTCGAATCAGTAAAGGGTAGAAATTACAGGAATAAGTGAAATAATTATGTTAAAAAGTTTTAGCCTGAGATTCTCTCTTTGATGTGTCCTCCAACTCAAGTTTCCATCTTTCCCAGACAGCTTCTGGCAAGGTTTGTGGAGAAATAATCCATAGGGTGAAAGTTATTGTGCTGATTGGTGAGAAAACTACAAAATGGAAAGAATATATAGGAAATTTACCTTATGGACTGGAAATGATTGGATATTGTCTGGTTATGAGGAGCCCATTTTTATGGAGATGAGAACTTGGTTGACTGCTCAAGAGTAAAGATGCCACAGTGTGTTAAAAAATATTAATGAGAATCTCAGAGTATATGTTGTGTCCAATTAGGTTAATAATGCATGGAAATTTATCAGGAATTCAAGCCTTAACTAGAGGGCTTCCATGTAAGAAATATGGGTCCAAAGAAATTTATAAAAAAGTGCTCAAAACTGCACCTTGGTTCTTCTTTGAAGTGCCCATCACCTGGGTTTGAGTGACAGGCAGCCAGGGTTTGTGAAACGCCAAATATCTCAGGCTAAATGATGCCTGGCATGTTTCAGATTTGATAAGAAATAATAGGCAAACCTGATAAGCTTCACATTGGGTGACTCTCTAAAACTTTTCCAGACTAGCTGAACACCTTGTGTTGAAAAAGAGGGCAAGGACTAAACACCTTTTTAGTAGAGCATTTCTCACATGGTTGTGGTCAGAAAACAGGAAGGACGTGGAGCTGCTGGAGAGAGCCCAGAGGAGGCATGATTGGAGTAATGGAGCAGCTCTGCTGGGAGGAAAGGCTGGGAGAATTGGGAATGTTCAGCCTGGAGAAGAGAAGCTTTGGGGTCATCTATGTGTGGCCTTCCAGTGCCTGAAGGAGCTACAGGAAAGATGGAGAGAGACTATTTACAAGGGCCTGGAGTGACAGGAAAAGGGGGAATGGTTTCAAATGAACAGAGAGTGGTTTTAGATTTGACATTAGGGAGAAATTGTTCCCTGTTGACACTGATCATGCCGTAATCAAGTCTCTCCTGATGGGAGAGAGTTTTTAAAGTTCTTGCCAGGAGTTAGTTCGAGAGACAAATGGAGACCCTCAGCCTTCGCTGCTGCTAGATTGTTGTTTATTAAGTCTTATCAGAGAAACAGAGTCACTAGCGTGACCCAGGCACAGCACAGAGCAGAGAATGAAGGAGAAAAGCCTAATTATCAAGATTTACACAGCCTTTTAAAGATAAATTATCCAATGAAAACTTAAAACACAGGATATTTTCTCTTTTTTACCAATGTCCAACAAGTTCCTAAATCACAGAGACAGGAACTGCGGAATTCTTTATCCAATCATCCCAGACCACTATTGCTGCAAAATATGGAGTTAGTGAAGAAGGAGAAAGAAGATTTTAACGACAACTTATGATCCATTTTGAGGTTTTCTACTTTTATCTATTTACTATGCAAATCGACCTAAAAACTCTAAATTTTTCACCCTGTGATAATCTCACATAGTATTCTATCACCTAATTCACACCAGTTTAGTTTCTAGTTCTTTTCTAATAGTAGGCAGTTTTTTCCAAGGTTGGAGGTCAAAAGCTGTGTTGTTCAGGGGAGTAAAACCCCTTCAAAACAGGCAGAGAAATATTCTCTGCACTCTGGGTTCCTACACCGGTGAGGGTGGGCAGGCCCTGGCACAGGTTGCCCAGAGAAGCTGTAGCTGCCCCTGGATCCCTGGAAGTGTCCAAGGCCTAATGAGCCTTGAGTTGCTTGGAGCAACCCGGGAAGTTGTCCCTGGCCATGGCAGGAGGTGGAAAAAGATGATCCTTAATATCTCTTCCAACCCAAACCATTCTGGGATTCTATGATTCAAAACCTCAGTTAAAGCTTCCAGAGCTGTTTAATGTCAGCTGTCCAGACTGTTTCCCAAATCAACACACAATAGAAGAATTTCATTAGAGAGCCTGAAAAAATCTGAATTTCAGTTCCAGCAAAATTATTCCATTCTTTAAAACAAAACCCTGCACAGACAAAAACAATCTATTTAGTTTACCACAATAAGCAGATTTCTTCCCCCACAGAAGCAAAACCACAAATAGATGGTATTTTATTCATTTCAAAGCAATTGAGCTGAGGGACAAAGCAGCTGAGGATGAAATACAAGAGTAATGGTTCTGAGGCAATTGTAATGGAGAAACAGTATTATAACTGTGCCATTTGTTGGGCCAGACTCCTCCTAGAACTGAAATTTCAGGGAAATATGCTTTTCTTTTTTTTTTTTTTTCCTGCCAGACATGTTGGTTTCAGGAAGTAGATATTTACGTGGGAATAGCCACTCTATTTTGGAAAACTTCTGATCAACTCAGCCCACAAATGAACACTGGCTGAAAACGACCTCAGAGTGAAATGGAACCTGAACTGCACTTAGAATTTTTCTGTATTCTGACAAATGCCACTTCTGTGGAAGGAAGGTGATTACAAAATAGGTTTTAATTTTAGACATACAAATTCACAGCACCGTGGTAAGCCAGTCATTTCACTTTGTTGATCAGCACAATGGTTAATGTGGTTCCAAGTACAGTTTCACTGTTCCCTTTTCTTTCTCCCCCTACATCATTTTCCTTCTTCTCACTTCAGAGACTGAGGGATTCTGGAGGCTGACTGGTACAAAAGTGCAGACACACTTCTTGACCTGTCTGGGTGACCATGGAAATCATCCTGGTGGAGATGGACCAGTACATACAGGCTGGTTTTGCTGCTGTTCCCTCTAACACTCCTTTGGCCCCTAATAATGCTTGATATGACTGTTATTTCCTGGCTCTATTCACAGAGCAGGGACCTTTCAGCCACTTTTAGGAGCCCTCTGTTCTTGTTTTAACAGTGCCTCACAGCCTGGGAGAAGACAAACTCCGTGTGACTCACAGCAGGACTTGTTCTGCTCAGTTTTGTAAAGCTTCTTCCAGAAGAAGCTGATCTCTTCTGCTGGGAAAGGGCACATCAAGATGAGATCAGTCAAGGTTTTTACAGTGATCAACAACTTTTTCCAAGTGCAAGACCTCTGTGAAGCTGAAATGAATAAAATGAGTGTGCCTGAGCACAGAAGTACAGACATATATGACCTCAGGATCTCAAATGTTTTCCACATTACAATAACCTCTTTCATGAAGAAATATGAACATTAGAATCCTTGTTTTTATCTCTTTCTTTAAATTAACAGTATGGCTGTCTGGAAGCAATATTAATCAATAACTAATTTCATAGTTGGACAACTGTTTTTAATGACTTTGTACTTTTGATGCATTGTTACGAAAGGCTTCAGATCATTCCCATAAGAACTTGTCAAGGAAAGGGCAAATTCATTTACTTGTCATCATGTGAGAGCCAAAAGGCTCATTAGGCTAATTAGGAAGAGAATCATTTGGGTTTTTGCTCACTCAAACACACTAAAAGCCTCTTGTTCCTGAGTCAGTGGAAGGGATTTGCTGCACCTACAGAAATAAGGTGGGAGCAGGTACAGGACAGGTTAAAGCTGTCATGGCTTGAGTTCTGCAGCCAAGATTAAATCCCTCATTCCTCAAGTCCCAGGTGACACCTGCCTCAAGAAGCTGTCAGACTTTGGCAAGGGTTACCTGGCCTGCTGCCAGGAGTTTATTTTGCACCAAATCTCCCAGCTTTGGAACTGTAGGGGTTTTTGGCATCCCCTCTCTTTTCTCTCTCCATCCTTCCTGCACAGCTTTTTATGGCCCTGTTCATGTCCAGAGGTTGTTGCATTTTGGTGGTGGTGGCAGCTCTGGTACTGCTTTTGCTCTGCTTTGCCAAAAATGACCAACACAGCTCTTCATCCAGCACACTGGAGGATGCATAGAGTCAGTAAAAAGTTGTGTCCCTCCAAGTAATTGTGATACCAAACTAATTTTTTACTGTCATGGGTGTACCTTACCCCTTTTTCTTCCTTTTTCTCTCATTTCAGAATTTGGATTCCTTTGTAGTTCATTAAATTACATCCTTGTGGAGCAGGTGATTCAATCCTGTTATGACACATGAGGTTTTCAAACAGGATCACCAGAGAAGGAGATGGTGGACTCCTTCTCAAACTAAGCATTTGCTGGAGAATAGCACAAATAATCACTGCCTAAATTTTGTAGGTAGAAGGGATTTGTTTGAGAAGGTTCCTGTGTGGGTTTACCAGCAAGTTACAAATGCCAGTTTGTCTCTTCTGAACCAAAATGCCTCTAGAGTGGAGTAAATAGCCCCTTTTTAATTCCAAGAGGAGGGAGGTCAGTAATAATAATGGGTGATAGGGTTTTGTTTCTTGCTTTCACTACTCTCAAATTTGCTGGGCTCTGCTTTTGACCTGCCATCACCCTGTAAGTGACTCGTGGTTTTGTTTTTGACCCACACTCTCCAATTTTCCTGCAGCACAGAGGACCATCCTCCCTCCCAAGCAGAGTGCTGATAACCAGGCCCAGACAGGTATCCCTCAAGCTGGAGAAAAAACGATTATATGAGAAAAAATATTAAAAATAAACTAATTAATTTAAAAGATGTTGATGTTTGTTTGTCTTCCAATTCCACTCTTAAAAATTGGTGTTGATGTCCCAGCTGACACTTCCCCGTTGTCTGCTACAATGCTTTTTCCTTGTATGTCACCTGGGCAAAGCCAGGATCAAGGGAAGAGATAAAGCCAGTATTCCTTGTGAAAATATCTAATTCACCAAAATATGCAGTCTGGGGGAAGTGATTAGCAGAACTATTCAGTTCAGATGCAGCGTGTGAAGAATTTCATCTAGGACAAAAATACAAGTTAAAATTAAGAAAGAAAAAGAGAGGTCCAAATATTTTCCTGCATTTCTGTTACCTAACAGAATACTTCCACCTTTCCTTCTGAAATAACACTTTGTTTTTAAAATGACACGTCTGTTGCTTGGAAAAGAAAACAACAACAGCAACAAAAAAAAGAAGACAGAAATAAATGCCTTAAAAAAAAAAAGTAAAATTTCAGGTTTTGGTCAAAACCTGTTGTTGAATAACCTTGAAACACTTTTTTACTTCACGACTTTGCTTCAGTTTGACCACCGAAGCAAGTGAGTCATTATTTGCCGGCTGGAGCTGCTGGTGAGTGCTGACACTGCTGACTGTGGTAGGGATGTGAGCACGGCATCCTGGATCCATCCGATTCAAATAAAATGCACTCCGTCTATTTTTTATCCCCCACCCCCTTCCCACTGGTTAAAAGAATGAAATTAACTCCCCAGCTTTATTGTCTGAAGCCAGGAAAAGTTAATGGAACCGCAAGAACCGATAAATGTCCTTGGGATGCTTTGTGGGGAAATCCAGCAGCAAATGCAGCTCCAAAGGAGGGCTGGGCTCAGCAGGGAGCCCACACAGCGCACCCAGAGCCCTTTGCCAGTGCCACTGTGCTGGTACCAAGCTCCAACAGGGTCCTGGCTGGGTCTGGGTCAATCAGCAAACCCTCCTTTATCTTCTGGATTTACTTCCATACCTACGTGGTGAGCATGGTCGCAGTGTTGAAGAAGCAAATTGGCTGGATCTCAGCCAGCCTGGTGGAAGAGGGGAGCACCTCCCTTTTTGAAATTACCACTATTCCCATTTCATTCATACTCCTAGCCAAGGCTATGACATACAATAATATTTGGCCATGGAAATTAAATTATTTCCAGCCCAGAAGCCTCTGAGAAAGACGGTGATTACACCCATCACCTGTGTCACGTTTAGAGAAATGCAGCCCTAAAGACTCTCAGCCAATTCTTTCCTTTTCGTTTCCTTTTAACCACAGCAAAACTCTCAGCTACTCCTTTTCATATGCAAATTTGTCATCCTCACCTGGTTTTCCCTTTCTCTCCTGGTACTTATTTCCCTAAGAAAACTTAAACACAAGGAAGTCAAAAAAACCAAAAACTTAAAACAAAAATCAGCAAATAAACCAAAAGAAACCCCTTTTCCAAAGCTTTAAAACAGGGTGATGAGGAATAAATTCCTGCTGCTAAAATTTGGGCACAGCATGTCTGTGTGGGAATAAAAGCAGCATTTACTCCTCGTGTGCATCTTTGCTCTCCAGTCACTTTCTCTCCCTTGCTTCCTTCTGCTTGTGTTTTACATAAAATTTTTATTGGTGATAGACTGAACAATAAAGCTGGTAACAAAGCAATCAATACACATTACTCAGCATGAGTTAGACACAATACTGGAGACTCCACAGCCAAGAAAGGCTGGGAATAATCTTGTCCCTTATGCTTTTAATCAGGAAAAGGAAAAGCAGAACTGGATTTTACATAAATTCCCGTCTTTCTCTTTGCTTGTTTCAGTGGCTTTTTATACTCTACAACCTCTCTTTTCAGAATCAGAGTGTGTTAGGGTGAGATGAGACCCATTAAAGGACTTTTAAAACCCTCTATTAAAATATCTGTCATATTCAGAGTAGTTTTAGATATCTGGGTAACTGTGCTGTGTTGGGTTTTAGCTTTTTTAAAATAAAACTGGGCCATTGAAGGGAGTTGTGTCATTTATTTGCATCAACAGTGACAACTTTACTAAGGATGCTATGAACTTTCCTCTTAGTTTAGGACTTCTTCAGATTAAAATAAAGGCTGAACATATATTGCTGTCCGTGTCTTGGTTTTGATTAGCAACAATCAAATTCCAGCTTCCATTTGAAAAAAAAGAAACGTCTCTAAACCCAGAAATTGTGAGGAATACCATGAAAATATGGTGATGTCTGGAGCCTGCAAAGAGCACAGGGTAAGAGCTCAGAGTCAGCTGAGCTTTGTTACCTCTGGGACCGAGTCCTTGGAGTGTCCTAGCCGGCGCTTGGGATGTAGGCTGCCAGAAAATACACAAGGCCTGTTCCTCTGCTGTAGGAGTGAGGAGAAGTCTCCCTCTTGACATTTACTCAGACACAGTAATCTGCTTTTGTGAGCTTGGAGCATCTCTGGCTCCAAAAAGGGCAGAAACACAGTGAGTACCTATTTCCCATCTTTTCCTGTCCTGATCTTCTCTGCCACAGCCCTTTGGCACAGCAGCAGTCTCCAGCTGGGTATTTGAGCAGCATTTCACTCAGTGGGGACTGTAGGATTGAGGGAAAATTGAAGTTCCTCTTGTACCTTGGACTTCACTAATAAAGCTGGAAGGTGCTTGTGCAGACAGAGCCATTTCGACAGGACTGAATCTCAAGAAAAGCCAGATATTCCCAGAATATTCATTGCTCTGAGCAGGACTAGTAGGAGGAGAGTGTGTGTATGTGGGGAGGATGTTGCTGCCAATGTGAAATAACTGTGTCAACAGCATTTCCAAAGGATATTTTTAGCTTTCAGATTCGGTGTCTTTTGTGGGCTGCAGTCAGACTGACACAATAGACTCTTAATGACTTCTTGGGGACTTCATTGTCTCTTTCTGTACACAGCTTATTAATGTGCCCTCTGTGCTACTCAGGGATGCAAGAGCCAATAATGACTTCAAAGAGGTCATTGTGGTCCAGAGCATCTGTACATAGGAATAAAAAAGAAGCTGAAAAAATACTCACCCACTAATCCATGGCACAATAGATTGTAATCAGTCTATCAGGGTAAAGATTTTTTTTACAGCATCTTTCCATCCAAGGCATTTTCAGAAGATCTTTTCATCCTGGCACTCTGTAGACATTATAAATTGATCATCTTAAGTCCTTTGACAGAGCAGAGAGGAGCAGAAGTGCCTTTAGTGGTTAGAAGCTGGGACTAGCTTGTGGCAAGCAGAAAAGCAGATAAAAAGTCTGATTTGTCTTTTCCCCAGGAGATTCTGTAATAATCCCAGAAAAGCAGTTTTCCCTGGGTGCTTGAGAGAGTGGGCACATTCCTAAGAAAACCACTTGTAAGAGGGACAGTGCCCTGAGCAGCAGGCAGGGAACATCTCTGGCACCTTTCAGAGCAGTCCCTTGATCCACATGGCACTGGGATGAACCAAAATTACAGGAATAAATTACATTTCCCTGGAATTACATCATTGTTTTAGTGGCATGGGGTTTCCTGCAGACAGTGGAGTTTTGATCTGCTGGAATCCCCTTGTCTCCTCCTAATGCCTGATTATCACTGGTGACAAAAGTCAGTGGTCCCCAAAAGTGGTGGAAAAGAGTGAGTTTGACACCTCCCTTCCAAATTTATCTGCTCCTACACAGGGTGTGCTCTATTTAAGCTGGGAAGGCTACAGAAGGAATTATATGCTGCTGCACAGCCATGTACATATATTTTGGACTTTATGTTACAGGATTAATGAAATATTGGAATGACAAATCCTTCCTGAGTAAATGACCAGAAAAGATTATTATTCAGTGAGCATATAAAAGATTAAGGTGGGGAGGAGTAGGCTCTCCTTAAGGTGGAGAAGGAAGAGGAACACAAAGAATCTGTCACTGCCTGCAACAGGAGAAAGGAAATTTGCAGGTGGCAGCTTAGAAACATCGCCAGAAATAATTATGATATGCAAAGAGAACAGAAAGTCCAACGAAGGAGTTGCAGAAACCATCACTACATGAAGCTTCCGTGCCCACTGTTGCAGAAATAGGACCAGACATTCAGAGCTCTAGATTTCCTGACAGACACTCAGAGCTCTAGATTTCCTGGGAAGGCAAAGCTTCCCAAACGCCAGGCCATGGGAAGAAAGGGTCACCACTATGGGCATCTCCTGACCCCCTACCTGCTCCTGTGAAGCTGCAAATTCTTCCTCAATGCCCCACTGGAGGGATCCTGCAGAACAAACCAGCAAGTGTTGGGCAATAGGGAGCCAGTCAGAACAAGGCACTTATTTGTCTTCCATTTTTTGTAAGCTTTCCAGTCTGGGCTTGATCTCTGCTGTGGTTGGATGAAGTAGTTTTTATTCATCCATAACTTTGTGTCTAGGCTTGAGTTCTGGAGGGATCTGTCTCACAGAGCGCATCCAATTCCCATTGGAGGTGTCAAAACTGTGCATCAAATTCCTTGATTTTAAGAAGAACTACTTAGGTCAAAGTACACAATACATATTCCCTTAGGAAACTATGTCAGAAAAGAGAAAATTCTTATGTGTTGCTGCCACCCTGTCCTTGTTGCACCCTGCATTTTGATACATCAGTGCCACTCCTCCCAGGAAAGGATTTCTCATGGCACGTAACTTTGGGAAGTCACCGTGTCTATCTTACCATGGGCATCTGTATCCAGGGAGACTTGATAAACTCTGTGGGTGAATTTCTGGAAAGCTCCCACACACTGATTTCAGACAGTTAGATTCTCCCTGAGAAGTTCTTCTTGCTGCTGACAGAAGTCTTTGCACAAAATCATCAATTTGACTATTTTCTTGATCATTTTGACTATTGCTGCTCCTCCTGCAGCAGCAACTATCCCGAATTCTTTCATATTTCAGCCCAGGGAAATGGCTCTGCTCTGAAATTCCTAGGATGGGGATTCCAGCAAGCCCTGTGGGCTGCAAGAAGGGTTTGCTTCATTTGGCTGCTCAGGTTTGTTATTGAAGTTATCCTGGTCTGATTTTTTGGAGCTAAAATACCCAACCACTGCTGCATTCTTGCTCCACAGAGAGCAGGACAGATTCAAACCCTACTGAAAAAAGGAGATTTGCCATTGGCTTTGGGACTTTCATGTTTTCACTCCAATTTACATTTTGTTCAACAGAGCGATTGTACAAAGGGCTCAAGTGTATTAGGAAAACCTTCCCATCTTCCTGGTCTAATACTACCCCCTAATATTGACTAGGCATTGTCCCTACCCACAATCAAGGATGTATTTATCCCTTCCATTGTGCCATTATACATCAAGTAGCTGAACCTCAGCAGATTTTCCAGCTTTGCCTGACTCCTTCTAAAACTCCTTTTCCTTGGGGGAAAAAAAAGAAAAAAAAAACAAAACAACAACAACAAAACAAGCTAAAACCTAATCCAAGGTAAAAGATTAAAGAGGGAGCAGCATTCAAAAGCATGGAGCATCCTGCCCTCCTTTCCTGCACCCATTGCCTGAACCACAGCTCAACTTGCAGGATTGTGCAGTGTCCAAGCCACCTTTGTAAAAATAGCAGACAATTCTGTAAACACAGAGCAAGCTTCACCCCTGCTGAGTGCATCAGAAGAGACCACGTCACAAGAAAAAGTCAATGTTTTTGCTTTAGCAATGGTTTTCTCCAGGCTATTGCATTGCAGAAGAGCACAGCAATCCTCCAGCTCTTGTCTTAAATACTGTTGCAAATCAATTACTTTTCAGGCCATAAACTTCACTTAAAGAGACAGAACACAAGGAGACAGCTCCTGGTAACACAATTGTATTGATGCTTGAGCATCTTAAGTCTCCCCTGTGTGAGAGTGTGGAGAGACTTGTGATGGAGGGGGCCAGAGGGGGAAGAAGGAAGTTGTCTTAAACTGCATGGTTTGTAAACAAAGCCCAAACATATCGATAGCAAAGTTAATCTCCAGGGCACAGGCAGCCAGAAACTGTGGGAGACAGGATGTCTGAAGGACAGGCAAGGAGCAATTCCACCAAAAAGCCAGGAGTGAAACACCAGCTGCCCCCAAGCAGCACCCTTTGGAAACCAGACACTTTTGATTCCAAGGGGATTCATAAAAAACGAACACAAATCATCCAACTCATTCCCTCGTGTGAGTTAATATTTAATGCCAAAATAATGAATTTTTCAATAAATATTTAATGCCTGGACATCAACATATATGGCAGCACAGACCAGGGCCTCTAATAATTTAAAGCAATTGAGTATGTACAGAGGTGGCTGGTGAGGGGACCAGAAAATGCAAATTGGGATATGGCAGAAAGAAAAGGACCTTGTCACAGTGGGGGTGTTTGGGGCCCTTGCAAGATATTTGCAGGGCAAGTAGGATGGGTTTCTGTGGAAAAAAGCCTAACATGACTTCTAGCAACTTTGTGCTGTTTCACCTTATGCCAGAGAGCTGCGGCTGCTGGCAGGGCAGGTTCCTTGCCAGAAGCACATTTGTCATTCCCAGCAGGAGGAGCAGGGCTGAGCAGGAACACCTCGGGAAGCATCTGTCCATGGCCAGAGCCATCAGGAGTTTTAACACCGCCCTCTCTGCATCTGCCTTCCCAATCCTTAAATAGCATTTTTCCCTGGGTCAGGTCCCTGCATTCCCACTGCTCTAATGTCCATGCTTTCTCTACGATCTCTCCACTGCTGCTGGAGAACATGGCCCAGCAACCAAGTTCCTTTTCTTCTCATGAATAGAGCATCCAGCCATTCCATCTATTCCTCTGGAAACCAGGACTGTGCTACACAAGTGCCTGTTTTCCTGGATGCTCCATTAACCTCGGGTGGGATCCTCCAGCCCAGCAGTGTACTCTGATGGCTGGGTTAGATATGGATGCTGAAACAGCGCAGCTACCTCAGGACAACTTGCAAATGGGGGAATGCAGTTAATTCTCCAGGTTTTGGTAAAGGAGATCAATTTTTGCTCTGAACACTACCAGGCTACACTGGAACTCCTGACTGTATTCTTTAGAATCACTACATAAGACATTTCTAAATAGCTCAGTGTTTCTCCCTTAGGGGGATCTTGAAAATAGCCCTTGAAAATGGAAATTTTGGAAGAAATTTGGTCTTGGACAGAATGCAGCAAACTACCCTCTCCTTAGAGTTAAATAAGGTATCACCTAAGGTGAGGTCATTTGAAGAGAAACCCTTCTTACAGCCTCAATTTACAAATGATCTCTGTTAGAAGCAGCAGGCATCTGGAAGACAGGGAGCTGCCACCGTTCTTTATTCTCCTCCTTTTCCAAGGATCTTCTAAGAGATCCACAGATTTACAAGCTGCACATGTCAGTGCTGTCAAACCTCAAGTCAAACCCCAAATCCCCCAAATGAGCTGCTTTTGGATTAGAACACCTGCTTTGGGGTCAGAACAAGCCCTCACATCTCAAAGGCAGATCAAGACAGGCACACAGACTTATCCAGCGATCCGGGGTTGCCACTTCCTTGCAGCAATCCCACTTTTCTGTGCAATCCACCACTTGAGGATGCTTCAGTTCCTTGAACACAGCACCACACATCCTGAACAGTGGGGTGCAGCTGACATGTGCCCTCCTTTCTGTGAGAATCCTCGTTGCTCTGCTTACGCATCTTCACTCGCTCCTCTCACTATATCCTCCCCTGTGGAGAATTTACTTGTTCTCCATGTGAGGTGGTTTCCTCGGCATTTCATTATGTAATGCTCCTCTGGTGAAGAAACACCTTGGCCTGATTGAGTCCCCAGCTGCTGAAGTGGGAGTGTTGAGTTCTCTGGGGATGCTAAGGGCTCTCTGTGACTCGCAAGACAGCTTTTGCTGGCAGGGCAGTTTTGAGTCTCAGCAGAAAGAAGAGCAAGGGGCCAGGGGTGTGAATGCTATTTTTGGGGAGGGCTGGCTGGTGAGAGCAGGAAGGATAAATGTTGCATTGGGATGCTGGTTTAGATTTCTTCCTTAGTGCCCACAGTATGCAATTAAACATGAAATTGTGCACTAGGCACCACGCATTATGAGCGATCACTTTACAGCTGCGGCTCCATGCCTGACGTCACAGAGGCTCCTGCATTATGGCAGATGGAAGGTGATTCAGCCCAGCTCATCCCCTAATACAGGAGCTGTGTGCATTTGCAGTGGGCTCTCAAGTCCCACAGAGAGCCATCATGTGGCCACAACTTCACCCTGGAGCTGAGTCTCTTTGTCTTTCCACCTGGGGAAAAAATGCAAATTGAAAAATAAAATCCAGAGCTGCCTCAGAACCCAAAGAGCAAAGCTCATTAAGCAGCTGTGATGTACAATTGTGAGCTGGGTAGGAAAGTCCTGCAATTCTCAGTCCTGTCTTAACCCTCAGAAGCAGCTCTTTCCCATGATCATCTGCACACCTGATGCTTTCTGACTCAAACAAACTCTTCTGCAGTGTAAAGGTCTCCATCCCTCACCCAGGAGAGTCAAATGGAAAAACAGAGAAAGAGCAAACTTCCAGGGCTGACTTTGCATCCCACTCCATACTGCAGTAAATTTGTGCAGTCCATGACCACAGCGCTGGAGTTGGCAGCACTGCGATACCGGGGAGCACCCATGGAACTGTCAGACATAACCAAAACTGGCAACAGTGGGACTGGGTAAAATAAGGAAGTAGGTTCATTGGGGAAAATCAACTTATGCCCTCTGTCTGGGGGGATGAACTGGAACACGCGAAAAAAAACACCTGAGTGGAATTTGCTGCCTGAATTCTGGGAAGCTTTTTGTAGCCATTTGGAAATTAACTGCAGCAAGCCAGCTCAATGTACAGCTTCAGGGAAGCAAGGAAAGCATGTGCAAGTCTCCTCCTTGACTAAGGGTCCAGTAGAGATAAATTAAACCAATTCCCTGCTTTCCAAGCAATGGAGGCCATTTATTCCCTGTAGCAGACAAACGCTGCCCTGGCAGCAGATAACTGAGTGGATTTAGTGCATGCACTCCCTTCTGATATTTTCACCAGCCCTGCACTGTGGCCAAACAGTTTTAGTCTTCTGTACCATCAGCTCATCCCCCCTTTATTAGGCTGTATCATATTGTTCCATATTTCTTTGTCCATTAAGAGAACGAGGGAATTCAGTGCCTGCTGCACTGACCCTCACAGAGCTGTGGTGCTGCCCACTACTTCCCCTTTAGCCAGCTCTGTCCTTCTGACTTTTGCAGCTATGGAAGGGCCCTCCAGCTATGTCTCTGTCCTCAGAACAGTCCTCAATACCTGGTCAAAACACTTGGGAAGCAGATATTTTCAAATGTTGTAAGTTGGTGTTACAGTGGGGCTCTGGGGATTTCCATCAGTTGCGGATCTGACGATGAGTGGGATCTGGTGATGACAGATCCTGATGTGACACCTTCAAACCCCTGCTCTCTGCCTGTTCAGTGAGGTTGGTTTCATCCCATGATATCAGCCCCAAGGTACAAATATCAGATTGCAGGAACCCAGATCCAAAGGGAAGGGCAGTGAAAAGTGGTACTTCTGCATGTGGCCCAGAGCTGTTCTGCATCTGCCCCATCTCCTCCAACTCAGTCTGTCATAGAAACACAAAGCACAAATGGCTCTGTTTGCTGCCTTCCCAAAGTCATGCAACAGCCTCAGTGGGAATTATCTTCAGTGGTGGAATGGGACAATTACCCAGCTAATGAAGCACATTTTCCTTTTTCTTCTCCACCATAAAGCTGCATGGAACCTGACTCTCCATCCAGGCGTGCAGAGAAAGTGCTGAGCACTTGCGGAATGAGCCCCCAATCAGTAGTGGCAAATGCACTTAACGTGCCTGCTGGAAAATGAAATGACTGATAGCATGTAATTAGGCCTTAATTATTTATCATTTTTGTTTAATTATTGCCACTTGGAAGTTAACAGTTTATAAAACTCTTGGGCTGTGTTTATTAAATGTCGGTAGACTATTAGCAAGGAAGTGCCATTTCTGAACGCTAATGAAAGATCTGGGAAAACCCCATGACCGGGGGCATTCCAGCACGGCACAGCCTCTGCACAGGGCAGGCCCAGGAGCTCCAGGCTAATTGTGCCTTCCAGACAGGGCCATGGGCTGCAAGAGAAGGGCAGAAGTCCCCAGGTTGATATCTCCCTCGTTTGCATTTGCATGAGATCATCTTGATTATTTTAGAGGTCTTCTCCAGCCTTAGCGATTCTGTGATTCTGTGATCTATTGTACAGGTTGGGAAAAGCTCCTGCTGCTGAACGTGTCCATGCTTGAACCCACCCTGAGCTTCTTTCCTGTCATTGTGTGGTGGGACATGGCTGTGTCATTCAAAGAACTGGTTTGGGATCAGGTCTCCTGCACCTCTCTCTGTGTGCTCTGAGCAGCTTCAAAAAATGACAAGACAAAATAACTGTCCTCAAAATGTAACAGTAAATTTGGCAAGGGAGAGCTTGCGTGGGATGAAACCTGAACGCTGCTGATTGTTACCAGTTTTAAGATTCAGAAAATTGAACTCAAAACACAGTGCTAATGCTCAAAGAGCAGTAAAACACCTGCTGTATTTCAAAATGTGCCTCTAAAAAAGGAAGTAATTATTTCTCTCTGCTTAAAGCACTAAAGCAAGGAGCAGTTTTTCCTCTTCTGTGGACACAAAGATGTAAAGCCCCATGGAGCTTACTTGAGCACAATCTACAATTATAGGTGTGTTTACTGCTCTGAGCCCACAGTGCTGACCAAAACCACAAAGGAAGCCTATGGCAGACCAAGGCTTTGACCTTATTTGCCTTCCTTAGGCTCAAATCTCAGTCAAGGACCCCGCCTGCCTCTCTCAACACAACCCTGAGCCCTTCCGCAGTCAGATTTCCCTGTGAGCTGCACCAGAGCTGCTTTCCCAATCATTCTTCACCCTTCCACAGGCTTGGCAGGGGTGTCTCTACACTGATCCTGTCCTCAGTTCTTCCTGCACTGTCCTCTCCTGTGGCCTGGGAACAGAGTGGCGCCAATGGATTTGCCTGCAAACACCAGCACTACACCTGCCCTGCTACTACCAGCTGCCAGTTCTTAAATTATACATGAAAGGATATTTCATCAGAGCATTAAAGGGTGGGAAGTGTCATTTTGTACTAACCAAAACTTTCAGAAAGAAGACAGGCTGTAAATTATTTAGAGAAAAAGTCACATTTTATTCTGCTGGAGAATGTGATGGGGAAAAGAAGGTTCATTTTCGTCTCTCTCTCTGTGGGGAGGAAAATTGCAGGAGAATAAGAGCTTCTTGTTTGCCTAAATGGCTCCCGTTGGCCTCCCAGTTCTCCCCAGTGTTATGGTTATTCACCAAGCAACAATCTGGGTGTAAAGAGAAATGGATATTTTGTCTTCCTTTCCTTTGCAAGGATGGACACATGGAGTTGTAGAGAGATATTCTTGTCCCTACTATGAAAACAGGCTTTGGAACAAGGAAACCCTTCTAACTGCCTGACCTGGAGCACCTTTGCCAGGGAAGAGCTTGACCTTTCCTCTATGGAGGGTCTTGGCCTTCTTCAAGCTGGTTCATTCCCTTTGTCCTTCAATAGCCACAAATATTCTTCATTCTCAGAGATTCACCAGAATGCTCTTCCAGACAGCTGTGTAAGTCCAAACATCCCACCTGGTTCCAAGCAGTGTCCTTTCTGAGGGAAAGAAACTGCAGCATTTCTGTTCTAATGGGTTTCACCACCAGGGATAAGATTTCACTTTCACCCCTTCCTCCCCTTAACCTTCTCTCCAAGTGAGGGGATAATCCCACTCTCCCCTTTTAGGACCTTTTCTCTCCATCCTGGGAAATACCTGCACAGCCCAGGAAGGTGTCAATCTCATAAACATGAAAACCCTGCTCTACTTCCCCTCCACATCCCCCAAGGAGAGCTAAACACAGAGATTATTTTTAAACCCAACCAGCAGATTAGCATCTAATTCCACCATTTCCACTCTGCCGATGAGAGATGAGCCAGGGAGGAAAACGTCCCATTTTTTCCCATTTCAGCACTGCACCAGGCTAATTAAGAAGCCGAGGTTAAAAAGCTCATCATAAACTGAACACCTTCCAACCCAATTTCATTAGGATGCCAGGGCTTCATTGATTTAGGCAGGATTAGCTATTGTGAGGTGGAAATTATGCCATTAGACGCATCTTCCCCTGCCTCCCGCTCCCCCCGTCTTCCCACACATCCACCCCACTCTGAGCCGGGCTGGCGATGGAGCCGAGGCACAGAGCTGGCTCTCATTAGGGAGAGTATAAGCAAAGGAGCCAATCAACATTTATTCGTCTGGCTGCAGCTGGAGGCAGCTCATCAAACAAATTAACAGGATTTTCATGGAGGGTTTTGGCCAACGTGCCACATCGCACTCAAAGTTGACTAAACAAACCTGGGCTGTGTTTCATCAGAGGGGAGAGCTGGGAGGGTGGGAAGGGATGGGGACAGGCAGGAGTGGGGACATCTTTCTGGACACAGGCTGGGATGGTGCTGCTGTTCTTGGCCCCAGTGCTGGTGGGGAGGGAAGGGTTTGGGGCTAGGAACAAGGTGAAGGGACCAGTTCCCCTCTGGAGCAATTGCAGCTGCTCAAGGGTCTGCTTGGAAATACAAGGAGGATTTGACCACTGCACTGAGGATCTCATCACTGCTTTTTGTTTCTCCCCTGGCTCTGCACCCTTTTCCTGCCCTTTTATCCACTCCGTCCTTTCCTTTCTCCCCACTTGTGTTTTAACCCTGGAGGGGATACAGCTTTCCCACAGTGTGACCCCTCATGTCCCATTTCCCCCCTGCAAATAAGGAGACAGCTGCAGGAAGAGATGGGGCAGGTCCTGTGGAAGAGATCCCAGTGTGGAAGGATCAGGATCCATCACTCTTGTCCCTGTCTGTCTGAGACAGGAGGCAAAGGAAAGGCAATTTTCTGAGGGGGGAGAAGAATGTTTTTAGGGGGAAAGCAGAGAAGAAAGGGGCAGCAAGCTAAACGGGGACCAAAGAGGATAAGTCAACTTGTATGCAGAATTTCCCAAATCCATGAGGAAGTGAGTGTAAAGTATTCCTGGAAAATGCAAATGAAGTCTTGACCTAAGGGTTAGTCACACTCTCTCAGAGAAGAAAGTTCAAGCCCGAAACTGCTCTCACAGATATATGTACACAGACTTTAGTCAGGAGCTTGTGCATTTATTGAATAAGGCAGAATGAAATTGGTTCATGTCCTGCCAGTTCATCTTCAGTTTCAAAAAAGGGGTAAAATACCACCACAACACAATCCTATTGAACTTAATTTTTACTGTTTGGCTGCTGACTCCAATCCAGCACACAAAACATGGACACTGAGGGATGCTCTACAACCCTGCAGCTGTGGCTGAGCAGCTGGAGCAGTGCCACAAAGATCTCTTAGACCTAATCAGATCTAACAGATCTATCTGTTGTAAAACTTCTGTCAATATTCTCTGGAAAAGTCAGAGTTCAAGCCCTCCAAAACCTGATTTATTATTCCTTTATTGTGCCTAAATTGCTGGAGAAGTTCATAACTATAGTATCTAGGTCTATTACTTAAATATACTCCAAGGTTTTCACTCAGATAATCCCCAGGAGGAACAAATGGCCACAGTTCCTTGTGTTAATTGGTTTCTGGGACAATAATAGAAAATTATTTTGGGGAGGGTGTCCATTTTTATCTAAATCCTGGAAAATCGATCCCTCCTGACCAGAAAGAACTTAAAGAAAGTGAACACAGCAATTATGTCAATTATTCTCTACCAGGTATCTCAGGAGACCCATTTCTCACAAGCCCTTTCAGATTAATCTTAGCAGATCCATTCTTTTTCCATCAGGCAGTGCAAGAACATGGACACAATTAGTAAAACCAAAAAGGCAGCTCAGGGAAAGGCACCCAGCATTTAGGTGACATCCACAGCTCAGTGCCTAAGGGTGTTTATTGAGAGAAGTCCACCAGGCTCCCTTTTCTTAAGGTTATTTATTTCCTTATGCAATGGAAGCACTGATTGCCAGGTAAGCCAGAGAATGAGGTCTCAGCTCAGTCAGCCAGGCAGGCCTGAAAAGCTTTATTTATCTTCTCCAAAGTAAGATATGTAGACCTGGCTACATATCTGATGTAATATTTAGGAACCAGGTACAGTTGAATGACTGTCTGACATGATTTCTCCAGACCATTGTATCCTCCTACAGGATATCAGAAAAAACAGAGTTTATATAAACAGTCAGTCTGGCAGGGCAGACTAAACTTTTGCTAACTCATAGATACAGAGGAGCTTTGATGAGGGACAAAAATTACTGTCTCCACATCAAAGCAGTGCCATGTCCTCCTGCAGAGCCTTTTGCCCTCCCTTGCAAAGACACGGAGCAGTCATCCTTCTCCCATGTGTAAAACGTGAGTCTTTAGAGATTTTGTTTCCAGAGCTCCAGGACTGCCTTCCCTGTTGCTGTGAAGCTGTGTTCTCCAATAACATACTTTACAAGATTTTTTTTTGTGTATCATTTTCTATTCTGAATGTCTCCAGGTATTTGTCTGTCTATAAAAATAAAACAATAATATTGAACTTGTTAGGGAATCTGAGCCTTGTGTTTCCTTTCCCGGCTGGGCTTCTAGAGCTCCTTGCTGCTTTTCTCTTTCTATACAGTTGTCTGAATACAGTATTTCTGTGTAATTTCTCAGCTTTCCCAGGATTCTTCTGGACAGAAATGCAAAGCATAAGGGGAAGATGGTGTCAGATGTCCTGGATTTCTGTTGCTGGCTTTCACATTGATCTCTGCTTCGCAACTGGATTTTTTTTCCTCTCTCCTTGCTCAGCCTCCTGTTTAATTTATAGCTCAGACTCCATGGGTCAGGAATTTTATCTAACTAGGTGTTTTATACATGGCCTAGCCCAACAAGGCCCCAACCTTGGCTCTGGCCTCTAGATACCACTACACTACAGATACAAAATATTAAATACTTCCCTGCCTGCTGCTGTGCGTTGAACAGGACATCTGTCTTGGCTCATTAAATGCAGCACTCCTCTGTTTTTCCAGGGATAGTTTCACCTTGAGAGAGACCTCCCCACTCCCACGGTGAGGAAGAAAACTTAGCCAAGGCTGAGCTTCAGACACGTCCCATGTGGCAGGAAAACTGTGCTGTGGCATTTTGGTCTATTTTGCCCTTCCCCTCTTTCTAAACAGCCAGGCTTCTGAAGGGGAATTATCTCATTCAAATCAGAGCAGAGGGTAACCTGACTATTTCTTGCAGAGAAGTAATAATTAAGGCACTAGAAAGATGCAATCTGCATACATTATTGCAAGTTATGCCAACAGAATATCAACATTTGTGTCATCAGTAATCTCAAGCAGCAATTACTCTGCGTAGTGGCCTGGAATCCATCAGCAGAGCCAGTGGTACTGAGGATGAGAGAGCTTCTCCTCCACTGAGGAATGGACAGAGGATCACAAAGCAGGACTGAGGTACCAAAGAGATCACCTAAACAGACTGCTGAGAATATGTGGCTGAGAGAGATGAACACGAGGTAAAGCAAGCCAGTGACGTGCTTGCTCTCAGCTTGGCCCACTGCTGATGTTTTTCTTGCAGGATTCAAACCAGGAGGAAGAATACTGGGAAAAAGTCATTACAATTACTGAAAGTCATTAACTGAGAGGTCCTGTTTCCTCATCAGTAAAAGAAGACACCTTCACAAAGGGGAAACTATGCATTTATTGAATCCTGCAGGATTTCACCATCCTTCTTGGAAGGGTAACCATTACACTCAGGATGTTGTAGCAGTACAGTCCAAGACTCCACCATAAATAAACCTGCAATAAGAGTCAGATTTGAGGCTTCATTTAATTTCATTGATTATTGGCACTAAGTTTTGATATCACTCCCTCAAAACACTGCCTGGCAACACCTTCAACGAAGTGCTATATTGGTATCAGTGAAAGCAAGATGCTCAGAGAATTCCTAACAAAACACTTCCCTCTTTAATTCACCCTGACACACTTCCTTTGGGAAAGGGAGAAGAGAGAAAAATCCTGTGAAATTTACTGGGGGAAGTCTTATACCAGCTTCATCTTAGAGGCAGTGTTGTTAGCCTGGAAAGTGCAGAGCTCTGCAATGAATGAGCTGTTTCTTTCACAAGGAAAAGGAATTTTGTTTTCAGCTCCACAAGGCCTCCAGCCCATAAATGCACTTGCTCACAGTCACAAGCAGCAAAGGAGACAGGACTTCCACCAAAATTATCCATATCGTCCTTTTTCCAACCTAGGAATTTTAAGTTTGATCTTAAATTTTGCCTTAAAACAATTCCTGAAAAATTTGTATCAGGGAAGACCAGCTGGTGTGAAACAAAACAAGCTTTTATCATCTTTACCATTTCTAAGGGACAGTTGAAAAATGCAAGCTGGAGTCTTTGAAATGTAACTTTTGATAACTTTGGAGAAAATGATAGTTGATGTCTAGCAGTTTTGCAGGATTTTTTTTTACTTCTTCCCACTGTGAGAAGAAAAAGCATAAGGAAGTTCTTTTCCTCATATTACTAACTTCCCAGACCCTAAAAAATTGTATGGAGAATGCCCAGGATTTTTATTTCCAGAAAGAACATTCGCTTATTTTGTACTTTCCACATTTTTCTTCCATATGCTGCTCTTCCTTATTTTTAATCTATAGATGAGGGATATATAAGCTGTGGCCAACATTTAGGTAAGAACCAACCTTTTATCTGCCCACTCTGGGATGAATTCAACCACTTTGTGGACCTGTCCTGCCTTGCAAACAACAGAAAATCATTTTTTATCTCTTTTCACTCCAGTTCTTGCAGACATGCAGAAAACTTCAAATCGTTCCTGCTGCTCTCCTTCACTTCCCTCATCCACTTCTGGAAGCTTTATATCCCAAGCCTCTGTCTGTCTCTTGATAGTATTTGCCCACTGCTTCTCTCTGAGGATGCTGGCAGAATTACTCCCATTTTTACCAAAATCCCACAGGTTTATTGAGCAGGATCAGGTATGTGAAGAGCATCCCCTTGAGTTCCCACCCTCTGGATGTGTCAGGGGGTCTCCACAGGCAGAACAGTCCCGAATCCCTGCATGCTGAACTCTCTGTGGTTCATACATTCCTGCAAACAGGAGCTTCCTCTCCAGGTGCAGCACCAATCCAAGACCCTCTCTCCTCCCCAAGGCCTGCAGCTCACAGAAGTTGCATTTTGTCTTAATACTCTATCATTAAGTGGAGTTAAAAATAAAGCCTGTCAGAGATTCACAGCCTGCAGGGAAAAGGATATTAATTACAGCAGGCAGAGAGTGGAGAAGAGCTGCCTCGAGTGAGAAGTCCTCACATTGAGCTGTCGCCTTCCCCGTGTCACCAGCAGAGCTGTGCTGCAGCTCTCAGAGCACAGGTTGGCCCAGGTACCTGGGAAAGGGGAGGGCAGGAGGAGCCAGCACAGGGATCTCACTCCTGGCTCTTACATCCTCCCTGGCACCGTCTTCCCTGCCTGCAAACGCACCTCAGCACAGGCACAGGCTGAGGGATGAGCAAACAGCAGAGGGGGCAGCTACAAAGGGTGAGACAATTCAGGGATACAAAATAAGATTCATTGCTAAAGCCTCCCATGCTTAGGATTTAAGTTATAGGGGAAAAGTGGGACATTAAGGACCAAGTGGACAGTAGAGTCAGCAGAAAGTGGCAAGAATTTTCCTCCAAGATGTATGAAAAGAAGATTGAGCTGCCAAGGGAAGAAAAAGTTCAAAATATTGATATCATCTCTATCTCATGGCTTCTTAGCAAAGGAGACATATAGTGTTACATTTCCTTATTTTCTAATCAATAAATAGACAGGAAAATACCCCTTCTGAATTTAGGTTTAGCCCTGACTGCTCAACACTTTCAATAAAGTATATTTATTACAGATATATTTAACACTGAAGTGTATATTTATATGTTTATATTAATGTCTATTGCATGATTAGAGGGAAGATGCCTTTTCTGAATACAGCAATGTTAGTGGGGTCATAGAAAGGTCCAGCTGGATCTTGACCTTCTAATATGGTTTTGTAGGATGGAGGGTAGGGATGACAGGGAATGGCTCAGCCAGCCAGAGCACCCCATGTTTCTGCAAACATGCTTTAAATAACCCCTAAACTTTGCCAGAGGGGACAACAGAGGGAGGAAAATAATAAAATTAAAGGAAAGACTGTGCTTTGCTGTTTTAATCTTCGGCTGGGTGAATCAATCACACTGACAGCCCAGCCCTGCCAAGGCAAGGCTCCCAACGCCATCAGCTGAAGGGTAATGGCAGGGGGACGGTGCCATCCCCACACTGCTGTGCCAGGATGTGCTGGCATCGGCTTCTTCTTTGTCAAAGCCTGACTTTGCCCAGCTAATCCATCTACAGATAGCAGTTCTGTGAGCCAGTGTCTGAGAAACTTGGCAAGGGCTCTCCCTCTGCTAGGGAAGACTTGAGAGTTCACTTAGAGGGCACTACAGCATCCCATCCCCATCTGCAAAAGAGCCCTCCACTGCTCTTTTCAGAGCAGAGAGGGAAATGAAAGAGAAGAAAAGAGTTAAGGCACACAGGCTGGTCCTTGAAACCAGCAGGAAAGAGGCAGTGAAAAAGCTTAATTAATGGCATATCAGAGTTCCCCAAGATGTGTGTCTAACGAGGCCTTTGCCTGGCCCTTTAGCTTTGCTTGTGAAAAGTTAATGCAGGCAAAATATAAGCAGAAGGCTGCGTGAAAACAGGAGCCAGCATGATCAGATACCTCCTGATCTAATTCTCTGCTTTGGATGACAGCCCTCTGTGCCTCCTCCCCACTATCCCCTTCTCAGGGACACACTTATTACAGCTATTTCAGAGAGAAGAAACAACCAGCCAAAAATATAGGGAGAGATCCACTTTCATTGTGAACAGCAAATGAATAAGGCATGGTCAGAGTGTTGACTTACAAAATTACAGTCTTCCTGTCTCCTGAATATATCCAGACATCATACCCTCTGCCACTCAGCTTTTACAGAATTTAATTTAGAACAATAGATTTATTTGCTGTGGACAGGTGGACTCTATAAAGAATTCTAAGGCAGAATTTATGGTGGGTTTAATCGTGCAATGAGCAAAAGAGCAACAGGAGCCTGACAGGCTTTTCCTGATTCCCATGGGCAGCCCCTCCAAAGCAAGCAAGAAAAAATGATGGCAGCAGAGGGGCACCAAGGGAGCCTTCAGGTGAGGAGGGCTAGAGTTTGTAGGACCTGTCTGGGATTACACAGACCACAGGTCTCAAAACCAGGTGGGTGCATTTCTTCCACTGGCCCTGACCTGAGGGTCTGAGTTTCCTCTGCATAAAACCCTCCCATTTCCATAGGGGTGCTGGTGTCTGGTTGGGTTTTGGTGTTTGCATGAATGCAAGAGCTGGGGCAGTGGTTGTTAACTGGGTGAGATACATCCTTAGTAAGACCTTTCTTTACGAACTCTTCCTTCCTTAAGCCCTGGGGTTTGACCTTCCATTTCGAGGGGATTTTCCCTGTCCTTGTGCAGCAGTTTGGATCTGGAGTTGCCTGCACTTGGTGGAGAAGCCACCTTGATATTAGACAGAAGCAGGAGGGAGCTTTAAGTGGAAGGTGCCCTTAGGACATGGTGATTTTGACAACAGCTGATTCCAAGGACAAATTATTAGGATGTGTCAGAGAGGCTTTTGGTTTCAGAGAGCTTAAGGTGTTTCAGCTTCTGTGTCCTCTCCAGGTTCAGCTAGGTCTCCCTGGCACACAGCAGCAAGACTGCTGTGTCTGTCTTTTCTACTTTGTGTGTTTCACAGCTCCTCTGGGAAGCAGATAACAACTTTGGGACAAACAACTTTGGGAACTCTCCCCAGATGCAAGGGCTAATTGGGACAATCAATAAGGAACAAGACCCTGATTTCTGGCCATGGCTTTGGCCAGCATGGCAGTGTCTGGATGTTACAGGCACAGCTGTGAAAGGCAAGTGCTCTGTGAGTCAGAGAGAACCAGAACCATGGAGAGATAAGGGCTGAATTCTGTGATACCTGAGGCTGAGAACCTGCTTTTGTTGTGCACTTTGAGGTGACAGCCTGCTCCTCTGAGCTCTTCACTCTGTTGCATCAAATCAGGCCCCTCAAAGAACCCGGGCTAGAGGGGAACATTCCCCTCCTGCCCTGAATTTCTGAGTCATCCTCAGATCTCCAAGCACTTTGCCAAGTCACTGTTACTTTGGTCTTGCTAAAGACACTGAGGCACAGAGAAGCTAATTAAGCTGCTAAATGGTATTTAGCAACTGGAGAAGGAACAAAAATGAGATCCTGCAGATTCCAGACCTCTCATTTTCTATACCAAAAAGTATACCCAGAACTAAAAACCTGAAACAATAAAAGCTAGCTAGAGACACAAAATTAAATTGATACTAATTCTAAGGTTTAACAAACTGGAAAACAAACAAGCAATCAAACAAACCAAACAAACAAAAATATGCCAAGGACTGAAGCATAAGGAAGCTCAGACACCATCTATCTTTCTTTAAGGCCTCCAAGGAGTTAAGCATGCTACTGAGGGAATCTCTGTGCAGAGACTGATTGAGTGAAAACCAAGGAGAAACACAGCTGTGAAACACTTTTCTTCTGGGGATATCGTCAGCTTTCCTAGTAATGTCCCCAGGGAAATATACTGATAATTCTGGTGATAAACCTAAATATACAGGTAATGACCAACCTGTTCCCACCCCAGTGAACCCTGAAACCTGAGCCTGCTCCTACACCTGAGCGTAAACTGTGAGCAAGTCTAAGGTAACTAGGGTGGATGATGTGTCTCATATTCATATGAATCTCATATGATTCACATGATGTGAATCATCCCTAAATGTGGGTGCCTGAACTCCCAGAGCTCCCACCTTACCACTGACATCCCCAAAAGAGCTCCCTGTTTCTCAGCATCTGATATTTTCAAGCATTACTGAAGTTCCCAGGCCTGGTTTTGACCTTCTTTAGCCAGAGGGTCTTGGCCTCATTTAGTTTAGATCAGACTTACCCAGAACACTAATTTTGGCTGCAAAAAGGCTGGTATTTGTGAGCTCAGCAGCTTGCAGTGAGAGTGAATGTGACACACAGAGCCCAGCCGGGGACAGGAGACACAAAGCATCTGTGTGAACTCTTCAGGAGAGCAGCAAATGGAAAACAGAGCACTAATATGACCCAAGAGCACACTACTCCTGGGTGGTTTTCAATTACAATAGACTATTATAATGGTCTATTTTGTGTTTTTCTTAAATAAGGGAAAGATTCATAAATTGATTAAATTTATTAACAATAAATTTAAGAAAAACACAAAATACAATACAAGCTCCATCTGGTTCTATTTAGATTCCAGGGTTTATGTTTGTACAGCCAGAAGCCATCGATTATCATGTCAAGCCCAAGGATTTCAAGGCCCTGGACACAGGAAATGAAAAGGAAATGGGAGGGAAAGGGCACAAATGGGAGCCTTGAAAAATTTATAATTGGTTGTGTGGTAAATTATCAACCTGGGGGTTATTAAGCATCCAGGTTTATGGAGTCCATTGTGCTTTGGTGGCTCCTTTACAAAGCTAAATCCATGAGGGGACACATGCACAGGGAGGGTGCAGAGATAGGGTACAAAAAGATTTTCCTGTTTGGTTTTGGGAGATTTAATCAAAGCCAGACACATCCTTCTCCAAAGGGCAATGCTAAAGCCTCATTTACCTGGCATGTATTTCTAAATCAGGGACCAAAAGGTCTCCCAGGCAGCCCCTTCCTGCTACCAACTCACCAGTGTGGGTGAGGAGAGGGCAGATGTTCCTGGCACAGCAGATATCCTCCAGCTCCTATACCTGTCCAAGAAGAGCAGTTCCAGCCCTTCTTCATCCAGAAAGCAGGATCCTGTGTGAGATTTGGCACAAGAACCTACACAGGAGGGTTTGCAGGACACCAGGTCAACACTTAAGAGCAGAGGACCCAGGAGGGAGAGGATGGAATAGACATGAGATGTCCCCTCTCTTCCTCACCAAAGAGATGCCTACAGGACCCAAATTTCTGTTCCACCCTTTCCTCCTGTGATCAACCTATGAAGAGATATGAGACTACTACAGACAACAACAGATATAAAACCAAATAAAACCTAATTCTTGTGGTGGAAATCTGGGCTTTAAAGGTTTCTCATTAAACAGAAGCCACCAAGATGTGCAAAAACTTGACACAGCAACAAGCAGCAAAACCAGCTGGTGGACAGGTCCTGGTTATCTCCTCACTGGAGGAGAAGGAGAAGGATGGTAACACATCCCTGTCCCCCAGACCCTGAGGTGAGGCAGGGCTGTTTCAAATCTGCACTCCTGACTTGCCCAGCTGCACCATGCCTGTGCCTGTTCTCTCAGGTGCACATTAAAGGCAGCTGAGCTTGGAAGGGGGTGTTATTAGCATGGTCAGCCATGCAGCTCTGTCATTTTAATAACAATATGGTGACTCATCCATGTCATTAGTTTAACATTTTTAAAAAGTGTGGGTCAGATCCTCTTAATTTACCTAAGTTAAATTAAACAAAAAAAAAAAAAAAAAAAAAAAAGGAGAGAGGAAAAAAAAAAAAAGAAAAGAAGAGGAAAGAGTATTCTGCTTTGTCTTGGCTTTAACCTGAAAAATCCTCCTATCATACTAAAAATGCATTTTCACCCACAGTTATAATTTTGCCAGTTTGTAATGTTATGATAATTGATTCCATGTTCAAAACTGGGACACTTGGAAGGATAAAATTGAATACTAAAGACCTTCTTCCCACCATTGATCTGTATTCCAGCAATATGGAGGGACCCTCAGTCCTGGATCAGGACCCATTCCCATTGTGCTGTGAATGTCTAAGCATGGAACAAAAAGACAATCCCTGCTTCAAGGAGTTGCAGGCTCCACATTCCAGCCCTGCACTGAGATCACCATTATCCAGCTAACTACAGGCACTGCCCACATAATAAGCACATTGCCATCCACTGAACTCTTCTAAACGCATATTTTTTCAGAAGCGAAGAGCATAAAAACCCTATTACAAGTGGTGTCATTTTGCAAAGTATTTCTGTTCCCTTAGAATGTTATTCCCAAGTTCTTTGCTCACAGAGAAAGCTGCAGCATTGGAAATACTTGCAGGTGTATTTTTGAATGAAATAGTTGGGTAAAATGTTGTGAACTGCAGGCCTAGAAGCTATGGAGCCTCGGGAGTTGGTTTAATCCAAGCTGTGGTTTCATCCCTTGCTCAGATGTGCTGGGTGCCTTTGCTCAAGTCACTTCAAAGTATTTCAGCCCTGGAATTGGTGCTAAAGGATGTTAAGCATCTGGATTATATTTGACATGGTGATAGTGGAGTGTCTGCTTTGAGTTGCCGGTGCCACTGGGGAGATTTTCTGTCACTGCAACAGTGGCAAGTCCCTTCCTTGGTTTCTGCAGACAGAGTGAAGAGAGCTGAAAGGAGAGCTCTGGAGTGTCCCCATTCCCACTGCTCCTTTCTCTCCCCTGGGGATAACTGCAGAAAACAACCCCCTCCAGCCCAGAGCCTTTCCAAGGCCATCTCCAAGGACTGAACAGCAATAACTCAACCTGACAAATGTAGCTTCTAAGAGCCAAGTACACCCCAGAGTCTGACGAAAAACTGAAAAAACAGTACTTTTTAGGACCAAATGTGGCCAAGGCTTCATGCTAGAACAAACCTTTCCTCCCTTTAGCTTTCTCAGCCTCAGGACATACCTGGCTACAACATCACATATCAAAGAGGGGGCAGGTGAGAGGGGGAGTTCCACACACAAACAACAAACCCGTGAGCTAATCCATGCCAGGAAGTGCTGAACCCCTTGACCAGTCTGCACTACAAAAATTCCTGTGATTAGCCAAGGTCAGACTCTCTTTCATGTGGTTTGGTGTGGCATTAGGACCTGCAGGGCTGTGCCCATGGAAGAACCACAGGTCAAAACCTACCTAGACAAGCATGTTTGGTAAACATTTCCTGCAAAGCAGAGGTGTTAAAGCCCTTCCCCATCCCTGTGTTGTTTTTCTCTTCTATTAACTGAATAAGAGCTTTTGTGGATTGTGTCCAGTGTGAGCAGATTTTAAAAAAAAAAAAAAAAAAAAAAGCAAATAATGCACCAGCCACATTAGGTCAGGCATTTGGGGTAATTGCAGAAAATGCCAGAGAGGGAAGAGAAGTCTCAGGTCAGAGAAACCCCTTCAGATGTCCAGCTGCACACAGCCCATGTCCCTGGCTCTGTGGCCAAGCCTCCTTGTTTACTCTCCATGTGGGAGAAAGGGGTCAGAGGTACTAAGGGGAAGCTGGGCAGCCACTGGGATCTGTCTCCAGCCCTCTTCAATGGACGGTAGGATTCTAGCCAGAAGAAAAAGGAACTTGACTTTTGAAATTTATTTTATACTATAGGGTTTAATTTTTTTTGAAACAGATATTCAGGAATATGGTTGGCATGGACTTTTCCTCACTGTGCCTGCTTGCAATCAGGGAGAATGGGGCAGGACTCTTGCTGAGGTTGGCGTCTTTTCATTTTTACCCTCCCGTAAAGCAGAATGGACTGGTGGTAAGAGAAAAACACGTATTAGATGCCTTTAGTTTAAGCCTTATTTCTGCCTCAGGTGAACTCTGTTCCCTTCTTAGCATGCATGATTTAACTTTTTAATGCCTCTGTCTCTCCAGTCCAGAGAATGATGGAAATAACTCTTACAAAGTGCAGAGGAGTCTTCGAACAGAAAATGCAAAGCTGCCTTTGTGTGAGTAAGAACAAGGATTTCCCATAGTGATACTGGAAACCAGCAGGTAGTTCTGGGACCCTGCCCCAGCATTGTTTTGCCTCTTCATGTGTTGATGTGCTGTGACAGGTTGGTTTATGTTTGTAGGGCAGGTGTTTTGTTAGTACATGACTCAATCAGTGCTTAGAGTGAACAATGCACTGAGACACCGTGAAAAAACCAGCTCCTCTTCTGCAATCTCAAGGGACTTCGCGTGGGACTCTGACAGTGTGCATGACAGTGGTGGAGCCTTGACAGACACAGGGGAAAGCCAAGAGACAAAGCCAGTGGTCAAGCATGGCATGGACAGGTCCATGTATGCCATCCACCATCATGGGATCCTCTGGCAGACTGACCTTCTGGAGAAATGACAGTCCCAGAGCAGCCCCAGGGTTCTGGCTCTCTCCTGAATTTAAGTGCACTAGTCTCTGACCCCACAAAAATTCCTGGTGCCAGTCAGTTTGCAGCAAGTCCAAAAGGGATGTGGAAAACGCAGGCATGGAGGAAATGCTGGGGATGGGGTGGAGCAGAATGAACTAGAGAAAAGTGGAAGCTGTGGAGCAATGCTATGGGCAATTCCTGTGAGAGCACAACTGGATGGCACCTTACTGGGAGGACGTTTTGATATTCAGGTTTACAGGATATTTACAGGATATTTGATATTCAGGCTTTGGAGAGGTTTTGCTTTAGGCAAGATTCCTGAGAAGTGAAATTTCCCTGCCAGATCTCTTTGAGACACATTCTGCTCATGGCTGTGGCTGCTAAATTCCTTAAATTCAGTACATTTAGCTGAGAGTTGTTTGAATGCAATGAAGGACACATTTTGGCCTGTTGACTAACACAGAGAGTGCTTGGTGAGAAGTAAAACGCACCTGCCAAGTCGCTGCTAAAAATGCTGATTTAGAGCCTGCTTGGCTATACACCACTTGGATCCTGCCTCATTTGCTTCCTACTTGTAAATGAGGTTTCATATATTGTCCTTTAATTTTTACCTCTGGAGCATTTTCTTCGATTACTCACACTTCTGGGGATTCTCACTGAGCATGAGAAAGTCAACTCAGAGAGAATGTGGAGCTTCTCTGCTTCAGTGTTTAAAATCCCCTGACTGTTCCCCCCAGGCACCACTTCCCTCTCCTTTTCTTCTGTGCTCAGGCTTTTGAGCTATAGAAGTGATCAGTTGCTTAAATTATTGTAATGGTTGGCAGAGGGAAGGGGGAGGGGGCATGAGGGGATGGAATTAAGAAGTGTCCCTCCAAGCTGGGAACTTGGTATTAAAAATCTCGGCCAAATCCATTCTGAAAGCACTGAGTTAATAAATCTCCCAGCCCCAGCCTTGCAGTGGGAAGGGTAACTGAGTTGTGTGCAGTGCAGGTATTACTGCAACGTGACTAATGGGGAGTGAATACTGCAGAAAGATGTCTGTGTATATTCATTTGAAATCCTGAATAAATTTGCTTTGAATCTCCTGGTCTGTTTCTATGGCTGCTTTCCACAAATATTCCAGCAAATGAGCTTTACTAGTGCGAATACTCATCAAAAGTCAATTTGGAACTCAAATAGCTTAATATTTTCCAAAAGCATATTCCAAATTACACACATGAACATGCAGTTCAAAATGGATGCTGGTTCAGATGTGATTAGTTACACAGCTTGCCCAGCCAGGGATCAGAAATAACACAATACAGCTCATGTAACCATCCACAGAGCCTGGATTTCAGACTTGGAATGTTGGATATTTTCAATGAACTGTTTGTGAACAGCTCAGCAGCCTTGACTTCCATTCTCTGAAGACATTCATAAATAGATATTTTAGCAATGAAGAGCAGTTGGGAGTTTTGCAATTAGTGAGTGGCCAACTTGCAGGAGGAGAGGGAGACTGGAGTTTTGTGATGAATCACTGGATATCTGTCAGGAAGCTCAATACTCCAGCTCTGTAGACAGAAAACCAGTATTGAGTCACATTTTTCCACTGAACTCAGCTGAAAATTCATTTTCGTTGTGTGCTGTGGATTGGCAAGTGCAGAGACTTACCCATCTCCAGTGGGAACACGGAGGACTCACCCTGCAACCTTTCCTGGAGAGAAACAGCCTCCCATGAATCACTGAACTAAGCAGACAACCTTCCCCATGTGGCTGTTGTGCCTTCACCCTAAATCTGCTGCCCTAGGGTACATAGGCACACAGGAATTGGGAAATGGTTTCCAGTGCTGGCACATTTCACTCCTCAGATCTCCTTTCCATCACTTGTTCTGCAGATGCTGGTGTGTGCTGTACTGTCACACCTAGAAATCATAGAAATTATGATGCTAAAATGATAGACATTATAATACAAATCTAACAGGTGAAAATAAAGTATCGATGAGCACAGATCCACCTGACACCCTTTCCAGCTGCAGAGGAGGGTTCCAGGATCCTTGAGCCGAAAGACACAACTCAGGGAAGGTTGGGCTTCTCCACATTCCACAGTGACGTGGTGTGGGAGAGCTTTTAGCCATTGCTGCTGCTGTTATCAGATGTGGATCAATCTCAGTTCTCAGTGTCACCGGTATGGATTTGCTGTGCCATGAGGAAAATCCTCGACCAGGGCTGGTGGCTGCCTCCTACCATCCATGAGTTCTCCTGGCTCAGAACAGTCCTAAAGCTCTGGAACTCTCTGAGGATGGGATATGTGGAAGGCAGGAGAGAGAAAACTGACAATAAACGCTGACAGCCACAGCCCCGTGTGAATCAAACTCCTGGAGAAATTATGTCATCACTGGCCCCGACAGTTTTCCAAGAGGAAACTTCCATCGTTTACCCTAAGCTGCAGCTCCAGCAGCATTAAACACTGTTTTCCAGGTAATAAAATGAGGCACAATTTTTTACATGCTGTTTGTGGTGACAGTGTAATCAGTCTTGATGGGAGGCAGGCTCACAGCGGCCAGGAGCTGCAGAGAGCACTGTGTGATGCACCCAGCCTCCCAGGTTTTAGCTTTATTTCTCTGGGATTGTATTTTTTTCCCCAGTAGAACTGTCTCTGATTCTCCTCCTTTTATCTATTCATTTATTTATTTACTCGTTGAATGTAGATTTATTTTGATCCCCAGCAATTTCAGGTAAACAAAAGGAGACTACACTTCTGGGAAAAAGCTGTTAATGGCCTCGCTGAGGGGGAAGCAAATGGAACTTTCCTAAACAAAGCTGCAGGGAGTATCGCTCACACCCAGCAGGGCCTCTGGGGCAAACTGGGTTTGTTAGCAAAAGAGCACGCACAGCATTTGGAAGGTTGGGGTTTTTTCTCATTTTTCTGCTTTTTCATTCCAAGAAATACTTGCAGAAAACAACTCTACGGGAATGTGAAAATAAACCTGAAGTTCTGCTTCTGCTGAGTTTAAACTGAAAGGAGAGGGAATGAATCTGCACTCATTGCTGTATAGTGTAGCTCCACTGCAAAACAAAACCCAGTGAGGTGGCTTCTTGTTTTCTTTTCTAATTCTTCCCTCCTCTATCACTCTCTTTTGGCCTCTGCTTATTTTAATTCCTCTCCCCACCTTCTGGATTTGCACCCTTTCTCCATTCCAGCTCAGGCATATTCTAAGAAACAAGAAATTAAAACCTGTGGTGTGTTTTGCTGTCCTTACACAGTCTCAAAACAAAGGAACAAGAGCTGAGATTCATAGCAGAAATCCGGGAAGCAGCTGTACCTTACAGCTGAATTGCGCCTGTTGCACTTGCAGGCGTCAGGTGAAGTCTGATCCAAAGATCACTAATGCCAGTAGAAAGATTTCCATTGACTTACAAGGACTGTGGATGAGGGCTTTGGATTAGAGTTGTGATAACGTCCAGTACCTTATCTGGTAAAGAAAACATCAATAAAACCCAGGGCAGTCAAAGTTTGTCATTATCACCTCCAGTCTCCCACCTGTGTTGCCTCTTGCTCTCTCCCAGATGTGGTGGCAGGCTGAGGAAAATGCAGATATTTCTGCCTCTGAGATCCTTGTGCTAGGATCCATGAGACATGATTTTCTCATCCTGAAATTCAATTTCTGAGCCCCTTACTGTCTCAAATGACCAGATGGAAAAGACAGTAATTGCTGAGAAACTTATTGACTTTTCCTTTTTAATTAATCCTAAATGGAAGAAAACCTGCAGTTCCCTGTCCAGACAGTGTATGTGAGAGAGGAGGAGGGAAAAGGGAGAGAGAGGAGAGAATCATAATTAAAATAACTCAAATTAATCTTGGTGAGTGCTCCTGCCACTTCAGTGCTCTGAATACAGGGGGGAAGTGTTGTTCCAGTCCAGCCTCTTCTGTTTCAAACGTCAGATCAAATGAGGACCACCAGACAACAGCCCTGTCCCATCAGAAGGGAGGCTAGACTGGTCACTGCAGCTCTGCATCCTTCCAGCCACTCCAGGAGGTCAAAATGCCTCACATGTCCTCTCCATGAGGCCTGAATGTGCTTCATATTCAGCGAGATGATGAAAACCCCGCTGGGCAGGAAAGAGGGTGATGGCAGAGCTGCTCCCAACCCATGGCTGAGCTTCCTGGGTGATTCTGGGAGAGAGAGGAAGGATGAACCCTCTTGGCCCATCTCTTTAATGTGAACAGATTCCAATGAGCACCACACCCAGCCATCTTAGCTGGGGGATGTTTATAAAAGCTGGGGGATGTTTATAAAAGCTCAGAGTTTTCAGGTAGGCAGGGTATTTCATGTAGGTGTATTTCTCAAAAATGGCACGGGCAGAGCTGGCTCAGCTGTAAGAGCCCCACCTGTCTGCAGTTACTGTGCCACACATTCACAGCACACCTGAGCACATCCTGGACTGACAAACCCAGTGGTGAGGATGACAGGGGAGGAAGAGGTGAGCAAGAGACTTCTGTGGGTGCTGCACACACTGGATCGTCCGGCAGCTCTCAGCTCTTCAGGAAAGCAGTGAGCTCTGAATTCTGGCCTGTGAAATGGGCAAATTGGGCCAAAGTGCTTGTCTTTGAGTGATGTCTTATTGATGGCAATGGCAGCCAGGGCGAGGGAACCTGCTGCACAGAAATGTCACGGATCTGTGTGTTCCACAGAGAGGAAAGCTTTTTCTTTCTCCCTGCCACTCCACTGCAGACAGCAGCTACACCCCTCACACCAAACCTGGTGTGCAAACCTGGCCCCAAGTGCATTTGAGAATACAGTTTAATCATAGAATCATAGAACAGTTTGGAAGGGGTTGGAAAGGACCTTAAAGCTCATCTTGTTCCACCCCCTGCCCTGGGCAGTGATACCTTCTACTATCCCAGGTTGCTCCAAGACCCATCCAACCTGGCCTTGGACACTTCCAGGGGCTCTTGCTATGCTTAGGCTCCTCCAAAGAAAGAGCAGCCTCCTAGAGAGAGAAAAACACCCCAGAGTCCCCATCCCAGTGCCTGCCTGGTGCTGTGTAGTGCTCTGAGGGAGCAGGACTCTGTGAGAATTCTCCACCTTCATGTTACCAGTTTGTTTTATAACCTCGCTCCACAGAGCCCCCCCATGCCAATTAGAGGGCACAAGCAAATGAAGGCGATTGCAGGCAAGCACAAAGAGCTGCTCTTTGATTTGGGCTCTGAGCAACACCCTGTATGCAGTGCCAGGAGCTAATGAAGGCCAACTGCTCTGTGGCCGTGCAGGGCTGGCACTTCAAGGCCAGCCCCAGCCTCAGCACGAGCGAGAGTGTGACTGGACCATGGATCTGCAGCACCAGCTGTGCCCAGTGAGTCACATCTTCAGAGAGCCCTTCCAGACCATCCTCCCCACTCCTGTGCCCCTGCCCAGGACAGGCATCTCAGGTCTCACCAAGATACTTCGTTTTATTTCAGTTTTCTTCCTTCTTGCTGAGAAGTTGCTGCTAGGATTAAAAAGGCATCGGGCAAATCATCAGTATGAAAGAGACACGCTGAGAGGAGAGCAGATTAACCCACTCTGCAGAGAAAACTCCTCATTTCTGGAGTGTTTGTTTTGAAAATGTCACTTCAACGGGTCACAGAACTCATGAATAAAATCCCATCCTTATTTCCATTCAATAAGGAATAAAGATTTATTACCCAGCCTCGCCAGGAAAGCAGTATTGACCCACCAATGAGTCAAGTTCTACAGTACTGCATGTAGAAATATTTATTGCTTTTAATTACCATAAACTAGCAAGGAACTTCTTTTAATAATTTTTTATTATTATTGTTTTATTGCACTGTGGAAAAGAGAGATGGAATTGCCAGCAAAGCCTCCTGAGAATACATGGTGATGGAATGAGAGACAGTTCGATGGTGATGGGTTAAATAAAAGGTCACTGCTGCTCAAGAGATCTCGGCAGCACATTGGTAAACCTGTTTCAAAGCATCATTAACCCCATTTTACTGACAACAACAAACAGGGAATATCCCTAAAGATCTCCAAAGACAGTACCTGGGATTTCTAGGGGGGAAAATTTGGTACCTAAATATCAGAAAATTATTGCTCAATAAGTTGCAGACCAGAAGTGGTGGATTCAGATGGTGCATGTTTGGGGGTAGTTGGTTCATGCCACCCTCTGAGACCACCCAGACGGTCTGGAGGACCCAGGTGTCACTCACTGGGCATCTCTTGCCCCGAGGAAGGAGAAGACCCTCACCTCTTCCCTGCATGGCATTCATTTCATAGACCCAGCCTTTCCCAGCTGGCTGGGTTGGAATGCATTTGTGCTGCAGGGCACGAGGGCAGCCAGCCAGCAGACTGGTGCTGCTCCTCATGTTCCCTCTCTGTCTCCTTTCACACATCCAGCTCTCCTTCCTGGCCAGCAGTGACAGGAACCTCTTAGTGGGAGAATGTAAGGCAGGCTTGGTGCTACAGCAGGTGATTGACAGGCAGGCTGAGATAATGAAGTCCATTTTTATTTTTTATCTCTTGTCAAGGTACAAGGACTTGGCCAGTGTCCTAGGTAATGAGCGTTCCCTCACCCTCTCCCTCACTTGGACATGAAAGTGTGTGTAGCCATGTGTAGCTGTGTTAACACTACATTACTAAAACCAATCCCGGGAGCCTGTTCCTGCTGCACACCTCACTGGCTCCAGCAGTTCCTCACGTTGATTTGCATTCATGCAGCCTGTGTAAACAACATTGTTCAGGGAATATAAATAACTGCAGCCAGGAGTGCTGCTCGGCAGCATCCCTCAGCTCCTGCTGCAGGGCTGGGCCACAACCCGGATCCATTCCCTGAAATGGAGGATGCTTCTGCATCCCAACCTTTTCTGCCTCAGTCCTCTGCCCAAGAAGCCAAGGATGGAGCACTGGAGGCTGGTTTTCAAGGAGCCTTTCCATCCTGACATGAAAAAACACAAAAAAAACCTTTAAAAAGAGTTCCATTTTCCTGCATCCATGATGCTGGGCCTTTTGGGGAGGTGCTGTGGTTTGGGTTGTATCTGCTGGAGTTTTCTCTAGGTGTTGTCAGAGAAAGGCAAACAGAGAATCCCAGAATGATTTGGGTTGGAAGGAACCTTAAATATCACCTTGTTCCAAGCTCCTGCCATGGGCAGGGACACCTTCCACTATCCCAGGTTAATCCAAGCCCCATCCAACCTGGCCTTGGACGCTTCCAGGGAGGGGGCAGCCACAGCTTCTCTGGGCACCCTGTGCCAGGGCCTCACCACCCTCACAGGGAAAAATTTCTTAGTATCTAACCTAAATTTCCCTCTTGCAGAAAGTGATTCAAATTGTCAGTGGTCTGATTTACCTGGGAGAGACTTGACTCCCTCTTGTACACAGGATGGGTGGGGTGAGGTGTGATCTCTCACCTAATATCCCTCAAGCTCACATCTCTCTCCTCCAGGCTCGGTATTTGCAAAGTTTCTCCCAAATTGAGTTAAACAAGAACTGCAGTGCATTTCCTGCTCAGCGCTATCATGAACTAAAAAGGGGGTTAGTATGAAATCAGGTAAAACCCATCCTGGTTTAGATCAGCTGAGATGTGGGCTCAGAGATCTGAGGCCCAGGAGCGCTGGGCATGCGGTGTTTGAAGTGGAGCTGCCACTGATCCCCATGCCCATGGACAGCACTCCCAGCCTGGCCTGCACCATCTCCTCATCGTGGGTTTGCTTCATCTCTCCTTGACTTCTGCAGGCAGGGGCAGCATCTTCAGAAGCACTAATTGGGAAGTCCGTGTTAATTAGGCAGAAGCTTACATAAAACTCTCAGGTGGAGGCAAACAAACCAGATCAAGTATTTTTTATTTCACTCCGAGTAAGAACAAAAACAGCTAAGAGCACTAAATAGTAAGGGGATTAAAACTGAAATTTTCTGATCTTTTAAGGATTCACATAAAGCCTGGACCGGAGTTGCAATCTTACATCCAGATTTGGATCCATATCTGCTTCTAAATTTAGCGTGGAAGATGACATTTTTTAGAATTTTTTTTTCCCTTGAAATCTTAAATTCCAGGAGAATGCTGGCAGAATCTCCACAGATTTCTGAAGTCTGCATCTTTGCTTTACCATCTCAATCCTGTTTTTTTTTTCTTTAGCTGAGCTGAAGTAACTCAGATTAACAACACATAGTCTATTTAAGTGGTTTCATATGGTTCTATTTTAACATTTGGATTAGAATAATTTTTCTGAAAATGACTGCTATTATTTTTTAACAGATGGTGAAAGATCCACCAACATAGGAAGTGAGTCATAAGTTGTACTGTAAATAATAAATAATAATAATAATAATAATAGTTCTGCTGACAGTGTAACAAGGGCTCCGATTTGCTATTACACAGGAAAACTAATAAACTAAAGTGCAAAACACCTCAGAAATCTTTTATTTTAATTAGCAATGAACAAATTCATTCTGCCAAATGCTGAACTCACTGGAACACTGGTGGCTTTGCATTTTGCTTAGGAGACAGTTTGAAACAGTAAGGAGGAGATGGAGGGGACAGCCAAACTCTAATGAGAAAATACAGGATGTGCATCTCCAGCTGGGCTTCTTTCAGGGCCATTTTTCACAAGTGGAGAAGGAAAAAAATTCCTGAAAAAGTAGTAGTGATTGCAATTTGAATTCCTGCATTTCTCCAGTGTGATGGCCTTTGCTTAAGGCCAGCCTCACAGTACAGCCCACTTTCCTTTAAAATGCCATGTGTAGGTGTCCTTACATTTGCTCTCCATCCTGCCGCCACTGCAGTGGATTTGCACATCCTCTGTGCTGCCACAAATTTCCCCACACTCCCTCAGTGGACCAGGCTGAGGAGGACCAGGGTGGCAAGAAGAGGAAGGACATCAATGGAAAAACTCAGCCTGCTCACAGCTGGATTGTCCTGAGGTCACCCATGGTGAGGGTGGGGATATCAGGTGGTGACACACTGGCCTGAATTCCTGCCAGCTGGAAGATGTTTTTTAATGGACAAGGTCTGGCCTGGCTCTCATGTATCTCTGGGCATTCAGGTGAAATACAACAGGTGTGGGGGAAAGAAGACTCTGTGGTGGCAGGGGTGAAGAGGCTGTGCTGCAGTGAGCTGTGCCCTGCCTGAGGAACACCTGCACATCACAGCTGGCTCCAGAGGTGTTCTGTAACATCACTGAAGAGGCAAGATAAGAACTCTGAGTGCCCACCCTGCCCTTGTTTCTTCCATGTCTCTGTGATTGTCATTGTAGTGAATGAAATGCTCACAACCAGTGAGAGTTTGGTTGACGGGCAGAGAAGGGACCAAACACACAGAGCACTGCCCACTCCTGTTGGTAGTTCACACTCACACTGTGGCTTTCAGACTGTGGGCTTAAAAAATAAATTCTCTGGTTTTTGAAAAAGCTGCATTTTCATTCTTGGCTCACATAGTAGAGCAAGGAAATGCAGGTCCAGATTTTAACAGCCCTGCCACTGAGCTTTCTTGGCAAAGGAAAGGTCTCAACTTCAATCCATAGGGATTTTTTGACAATGTGACCCTCCTGTCCCCAAGATCTTGCAACTTCAGAAATTACTTTGGGGATGAAGCCAACATGAAAAGGATTTCATCACTTTAGATCTCTCTGGAGTTGCTTAGCTGCCACTGGTAGGAGTCTCCAGCAGCTTCTAACCCGCTGTCCTTTGCTTGTCAGTGCTCACTCCATCCTTTATCATGCTGAGAAACTGGGATAGAATGGAGACACAACAGAGATCTCACTGTCCATGAGGAACTGTAGGGCTGAATTATTGCAAGCAGCCAGGGAAACTGTGACCAAAGTGCCACAAATACCTGCAGCTTCCCTTTCCCTCCCCAGACTCCAGAGCACAGTGCAAAGCCACCAAGGAGCTTTTCCTTTATGAGAAATGACTGATGTCCCTCACATAGCAGAGACAAGCAGAGGCTCCCTCTCTGAGCCAGGCTGTCTGATGTTTAGTGGCTGCCTTCTCACAGCCTTTTGTAGACAAACATGAGTGATTTGTTCTCTTTCTTTGCTGTGCATAGACACACCTGGAGCTGTTCCACCCTTTGCCTGTGTCCATCTGCCTTATTCTGCACAAAGCTCCCTCCTGCCACAGCGCCTGAGTGACACCTGTATGGAATTGGCAGCAGAAAAGGAGTCCCAGCAGACTTTGGAGATGAAGGGAAGGAGGAACAGAAGGAGCCTGGATGAGCTGGTTGCAATACAATGCCAAGCTGCTGAAGCCTCAGTGTGGCACAGGAGCTGATTTGCTCTGGCTGTGAGGTATAACTCAACACCCGAGCTCTAGCCAAGGTCTCTGCAATTTACTCTGCCAAATTTGGGTTTGATGGGACATCAAGGTCTCCATCCCACAATGAGCTTGTCATCTCCTTCAGGGGTTGAGTGCTTCAGATTTCCCCTGTGGGGACTCACTGTGTCTCGATGATGGAGGTGTCATTCTCTGCATCTGAGCTAATCAGGACTCCCTTCCACATCCAGGGCAGGACTCCTCTGACTTGCTGTATGTGGCCCTCATGCACATCTGGAGTACAAGAAATCACTTGTCCTGAAGAGCTGCTGAGATGAAGAGGAACCTGCACTTTGAAATATTCACATCAGGTTAAGCCTGTGCCAGATTTTGACACTTACCCTATCCTTGCCCCTGAGTGTGTCTCAGAAAGTATCTGAATTTCTGAATTCCTCTCATAATTAATTCATAGTTAATCTTGAATAGGTGTGATTTTAATAATCATTCAGCACATCTAATACTGCAGAATTGCCGCACCATTGAACTTGAAATTACACGAAATGAGACAGCTATTTAAATAATGGCCTCTTCTGAGCTGGGCTGTTTGGGCTTTCTGCTACAAAAATGTCCAGGAGCACTGAGGTGCTGTCAGGATGTTGCACCATTTCTGCAGCCATGTAGCCAAGTCATTAATATCTTTTAGTGACTTATGATCTACCTGGGAAGCTGCTTGCCTATTTATCTGTAGTTTCACAAATTATCATAAGAAAGCTTCTATTCATTGCCTACTGCTTTGTCTTGCAGAATTAAAAATGTTTTAGAGGCTGCTCTTTGTATTTATTCATCAGCTATAATGAAGTAAAATACTGAGTTTTAAATTACTTCGTACATTAGTGGCCATCTAACTTAGCTGTCGTTCCCCTGGAAATAACTTTTAATGGAACTTTGTTCTTCTGGACATGCAAACAATGTGCACTAACTCAGACATTGAACACATCATGTAAAATATTTTTGGTGTAGATTTACTCATTTAACTGAAGCCAAATCTGGAACAAACATTCTGCTCTCCTAAATTTTTCTGAACTTCTCACAGTTGAAATGACTGATGGATTGCAATGAGTAAATAAGTGGAGATCTAATACAATCTATGATTGAGAAAAGATATTTAAAGTGGCTTAACAACTGAGAAAATGACTAATCATGACTAATAACCAAGCAGTACATCTGGGAACACAGAGATATTCAGGTTTCTTTACGGTGTCTGATGTTGCAGCCATATCTGAGCTCCCCTGGAAAATAAGAACACTCTGATTTTTTGAGGTTTTTTGCCCATACAAGTCATATAAATGTCCATAGGAACTGGAGGATGAGCAAAGACATAAAATTTAGGGGTGTTCTTAGGATGATTTTGCCTCAGTTACCTATAGGATTTCAGTGCCATTTATCAATGGAGACAGTTGGCCTAATCAATTTTAATTTAAAAGCTTCTGATATTGCATGTTCCAGATATCTTATTTGCTACAATGCCAGGAAGAAGAACCCCTTTTTCTTATGGCACTGGTATTTTGTTCCACCATACTGTCCTATGGGATTTATACATTGGTATTTTCATCCACATCATTAAATTCACCCTCTTGCCTTTTTATTTTCTGTTTCAATTTTCTGCCACTAAGTCCATCCATTGGCCTGTGACTCGATGTAGTTTCTGGGTTCCTCTCTGGAAGGTTTGGTGGGAAAAGGATGCAAAGCAGCAGAAAACACAACTTTACAACCAGAACTGTCATGTGTGCAGAGAGAAGGATTAACAGGATTACATAGATGGACCAGGCAACTTCCAGCTGTACGTACAACCCACAGTAGGTGTCTAGAAGGGAAAAGAGTTCCCAGCTGAGTCAGACAGGGTTATAGGCCATTGGGAAGAGGTTCTAATTAAGGAAGGAGCCTCCCAGTCCTACATCTTTACAAAAATTTGCATGCCTCAGTTTGCAAGTGGACACAAGAAGGGTCAGTCCAGACCACTCTGAAGGGGAACTGACAAAAAATACTAGATGGGGGAAATCCTGGGTCTGGGCTAGGAATACTTACTGAAGAAGAAGACAGTTCTGTGTGGCTGCAGTGGGGTTGTGGCTGAGTGGTCCAGCAGTGCAAACGTTTACAGCCTGGTATGGTTTGAATATAGTTTGGATACGGTGCTTTCTGGGCCACTGATTTTCATGAGCACCCATTCTTTGGGCAGTTGATTGCTAGATCATTTAAAACATGCTTTCTGGGAGGACTTGCCATCCTCAGGACACTTGAAAGTGATGCCATGCAGCCAAGGAAGAGGAATTGTGATGTTATTCAGGGAAACAGCACATCTGAGTCACATGTGGGATTCACACATCCCACAATCAAAAAGTTGCTTTATTTTATATTCAGTTCAGACACCAGGTAAGTTAGAAATCATCTTTGTGGCAGAATCAGGATTTATTACACAAAAGGCTGTGGCTTGAAGAGGCAGAGTTTCTCTCCTTGCTCCACATGCATCCTGTGTTTGACAGCAGGAATAACCCTGTCCCTGCAGTCCAGCTATCAGGATAATCACCTTGCAGAGACTCTGCAGAACCCAGGGCAAACAAAAGGATCGATGATTCACTTCAGGACTTTTGTTTTACTCATGCCCAACCCAGCTTCTGATCAGTTTCCTTCCCAGGTTTGCTTTATCCTTATGGCCAAAAAACCCCCAAAAGAAGGCATTTTTCAGATCTCCATCAGGGTCTGACTCCAATGGACACACTCACGGGATCTCTCCCCCCACCAGGTCTCTGGTACCCACGTATGCCCTGGGCCCTTGTGTGGTTTTAGCTGAGTAATGTCTCCCTATGGGAAAGACTCTGCTATTGAATGTTGGATTATGGCAGCAGGAGCAGAAACAGCACAGGAGAGAGCCCTGATTTAAATTTCACCCCCTATGCCACCATCCCTGACCACTTGTGTGAGGAGCCAAGGGACTTTTCTGATTCCAGTCCTGATTTGATAAGAAGAGGGAAGCATTGGGTTTTATAGCCCTGTTGAACATAAACATTGATTTTTAAGGCCTAATCGTCTGCTGCAGCTGAACAACATCCAAGATTTTTTCATTATTATTTTTGTAACTGGAATTGATCAGCTGGAGAAGGGAGGAATAAAGAGGAAGCAGAGAAACAGCTGCAACTTAGTTTTTTGTGTTGCCCAGGCAAGGATGCTGCTGCTCTGTCACTCACACAGCCCCCACTCTCTGGGATGCTGCCGGCAGCCGAGGATGTGCTGCTGAATGAGCCCTTGTCAGCTGCCATCCCCTGCCATCCTCGCTGGCTGGCTCCCTCACAGCTCCTATTTAGCTTCCTCATAAATATTCACACCACACAGCCAGCGGAAGACTTTGTTTTTTCCTTAATTTCCATATTCAGCATGACATCAAAAATGTTTCAGAGATGGGTTCAGCAGGGGCTGTGCATCCAGGGAAGAGGACAAGAGGGAGCAAGGTATCTGTGCTGGGTGGAGGTGGGGGACAGAAGACAAAAGCAGACAGCAGTGAGGGAGACAGGGAACAAGGTGAGGAGTGCGATGAAGGTAAAGAGGAGAGCTGGGGATTAACTTGGTCGAACAATCACAGCAAAATGAAGCTGTTCCCCTTCATAACCCAGGCAATCCATGTCCTCATCAGGAGGTTTTCATAAGTGATTAATGGTTAATTTGTTAAAATTCAATGAAATCTTGTTTCCTCTCTTTAAATTAGAATTCAAGGAGAGGGAGACAGAGACGGTCCCAGCCATCCCCTGCTGCTTCTCGACAGAATATAATTCATCTGCCAGAAATGGCTATTGCTTTCAAAGGATTACAAATAAAATAGAAACATAGCCTGGGGCAACAGCCACAGAGCTCTGGAAGGCTCAGCCCAGTCAAAGGGGCAGAGGGGAGACCTGGAACCCCTGAGTGCTTTGGCAGGCAGTCTTTGGAATAAAACCAGAATCAGCATGGTTGAATAAGGGCAGTTCAGTCTTACACTGAATTCTAATCTCCTGCCATGGGACAGGATTTCTCCTGCTCACACTACAATAAGGAAGGCCCAGGATGAGGCACTAGCACTGAAAATCACTGAGTGTGATTTCCATGCTCTCCTTGGGATGGATGGGAGACAGGGGGCTGGTCTGGGAAGAAGAGGAGAAGAAGAGGATTTAATGGCAAGGACACATACTTTGGAGACTGGGCTATTTGTTGCTCTTTTCTGCTTTATTTCATTAGTGTGGCATTTTACTGATGGTTTGCAACCACTGCTTATACAGAGAAAAATACATATAATTGGTTGTGAGCCATTACGGCAACAACCCCACTCCAGCTGTCAGACTAATTTGCTTCTGTATAAAATCATTATCCTCATGAGATATCGCAGTGTATCTCAAGCCACTGGATCTGACATCAGATGTTGTGTTCCAAACCACAGACTCTGCCCTTATTTGCCTGAGACAGGAAACGTCAAAGATTCGTGGTTCCCATTGATATGAAGGGAGTGAGTAAAGATTACTCCAGCGATAGGTATTGAAACACACAACTCAGTGCTGCTGGACTGGCTCTGAGACAGACACTCAGGAGAGAAATAGTAAATTCTCCAAATCCCATGGTAGATGTTCTAGTAATCAAGTAATACTTAAAAAAAAAAAAAAAAATCCACTCAATTCATTTCTGTGCCAGTTACCAGCTGTGTGAAGTTTTTCCTGCTAGACTGAAAAATACCCTTTCACTGATTTTTCTGAGCATAGATGGAAGGTCTTTTGCCTTATTTTGAAAATATCTTTGTTCTAATTTTAAAATAAATGTTAGGGGTTTTATTTCAGGTTTTGTTCTGTGATTCCATTAAGTATACAGAGAATTTAATTGTTTCTATTTGATTTTTAAGCTGAAACATAGCATCTTTTATCCTAATGATCTTTTAAGATTCCTCCTTTTCTCCAGGGAAGAAGTTCAGCTACTAATTTATACCAATTACTTTTTCCTGAACTGAAACCTGTTTATCTGAAAATTCTCAACACACTCCCTCCGAAGTTCTGTGTTATATATCTCCTCCTAAGGGAAAAAAAAATGGGAAAAAAACTTTAAACCATTATTCCTTTTCACACAGCTCCTCCAGTTTGAGTTACTTGGCTGCTTCTCCCCACTACGTAACTGGTAAAAAATGGAATAACTTCCAACCAAAAGCATACACGTAATACACCTCTGTTTTATGAAAAACACAAAAAAATCAGTTCATTTGGTGAGCAACACATGAAATTATTGCAATGGCTCCAAGGCCTATTTATTTGCTATAGGTACATTATAGAGAACATCAGTATTGCACTTGAAGTTTTTCTGCCATGGAGAACACAGTTTTTAATTATGGTGGAAAAGGCATTCTCATTCTCTTCCCTAATTATAAAAGATTAAAACATTTTCTATGAAAATACCCTTAGGAGTAAAATTTTTCAAGATTCTTCCCAGCAAATGATGAGATTTTGATTTTTTGTAGGGGAAGAAACACCTGTCTTAATCAGTATGTGGGTATTTGGCTACTTTGAGGTTAGCTCTGTGTGAAATGAAAAGCTGAATTTGTTCAGGCATTGAAACACTCTCGTGGTGTTTTGTGGGGTTTTTTATTGGTAGCTGAGAATACTGCCTGATTTTCATACATTTAATGACTTAAGATACACATTCTTTTATGCAGAGCTATTGCTGTATGAAGGCCCAAGACTTTGATGTAGCACAATTCTTTGGACAGTGATGCACTTCCACAACAAGGAAAAGTGAAAAAAACAGATCCCAAACTTGCTGACTGCAGAAATACAGCCTGAAAGTGTTGCTCTCACAACCCACAGATGTCCTGCTGCCTTGCATCAGGATTTCCTGTGCTATTATATGCGATAATCACATTCCCCCAATTTTTCCTGTCTGTATTTTTGCTGTTTCTGCTGCGACCTGTGACAAGAGGTTCCAATCAAGATCAAGACCCCACTGTGCCAGACACAACACAAAACCTTGTAAGACCCAATCCTTATCCCCAAAAGCAGACAGAGTCAGAAGGCAACCAAGAGGTGCAGTGTGTGACTCCTTTACTTTGTTTTTTTGGCAGGACACAAGCAAACCATTAAAGTCTGTAACTTCTACCTCTTTCTCATGCTGTAGTACTCTGAATTCTGTCTGTGTACTACACTGAATTCTATGTGTGTCAGAAGCAGTACAATGACTAGAAAGGGAGAATGTGAGTGCTCAACACAGGTATTGTGTTGTATGTATTTGGTCTCTGAACTGGGATTCAGAGACCTAAAACTTCCAAGCTTGGAAATATAGACCATTCATCTTGTGAAATGTTCTGGCTTTTGTGTCTTTACAGTATGCACCTCAACTCCTAACTTAAATAAATGTTTGTGCTTGGTGATTACTCCTTAGCTCTTCATTACAGTGTTAATAAGAAATTGAAAATCCTTCTGCTCTCTGCAGGATCCATGGCACCCGGGCATCGGCTTTCAAGAAACGACATTTCCTGACTGTTGTTCATTAGGATTCCCAGGCATCTTGTCACACCTGTAAACCTTATGAGCCCTGGATTAAAGGTGGGTACCTGAACAAGAGGAACGTCAAGGGATTCTCCAGAAAGGAGCACAGCAAGGACATGTCAGGGCAATGGATGGCACACAACCATTCTCCTCCCAGTTCCTTAAAGACACTATCTGTAGAAGCAGTGGCCTGCAGCAGCCATCCTGGCCTTAACAAGAGCCCTGTGTAGAAAAGCAACTTGTCAAGTTTATCTTAGCTTTGATAAAGACCTCCTGTTCTCTTGGGAAAGATGCATACCAGGGAAATGAATACAGCCATAAACACCATGTGTGGAGGTTTTTCTTTTACCTGCTGGGACATGGATTGTTTGAGTGAATGGCTGATAAGGGGTAGAGAAATCTTGGTGTTTGGTGGTGTAGCTGTTTTCTCTTTCCTTCTGCATGTTCCCAAGACTTTCTGTTAACTTTCCCATAGTAGAAGCATATAAATACTGGAGTGTGTGTAATAAAGATGGATCCTACTAGAAGAAGCAGTGGTCTCTGTTTGGTTTTTTCCACTGCAATATCCCCATTGAGAAGTGATATCCTCTATCAAATACTCAGCTCACTCAAGCTGTCACAGCACCATCTAATTCATTTGAGCTATGTTGATTCACACCAACAAAGTAGCCAGTCCATCATACCTACTCAAATTTAAATATTTTTCCCCTTCTTTGACTTAATCGGAGTTGTTTTCCCCCTGGAGCATCAATAATGAAATATTTGATGTATTTATTTATTGCAAATTCTCACTTTAATCAAGTGATTCTTCGGTGGACCTCATTTAGCCTTGAAGTAATTGTTTTACTGATAAATCTCTTTACAGCATAAAGAGATTGGACATTTCCTGATTAATAAGTTTCAAAACATATTGTCTGGAACATGCAAGCAGAGCATCACTCATAAAAATGTGGTCACATGGATGACACAGTCCCTAGGCTGTGGAGCTGATATAAGCTTTCCAGTGGAGCCAGAATTAAAATCTCCCTCATTTTTCTCCTGTTTGTAGCAGGAGCCACCTGGTATTACAGCAGAAGTGGATTGTCAGTGAGAATGGTATTAATGAGTTTTCCACTTATTAATATTTGCATTATTCAACTCAATAACAACCAAGGTTAGAGGCTTCCCACCAGGTGTTGCAACAACTGGGATTGATTGATGAGTTTTGGAGAACAGTGAAAGGAGAAGGAGATAAGATTAGGAGTGTCCAGCCCTTGGAAACAACAGCTGAGGGAGGAGGCAGAGATCATCTTCAGTGTGGGAAACAAGTGCCACAGGGATGTTGGAAGAAGTGAATGGAGGAAGGTTGGAATTAGAGGCTGTGACTTTATTCACAATGTCACTGATTCTTTCTGGCCAGGGTTAGGAAATTTAAGTGAATCAAGAGCGATAAAAGAGGACCCAGGCACCCTGGTGCCACACAATTCCACTAGAGAATCATCAAGGAGGTTTTCCTGGGGCTCCAGGGGATTCCATGTGTACGTAAAACAATTAGCCTTCCTGAAGTCCTTCTCTACCATCACAGTGCCAAGCTGGGGAGATATTTACACTTTTGCCCAACACTGTGTTTTCTACAAACTCCTGCAAGGGTGCAGGTACCCTTCAAAGGTATCTCCATCCTTTGAGATGGGAGGGAAGAGGAGCAGAATATTGCCATTCCTGTGATCTTCCCTTTTAGATTTTTGGGACTGCACAAAATGGCTGTGTAGAGGAGAATATCAAAGGAAAGCCAAGTTTTGCCTTTACAGTTGATTTTTTTGGGAGGTTTTCTTTGGCAGTTTGATGATCTCCAAGAAGAACTCATTAGAAGTTTTCTCTTCAGTCTGTTTCTGCTGAAAGTCCTGACCTTTTCTCATTTGCTATAAATTTAGCTTTGCAACAGGATCTATAAAACAGTGAGTCATGGCCAAATGGCTATATCACCAAATCCGCAAACCATTGGGGGAAAAAGGTGTAGGACTCACAGGAAGTGTTTTAGCAGGGAACTGGCCATTTTAGCAATTTTGGTAATGTCTGGACAAAGCCAGATCATCTGGCAGTGTCCAATAACTCTGACTTCCTTTGTGTGGGTAAGGACATAAGGAAAGTGTCAGCCTCATCTTTCCTTAGCTGAATCACTGTCTTATCACAGCTCTTAGAGCAGCCTGATAAGGCAAAACTGATGTGTCATATGGCCAAACTTTGCATTGCAGCAGCAGTTCCATTCCCTGTTCCCAGCTCTTCTCCCACTCAAGCAGAAGAGAGCCTGTGCTTCATTAATTTGTCATTCTTATCTGTCCCAAGGCACTTCAGACAGCAACGGAAGCAAACATCAAAACTAAAATCCCACATGGGCATATTCAGAGGCACTGCCTTGCAGAGAGGGAGGGGAATGTGCTTGCCTCATTAAAGCTGGGTATTTTCCTAATGGGAGTTCCCTTCACCTGTGTTTGCCTTTCCACCCATCAGGATGCACCTTTACCTACTCCTAACTCCTGATTTTGAAGGTGCTCTTCCTGGCTGCTTCACTGCTTTGTGGTGCCTGCAGAAATTAGTAAGGAATAACGAAATACTTCTAAAATCCTCACTTTGACTAGCCTCACCTCCACTGTCCCACCGCTTCCTGGCTTCCTGGAAGGGATGGATCTGAAAGTCTTGGAAATGTTTCAAGTTGAGGAACTGAGGAACACAAGCTTGTTGCTGTCAGCATTCTTATCTGAGCACAGAGGGCTCAGGCTGACAGACACACCACAACCAGCCCTCAGATCTCCAAGAGCAAAGCACAGAGTCCATCACTTAAGAGACTGCCAGTCTCTTAAGCAGCAGGGGAGCAGAAAGGACATGGAGAGGTCAATCTTTGCTCAGCTCAAGTAATAATATGTGTAAGGATGAAGGAGCTCATTTCTGCCTTCAAACAGCAAGGACACGACTGATGCCACCTGAAAAGAGAGCAGCAAAGGACCAGCAATGCAGAGCTAACTCTCTGGCTGAGACAGAAGAGCCTTTGAGCATGTTTCTTCTGCAAGTCTGGCCAAAGCTCAGGGAAAGAAGGTAAGAGCCCCATCAGCTCAGATGTGACCGGTCTGCAGCCACAGCCAGTCCACAACAGCACTTCACTGAGGGAAAGAGAAGTAGATAAAGGCCACAGAGATTTCAGACCATTATCTCTGCTACATGGTAGCTGTTACTAAACCAGAGCAGAGCTTTCTGCCAGGATGTGAGCTTTTAAAAGCAGGAAAATGTACCTGTCCCAGGAGTTGTGCCTTGCAGTCATATCTTGGTGCTGTTATCCCAGCGGGTCCCAAATCAATTAGAAGTTTTGGTGGTCAGGAAAAGAGACCAGGAGGTCTCCTGAGCCTGTGCAGTTGGGTCACTGTGGACATGAGCTGCAGACTATCTTGGTTCCTGGTACCATTACAACCAGGGATTCATAGAACATCCGGGGTTGGAAGGGACTTCAACTCCTGACTCACTGGGTACCTGCACTGCAAGTTAGAAACACAGAACATGTGGGAGCTTTCACCAAGTCTCTCAATTCCATTTTGCTTAAGCTCTTTGATTTAACCCAAAAACACCTGTTCCTGGGATTGCAGGTCTCTGCCAACACGGCTCACCCTGAGAGCTCACAGTTCACTTAACATATCTCTGCTCCACAGAGGGAGCCAAAAGGAGGACCTGCCTTTCCATCACAGGATGTGACTCCAGGCTGTTTGGGCTGCAATCCCTCATTTATTTTCAGCTCATGAGGGGCATAGGGGTGAACAGGATCCCACTGCTGGTGTCACAGGCACAGCACCCTAGGAGGGAATTCGTGCTGTTCATGTCTCCCCGGCTGCTGCTGCAGCACAGGCTGGAGGAAGCCATCGCCACATGCGTCCAAGCTAATGTGAGTTATCATCCAGCAAAGAGAGACCTTTTAGGTACAACTGCAAAATTCACTGTGTGCCAGCAGATATAATAGATGAGAAAAGCTTGGGGAGGGGCAGGGGGAAATAAGTGAGCGCATACAAATTAAAGAGCAGCATTTGAAATCTAATCAAATATTCCCTCAATTTACTTACCACCCCTGCAGAGCTGTACTGCTTTATTAGGTTTCTATTCCGTATTCTCTTTTAAAGTGACATTTACATTAATTTACAGTACTAACATGAAACCCTATTGAAAAGTTGAGAATTTTCGTAACTTTTTATTTTTCAGCAGCTGTCGCTGGGTTTCCAACCAATTAATAAGGAATCTTTAGTTGTATTTCGTGTCTGCAAGAGTGTATCTGGAGTCCCTTCAAGGTGAGTTCCTGCTGGTTTTGTTAAATGTGTAAGGGAGACCATCTTGGTAAGTTCAGGTGGTAATTGGCTGCGGAGCAGAAATGTTCCATCCCTGAACCCCTCCATCCTCCAAAGTGCCTTCAGTACCTGTAATCAGCTCTGGAGCCTATTCCAGCTTCAAAACCAGGGTCCATCTGCATTTTGGAGGATGCACTGTAATCAAAATATTCATGTAGAGAGGCCTAATATTGCTTTGAAATGGTGGGATTTTACTTCAGGTCAACAGAGAGGGACCTGGCTGGAAAATTGGGCTGAGGATATGCATCCAGAACCAGCATTTGAAAATTCATTTCCCATCATTTTCTTGTCTTCCTTTTTTTGTGTGTGTTGGTTTTTTGTCCCCCAGAAAATATTAACAAGTTATCACCAGTGCCCAGTGCATTATGCTGGATCAGGAAAGGCTCTGGTGGTACCTTCTTGCCTTGGCCAGAAGTGAGAGCTGGTCTCTTGTGCAGCCCTGGGACAGGCCAGATGTGCAGCTCACAGACACAGATTCTCTCTGGTGATCCATTTCTTTCCTTATTCCTAAAATTTCTTTCCTTTTATTTTTTTTGAATTCCCCAATTAACTCAGGTAATGAATTGCATATGGCCATGGCATTTATTTCTCTGTGTGAAATCTGTAGCAGCTGCATTGTTTATCAGTTCAATATGTTTACTACAGATGCCATTTCTATATCACAATTAAGTTGTTCAAAATCTCCTTTTCCCACCCACTATGTCCCTCCCAGCCTTCCCATCTTCTTTCCAACAGGAATTGTTGCAGCCTGGTTCCTTTTCCAGGCTGATGCCATGCTCCAGCTAAAAGATCAAACCTGCCAGAGACTGGAACCTTGTGTGGCCATTTCAGCTGATGGAAAGTTCTGAAATATTCACTGTATTTTCTCTTCCACTAAACACAAGGTGAACTGATCACCAAGGCTGCAGAGGATGGAAAATAAGACCCAGAGCCTTTTGAGTGGGACTAACAAAAATTGATTTACCTCCTTTCATTTAACCATGAGTGGATTCTCCACTCATCTTTGGAGAAATATTGGGCTCTTCAGACCTTTTCAAGTATAATGACATCTGAAATGCACATGCTTTACCAGAGCTACTGAACTGGACTGTGAAATAATCTTTGAAACATGTCAATATGGCAAAACACACAGAAGGGGCATGATTTGCTGAGGCCATAATTAAACATTGAATTTGCCTCTCCTCTGGGCTCTGCTGTGTTTCCATCAGACTCCTCTACAGCAAATTGTTGTAACCTAATGTCCTGTGTGTTTGGATTTTGTTAATTTATTTCCTGCACCTCATTTTCCTGGAATGAGAGTGGTTATTTATGGCACAGCAGCAAACACTTTACATTTATGGGGGGTTATGAATTTCAGTAATGGGTTTTGTGGTAATTTAATCTGTCCCAACTATGAGGCATTTTACAATGACAATTAAATGATTATTAAAAAAATAAACCTCAAATGACATTCTTATCACTTATCAACATATCAAAACTTTCACTATGTGGCATTTTTGGGCAAGGTTATAAATACCCCCTGTACTTTTTAGAGAATCGTTGCTGTAAACTCTGAGTGAACTTAATTAACTTTCACAGATTATTTGAAAGGGAAATTTTTTACACATTTCATTGTTAGTGAATGAAACATTTTTTTTTAAAGCCACAGAATCACAGAATCATTTAGGTTGGAAAAGCCCTCTAAGATCATCAAGTCCATCCATTAAGCCAGCGCTGCCAAGTCCCCCACTAAACCATCAGTTTATCGTATCCAAAAGCAAATGCCAAAGATTTACACTTTACATTTAAAGACTTACACTCAATGAACTACTTTGACTCCTGAAGAGGAAGCACCCCATGGGGTGGGAATAGCAAATTTGTGAATTTTCTTGTCCTGACCTCATGGGAGAAAAAGCTTTCATTTCCATTGGTCAGCACTGTCTATGAAAAATGATCAAAAAAGTGTCAAGTATGTTAATTTACACTCCATTAAATTAATTTTAATGCTGGCCTGCTGAGTAGCTAATTTTCAAAGCTAAATATCTTGGCTCTTTCAAAACATAATTTTTTTTTTTCTCGTCCAAAACACCCAGAATGCTCCACTTCTTTTGGGGGAGTTGGGGACTCACATCTTCTTCAAGATTTAATATAGATGTGCAGCTCTGTGTGGGAGAGAGAGAACGGAAATCCCTCTCTCCCTCTCCTCTCCAGAGAGCAGCAAACAAAAAACTTTTATTAGAAGAGACTCCTCAAAGTTATTTTCAAATCTCTGCCTGAAAAAAACACCCCTAATGCACTGATTATGGTAATGCCCAGAGGCTCAGTGAGATTGGGACTATATTTTGCTAAGTGCTATATAAAATATCAGATAGTACCTATTCAAAAGAGCCTGCTGCCTCAGAAGGCAGGGCAGACAAAAAGCTGTGTAAAAAAAGAGTGGAATTACACCTATTTGCCGATAAAACCAGCTATTCTAATCATCAGGGTGCTATCAGAAGGCTTGTGATCAATTCCTTGTTCAGCTGCTGCCAGCTCCAGTGCCCCCACAAGCCACAATTAGGATTTTAGGCAAGGCAAGGAGTGTCTCCATGTCTCCATTGCCCACTGGGAAGCAGTGGCAGTAGATCTGCTCATTCCCATGGAGGAGATTTGAGGATGAAATTCAGAGCTGAGGGAAGACACACAGGTCATATTCAGAGCCTGTCTTCAGCTGAGCACATTTCTGGTTAAAGGAGCCCACTGTCTTTCAGCTCTCTCCATGTTCCATGCCGGGCACTCTCACACCCCTGGGCACCAGGGAAACCTTGGCTGTGAAGCCTCAGCGAGATCACAGGAGTGAGTGACCCCTTGTTCTCCTTGAGGAAAGCACTCTGCATGGAATACAATTTCCTTGCTGCCTTTAAGTACCCCACATCATTTAAAAACAGCTGTATTCTCTGATTTTGGAATGTAGGGAAACTATATGCATCAGCTTGGATCCAAACTTTCCCCCAAAATAGTTGAGAGCCAGAAAAGAACTTTAGGTCCTTTAGTGGTGGCCAGAGATTTGCCTTTTCTACTTCACTAAAACAGGAGAGATCTCAGATTCAAACCACATTGGAGCATCTTCAGTACTGCAAAGGAGCAGAGCATTTAGTCCAGAATTCCGACCCCAGTGTGTGTCCATAGACCCTGGATTGTTCAGACAGCTGAACTTAGTAAAATGTTGAGTCAGAACACCATTTTTTGGGCCTCTATCTTTTAGCAACCAGTACTAAATCATCTGCCTGTTGGCTGAATAAGTTGGGGCTGTTCAGCCTGGAGAAGAGAAGGTTGTGGGGAGACCTCACAGAAATGGCCTCAGACCGACAGAGGGAATATTTGGGTTGAATATAGAGAAGAAATTTTTCCCCGTGAGGGTGGGGAGGCCCTGGCACAGGTTGCCCAGAGAAGCTGTGGCTGCCCCTGGATCCCTGGAAGTGTCCAAGGACAGGTTGGATGGGGCTTGGAGCAACCTGGGATGGTGGAAGGTGTCCCTGCCCATGGCAGGGAGTTGGAACAAGATGATCCTTAAGGTCTCTTCCAACCCAAACCATTCTGCGATTCTATGATTCTAACAGAGGAAATAGAAACTCAGCTTCCATCCACAAGGAGTCAAAATCACTTTTGCTGTCAACCACAGTTTGCTGTTATCTGGGACAGGTTCAGAGTCTGATGGAGACATTGAGAATCTTGGAATGATTTTCAGCCCACCTTGATAATGCCTCTCTCCCCTGGGATACATAACAGTCTTCAACAATTTGTCTTAAAACAAAAAACCATTACCTGCAAAGAGAAAAATCCACCTGTAGGAAAACAAGATTCCCTGGGGTAAGGGAATCATCCACCTTAATAAATCAAACTGCATTCCTTAACAGCTGAAAGTCAGGCTTGTAACACATAAATCTACTGAAGACATCCTGCAAGTGTTCCAAAGAAGCATCCCAGCACCTGCCCACGTCATGAGGATTTGCCTGCTTAATTAACAAAGTTATTCTGCTTTCCCTTCCTCAATTCCAAATAATTGGGAAATTGGCTTACAGAGACCAAAAGGTCTTGATTGCCAGTGAGGAACCCCCAGGTTAAATCCAGCCATGGAAGCCTTCCACTGATGGGAGGAAAAGAAATGTTTACTGGAGACTGCAACCCCTAGGATTCAAGCTTATGGCTCTTTCCCACTGTGCTTTGAATTTAGCTACATGTTCTGCATTTAAAAAGTTGTAAAAAAATTATAACTAAGATCTAAGGGAGTTAAAGCAAAACTTTACAAATTCTTTGTTTCCAAACAAAAATGCAGAGGCACCTTCATGGGCTTTTTTCTCTTTTCACTTAAGTTTTTTTATTCTGCCTTCAGAGAAAAAAAAAATTAGCAGGAGAGGGCTTCCTTCCTGCCTCAGGCTGCTTGGGGAATGGACCTTGTTTTCAAGACAGCCCCATGCAGTTCACAAGTAAGAACTTCAATGCTCCTAAAATTTCAGTGGCACTGCATGAGTCTGGCAGCTTGGGGTAGAAGTAAAAAAAAATCCCTGTGAAATACAGTTTGGAGCCATGTCCTTTTTTCACTCTCAGCACAGGGAAAGAAGAGCTTATGTTTTGTATAGGATTTTCCTCTCTTGAATTATTATTATTATTATTATTATTATTACTCTGGATAGATTTCTGAAGTGAATTAACAGTTCTTCCAATGTGGCTCTTGGGGCAAGGCACACCTGTTCTTTAGAGGATTTGGGAGGGGATGTGTCACTCCTATGAAGAACTGACAAGTTTTGAAGAACAGCCAGAAGAGCACAGAAATTCACATTTAAGCACATCTTCATTACAAGCAGAAAGCAACAGCCTCTGCACAGAGATTCTCTTCCTCGAAAACAAGGGTGAAGGAAGGAAAAATTCTCTGAATTCCCATAGTGAAACACTGAAAAATTACCCCAGTCTGGGCTGAACTTATTGTCCCTGAAATCCATCTGCACCAGGAGAGTTGGAGCTGTGAGTGATACATTATCTTTGGCTCAGCTGTGGATGAAGTTGAATTTGCAAGGAGATATCTTAAGTCACAAGCAGGTGATTTCAGGCAGCCAAACAGGCTCCCCTCGAGCCATCACTGCACATAATCAGTCTGGAGATGTGATACTTACCAGTAAACCTGATACGAAATTCACTGTGGACACAAAAAGGGCCTTTTAAGTTTTTTTTAAAGAAACATCACAGAATAAGGTTTAAATGAACTTAAAACTCAGCCACTCAGAGCAAGTTGTCTGTAGCACATGGATTTGGTGACAGCAGCTGCTGTAATTCTGCCTGTCCTCAGGATGACAATTGCTACCGTTAACATGCAATGTGTTTCACCTCAGTAATCTGAATTTATGGGATTTTGCTAAAGGTAGCTTCCGGGCTCGTTTTATTATTAACATAAAGATGGATAGACATCTCTAAAGTGTTGCTCATCCTGTTTTATAAACCTCTCCCAGAAAAGCTGCCTCCCCTCCCTTGGCTGTGGAGGAAGCTGAGGAAACTGGGGGAGGGGAAACAGCAAAGTTTTACATCGGTAAAGCAAGGGGAGATGAAGCTCATGCTCAAACAGCATCATGTTTGGTTCTGAGTCTACTCTATGTTCATGTGTCTCATGGTTCTACAAGGGCAAGCATACACTTGTCAAAGGTCATACAACATGTTGACATAGTATTTCTTGATTTAAAGAATCCTATTACTTTGGCCTCCTGAAAAATAACATTTTACCTTGTATTCTTCACATTTTTGAGTGTTTCTAAAGCTCTGAGCTCTAACCCCTCTGCTTTCCCCTCCTTCATCCTGCAATACATACTTAGAGATCATTGGAAGAGTTTCCTCCACTTTGTAAAACAAGTGAAGGCAGATACCCTCTCCAGTAGTTCAATAAAAATTTGCAGAAAACACAAATTCCAGTGGAACAGCCCTAGATTTCCATGATTAAATATCTGTGTCCACAGATATCGGCATTTTTTCCCCTCAGTCCATATTCAGAGCAACACCAAAGTGTGATGAAGGAGAAGGAGACCTGGATGGAAAGCAGAGCCCCCTTGCAAAAAGCTTTCGTTCAATTTTGGCATCTAAGTAAAATCTGGGTTGCTTTAAGAGCTCAGTGTCCCACAGAGAACACTGAGGTTCTCATAACCACATATTTGTAAAGATTCAGGACATAAAACATCCTCAATGCCCCAGGTTCTTGCAGAGGTATCTAAATAGCAGCTGAGCTCTTTTGAAAACACTGCCTGCATTTCATAAAGCAAAGCCTTCACAGCAGTTTAATATCAGAAATTTATTAAGACCTGTTACACCTTTGTAGAATAGGGTCATATTTTTACTCTTCTAATTTTACATATAGATAAAATGAGACACACAGAAGTGAAGCTGATGTGCTCAGGATCATTAAAGATCTATAAATTAATGCTGAGTTTGGATGGGAAAGGTCAGACATCACAACTCTCCCTACCTTCTTTAAACACTGGACCCCTAAAGTCCTGAAAAAATTCTACAAAGTGATTAGAAATCAGATTTTGTTCAATTTCTCCTCTGTGAATCATCTCCCAGGCTGCATGACCTGAGAGCTTCATTCAGGTTTTGGATGAGACAGGTTGAAACATTTATTAATAAATAAAAAGAGTTTGGAATATTTAGAAGGACCAAAGTTTAAAGATTATAAAGCTCTGAAGCTCTTTAATAAATACTAAATACACATTTTTCACCTCATTCTTGGCCAGACATGAAGTGCAGTGTAGAACTGCAGGGACAACAAATTCCAAAGCCAAGAGACCTCTCTCTTTGTTATGGGCTCGTTCTAGTAAAAAATACTTTTATTCCCTCCAGTTAATGCAAATGAGCTCTTCCTCTGATTAGCGTGAAAAGCACCAAATGGCAATGGAAATCAAGGAACCTAATTATTTCCAGCAGTCATTTCAAAGATGCACCACTGCAATGAAAGACAAGTCTCTCACCTCTCGGGCCCTATTATGTTCTAAACTTTGCCTAGCCCTACTGACACGCCACCTCTGCTTCAGACGGATTTGATGAATCATGAAAACAGCATCATTTACAGTTCAAGGTACCAAAGCAATTTTCCATTGGTGTCACTATGCCCCTGCTGCTGCAAGAAGGAAATGGAGGCAAAAATTCCAGTGACTTTTCAGCAGTCAAGTGATTTCTGCAGGGGAAAAGAAAACAAAGAAAACAACAAAACAACACAGCAAATATTGTCTGAGAACAAGTCTCTCAGGGTGGGCACTGGTGTGCACTGGGTGCCCATGTACAGGGGTTTTCTGCAGCAGGGATGCACGGGAAGGCAGGGGAACACAGATGGGAGCATGTTTAGTGGATTTTGGTGGCAGGGACATCTCAGCATTCAGAGGGATGAGCTCAAGCCTTGCTCTGAAGTTCTACTGGAGGCTGTCCTCAGACAACTCACTGGTGACTGGGTACCAGCTCAGCTGGGCTGGGAGCAGCTCAGCATCCCCTACTGGCACTACTGGCTGGGACCCAGCCTTGGCCATGCTGGCTCAATACACATCTTTAATCATTGCTTTTATAATCACACCCTAAATCCTGATCCCATCTTACCCTCAAGTTTATGCCATTTTGTTGCAGGCTGCTATGCCAGGTCAGGGATTGGAGCAACCCTCACAACAAGAAGAACGTTGGAGGGTTGGAGCATGTCATGAGAAAGGCAACGAAGCTGAGGAGGGGTCTGGAACAAAAATCCTATGAAGACCTGGACCATAAATCCTGTGAGGAACAGCTGAAGGTATTTGTTGGGGTTGTTTAGTAGGGAGTAGAGACATCTCATGGGAGACCTTATTGCTCTCTTCCACTCCCTGACAGGACGTTGTGGTGAGGAGGACCTTGGTCTCTTCTCACAGGAACAAGTGACAGGGCAAGAGGAAACAGCCTCAAGTTGCACCAGGGGAGATTCACGTTAGGTATTAGGAAGAATTTCCTCCCTGGAAGTGTAGTTAAGCATTGGAAGTGGCGGCTCAGGGAGGTGGTGGAGTCCCAATCCCTGGAGGTGTTCAAAGAATGACTGGACATGGCACTCAGTGCTCTGGGTTTAGTGTCTGTTGGGGTGCTCAGTCAAAGGTTGAACTTTAGGAACTTGGAGATCTTTCCCAACCTTAATGATCCTGTGATTCTGTGTCTGTTCATTGTTTCTGCCGTCACAGGAAGGGTGAAGGTCACCATGAACCACACAGGAGGTTCCTGTGGCCTCTTCTATCCCCTCTTCTTTTTCCTGTCTCCGTAACATACGAGCAGGGACAACCTATTAAACCCACACTAACTAATTGTTATTTCAGTCTTTCTGTAGCACACAGTTGTTCTCATTACTTAGTCTAAGGAGGCTGCCATTTTATGTGGAATTAATTTCCTTTCTGGAATTCTGTGAGCAGAGCTGAATATATATTTCCCACCAAAATATCATGAAGGTGTTTTTTTTCCGTAATCATACCCCAGGACATTTCATGACATTTCAGCTTGAGGAATGCTGCAAAAGCTTTATTGAATTTCTTTTTTTTTTTTTTTTTTCCTCTGGTAAAATCTTCACAAGATGATGGTTTAGTATTGACAGGTGTGAAATTAAGGGAGTTTCACAGTTTTATAGGAGAAGTGATCTGCATCAATGAGAATGCTAAATCTCAGAATTTTTTTAAGAATCATTTTAACAAAGGTTGATATTTTCTGGTAAAAATACATAAAATTTCACGGCAGTTTAATGTAGTATATCTTTAACAAAATTTCTGTGAGGTACCTCCTGGCCTGGCACCTTTCTTTGACTGCTGAACATCAGCTTTCTCAGCAAGCCACTGAATTCAAAGCCAGAATGAGTCCAGACAGAAACTGATGGGAGTTCAGAGACCTCTTCCCTCTGCCTCCAGGTTCCCACCTCCCTTGGAAGGTGCTCCTGGCGGAGGCGAGGTGAAAATTTCCTAATTTTAGAAAGTGCATGAAGTTTTTCATCAAAAATCCAATTTTCAACAAAAGACCTGGATTCTGCTCCTGATCCTGTCACACACTGTGCTGTAACTTCAAATGAAACCATTAATCTCCCTGTGTTCCTATTCCCCCAATAAAATGACATAGTCAAGCTTCCTTTCTCCTCTTTCTTTGTCTTTATGATTTATTTGTTTTACTTCTCTGCCATGTTTTCACTGCACATTGGAGCTGGAGGCTGTAAATACTTTTCATAACAGCAATATATTCAGTCTCAGATGTGAAGATCACATTAACAGGCCCTGAATGAGTACAGGGACAGTTCTGGTGGTGGCATTGGCTGGGATAGAGTTAATTTTTTATCCACAGAAGCTGGTACAGGGCTGTGTTTTGGGTTTGTGCTGGAAGCATGGTTGATAACACAGGGGTGTTTTAGCTGAGCAGTGCTGACAGTGCCAAGGTGTTTTCTGCTCCTCCCTGCACCAGAGCACAAAGTGGGGGTACACAGCTGGGACAGCTGACCTCATCTGATCCCACTGTTCTGGGTGACAACCCTGCTATCCTGAGGATGGCTGAGCCTTCCTGATGGGAAATGGGGAGTGAACTCCTTGTTTTGCTTTGCTTGTCCACATGGCTTTTGTTCTCCCTGTCAAACTCTCTGTATCTTAGCCACAAGTGTTCTCCCTTTTCCCCTCCCAGCCCTCTCCCCCATCCCAGCACGGGGCTGTGGGTGAGCAGGGCTGAGCCGCTGGCTGGGGTTAAACCACAACATCCAGTTAGGAGCTGATTGACTTAAATTATCTGCAATCAGGTAACTCATTTTCTCATTTAAGTAATTTGCTTTCATTATATTAATAAAGTCAATGAAAATGCATCTAAAGGGAAATACATGCAGGAGCTGGGTTCAAATCCCAGAATCACTTACAAACTTTGTATGACATTTTTGTACAGGACCCAGCCCAAAAGGGTTGATTCCTTGATTAGAGCTGCCTAAAGTCTTTCTCTTACTTTTGAATCTTAATCCTCATCTCTCCAGACAGCTGATTTTTCTCCTATTCACTGCCTTTAAATCCAATCTAATTCCAGAATACATCAAACCCTGGGGCAGGTTTTCCTGAAACTTGGCTGAATACATTTTCTTATGTTGGCAATTTCCTACCCTTTCTCCCATTCGTATTTGCTTAAAAATAAACAGTATCTTTTCCGTAATTCCAGACAGAACACAGGGCTCTTGCCCTGTTACACTGCAGCTGAATTCTAAGTATACAATTATACAGGGAGGATCTTTAGATAAACCAGCTTGAGGACTTTTGAACATTAAAATCAAATCAGATAACAGCTTTCATCCTGTGCACTGCATTACATAGGCTGTAACTAAGTGGAAGGCTCAAGGAAAAAAATACACCTTCCATGAGAATAAAGATGTCAAGGTAACAAAAAAAGCAGATGCAAAATCCTCCCAAATACAAGAGGAATGGAAAAGATGAAACAGAGAAACGGCACTGCTTGTTACCAACAGCTTGTTGGAATCTCAGGGCTGGTCTGGCAGAGTCTACACCTGTCTTTTCATGTGCTGCTGAGGGCTAAAAAGGAAAAAAAAGAAAAGACCAAATATTCTGGGTGAATGTTAAGTCCCACATCAAACCACTAATAGAGTATTCTGTGTGAAACAAGCGAGGAAATTATTCTGCTCAGCTCTTCTCTGCTGGGGCCTTAATTGGAAGAAAGTGTTCAGTTTGGGTTCAGTGCTTTATTAGACACATATATATTAAAAACATAAAAGAAGATCAAAATGGGGTGGGGGAACAGAGAAGCAACTCATAGGAACTCATATGTAAAAAGGTTTAGGAGACTAATGTTGATAGAGGAGCCTAAGGACACTTGAAGTAAAACTCTGAGTAGAAATAATTACTATACACACACTGAGGTCTGAAATGCAGAGGTGAGGCAGAGCACTTTCTCTCCTGGGAATGACATCGTGTGCATCAGATAAAGATCTCTGAAGTCATCTTCTGATGCTGTGAGACACGTGTAGCCTTTTTGCTGGCCATTTTTATTGACAGCACAGAAAACCCCATCACTTTGTGTCAAGATGGGACATTTTCACTCAGGTTTTGCTACAGCTGCCTTAGGCTTAAGGGCTTTGAGCCCCATCGAGCATGTGCTGAAACGTGTGCCAGATAGAAATCATCAATGGCCCCTTCAAAAGTACTTCAAAATGCATTCTCCAAGTGCTGCCTGCTCTTCCTCCCCACAAGGACCATGTAGGGTGTGAAGTTGCATCTGGTTCTCTGGAGATAGCATAAATCCATTCAGTCAAAGAAATGCATCCTCTAAGTCAGTTCAGGAAAGATTTGTGGCAATAATTTCATAAGGGTCTGAATAAATCAAAACTGTCTGTAGCCTCAGATTGCACAAATCCAGGTGAGATATGTCCCCCTCGCTCCTAACAAACATTTAGGAGAAACATTTCGATTTCACAGCATCCTGTGGATAACAGGTTTTCCTGAAGGCAGATAAGGCACTGAGTGTTTCTGCAGCACAGGGAAAGCAGTTCTCATTAATCTCAATGGCTTGCCCAAAACTCTTCCCAAAGCCAAGTCTTTATTTTAAATTCCCATTATTCTCAACTTTTGCCTCTATCTCTGCAATTCCCAACAACGTTTGTTCATCGATGGCATTGATCTCTCAAGCTACCCCATGGAGATGCAGCTTTTTGGGGCCTTAACCCTCACCGAAAAGTGAAAAAGTCTTGGAAAAATCTCACAAGTGACTGAGAAAAACCTCATATGCTTCTAGAAAATTTTGTTTTCAACATGTAAATTTATGAGCAACAGACATCCCTAGAGCCTTCTGCCCATGGTGAACGCCCACGGTGCAGATCTCTCCACATCACCAGGCATCAGAGCACATGCCAGGGTGGCTGAAAGTCATCTCATCCCAAGATTGTCTCATCCCATCCCTAAAGGGTCAGATGAAGTGTGTTTGTGGTGGGATATTCCTCCCAGCTGCTACCAAAGGGAGCCAGGACAACCAGGTAGGAGGGAGATGCCCACAGTGAGATTTAGGAGGAAAGTCAGAGCAAGTAAAGTCCTGGTTCCCGCTGTTTCACCCAAATCAAGTTTTTTCCCCTCTCTTCTCCCCTTCCCTGCTCTCTTTTGCCTTTTGAGTTGAGTTTTCTCACACAGAAACAGTCACTTTAAAGATGAACTTTGCCCATTGCAATCCATAATGCCGGCAATTTGGGTATTGCAGACACGGGTTTAGTCACCTTTATTTCTCCATCACTGGTATTTCAGTTACAAACCTAAGAAACAGAATATACTGGGGTCTGTCCTCACATTGTGAGTGGAAATTACCAGCAGCAGAGATGTTTCATTGTAATATTAACATTTCATGTAACATCTCCCTTTTCACACTATCTTTACAACGTAAGGTGACCTCTCCAAGAAAAATGAAAATACCTGTAATTACATATGTGAAAACTCCAAAAACCTAGAGGAGGGTGGGAAATCATTTGCATATTGTGTGAAATATCTTTGGGAGCACAATACCAGTTCCCTGAGGAATGGTGAACTGAGGCACTTACAGGTTATTTGTTTTGTTTTCACTACAGAGCCTGGTAGTTGTGGCACTGCATGGGATCTGAATTTTGCCCAGTCTGTGCCATCGCTGAAGTAAAAATCCCCTTTTCAACATATAAGTCTCTCATTTGTGGTAGGAGCATCACCTCCCACCCCCATCTTGACCCCAGGCCTAGCCCCAACCCCATTTTGTATGTAGCCATTTTGTTGAGGAAAAAGAGAGGCAGAGGTAAACAAGGTGATTCCCCTAAAGAATGGAAAAACGGAACCCAAAATCCAGGCTTTCCAGTCTGTCACACTGCTTTCCATCACACTTCTAAATGGTTAAATCTGTTTCTGTATTCTCCTCAAACTCAAGCTTTCCTGCTGTTCTTTGTGGATGGCCCTCCCAATCAATTATGTCAGAACAATCACCAGTATGGTGTAATAATGTATAATTTTTCATCTAAATTAAAATGTACTTAGGAGACCTTAATTTCCCACACATTTCATTGCATTCATCAGAAATACAGCAGGAAAAAAAATCCCTCTGAGCAAATATTGTGAGTTGTTTACAAATGCTTCAAGCGCAGGAAGACATGGATTCTTGTTCCATAGACCCTCCTTTTCCCACCACACAGGAGATTTTCCAGGCAAATTCCAGAGAAGGAGATAGTGGGGTAGTAGGGACAGCTCTGATCTTTACAGAAAACAATTTGTGTAAGGAGATGGTGCTCCATTTAGAAATCTTTGTGGTGTGCTGTAAAGCGGTAATTGCCATCTACCCAGAGATGTTCCCATCACATGTCTCTCTTAGTGAATGAAACTGGAAATTAATTACTATCTTGTGTATGCATCAAAGACCAGTGCTGTGCACAGAAAACAGCCAGGGTAGAAATCAGGCCGTATTTACTTCAGGCAAGCTGTTAAAATATAGGTGAAAATCGTAATAGGCTCAAAAATAGTTTAGGCAAAGCAGGGCGATTCCGCAGCCTCACCAATAAATCTTAACTGACTCAGGTATTTTCTTATCAAATTCATTACAAAGCTGTTTGTATATGGAAAGACACAGGGGTGTCTGTGTGTGTGTGTGTATTAATAGAAGTGGGGTTTTGAATTAATGAATACCACGGCATTCCCAGAGTCAGAGCCATCAGCAAAAGCCTCTTCCAGAGTCACAGCTTTTAAATATATTCTCCCAGCATAACTGTAGGTTACTTCTTAATCCCACCACCCAACCAAAAAATGTGTATTTTGTTGCAGTCTGTGTTCTGCTTGAGCAAACAGTGCCATGCTGCCTTCCCGACCCCTCCTATCCCACAGCCTACTGCCCCTTCCCCAAAACTCCCCTGCCTTCCTCTGCCTGCACATCATATGTAAAAATGTGGGTTACCTGGGTTATAGCTTCTCAGGAAATCTGTTTGCAAGCTTGATATTTTTAGGGACACACAAGTTATCTCAAGTGCAAGTGATAGTCCTAAAATACTGCGCTGTAACCCTACAAAGAAGGCTGCCATATATCATGGTTTTCTTGGAGATGACATATTTTCTGCTCAAAAAAAATGTTGGCCAAGGAATTTTTGAGGACTTCATGCATTTTTCCAAATACTGGCGAGCCAAAGAGCCCAGACACCTACAGTCAAGCTTTTGCTCACAGCCAGCATGAAGTTATTGCTGTCATTTTTCCGACCAACTTCTTCCTATAAATGACTCAACAGTGCCGGTGTGGGCTTACAGCAAGACAATATCACTGTAAATGCTTTGTCCAAAAGATACAGGGGGAAAAATTGCATTACATTTAGAGAAATCAATTAGGTGGTGAATGGGCGTGTAGTAATTTCAATTCCCTCTCACACAACTCTATAATGCAGGGATGCTTTGATTCTAAAACCAGTGAAGTGGCTGCATATTTCAATCCTCAGTTGTGTAGGAAAACACCAAATAAGATATTATTCACTCATACAGGAAAAAAACCAGCTTTTGCTTTCACCTTTGAAAATGAATAGGAAAAGAAGGAAATTTGAGAATCTCTAACTCCCCCTGCTGAGTTAGTAAGACTAACTGTACAATCACACTACTCAGCAGTGTAAGGAGGCAATTGTGGAGCTTAGAAACTCTAATTTTTCTTACAATATATTTCAGTATCCTCACTGGACATGGATTTCTTTTCAAACGCATCCAATATGGATGGTACTTTTCACAAAAAAAAAAAAAAAAAAAAAAAACCAAAGAGGGAAGCTATAGGAGGTAAGAAAGAAAGAGGCAGAGAGTAAATGCAACTTGCTTAAGGTCACATTGCGAGGGCAGGAGTGGAAACCATTTCTTCTGAGTCATGCTCTCCTCACCGGGCAACGCTGCCATGCAGAACACCTGGGCAGAAGAGCAGGGGAAAATCAGAATTATTTGCCCATTTACAACTTCATGTCCCTCTTTTCAGGGTTTTACTGGAATTACGCTAATGTTTTTTTAAAAAAAGAAAGAAAACAGAAGGGAAAAGCCCACGGTGTATTTGAGAGGAGACGTGAACCATTCTGTCTTTGTCTGATCCACCTGAAATATTTATTTGTACATATTGACAAGGAGCATTTACAACCGTCTGCTGAGAAATATTACCCTGAGCTGCTTAAAACACTGTGTTAATCGACATTCAGGTAGATTGGCAGAGATTTCCTCTAGAAGCCTTGGAATCCTTCTCCAGCAGTGCTCTGCAGATCTCTTTTCCACAGAGAATAAAAATAATGCTTTTATCCCCCGCTTCAGGAGGAAGGAATAGGGAAAAAGAGAATATTTTCAGGCTGATGACTGTCATTTTACCCACCCTTTCCAAAGCAGTGTGCAGTCCTGGGTGATGACGAGACTTAGTTCCTTGGGTTGGATGAACTTTGTCCTGGCTGCATTGCAATGGAGAGATCTGGGCAGAGCAAAGGGACAGTGGGGATTTTCTGTCAAAGCTGATGTGGTGTGGGGATCCTTCCTGCCTGTTGATGACTCTGCTTGAGCTGAAGCCTTGCTCCACTAAAACTTCCTTAGATGAGAACCCAAAACTGGCTGGGTATCACAGCTCAAGCCCTCTATCCCTTGAAGAGCATCACTCCCTACAGATGCAGACATGGACCATAACATCCTCCTATATCCTCCTCTTTTCACTCCCAGCTCCATGTCACCATACAAGCACAGAACCCAGGCCTTGTGGGGAAGCAGCCTCCAAAAGAATTAATAGGTTTCATTTCCACCCTTGAATAACAGCTGTGACTCTGAGCCATTTCAGCCACAGGTGGCAACTGCTCTGAGTGGTGTTAACAGCTGTGGGGGCATGGGAGAACATTTCAGAGTGGAGGGAGAAGGGAAGGAAATCCCTTTATGCTGCCAAGCATGGACCAGGCAATGGCCTTTGCTTATGCAGATCATAATCATAATCATTACCTTTTATGATGAAGTACTTTGGCGTTATGAGGCACAGGTACTTTTTTGAAGTGGTTACTAACACATTAAATAAAGAATTAAGAGCCAGGCAGCATTTGATAAATGGCTGTTTGGGGGAGTGCTTAGACCATAAAATCTGCTTGTGATAACAAGGCTCTAAGTCCTGGAAGATAGTCTCCTCCCTGACACTGAAGCAGTGCTGAGGATGATTGGAGAGACAAGGCCATCATCCTTTAGATGTCATTCCAACCAGTGTCCTCCTGAGGAAATACCCATTTGGACCATGATGCAGGTGAACACTTCTGCCTGTGGGTGACTGTAGCACATGACTTCAAGCAAATATACTGTTTCAGATCTCATGCAAAACAAACCTGCTCAGTGCAGGATGAGGTCTGAGCAAGTCCATGTGAAGGTGTGGGAGTGAGCAGGTCAGTAATTCAAGGTATCCATGTTTTTCTGCTTCTCTCTCCATTGTTGCTATGACCCAGCCCACTGCGGGGCTGGGGCAGCGTGATGCCAATCACTCCCAGCCCATCCCCTGGATTGAGGTTCCCGAAGAGACAAAATCGGAGGCTGGGTCGAGGGGTGGCTCAGAAGCCTAAGCTGCACCCCCTGGGCGGTGCCCGGGTCCAAGCCGCCTCCCCCGGCTCGGGAAAATTCCCGGTTACTCGGTTGTTCGCTGGTTCTCTGTTATAACGCCCACCTCTCGGTTTCCCCCAGTGGTTCTTGTTGAATTGTATCCTCCCCTGGCTTGTAACTCATTGGTTGTTTCCCCCTTTCCCCGCGGTTTTCAAACCCCCTATAAAACTGAGGGAAAAGCCTCTTGGTGGGATCCCAGATTAAGATCATTGCCATGTTCTGGTTGCTGAACTTCTGACAATAAACCTGTTGGAAGCCAGACCAGAACCCTCTCTCTCTCCCTTTATCTCCGAGCTAACGTGAGCCGATACCATTGGCTCCTGCCGTGTCTCCTCTGCAAAGAAGCCAGCGAGCTCAGCCAGCAGCACCTTTCCTGATGCCGAAGTCGCTTCTGAGACGCACAGAAGTAACGCAGCCGGACTGGCTCTGACCAAGGGCACACCAGAGCTCGTGCCTCGAGCACAGAACTGCGTTACTCCATCTCCATGGTGGGAAAAGGCACTGAAACTGAGCACAAGGCATTAGAGGTGGGATCCATTGAGCTGGGCTGAGGGGTGGAATTTGCCCTATTCCATCCCCTTTCATTGCTGGTAAGTGCTCGGTTCACCTCAGATAGAAGGGCTGATGATATCAGAACAGCTTCTGTTGTTTCTGGCTCCAAGGTTAATTTTATCAAAAGCAAAGCTCCTTTGACTGCTATCAGCACAAAATAAAGCTCTTTTTATTGCAGGGATATCAATAGAAGCATTTGTCTGACCTCCCTACTGCCTCCCCCCTCCCCACCCTCACTGGCTCCAAATTAGGGATGGGAGAAGAGAGCTGATAAAATAGGGCTAAGATAAAAATCTTAATATTGCAGAACCTGTGACACAGAAAGTAGGAAGAACCACAAAAGCCTGGTTTTGACCTTCAGAGATGGCTCAGAATCAAAACCATGGGGTTTTATCTATTTGACGTATCCCAGCCTCTGGAGCAGATGAAGCAAACCCTTGTCCTAGGAGTTTTAGTTTTTGCAGGTAAATCCAGCTCTAATATCTTTTCTAGGGAATAAGATACTGGAAACAACACAAATAGTGATTCCTGATGGATTTAGCAGCTCCATCTCTGGCTGGGAAAAAATTAACCTGGGATGTACAGACAAGAAAGCTGAGGTTAGAAGTCACCACGCTGATCTCTACCTCTGCTTCAGAGCTTTTTTTTTCATTTCCTTGTTCTCCTGCCATCATGATCTCCAGGTATAAGCAAATGCAAGAGAAGACAAGGAAAAGCTGACTAGTTTTCCTGGTTCTGTACATATTCCTAGAAAAGCTGACCTTTAAAGCAGGTTTAATAACCTGTGGCTGTGTACACAAGAGTCCTGCCCAGAGAGGGGTGACAGGATGTCGTGTAACTGAGGCACTGAAATGGCTCAAAGGAAATGTGGGTTCAATGGCATCGATTTCCTCTGTGATCTTAGAGAAATCATTTTGGGCCTGATATTCACTAACACTGAAGCATTTTAACATCATGGGAGAAATGAAAAGAGAGTGTAAATGTAATATATATCCACTTCATGGCCCGTTTATGCTGCCAGAATAGTGGAAAGCAAATTTAGTGCAAATGAAAATCACACATTTTATCTTTCTGTGCCTCAGTTCTGCATCTGTAATACAGAAGTTAATAAAACTGTCTGACTCCCTCTTGCTCTCGCTCCTTTTTTTTTCTTTTGCCTACATGTCAGCCCTGTTTGTTTGGCCTTTAACCTTTTCAGTGCAAGAACTGCCCCTCAGAACACCTTTGTACAACCATGTGCACAAATCCAGCTCAGGCTGAGCTCTGGATGCAGTGAGAGCCTGCTCATAACAAAGTCCTCTCAACCAACACTGGGATTCCATTTAAACTCAGGAGACCATCTACATGACAGAAATTTAGTCATAAGTCCTCATTCATTCTTTCTTTTTTTCCATTTTCCAGGGGTTTTTTTTGACTGTTCCAGGATCTAAGGGAATCATCTGAAGCTGAAGAAAGGAAGCAACTTTCTCATAGGTTGACACCCTGCCAGCAATCATTACAAACCCTGAAATTGCTATTTTCACCCTCATTTGGATGATCAGGTGTAAATATAAATTTTAATTATTTACATAATTAAGTCAGTAATTTGCTGCCCATCAGAAACATTTGACAATATTTTGGTGCCATCTGTTTCCTAATTGAACTTAATCTCTAAAAGATGTTGCAAAAATATCCACTAAATAATAATGATAAACACAAAACAATTCCCCTCTTCCTCCCCCATAATTACTGCTATTTTCAATCATTTCCTAGGGAAAAAGAGGCTGGGGTTCAGATGTGCCAAGGTCTTATTGGTAGACAAGCACTGAAACAATAATAAAATGTTTAGAAGGACTGCTGAAGCTCAGATGGTGCACAGGCAAGGCCTGACTGCAGGGATAGGGTGGAAATAATTAAAAATCAAACCAGAATGTGCCCCAAGACCTCTGTAAGTGATGGCCAGAGCTTGTGATAGTCCCCTGACTTTCAGACACATCAAAGATGTCATAAAACTCCAAACTTATGTGTGTGAGAAGGGCAGAGGTGAAAAGACACAGGCCTGAAAAGACAATATAAAATAATAAGAAAATGTTTGGCCATAAGAACTGGATCTACAGAATTTTCTTCTGTGCAGCAGAACCAGTAACTTTCCAAAGGCAAATCATGGTTTTAGAGGTTTATGTCACTGTTCATCAGCATTTTGGGCATTCAAACCCAAAAATGCTGAAACTGATTTGGTCCATGAAAATCAGTTGGAATATTCAAGTTGCAAACAGGAAACTTGTCCCCACCTCTCCCCTTGAGTACAGAGTGGAATTGTGCAGACTGTCTCTCATTCTCTTTTGGCAAAGGAGTGCCCTGGTTTCTTCTGAATAAACATTTTCCAGGATCCCTTCAGGTTTTAACCACGTTGACAACTTCTGTAGCTGAGCACTGTGTTGCAAACCAATCAGAACATGTTCACTTTTTAAAATAATCTTTAATTTAACTTATAATTTAAATTTAATAATAAGTTTATGGAGCTTTAGAAAAGATGCAGCTCAGATCTGATGCAAGTCTGGGTTAAAGATTTTGGTTAGTAGTTACTTTCTCCCTCGCCTTGTAGGAACAGAACATTCTTGCTGATTGAGTTGTCAAAATCGAGGCTCATCTGATGGCTCCCAACAGACCTTTATAAAATTGGTGTTCTCAAATCAATTGGCTTTGCTGGAATTGAAGGAACTGGCTGTCAGCCACATATGGTGCCCATTTGTCCATGTGGATGGACTCCAGACATTGCACCAGAGCTGTTAAAGCCAGAGCTCCTTCTCGTAGGTGGCACAAGATTTCCATGGGAAAGTCTTGCTGTCTTTTCTTTGACCATTTTTATGATAGGCAGGTGGAGGAGAGATGCAGCTCATTGAATGAAAGCCTAAAAATCCTGTGTGTGTGTGTGCATGTAAGGCCAGCTATGTGGAATTTCTGTTTGTATATTCTAAATGCACTTCAGTTATGATGAAACATAGAAAAGATCAATATTTTTGTCTCGTGTCACAAAAAAACAATCATCACGCTCAAAGAGTCACTAAAATTGAGTAGTTAATGAGTTTGATGGGAAAGGCCTATCACCACCTCTGTAGTCACATTAACTTTCCAATTTCTTTTCTTTTAATCTCTCCTTTCAATTGTGCATGAAGAAATATGTTCAATTTAGTCTCACCCTAAGACTTTTGGGTTACTTTTTTTGTTATTTAATTTTCAGGAATACCAGAAGATTTTTCTTTGAATTACTTGGAAAAAAAGTATTTTCCTCTTATATTCTGATCAGACATTTCCCATTTTGATATCTTAAAAGTAGATTGGGGTGGAATTGCCAAACTGTCTTATTTTGTAGAGGTAACTGTGACATAAAAATTAAGTCAAGCTTGAAGAAAATTGGATGAGTGGTTGAAAAATTAATAACACCTACACCAGAAAATTGTGAGTTTAAAAATTATGGCATTTTCTGCCAGTTTGAATATTTTAATATATATTCACAAGCAATTCCATTAATGGAAACTGGCAAAATAATTATTTCAGTTTATAATTTTTCAATTATTAAAACTATATTTCATCAAATATATTTAATTCTCAATAAAATCTATCAAGCAAGCCAAGTTTGATTTCTCCTAACCTTGAATCCTTCCAAATGGCAGATTCTGCCAAAAATACTGTAAGTTTTTAAAATATTATTTAAGAGGCTTAAGATACTGTAAGTCCTTAGAGCAGTTTAAGAGGCTTACTCTAAACTCTCTAAAACTGCAGAGCAATTTAAGCAGTGAGAGCACCCCCCAGGTCCACACCCCTGCCTGGAGTAAAGTGGCACAAACCCCCTGATTTTAAAGGAGCTACAGACTTTCCCTGCACCGGGAATCTGTCCCTAAACCTTGAGAAGCCTTAAGCCTCTTTGGGCCTTGTGTGCACAAGGTTTCAGACACACCAGCAAGCCCTTGTCAAAACAGTTTGAGCCGACGTTTCTGGTTCAACATCTCCAGTCCAAACACAACGGACATCAACAAGGTTTTACAAGTGTTCAAACTACCTCAGTAGCTTAATGTCCGCAGTGCTGAGCCTGGCACAGCCCAAAGGGTCTCTCTTTGAGAAAAAAGAGGCACTAGAGGTTGCAGAGAGGTTTGGGGTGTGTGGGGTATGTCTGAAACATGAGACTTGCTGTGTTCAATATGCTGTATTTTAGATCAAATGACTTCCTGCAGCCCGACTCTCCCATTAAGGGCACCAAGTGACAGAAGATTAGCTCAGCTTGGAAGCAGCTTCTCCAAGAAATTCTGGCATCCTCTCATCCCCTCAGTACCATTCTCCACGCTGGCATGCAAACACATCACGCTGTGTGTTCTCAGCTCTCAGCACACTCTGCTTTGGTGTGGAGCTACTCCTGGACTTGCACGTCCAGAGGGGTTTTGCTCAGCTCCCCGTATGCAGCTCCCAGAGGAGATATTCAGCCCATCCTGCACACAGTTAATGGCATTAGTAGATGTCTGCAAAGCCATAATGGAATTTAGGGTGCCCATCACACGTTTCCTCCTTGAGCTTTGATCTGACAGCTGCACCTTCACAGAGGCCAAACTTGACTCAGTTTTGTTGATGTTCAGTCTGAGATGTAGACATGGATTTAGGCTTTGTCACTGCAATTCATCTCAGTACCTGAATGGGAATTTAGACCCTGGAAAAGCACTGAGTTGGTTCCCTGAGTCTTACCTGGATGTGAAATACACTAATGAAGACAGCTAAGACCCAGTACCTAAAAAAGCCTCAATCCACATGGAGCTCCCAGGCTTTCCAGTCCTTGAGTCAAACTGCCTTTATTGCAGAAGTGGATTGTGAGAGGACAATTAGCCAGGGTTAAGTCATCCCTGTATGCCAGAGCTGAGTGAAGGAAACCTTTCCTGCTCTTCTGGAGAAAACCATAATTGGAGCCAGCCAAGAGCTCCACTTGGCACATGCCCAGACACCAGATGCCAATTCAATTTCAGCCAAGACCTACAGCCGTTGGAATGACAAATCTTTCCTTAACACTCTTATTAAATCCTAATCTCAATCTTATTCATCATTATTAAGACTTGAAATTGGGCTGAATATTTTAATGAGGTGAAATGGAAGACAAAGAGGTGTTGGGAGTATGTGAACTGGGGGGGGTAGAGGAAGATTTAAAGAGACAACTTGAATTCCCTTCATGAGTTGATGAGTAATCTATCCAGATTCAGGGACTGATAGAGGCAAAAGACTTTCAGAAGTAACTAAAAAGGGGAAAAAAACAAGAGAGAGAAAGGAATTACCTGTTAGAATCCAGACTTGTAATACTAGTCTTTCAAAGACTTCGTAGTAAAGTGCAGGGACATGGGGAGGAGGGTTTGCAGAACAGAGACTGAGGACAGAGAGAGAAAAGATGAATTGAGAGATTAAATGTACCAGGGTGGTTTAAGGGCTACTGAAATATGACTTCCCCAAGGTGTGTGTTTGGCCCAGGTTAGATGTGATGATAAGGAATGGTTGGTATCAGCTGGGTCCTTGGCAGCAAACTCCTGTTGGCTGCCTCACACCACAGGCAAGTGTGAAACACTTTTAAAAGTCACACTAATGACATCACTCCTGCTTTACCTGTAATTTCAATGGGAGACTCAGCACCTACACTGAGTACCTTCACCACTAGGATTTGTTGTATCAAAAATACTCTGGTTGTGCAATCATTGGAACAAGGCAGGAGTTTAGTCTCAGCTGCTTAACCATGGAACCAGATCTTGAAACTGACTTTCTCCATGGGGGGCAGGTTATGGCCTCAGCTTCACCAGCCTTCTGTGACTCTAAGCATCAATCCAGTGCCAATCCCAGCTCCAGACAGTTTTGCTGATGTAAGGGAGATCACAATCTGCCTCATGAGGAATAGATGTTTTTCTGCATTTAAAAATAAATATTCAGATTTGGAACATTTCATGGAGCAGGGTGACCCATACCATCTGTTCCTTCTGACAGTTCTTGGGAAGCCTGCAGAACTGCTTTTCAAATCACGTTACATATATAGAATACTTTTTTCTTATTGTTCCCCCTTCTTTTTTTCAGATGGGACCAAGTCAGAGGAATGATCCCTGCTCCCTTCTCACAGTTCCTGCCTACCCAAAGTAATTCACCCAGCTCATTGAAGATTTGTGCATATCCACAATCTGTATCCCAAAATGCTAAAATAATCTATTTAACCTTTACACCACCTAATGCATACATTAGAACAAGGACCTATATATGAACATAAAAATGTGAGAAATTGAAACTCACTGACATAAAATCAAAGAGCTTGGCTATAAAAGGTGTCACTTTTATGTGATTATCTTGCCAATATCTCCACATTGCGAAACTAAATCAAAGTGCAATTTTTCCCACATGTATTGGATTTAATGGAGTCCGTTAATGGCAGCGATTCCTTATAGATCTCCATGTAATGGAAGAGTGGTTCCTGTGCCATAACCCTGGGGAAGCTGAGCCCCCCCCCACACACACAGGGCCATTTATCTTGTGAGCTTGACCTTATGTGACTGCTGTGTCAGGCTACACCGAGCACTGCCTGTGCTGAGCCAATCCCTCAAGAAGATGGAAAGGCGCTTCAGGGAACCCGCTGCTGCCAGAAACTGGAGCAAACCATGACAAAAACTGCATTCCCCAGCTTCCTCCACTCACTGAGAGAGACGCCACATGCTGCTGAGTTCAGGAGCTGTGTTCGTGCAGTCCCACAGCAGCTGGAGAGTCAGTTCCCAAATTTTTGCCACAGGGCCTCAAGCAGGGACACTGTTCTCTCTTTTGTCCAGCAGAATGGCTTCACTTCTCTGTAGAACTAAGATTATCTTGCTAATAAAAAGCCCACACAAATTCTTTAATACATAGATGTCAAAAAGTGGAGGTGAATGTCTACTTCCCAATTTTACAGCTAAGGAAAATTAATTGAGTTGATTTCCTCATGTTTGCACAGCAAACGAATTGCAGGCTTGGGGCAGAATACAAACAGCTGTATCCTGCATTTCTTCAATCCTACATATCCTACAATTCTAGGGTTACACCATGCCCATGGCTGTCTCCATGTTCCTTCAGCTCTTCTTTACTACGGTCACAGACGTATCCTTGGAGAAAGCAGAAAACACAAAGTGGAAAATTTAGAGATCCCTCTGAACAGGGGATTTCCATAATCTGAGAAAGCCATGATCAGAGCTGCTCCAAGATCTCATTGATGTCCTGCATGCCAGAGAGTCCCTTGGACCCCCAAAACTTGGTGTCCCCAGGTGTCCTACTGGAGGATGTCACATCCATGCCCTGGATGTGGGAGCAGAGCTTACAGAGGGATGCTGCTTTCACCCCATGACAAAGAAAACACGGATTTTTCAGGGTCACTTTCTCCTGTCCATGGTCTTTACTGCTCTCTGAAGAAAATCTGAAGCCAGCTGAAATCAATGCAGTGGCAGCCCAGATTAATTTCACATCCACACGCGCTTTTTAAAAATTATATTACTAGGAAGATTTTACTCACTGTTGTTTTAAATCCCCTGGAAACATGAAAATGTCATTTTCCCTGTGTCTATTCATCTCCATTAACCACGTGCTGATTTTTTATTCTTTTCTGGTGTTGGTAGAAACTCCAAGCCAATGCAACTCCCTTTTACTGCACTTTGATACCAACCAGAATTGTGATTTCTCTGACCTGTATGTGCCAGTGTCAAGGACTATAAGTGTATTTATCAGTCAGGAGTGGGGTCACTGTTATTACTTTATCAGCATTCCCAGTCAAATTAAGTTGATTGTTTTCTTTGGGGTTTTTAAGCATTGGATGGATTATTTTATTTTAGCTGAAACAAGTAACATCTGCTGTCTACAGTAATGTTGCTTAAAACCATTTGTATCAGGGGGAGTAGATGGGAAGGGGATAAGAAACAAATCAAAGCTGTGTATCTTTTAATCAAGTAAGACAGTGATTTTTGAGGAAAAAAGTAAAGTCTGGAAGTGTATAAGTAGCAGTTTTAAAATTGAGCATTCCTAAACAACAGTTTCATGGCAAATTCAAGATTTTTTGCTCATTCCTTCTCTGCATCACAAATCATAACTTTTGGTTTACAATCAAAACAAAAATCTCAAAAAGTCTCCATACACAGAAATTCCTCTCTCAGACGTTGACAAGAGATTCATTCCCAGAAGCCAATGTTTGGGTAATTATTTTGGATTAAAACACTTCCAACAACAACTTAAAGAACGGAGCAGCTTCAGCCTGGGTTTCTCACCAGACTGTCACACATTGCCTGACCCAGGGCTGCTGACTCAGCAGGAGAGGCTTTCTCTCCACAAAGGTTCACATGAGCTGCAAAAATAGACTGGTTGGGTCTCTGAAAGCTGCAGTGCTTTTGGCAGGTTCATTTTTGATCTTTAACGAATTGATTAGTCATTTTTAATCAAACACTGCGTTCCGGGTCATCTATCACTACCTCCTATTACTGAATAAAAAAATGTCAGTGTGTTACTTCTGTAGGCACCCAGAGTTTGCTGTGGGAGGAAAAGCCTGGGAGCTGCATTTGGGGTTTGTCCAGAAATAGGATTCTCTGCTGCAGCATCGTTTGTCCTCCTCAAGAGATCTTCTATGCCACTCCAACCCTACAGTTCTCCCTGTGGTCTCTGGCACTTGGGAGTGCAGGAAATCTCATCATTTTCGTAATGTTAGTACGATTCCAAGCCTAAATTCCCGCAGCATCCCTCAGATCGTCCAATCACCTCATGGGAAAATCAAGTGCAAAAACTTCATCTGTCCCACTTTTCCAGAACAAGCCCACTTCCATCCTCCCACTGCACCCCACATTTCCCTGCAGAACAGAGGAACAGCAGCTATAGCCCAAAGGAGCAACAAAGGATATGCAAATTTTTTTCTGCATTTAGACTATTAAAACCTGAAAGAATATATGATTTTTTCCACATCCCCTGAGGCCTTTTCGGTGAAAGTGTGCAGAGGAGGTTCAAGGACTCCTCCCACAGAAGATTTGATCAATGGATGATGTCCCAGGGCAGTGAAGACAAAGAGTAGGGGTTTGCACACAGGCAATCCAGAGAATTTTGTGGGAGAAGTGGCCCCTCAGCACAGGGAATGGAGTTTATCTACATCCTGAAAGGCATCATGTAACTTTATGGTGTCATAAAAGGGACTATTATACTAATAAGAGTTAATAATTTTTAAAGATTCATGACCTCTGTGGTCTTTTTGGCTCAGCTTCAGCCTGGGCAATATTTTCCTCTCTGTGTGTGAGTGGAGTTGGCAAAAGCCATGAAACAAAAAGGGCCAAATCCTCTCTGCTGTAACTCAGCCTGACTCCTTTAAGCTCTGCCTGTGAGTACTGCGAGCTGCATCTAGCCAATGGACTCCTGTGGTATTCTGCAGACTTGAAGAAATGTAAAACTCTGACATGATTTACTCTACCCTGGGATCTCAGGCTGCTTTGTCCTACTTTTTGTCCTCTGCAGTGTCTTTTGAGCCACCCTTGGGTGTAACTGGGCTTCTGAGCTGAGCTATCTGCTATAATCATCTCAAGGAAACAAATAACTGCACACATGGGCTGGTTTGGTGGCACTGGGAAACAGATGTGATTTATCTGAAGTACCAGAGTCCTCATGTGTTCTCCTGAGAGCAAACCAGAGCAAAAGGGATGTAAAGACCATCTATGGTGCCTCCATTCCTGGAGAATGAGCTGCCCTCATCCTTCTTGCTCTCAGTTTCTGGGCTGAAAAGAATGCATTGGGCATTAGGGTTTCTGTTCTAGGAGAGAGATTTGCACATGGGTGAATCTCAGACAAGGGAGGTGAGGCATTTTAAGCAAGAACCATTCTTGGCACACTTTGCTCTCATTCTCATGCAGGAGGTGTTAGTTTCTCTGTTTCATCATCTTCTTTATGCACATTCTGGTGTTTGTGTAGAATATTCAAAGGTACAGATGCACACACATAGACACACACTTAAATATAAGTATACTTCCATATATATGAAAGCAACACTGAAGAGCTGTTTGTTCAAAGCACAGACCTGAGAGGACTGAATCTGTTCCAATGCCCAGGCAGCAGCTGGACACCCCTGGTGTAACTCCCTAAACATGCTAATATGAGAACAGAATCAGGCCTCATGCTTCTCTGAGAAAACCCTCTGGCAGAATATTGGTGTCAGTGCCTTGTGCTGGTACAACCTAATCAGCATCACCTCTTAGCATGAAGAATCAGGGCTCAAAATAGTCTGCTCCAGGGTCTTTTGATTGCAAAGTGCTTCAGGAGAGAGGAACTGTGTGCAAAAGCCTAATAAAATGAAGATCCGCACTGCATTTGCATTTTCCAATGAGTTTACCTGCATTTTGCATCTGCTAAGTACTGTTGCAGCAATTTCCAGAGGGTTTTTTTCCTTCCCTCTGCTGGGATGGAGAGGTGCTGAGTGCTGCACCTTGAAGCAGACCTGCCTCCTCTCCCAGGGAAGGGGCTGCTGGAGCTGGGGAGAGAAGGAGAAAACCAGGGTTCCCTGGTTTGAGGATAAAGAAGAACAAAGAGGACAAAGCAAATACTAGCCTGGATTTCAGCAGCTAGAAGTTAAATTGGAAAATGAAAGAGGAAAAATTAAATACAGTAGAAGTTACTGTGCCTCAATTAAGCAGTGCTGAAGCTGCATCTCTGTGTCCCCATCCTTTCTCTCACTCTCTCTGTGGCCTGTACAACCAATTCAGTGTATCAGTATTTTTGGCACAAATCACAGTGTCCTGTGATTCTTGATTAAAATTATAATAATGGGTTTCAGAAAGCCGACAAATAGTTCTGGGAATTGTAATAAGGGTTTGGGACAGACATGTTGTTTATATGCTTAGTATTTGTTGCATATGAAACAAAGTTTAGCAGAATGGCTGGTGTAAAAATTGCAAAATACACAATTAAATGCAAACTAGCAGAAAAAAACCCTCTTTTCCCCTTGAGAGACAGTCATGATGATATTGTCATCCCCACCCTGTGAGCAGGGAGTAAAGCAGATGCAGATGGCCCGTTCTGTTGTGATGATATTCCATTGCATTTGCCTTGTCTGCATTTCCACTCCTACAATCTTCTCTTAATTTACCATGAGAAAAATATACATTTGATCCTTTTTCCTTCATGTTCTACTCATCTCTCTTTATGATTATCCTTGTTTGAATCATCCAGCCATGCAAAAGCTCCATCGAGTCATGCAGTTCCCATTACAAACCAAGTAGAATTGTTCCCAATGATAGCATCTCTTTCCAGGGATTTTTTTCTTTTTCTAAGAGTCTTAGTTTCTATTCAGTCACATGACAAGATTTCTACTTCCTCCCTAGTGAAGTTATTTTATAGTTTTAATAGCTGTCTGTAAATTGTGGCCAAAATCTGCCAAGGTCCACCTGCCTCAGAGCTGCCTCCAAGTATTTGCTGATGTGCATGACCTTGGAAAGCTTCTCCGATTGTCAGCATGGACACAGGATGGAAATTGGGGCCCTCAGAGATGATGCAAGGAAATAAATGATTTTGTAAAAAGCCTGCGTGAGTTTTCTTTCCTTTGTTCATGGTTATGACAGATAGACTCAAACCCACAGAAGGGACTGCTGCAGCTTGCAGGACTTTGTGCCTGAGCGAGCAGGAGGAATTGAGATTGTGCTTGGGCCCAAAGTGAGATTTCTGCAGAGCAACCTGCCAGGCTGAGATAGGGCTGAGGGTGGAACTGAGGGTGGCACTGAGCCCCAGCACTGGGGCTCAGCGGGACCCTGCAGTCACTGGGCACACACAGCTCTGCCTCCACTAAGATGTTCTGCAAACCTGAGAGCTGCAGCTTTTCTCTCTTCTGAAGAGCGGCGGGGAGAGGGAAGAAAATGAAGATAATAATGAATAAGCCCCATACATCTTCCTCCTGGCTGTATTTTCCAAGGCTGCATCTCAAAGTCTCCCTGGCTGCTGTCACATCCTGCTCTGAGAGCGCTAGGCACAGCCACCCCACTCTTTCCAGCCAGCGCAGGCTGCATGTTGATCGTGTTCCTCTCCTTTGTTAACACAATTGCCTTCACCTTTACATAAATCAGATTTAGAGAACACATTGCGTCTCAACAGCCTTGGGACACCTCGAGGCCTCTCAGTTCAATGGAGCTCATTATGGAAATCAGCTAAATGCTGAGCAGAGAGATAAGTGCGAACTGTTTACCAGCCCCTCACCAGATATACAGCAATTGCTAATGGGAGCTCATTTGCAGCCTTCCTCTGTCATGCAACCCTCCTTATCTGCTCCTCCGACTCATCTACAGGGAGAGGTGTGGGTTTGCAGCAGAGATCTTCCTGTGAAGCTCCTCTTGGACGGGCAGGGTGGGGAGGAGAGGAGGGGATGGCGTAACGCAGGAAGGACCAAAGTGAGCCAAAATCCAAACGCTCAGCTCCAAGCATTCCTGAAGATTGTTGATATTCTCAGCTCCATGGACAATGCCCAGCTTAACTAGAGATCATTGCTCCCAGGAGGAGGAAATGCTCCCATCTCCAGGCTTTGCAGAGGGCATTCATCTCTCCCGAGGATGCAGGCACAGCTGGTAAGAAAGTGAAAATTAGGGCTTTCAGGAGGTTTGAGGGAAGGAACAGCAGCTCTGAGCTGTGAGGGCACAGGGAGCTGTTACCCAAGGTGGCAGAGCACCAGGCTAAATGGAAAAGTCGATGTAAAATGTTCTCAGTTGTGGCCATGGGGAATTCTTTCCTGGAGACATTTTTCAGCCTGGTTCATCCAGAACTGTGCACAGGCAATCACAAGGAAGAAAGGGATGAAGACAGCCCTGAAGATACCTTCTGTGAGTGCAAGGAGGTCCTTGGATCAGCAGCTCCACCAGAAAGACTGGGTATACCTGTACAACACACACAAATGACAGCCAGATCTAGAACTGGCTTTTGTTTTTTCCCAACAGCGTTTTTCCTTAGGACGGTGAAACTTTACAAGCTGGGAAATGGGTTTGACTTGTTCCTCAATTCCGTATTTTTTAAGTTTGAGGGTTGTCAAAACATTTTGTTCTGACATTTTCTCTGAAAAATGCCAATTTTCCAGTTCGATAGGACTTTCCATTTTTAAATTAATGTAGAATTATTAATTTCATGACTTCAAAATAAACAAAGAACTGTGCTTTTAGCTATTTAATTACCGAGGGGAGGGAGCTGTTCAAATACCAGACGAAAACCCTTTTCAATTTTCCAATGTGAAATATTTCTTCTGATTATAGGTTTGCAAAGGTTTCAAAGAGGTCAGCTTCTTGTCTCAATTCAAGAGAGGGAAGCATTTCAAGCTCTCCACAATATTTTTGAAGGAGGAAAGCCACTTTCAGCTCTAATAGACTCCTTTTATGGAACTGGCTCCATTCAGAGGTTCTCATTAACTGCTGTCAATGGCTGTAATTTTTGTCTGTCCAACACGAAGAAGTCAGAAGGAGTGTGATATCTGTCCCTGACATCCCACCCACTGCTGCAGGAGTGCAGGAAAGGTGCCTATTTTCCCAAGAATAACCTCTCTCATTAGAATGCAAACAGACTTTCCAAAGTGAGATCATTTTTCTTCCTGTTGTCTCAAATTCCAATACTCTGCCCTTTTCAAATGATTTGCAAGAGAATAGTTTAGTTCTAGGTTTACATCTTTTTTTTTAGTAATTTTTTTTTAATATCTTGTAGGTTGGACTGCATTTCCTCCTCAGCTCAGAAAACCAAAGCAGAGCTTTTAGCTGCCACTGCTAACTCCAGCATTTTGCAATGGAATGTTACTTAAAATTCAGGACAAATTGTCTCCTCTCTGCCTCAGTTATTTCATGCAAGCAGAGAAGGAGAGAATGGAGAGTGAGATTAGTTTTGAGTTTTGTGGATGTTCTCTAGGTGGGTGAGCTGGACATCCTTGTGTTTCACTAGCAATTTTGTCTTTACATTCAGAGATGATTTTCAGTTGCAAGAGCTGCAAGAGTGATTTATAGACCAAACGCAGAAGGACAGACATCATAACACCAAAATTCCAACACCTCTGAGATGGAACACACCAGTTATTGACCAAAATACAGCAATATGTTGCAAGGGTGAACATGGGGATTACTGAGGAGTCCTGAGTTTAATTTGAGATTGAAAGAGAATTTAAACAGGTGAAAACAAAATTCCCTATGTTTAAACTTTACAGAGAGGCTGGACCACTATTGCTGGTCCACAGAGATGTTTGTGAGGATCCTTGGTGCTCAGCCCATGCTTGGCTCATCCTGACAGCAGGAATGGGAATTCTGGCTGGAAATTAATCCATCAGAAAACTCCACTTGGGTGGAAGCACTTCACCCACTGCAAACAATTCATACTGTTTAAGGCAAGACATCATTAACAGCCCTGGCAGCTGGTCTTTCTCACGCTGCATTCCAGGAACAACCTAATTCATTTTTACTGAAAGTTAATTTGTATTTAAAACGTCTTTTATTACTTTTAATACATCTTAAGTCAGTAGTACTTCTGCTATTTACCATTACTTAGATATGTTTTCCAGCACAAAGTAAATTTGGGGAGAAACTACTCAGCGGAACTTAAGGTAACTCCAGCCACTGATTAGTTGGAGCTTCTGCTTCCAAGGAAATTTAGTGGCTGAGATTTTAAAATCAGGCACTTCGGGGGCAAGAAGGAGGCAGAATAAAGATGTACAACTGGATATTTTGACTCTTACATTTCTACCGATCTGCTGAGCTCTAAAGAATCCCTAAAAAAATGTACAACTAAATAAACCTCACCTGAATAACCAGGTGCTGTTGCCAGATGCTCTGAAGCCTCCTCCCCCCCCACCACCTCAGGATTTGTATCCAAATCTCATCAAAGCTGCTCTTCCCAGCCCAGGAGTTTCCATCAGCATTAACAGTGCTAAAATCTCCAGCACAGGTAGGGCTTGGGTCTAAACTTACATCAGGTTGAAATAAAAAATAAGGAAACTTCTGGAGGAATCAACCTCTCAGAATTGTTTTGCGCTAGACAGGAGGGCCAATAGAATTAACTATAGATTTCTTCCAAGACTGATGTTCTAATTTCTTCAGGGTTTCGTGGTGACCTTTGGTGCATTTCATGATCTGGTCCTTTAGAAAGCTCTATATTACATCTCAGTCATTGTACAAATAACATCTTGGGATTATAGCCTGCCGTTAATAAATGTGGTTAATCATCAATAAGAGAGTTTCAGCTATTATACACTGACGATATAATTTTATACCTCGCCAATCCAGAGAAATCGGTTCCATTCCTTTTAGATTTGCTGGATAGACTTGGGGCCTTTCAAGGTTAATGTCACTAAATCACCTACTAATTTAAAAGAATCATTTGAGTACCTGGCGAGAACATGTCCTTTTCGTATTTCTAAGTTAGGTTCTAAATACTTCCTTGGCTTTATGTGATCTGCTGGGTTTAGAAGACAGACTGATACAGTTGTTGCTGCACCAAAGCAAATACCCAGTGACCTTGAGAAGTGGTCTATTTTATGCATAAGCTGCATAGGATGCATTAACACCACTAAAGTTGTCAGTCTCAGACAGTTAGATCTTCACTCATTAAACTCCATTTCAGCGCCAAGTCAGCTGAAAGAAATACAATTAGGAGTCGATGAATGGTCTTGTTTGTGGGAGAAGGAATGTCTGTGCAGAAGTTCAGCTCCAGGATTTTATCTGAGTGCAGGGAACAGGCTGGCCATGGGAGCTCAGGGTGTCTTCACCTGCCTTCCTCTCCACTCTCACTCTGACTGAGTGTGGACAGAAAAACGTCCCTGAGGGAGGAAGAACTCACAGAAGATACACCAGAAAATCTGAGTTTGTCATCTCCTGCCATTTGGAAGTCATAGCACAGAGAAATCTCCCCCATCCCAATCCATCCCTGGCACATTTTGCAAGCACATCCAGAGGGACAAAGCTCGCTGAGGGTGGGCAAGCCATGAGTTTGTGGGCTTTGCACAGCCCCTTTGTGATCAGCTGAGAGGGATAAATGAGCTGCAAACTCCATGGCCCACCAAACAGCACATGTCCTTGCTCTTGGGAGAGGCTGCAGGTAAGAGGAGATGAGCTCAGTCCAACCCTCCCAATAGACTCAGAGTAGTGCCCACACTGAAGATGTGGCTACTGTGCAGCACAAATTTTGCCCTAGGGCAGTGACATCTCTTAGACCAGGACTAAAAGTCACTTTTGCCTTATCCTAAATTTTCCATTCTAGAAAATCTATTCGTTTTCTATCAGTGTCAGATAGCTATAAATATAAGGCGTAATAGATACAATGAGACAAAATGTATAATAAGACAATTCTCTCTAAATTTTTGGGGAAGACACATGTTCATTCATGCACCAGTGGTGGCAATGGATTAAAATTTTTGTATTTAAAAAACCCAGCGTTTAAAATAAATAAATTGCAGAATGTTGTATCAACTTTCTGCAAAGTTGTGTGCGATTTTTAGAATAACCCAAAACAACTTCTGTGACCTAAATCTGCACATTGGAAGTACCAGACTTCCAGGAAAGCAGCTCATACCTTACCACCAGGCACAGCAATATGCAAGAGAATAAGAAATCTCTTCTCTTCTAGTTCTTGCTGACTTCCTGGCTTAAAGGCACAGGGATTACTCCTGTAATAATTTGTTTGCAAAGTGTTATGAATCTGATCTATTAAACTTATTTGCAAATTGTTTCAGCAGTTTTATACACAGGGTACGTAAGGGAGGAATAGGGAGGAGAAAATTGGCAAATAATGCTATCAAAATGGAATAAATTACTTTTGAAATGCTGCTCGACTCGTTCCAGTGTGACTGTCACAGGTAGAGCCTGGAATCTCCTCCAAGCGGGAGGATCCTTTGGAGTGGGGTCGCTGCCTGTAGGGCTGCAGGATGTGGAGAAGCCTGCAGAGGGAAAACCCAACTCCAGGCATCTTTTCTGGAGGCAATTCAGGCTCTATTCTTTTGGGTATCATGGGAATAAAATACCTGCTAGCTGGGATTATTACTCACTGGGATTGCACCTAATGTGCGAGGTGCCAGAAAAACAGTGGCATTTCCCTCTCTCCTCTGGCTGAGGGATAGCAAGGAATGCAATTTGGTGGCTAAATGCACTTCGTTTATCTCCTGCCTTTAGCCAACGCATTTATCACACACATTAATATCAGGAGAGGTTAGAGTGCAGGGAATGAAACATTTGTTTTCTTGTGCTCTCTCCATAGATAAACTCTGCTGCTTCCATGCCAGTATTTTCACAAAGCCAGGAAAGCACCAGACATTGGAGAGATGGTTCTGGGTGTGCTGGGGGGGAGTTGTGTGCATCTTAAAATCCTCCACCACACACCTCTGTGACTCCACCTGCATTTCAGCTTCTCTTTTCCGCCCCCCTCTCTCTTCTTTTCTTTGTTGTTGTCTCATAGTTATTAGTCAGCCAGACATCTTTTATCTCTCAGAGAGATACTTTAGCTCATATCCAACGTAATCATCTCCTGGGCTTCTACTTTAGTCCCCACAGGCCTGGAAAAACGACATTTCTCTTACGATTAACAAAACAATACCAAATGCTAAGAAAAGTTACTTTATTCTCAACCTTTCATTAATTCCTACTGTTCCTGCTTGGTTGGAGGAATCTCTTTCCCAGTTTCAAGCCAAGCTACAATTTCTTTGGCCCATATAATGCAGGGGCTTGAGTAAATCAATATTTTATTTGTGACCCCAAAAGATAATTGTAGAGTGGAGTCTGGAAAAGAGAAGGGAAAGGAGAGGGGATGGGAGGGGAATGGACGGGAGGGAGAGGAGGGAAAGGGAGGGAAGAGGAGGGGAGGGGAGGGCTTATTGTACTAGGAAAATCCTTTGCAGACGTGTGCTGTGAAGACAGTGTGATCTAAAAGACACCCCCTCTGCTCTCCTGGCCACCTCAGTGTTTCTCCTGCTTTCCCCCAGAGCAGGGCCAGCAGTTCCTCAATTATTGAGTAGTTGGGCACTGCAGCTCTCTTTTATCCATAGCAGGGAGTGAGCTATAAATAATCTCCCTCATTCTCAATCTCTCCTCCCCTTAGGAGATCTCCTTTCTCTACATACTCTCCTGCTTTGGAATTCCTGCTGAAAATTCTGTCAGCGAGGGGTCAAGGCTTAAAATTTCATTACTAGATTTGGGAGAAGAAAAGGTAAATGTTTATTTCTAGATTTTGAATAGTGATAGGAAAGTAATGACAATGACAGAAAATCCTGTCAGGTACCTTTATTATCAACATAAGCCCCTAAAAAGGAAAACTGGCTCAGGAAAGCAGTGTAGCATGGCACCGCTCAGCCTTCCTGTTGGGCTGGAAGTCAAAATATTTTAAACTTTTCACACAAAAAAAATCCTTCCAGAGTTTCACACGGAAAAGATTAAACCATTAAGCAAGATTAAAATGTCTTGCATGTCTCCTCAGGAGTTTTCAGCTCACCAGAGTATGTTACACTGTAATGAAAAAGTACAACGTGGAAATGGAAAGTCCAGCACTACTGAAATAGATCCTAAAAGTAGAAGTGAAAATTCCCTCAGACCTTTTCAGCAGGACTTGTTTTGACATGTTGTCAAAATCATGGATCAAACTGATACATAGGAGTGTTGTTGAAAGGAAACTCAGTGCTGAAAATGACAAGAAAGTTTTAGGAAGTGTGATTTGGAGAATAGAAACTGGGCTCTGGTCCCCACCGAGTGATTCTATAGACTTGAAGATCTTGTCTTTTATGTTCTCTCAGAAGCTAAGGCTTGAGCAAAGATTCTCTTTTTCTTGTCTCTAATCAATGCCTACCTGCTGTGGTGGCGATTCAGTCTTCATCAGGACATAAAATCATATAATAAGCCATAATTTTATACAGTTAATCAAATACAATCCCCCAAGACATATTCAGAAGTGGAGTGGTCAAGAAGGAATATTTTCTCTGGTTCATTCTTTACATCACTGTGGGAGATAAGAAATCCTGTTCACCTCTGTTCACTCTTGCCCAACAGAAAGCTCTCTGGGAAAGGTCCAACTATCAGCGAGGTAAAAAGCCAGGCCATATGAGCAGAGAACGAGTTGCATGGCTGGCATGTGGTCACCTCGTGTGTGAGGCAGCAAATGGCTGGGGAGATGCGTGGAAACCACGTGATGGGAGAGCTTGATTGGGGAAAAGGACACGTGAACAGTGACACCACTGCAGCAGGCAGCCAATGCGTGCTTGTTTTGGTTAAGTTTGGAACATAAAAAGGCTTGGTTTGTTGCAATAAACGATCTTCTTTGGAGCAAGCAAGAAGGAGGTCCCTGTGTCTTTGTTCCCATTGCTACAAATAACCATCTTATTTCTGGCAGATTGTGCCTCTGCAAAGATACAGACCTTCTGCTCAATAAATACTCCTTTTTCTCAATGGAATTCAGTTCTTATCTTCCCAAATCTTGCCATTATCTATGGTCAGTTTAAGCCAATTATTGTGAAATATCTGCCTGCTGGGACTGGAGCGCAAGCAGGAGTCATCTGAACAGCCACTAAAAATAACCTCAGGTGGAAAAGGACCAGCTTGGAGCCACCACCCTCCCTGTCCACATCTGGACATGGCTATCACCACAGCTGAGTCTCCTGCAGAAAAATATTCCCCTCCACAAGTCCTAGAACAGGAGTTCAATTTTAAGAACCTTTAACTTTACAATTAAAACCTGAATTATACATCAACACAACATCTGGTGTAGCTTCTCTTAGTGGTCAAAAATTGCCCATGGCAGAGACCCCATAAAAACTGCCCAAAGCTGCTGTGTCCTTTACCAGTGGATTTCTCAGCAGATGACCAGTGTGGAAAGGCCCACACAAATAATGACTCACAAATTAAATGTCTCAGTAAATAAAAAATGGACTTATCAAGGACACAATAACCACAGCTGTGAGCCAGATCCTTCAGTGCAAGCAAAAGATTGGCACTAATATGCCACATGCTTCATTTGTTTCTTCATTTGCAGAGGGAACCATAAGGTTTAGGAAGGAATGACATTTATATTAAGGGAAAGAAAAAGCAAAAAAAGAGACAAGGCTCCTAAGCAACAGAACAAATAATATTGCCAACCTTGAGCAGTGAAAACTGGAGAGTCCATCATCTAAGAATCCTGGGATAAATAGTCATGGGAATGGGTTTTGTGCTTACTTCATGGAGTTTTTGTTTTAAAATAATTTTTTTTCCCCTGGATTTTGAGACTGTACAGGGTACTCATCTTGTATAACCAGGCTGTCTGTCACAGCTAAAAGGCTGAGTAAATTCCTATTGCTTTTTCACTTTTCTTTTTTCCTCTTTCTTTTTTCCTGAAGCTGTAGCTCTAAGGAAAACCCCAAACTGCTGGACTCATTGTAAAATTGCAAAAACACATGTCCTGCCACATGTCACATCAGTTCTCTCACAGCAGACAGTGGCTGCCTCTGCAGACATCAGACCTGAGACATGCAAAGGTGATGTGGAGGGAAAACAGCACAATGCTGCTGTCACTTCAGGCCCTGCACTCTCCATGTGGATCTCCTCTCTATTCACCATGGCATGGACCACGTTGTGACAAGGAGGGAGGGAGTAATCCCAAAAAAAGAAGCACTGCTTGCGTAGCATCAGTGGTCAGTGCCACTGGACAGCATGAAGGGACAAGCACTAATCCTGCATGTTTCCAGTTTGGGAATGCTGTGCAGGCTGCAGAGGCTGCCTGGGACCCGGATCTCACCATCCACAGTCACACCAGGAGTGTGATGGAGGGAGGGCTGCACTGCCATGGTGTCCCGGGGTTGGGCATCCTGGTCACTGGGGGCTGGGCCTGTAGCTGCCTCCTCCGAGCCACATGTCCTCCCAGTCTCATTTCCAAAGGGTATTATTTCACTGCTGCCTCCCAGATAATGTAACTGAATCATTCAATTGAGCATAAAATAGAAATTTGGCTTCTTATCTGCTGGGAAACCAGCTTTACTATTTTCTTTCTGCAAAATACATTTTTCACTATCTTATCTTCTAATAAACAATCCCAGCTCTGCAGGCTGCAGAAATGTTCTGAACACATTTAAGAGACATTTTTCCCCCCTCCCCCTCCTCCCCTCTCCTTTTCCCCTATACCCCCTTCCCTCCCTTTAAAACATCTGTTTTAAAGACATATATTTAAAAGGGACCCAATTTGTATTCCATCTTCTTTTGGTAAGGGTATATATTTTTCATAAGCCTGTCCTTTTCTTTTGAGGTCTATGTCCCTTGGTTTAATTTTCATTCCCGTCTCCCTTTCTACCCCTGTACAGAACTGAGACACCAACTCCACCCCCCCTCCCCACCCCCCAAATGTTTTCTCTTGTTTTGGGAAAAAGGCAATTCAGGCTTAAAAACTGCCCTCCCCTCCCCTGGCCCTGCCACACAGCGCTCGCCTATCGGAAACCGAACGTGTCAGTGAAAGGTCAGCTATGAATTTTTAAAGCTTTCTATCTCACTCAGGCTGACATCAAAAGCATTAACTGTGGCACTAAATCAGGGAGCAAGGAGAATTAGAATATGCAACAAGTCCTGCGACACAGCCAGATTATTCAGAGGCTTCTCTCAGGAGGGGAGAGGGAACTGTGCCAAAAGTCAGTGTCAAGACACTGATTTCTTGCTCGTCTGCCCTCCTCCATGGGCAATCACACCAGTGAGCTGCCTCCTGCAAGGGATCCGTGAAAAACAGGATATGGAATGGAAATTTAAGAGATGCATCATGCACTGGTGTCATTGCTGCAAATGGAAAGCTGGTCTGGGAGGTGATTTCATGATCTCCCCCTTCTATATGAAGCCATGGTTGTCTCCTCACATCTCCTGGGTATTCATTCTCTGGGTTAAAGCCTTTATGGCTCAAAAAAAGGCAGAGTTTTTCCTTTCTAGACCCAATTAAGAAGGGCAGAGGAAGAAAAATCAGTGTAACTCCTGCAGAAATGAGCAAATCTTATGAGAACTCAAGTACCATGTCCCAGAAGATCTGTCCCAAAGTGGACCTGGATTGTCAGGATCACACACACTCTGAGAACCTTCCCCAGCAATCACCTCTGGGGCTCCCCTTCCGTGGAATTGCCTTTTCCTCATGCTCAACAGCTGGCTATGTCTCCAGACAGATTTGTTTTGAAGAGAAGGTACCCAGATTTGCTGTGGAAAGGATCCACAGCAACAGCCCCATACCAGGAATGTGTCATTTTGCTGCTTTCTTGGCAGGCTCAGGCTAAGCCCTCATAGTTTGTGTATCTTTTCCATTAAAAAAGTGCTGAAACCCAAAGTTGGAGTGCACAGCATCCCCTGCAACAGCAGAACATGGGCACAGTTCAGGAGGTGATTTATTATTCATTGACCATTTAACAATCTGGCAGCTGGGAGCAGAACTTTTCCTATCAGGACTCCTACGTGCAGAGCAGCCGTTTGTGCAGCATGGACATGTTGCAGTGGAAACAACGGATGTTCCCACTGAAAGGAAAAGTCAAGTTAAAAAACCTCTGGCTCATGAAGCCTGCCTTGGCCTCTCTGCAAATCATTAAATTGGAGTGCAGGAATTTTCAGGAACATCATCTGGGAAAATTGGCATTAAAACGTGTGTGATATTTGGTCTGAAATCTTCTGTCCCCGTACTGTGACAGCCTGATATGGCTCTGGTTTCCCATTAGCCACTGCCAGCTTGGGGGACCTCCCAGCTGGTCCTACTGAGCCTGAGAAGAGCTGCCACCAACTGCAGCTGGACAAATTCTGGACCTTCAGCAGCACATCTTTGACACCTTCCCACCATTTCATCCCCTGTCCATTTTCAAGCCCTACTCCATACTTGTCTCTTTTCAGGCTGTGTCTTGATTTCAAGGATGGAATGATTAGAAATGGAAGACTTCTGCTTTTCATTTAAATTTAAAATGTTTCATGGAAATGTGTTTATTTTTAACAGAATATATGTTTGTCATTGTTCTCCAATGTGTGACCATTTAGTTTCAGCCCTTTATTTCATGTCATATTTATAGCATAGAGAATGTGAGCTCCCTGCCCACAGCAGTAACTGGATGATCTTTAGGGTCCCTTCCAACCCAAACCATTCTATGATTCAAATATTAATCATGTCTTGCTTTTATCTAACATTTCTAAAATCACATATGTATTTATTTCATATTGCATTGCAAAGTTTTAAAATTATTGAATTATGTCCTTCCTTCTGAGACAACTGTGTAGGATGGAGGGGAGGAAGGCATTTTCCATTGGGAAGGAAGGCCACATTTCCATTTGGTTAAAAATTGCCAACATGGCGACTTTTTTCCCATTCTGGATGGAAACAAATACCAGTGTGTCACAGTTGAACAGAAATTCTGTTTTCCAAACAGCTTCCATTTCCATCTGTCCACAGTGAATCACTGTCCATCCATCCACACAATCTTTCAGCCTTATTTTTCATCCAGTTTTTTCTGTGTTTACATCTCTCCGTCTGGCTGCCCGTATGCTCCTGGTTATCTCCATTTACCCTTCCACAGAGCTAATTTTCCACCATCAGAACATTCACCAAAGACTTGGAGACCAATCGTGATCATTTCTGAGCTCAGAAATGAAGTGGCAGAGAGAAACTCTTGATAAAAACTTTTGCACCTCTGACTGAAGAATGGTGGGACTGATGAAGAAAAAGTAGATCCTGAACTTAAGAGATGCCTGATATTTGTTTAAGGAGTGGGACAAGGTATTTAAGTAGGAAGAATTATGTGGGTATGATTTGTGCCTATTGGAAGTTCCACAGCTTCTCTTGATGCTGAGAGATCCTCTCTGTTTATCCCCTAGTTTCTCTGGGCTCTCACAGTGCTTTGGCAGGAGGCCTAACTTTTCCTAGCTGAGCATGGGCATGAGAATGCCCCATGTTGTTCCACATTTAAAATCCACATCAGATCGTTGCCATGGCCCATAAAGTCTCCATAAACCTGGGCAATGAGCTGTGGCAAGAGACACAGGGGCTCATTCCTGGCGGGCACAAGGCCAGCCCTGAGCAGGCACCTGCTGTAGAATCTGTGCCCTATCACCGCCACAGGAGTTGCCCCAAATCCCCACCCTGGGGACATGCTCTGTCTTGGGATTCTCTTCTTGCTGGAAAGGTATCCCAAATCTTCTGCTTGCACATCTGGCTGCAAAGAATAACTTCAATAATAGTGATGGGCTACAAGATCCAGCGAGTCTTCTTTGAGTCATGCCAAAAAAAAGCCTAGAAATGGTTCCTACCAGTGCTCACAGGGCTCAGATGATGCAAAAATCCTTGATCCATGGATCAGGCCCTTTGCTGAACTCATCCTTTATCCCCACCCATATGGCAGCTCTTGTGCAGCATTTCCATTTCTCTTTGGGCTGGATTTTGGGATGAAAACTCAGAATTCAGAGCAGTGGAATGTATATGATTGCACAATACTCAGTGCCCTGTTGTCATCTACAGAGGGGTTCACTAATGTGAGGAAAAGGACCAGGATAATCAAAGATCCTGGTGGATTTAGGGTTTTGAATAGCAGTGAGATAATATCCAACTGCATTAACCTTCTGTCAATAAACCAGTCTGGAAGAATAATACCCAATTAAATCTGCACAGAAAGGAAATCCTTACAGGAAATACAAGTTTTTCTCTGAATTCCACTTATTTTTGCCTTTTTTTTTTTCTTTGCATTTTCATGTTCCAGAGGCTGAAATATGTGGGTCATTCTAGTTCTTGTTCACTTGCTAAAGATCTCTTTATTGCCACAGCAACACTTTTTATTTAGTTAATATTGAAAAAATCGTCTGTATTTGTCAGCTGACCAAATTATCTTCAAGCAAAATAAGATTTCAAATCTCAAACAAGGGAAAACTAGGGGAAAAAATGTCAAGTGCTTAGAAAGCAAAAAAGATCTATAACATATATTAATGTACAGTCCCACACCAAAGGGCAGAGGATATACAGGAACACATAAATCAGGGAGAAACCTGAGTGATAAATGGGTTGTTTCACTTGATTGAGTATTGGTGACATTTGAGCTGGACCACAACGTTCAGGTTTGGCACAGCATTTAGGGGAAAGGTGGACAAAATGGAGAGAATCCAGAACAGTGAGAATGATCAAGAAAAGGGGAAAGACAGAGGGACTTGAGAGTGCTTAAGTAGAAAAGGCAAAGAAGGTATTGGGAGGTGGCCTCCTTCCAAAGAATAAAAGGTTCAAAAAGAAGGATACAGGCAATAAACGCTGGACCTGAACAGCAGCAGAGGTGTTTATGTCAGGCTTTAGGTAAAAGATTTTCTCACTCCAGGAAATGAAGCCATGGAACACATCAGTTGAGAATGGTGTTGATCCCCACCACAGCAAGTCTTTGGGAACAAGACTAAACCAAGGTCTGGAAAGGCAGAAATTGAGCTGATCCAGCACTAGGCTGGGGAGCAGAACAGGTAACCCCTTGAGATCTCTTCTGTCCATGCTCTCTGGAGGTCCTTAACCTAGAAATCCTTTAACGTGGTCCCTGCATGTCACATCAGGGGCACCTGAGATGGCAATTGCTTCATGGTCACATGTTGTGACTGAAGTGGGATTTCTGGACACTCCTCCTGAAAGGCTTGTAAAGCTCTGGCAAATACAGGGCATGTCAGGTATCCCATTTGGCTCTGGGACACTTCCTGAAAATCTAGTTATTATTGAAAGTTACCGTGCCATCAGTTGTATTATTAATGCTATTACTAATTATTTATGAAGTGCTGAGTGTGTGTTGGGTGCTTATATGATTATACAGTTAGTTAGTCTGGAGTTGCACAGACTCCTGAATTACGAGGTGATGTTATTACCTGCAGCCTTTGCATGAGAATGATATTTTTTGTTTACTCTGGTTGGCTACTTCATCCTGTGAGGGGGCTGAGCAGGGTCTGTGAATTATAAGTCATTAATGTACTGGATCTGACACCAAAAAGAGGCAGTGAGGAAAAGGGTACCCTTGTTTTGCAGGTGGAGGGTAATATTGGGGCTCCAAGGAAACTGAACATCCTGGTGTCACACAGCAAAGCACCAACACTCTCAAATTATTCTGTTGCTGGTTATTTTTACTGACTTGAATGAGGCAGTTGTTGTGCTTGGAAATGGAAAGTCTTCACTCCCTTGTGGGCTTGGGCTTAGGATCCTGTAGCTACAACTTCCATACCCTCATTACAAGTTACATCCCAATGTATTCCCTGTCATGTCAATCCTTTTTCTACCCCCATTCAAGAAAAAGTGCTCGCTGATCTTCTCTGAGACAAGAATATCTCTTAGTACTTCTGTATTCCTCTCAGTCCTTGCCACTGTGTTGCTATGCACTCACTCTGGTTCTAATAAGACTAAATATTCAAATATTTTGATCTCTCTTCACACAGTATTTATTCATGCTTTACACAATGATAATTTATAGCACAATTCCTGCATTTTTGGTGGTGAACCAGTTGAATTCCCTGTAAAGACAGACAAAATAAAGAGGATTTTAAAACTACCAGCAGTCAGAGAGGGGCATCTTTACGCACTTAAAATAGGAATAAGACTTTTTGTGATCGTTATCTGATTCGTTCTTGTGGATGCAAATATTGCTGCTAGCAAGAATTTTCTTGCTTCTTTCCAGTCCTGTGAGATACTTTTCTCTCTCATGGAAGATATTTGTAGAGTTCTAGAAACCATGAACACCTGTGACCTTGCAAAGCCTTGTTTATAGTACAGTAGAAAAATATTTTGACAATGGATGTTTTAGGATTTTAGCCAATCACCCCCAAGGGGTGCCTGATCCTTTGACCAATTAGACTATGAAGAAAAAAGTCTACAAAAGAGTTGTAAAATAATTCAATAAAAGAATCTTGCTGCACAGTTCCTGCCTGTCGGATCTCTCTTCTCCTCCCTACCACTGCGGGACTCTGTGATACGTTCTCACAGCTACGCTATAGGAGTAGGACATCACCACATCCATACCTCCAACTGCAGTTTTAATCAGAAGAGAGGCTGTTCTCTGGTTTAATGAAGTAAATGAGACCTCGGGTAGTATTGTCTGTGTAATTGACATAGTTCTCTGGGAAAAATTACACTTTATAATGAAAATACTGTATACAATTAGTATCTAATAGGAAGAAAATAGTAATTAGGCAGAATTAACTGAACAGAAGCAATCAAGCAAATAAAGGTTGTTCTCCAGAGAGGATCCTTTGCGGTTCAAATGTGTACATCTTCTGATTGTAAAGAAGTCACAGTAATTAACAAGAGTCTTTTCATTGCATAAGAATAGCCAAACACTGGCTACTGGAATGACCCTGCAAATGTGAACATGCTGTTCCAGTCCTGGGCTTCCACAGGGATTGTGGAAGGAGGCTGCATCCAACACTGGATGTGCTTGCAGAGGTTGGGAAGACATCCAGACATCCAGACCTTTAACCCTGGTCTTGCCTCAGCTCTTGTGGACACTTCCTGTTCTTCATTTTCTGCTTTCCACTTTCTTGTTTGATGTTCAGAGATCTGTCAAGAAAGAGCTCAGAGCAGTGCATGACATGAAAGAGATTTAATACAGTATTTCTCATAAGCAGAAATCACAAGTAGACAAAACAGATGAGCCCAGGACTCACTTTAAAGCATGTCTTGTTGCTTAACAATATTTGTTCCATTCTTATTTATTTTTCTACTTTATTTATCTATGCATTGATCTTTCAAGTAAAGATTTACTGCAACTAGCAGCACAGCACTTAGCATAAATTAACAAGAATGGCTTCATGGATTTTTTGTTTTTATACACATAGATCAAAAATGAAGTTCTCACACAGCTCCCACTTTGGGGGATATTTTTCTTAAATTACATAATCTTTTACCAATTAATTTCCCACTTCAATCACTAATGTGTGTGGCATGAACCACAAACTTTTATTGTCTCAAGATAAATTGATAGGACCATTTTTTTCAATTTAATCCCTTCAGAAAACTACTGATATTTTCTCTTAAGTGGGTAAGGAAATCATGTTTCTTTATTATGATGCCCAGTGACACCCTGAGTGCAGCTGAAACACCCCTTTTTGCAGTTGACAGGTATCCAAAGGTATGTGAGAGACATTTCCACGGGAACGGTTGCTATTGTCAAACCAAGTTTTTTGGAGTTGGGTGGGGGGAGTTGATTGGTTTGTTTGTTTATTTGTTTGCTTTTTGTTTGGTTATGTTTAGGATTTTTTTCTTCTTTTAAAGGTATTTGATGAAAGGAAAAAGTGAGTGGGGGGAACTTATAGAGTGAGAAATATGTTTATGAAATAATTTCATTTAAACTTAGATCAAATTTTGCACTTAATTCTTGGAAGGCATATTTTTCTTGTCTTTTATTCAGTGTTCTGGTGAACCTGCCCAAGAAAAAGACATTTTGGACCACTGAGGTGAGTGTGTCTCAAAGAAAGATTTCTCTTTCTTTCAGAACTTTCATTTCTGTCCACCTCTTTTCCCTTTTTTTTTCTCCACAGAACTATTCACTCAATTCAGTGCAACTTTGCTGACATTTTTAGCCCAGATTTTTCCAACAAAATTACCACTTCTTTAAAACTTTAGATCAACCCTCACAAAACAATATGACCTCCTAACTCTTTGTGACATCTTTGAGGCCAATATGTAAAAAATATCCTGTGGTAGCCAAGAATGAATGTTATCATTGCTCTCAGCTATCATGGGAAAAGTGTGATCCAGACAAGTATCTAATGGCCACTTGTGCACACCAAAAGTAAGATGAAAAACCTCAGCAAGTTCAAAGTTTGTAGGCCAATTATGTTCTGTCTTGCGGGTGCTCTACAGGGGGGGAAGTAATGTCCCTCCAACCACTGCATATCATTGCAATATCTAACAAATCCTTTGGCACTGCAGCAAGGAGTTCAAAGAAAAAGCATCATCAGCTCAAATAATTACTGCCCATACTAAGTGTTTTAATATTGCAGATGGATGTAAAAGGCAAAGGACAATGGCTCAGACACAAAGCCCGATGAAGCACAATCTGGGGAAGGCCACAGATATCCAACACGTTGTACTTTCCCCTGCTCTGTTCTCTGCAATATTAAACCACTTAATCTGTAACTGCACAAGCTTACAGTGCCTCAGCTTTGAACTCCCTGTAAGAGTGCCACAGGATTTGTCAGATGTTTCTAAAACAAAGCCTACCAGGAGGCTGAAAGGTCTCTTAGTAGCTATGACAATGGTTTAATGGAATATCATTTCCAGTAAAGGGAACTAATTTAATATTTTCTCCTATCATGTAAGCAAGGCACCAGCTGGGAGAAAGGAATGAAAATTATAGGAAGAGACAGGCAAGGTGAAAAGTGCTGGAAAATCATAACTCACCAATGGGCACTGAACTTAGTGCAGGAACCTGGCTCAGACATGGATTGTGTTTTCCTCTCAGCTGGGTTAAAAGCACACCAGTCTTGGAGCCTGGAATTAAGACGTGACATTCATGTCCCAGGTGGCACTCGGGTAAACCCTTCCTCCCCTCTGTTCCCCTTCTGTATTGCTCTTGTCTTGCAAGGCTGAAAACTCTTTTCTACCATGGATAATCCTCATGTAAAAACACCCCTGAGATGGTGCTTGAATACACAGAACGTGCAGGGAAGGAAGGGCTGTCCAAGGTTCCCCAGGACCAATCCCACAATTGTTCTTAGCAAACAGTCAGCACAATCATCTTGTGGATATTTCATATTTTCCTCTTACCCTGTCCAAACTCCTTGATTATGATGTGCTCCTGCCAGGCAGCTCTCAGCCTCCTCCCAGCAGAGCAGTGAACACATTCCACATCTGGTGGGGAAACCCTCCATGTGCCCAGGACCAGATTCTGGATAGTCTGAAGCAAAGTCCACCAAGAATATCCGTCTTTTTTCCCAGCAAAAGAGGATGGATGGTGGAGATATTTATCATCATCTATTTCCATGCACTTGTAAGGACATGCTTGTGGGGGCCTCACGTAAACTCATGCAGGAAGTAGATATGGTGAAAGTGTTTTTTCCAGTCAGAAAATCTGTCACAAGAGGTTTATTGGTGATGTGCCTCATGGCTTGTGCTTCCTGTGTTCAGGCAATAACAGTCTTGCCAGCAAAAGAAAAACTTGTTATTCCCATGTTATTTTTCCTATTTATTCCTTGGTTATAGTGGCATATGTTGCTTCCTCTTGTGTGAAATGCTTTCCCCTCTCAGATCGTTTCTCTGAAAAGGAAATCTTCCCTGTGGCATCTCTCAGGAGCATTTGCAAAAGTTCACATGGTTTCAGAATTCTGGAGCGCAGAAGTGTTTAGTATGATTCGTCTGCCCAACTAAATAATTGGTTTTCAGCATTCTGCAGATGTCCCACTCCTGTTCTTTGAAGAAAATATGCTGAATTATTGAAATAAGATAGAGTCAGGATTATGAAAGGAAGTTCCATCTTATGATTAAAGCGTCAGCCTTGAATTCAGCAAATATACATTTGGTTTCTAAATCTGCCTCAGATATTCTGGGAAGCCTTAGCTTTATCACAAAAATCTGAGATCCATTTTTGTCTGACATGAGCTATGCAAAATTTTTAGAATCAGTTGCTTGTGCTGCTGCTCCAGTCAGTGGAGTGCAAGAGAGATCTCCAAAAAGAGCACCACCTCTCCCTACGATCCATAGAATGTTTCACATTCTGGAGCTGTCTCTTTGCTTCACAGAATCTGCGTGACAGTGTTGGCCCAGATACATTTTAGAGGGATAAAATTAGGTGAGATCATTTCCACCCTTTGTCTCACTCAGTCTCCCACGTGTACAGAGGTAATGGCAATGCTTCTTTCCTCTTGTCTTTTGGATTTGCTGGATTTCTTTTAAAGGAAAAGCAAAATGTGGCCTGACTTCATCCAAGTCTTAGTAACACAGTTCTATAAATAAGAAAAATACTGGTTTGGAATTCCAGTAACCGAGGTTTGACCTCCATGAACACAGCATAAAACCAAGGTGTGGATGGAGAAACGGGGTTTATTTCATGAAAAATGTTAAGAGAAATTGGTGGAAAATTAGCTGACTGCATTCATTAAACATCTGAAGTATCTCAGGAAGGTTGGATGAAATTAGAAGAAATTATTAAAATGTTACCACATATAAAACTTTCATGGCAGTGAATATATGTGCAGTAACTCAGAACTGGAATAGGTTGAAAAATGTTCTACTGAAATATTTTTTTTCTGACAAAAAAATGGCATTTTACTGAAATCAACCTATCCTGAGGAACATGTCAATTTAAGTGATTCTTTTTTTTCCTTAAGAAATGGAACTGAAATGAAATGTTCCCAATAAGGTTCGACTTTATCAGAACAGAATGTTTCAATTTTTTTTGAGATTGAAATGATTCCATTAAAAATATTTTATGCAGATTGGTAATGCTTAAAATATCAAAACTGGAAGAAAGCACTTGGCATTGATCAAAACTAGTGCACTGAATAACCACAAATTATGTGGGGTTTTTTTGAAGATTTCTTTTGGAATAATTTCCTTTACATCTCTTAAAAAAGGGAAAAAAATACCCAACCCTAAATCTGAAAGGGTAGAACTCAAATAGTGTTCAATATTGCTTCAGCATAAAGCATTTCACTTGAAGCAGATTTATCTTCATTTTTATGTGTCACCCACTCTTTTAATCAGTGGGTAAGAGAAACAAACCAAACCCTTATAACATAAATATTTCCGTTGATGTGTTATTAACAAAACAGCTGCTGAAAATCTGTGCTACTATCCTAGGCTATAGGAGCCACCTTCCCAGGCAGGAAGACTACTCCTGTAATTGCCTCAGAACAGTCTCTCAGCTTCCTTCTTAGAAGCAAATAAATCTGTTCAGTCTCCTTCGTGCTGTCTTATTTCACGCACCCAAATCCTGCAGAGTCCTTTTGCTAACACAGAGGTCCCAGTGTCCCCTGCCATTCCCACCTGGCAATTCCTTGTCGGTCAGTCTGGTTTTCCCCTGTAAATATAGCATTCCCCAAGGTTTCTAATTCACATTCTCCTCGGTGGAAGCCCTGCAGCTCTCAAGCAAGAGAGAGCTCAGGCAGCTCCTGAGCTCCATGTTTGACAGGCTCCAAAGACTAATTTCACCAGCTGTTAATCTCCCACAATCCTCTAAGCTTTATCTGTTAAGACTGGAGCAAGCAGTGCAGCTTTGCCAGACTTTAGACTTGTTATGAGTTTTCATAATTTTTCTCAAAAGAACATAAAGCTGAATTAATGTCCCAGACCTAATATGTTGATAATCATTTTGAAATATTTAAATCTTCACTTCTGAAAGCTTGACTGAAATACCCACCTCATGTCTCCCCTGGTGCTTTCTTGGCTCTTAATTTTGTGTTCTACTTTCCCCTATCAGACTTGGTGGTCTTGGAGGTCTTTTCCAACCTTAATGATCCTATCCCTTTCCCAAATGGTTCTGTTGTCTCATGAACATTTCCCTCCTTTCTATTCCCAATCTTCATCCTGAGATTTGCTTCAACATTTCTTTATTTCATAATGAGATGTGAAAACACCTTCCCCAAGCTGACTTCTGAGGCTCCATTTCTTTGGGTACCTACTGACTACAGTAGGTGCCTCCTACTGCAATGGTTACAATGCAAGACTCATGTCACTTTTACAGTCCTGCGTCAAATCCTGTAAAATTAGAAATGTCTGCACATATTGCAGAGATCCCAAGCCACTCCAAGGACTGGACTTGCAGCAGATCTGGATCCCTAAGAGATATGAAGTTAAAAGAGTTGTGACTTTGAAAATACAATGGAGCTACACTGTAAAATGAAAAGAACCCTCTTTGTTTCCAGAGTCCACTGAGCCACCCTATTACCTACACTTAACTTATGCTTGATGTTTCCTTGCTCTTTTATCTGTCCAGATCACAACTCAACCTGCTACACCCATACCAAGGTGTTACGTCACACCTGCTTTGGTGCTAAAATAAGCTCTCACAGAATTCAGCTGGATTGGCTGCCCCACAGTTTTGAAAATAGCCTCAAGACAATCTCTAATGTCACTGCAGCATGTGTTTAGTGCTGCTGCAAGGGAGTGTTTATCTCTGGTATTTATTTTTCCCTGATGTGAATAACTGGAAGATAGGGAGTTGAGTCCCATGGCACTGTATCCCTGATACAACAATAGATTGAATCTTCACATGAGGCAACGAGGGCTGAAATTTTACAGCATCTGAAATAGGCAGCCCCCAGATCTCCACGTAGCATCCCCCTGCTTACAGAGATCAAGGCAAGCAGAAAGAAACAAGATATTTAACAGAGGAATCTCTGCATCCCATTGCATACTAATTAGACACCAGACAAAGATACATCAGGGGAAGCAGAGGGAGGAAGGAGGGAAAAAAAAATCTCTTGGCAAGAAAACGTTGCATTTCAATCTTTCACCTTCACTGGGTAATGGGATGTGATGGAACATTAAAACAAACAAACAGCTTTTGTGTTTACAAGAAATGTTTAAATAGGAGCTCACAAGCCAGAGGTGTTCCACAGAACATCTGGAGTAGTGGAAAACAATGTGATTACACAGATGAGTCACATTCATTAGGCTATAAAATCTCTAGTAATGAACACACAAAAGGGACTTTCACGTAGATTGTCATCTATAGAAAAAAAAAGCCCCAAACCAACAAACCCCTAGATAATAAACTTGGCAGTTCCTTCCCTGCCCACCCCTGTTCCCCTCCTCCCCTTTGGAATGAGATTCCCAGTGTAATTACAAAGCTTCATGCGTGTAGCTCAAGCCCCACGTGAGAGGCAAAGGCTCAGATCCCTGCAGGGGCGGTGGCTGGGGAGGAGGGAAGGGATGTTGGATGTGGGGATGCAGCTCAGCCATCCCTGGAATGAGACATTCAGCATCTTCCTCTTCCCTGTACGCTCATCACAAGCCATGGTGTAGGATACTGCTGGTCCATCTGGCCCACTCCAGATGATCTGACAGTGTAGACACCTCTCAGGCAGAGAAAAAAGTTAAAAGGACCTTTTCTTCACATGGTGGGTGCTTCAGCCTTGGAGCTCCTTGCCATATTGGATGTTGAAGTCTTAATGTATCAAGGGAAGGTTGGGTGGAAAACCAATCTATTGACAGCTTTTGAGTACAAAAAGCCTGAATTTAGACTAGAAAGGCTCAGAACTGCACGTTGCCAGGGACAGGAAAGGCGCAGGCAGAAGCAGCACTAAGATTGCTCAGTTCTGTTACTCACAAGAGGCTAACTGAGATACAGCACAGGGCTCTGTGGGCACTTGGTACAGCCCAGCCTGGCATTTTAGTGCTCAGATATTTCACCTTCAGTGACTTGTGGGACCTGAATATGCATCAAAAGAGTGAAAACTGGACACTTGTCACCAAGTCATTCCTCACAAAACACTGGTCAACAAGGAGCCAGAAATTTCAGTCTTGGCCACAGGACTATTAATGCAGCAGCCAGAGGAGAAAAGACTCCCTGAGCCTTTTCGAGCAAATCTTAGTGAGATTTCTTTGAAGAGGCCCCCCAAAGGTCTGGGCTGCTTCCCACAAAACCCGGCTCCAGCTACCTCTCTCTCACCAGCAGATCAGCAATGGCAGAATTCTCCTCAAAACAAGGTTAGCAGTAGCCTGAACAGATGCTGCAGGATCTTTCACCACATTAGAATCACTGGATGTTTTCAGCTAAACTGAAGAGCATCTCAGCCACCTTTTTAGCTCATTTGAACACATATGTTTTAAAAAAACCCTCTTGTGTGTTTTATCCATTGGTGCTGCCTGGGTAATGTATCCTCACCTCCTGAAAGTCCTCATTGCTTGGGGGATTCTTTTTTCCTAAAGGCCCATTTCTAGAGTTGGCACCTTTTTTTTCCTTTCCAGTAGATCTATTTCCCCCTGGACTATGTCTGTCTGGGGAGATCTCATTCAAGGACAATTGGGCTTCTGATTAGGAAATCAGACTGCTAAATCCCTTAGTTATCTTTGAAAATCCCATCCTTGAAGTTTAAGTCAGATGAGAGCTTCTCTGCTTTCTGTAATTTTCTGGTTTTCAACTCCATTTCTGAAAGGATTTTTTTCTCATGGGCAGAAGACTGTGACCTTCACAGAGAAATGAAATCAGTTCAACAGAATAAACAATAATTAAATTTTCATAGGAAAATATATTTTCAATTTTCTGTTTCTCACTGAGGGTTAAATAACCAAATCATTGCAATTTCTTTATTTTCTTTGCCTTTTGAAGGAAAACAGTTACCTGAGCTGTTTATTTACATTTCACTCACAGCATATATTAGATTTGCTCATTCTTGGCACTGCATCTGGAGTGGCACTTGAGGAATGGTGAACTTGGGGATCTTTCCCCAGCTTAGTCCCTCACTGGCCACATCTCCCATCACTGTTTTGCTTCTCACCAGTTCAACCTCCTTATCTGTGGCATGAATTAATTCACATTGATGGAGTGCTTTGATATCTTCACATAAGTACAAAGCCTGCTGCTGAAAGAAAATGCATATGTCACCTGTGGTACTTGGACTTCAAGGTTTGAGAGATCTCTCAGTGCTGAGTCCATGGTTCCTGGCAGTATTACCACAACCCTAGGGTATTATCACCGTGTCCCACAGCCGTAGGGAGGAGGAGGAGAGAAGATCCAGCAGGTAGGAATTGTGCAGCAAGATTGATTTATTTAATTATTTTGCAAACTCTTTTATAGACTTTTTTCTTCAGTCTCATTGGACAAAGATCAGCCATCCCTTGGGGTGATTGGCTAAAATCCTAAAACATCCATTGTCAAAATATTTTTCTACTGTACCGTAAACAAGACTTTTCAAGGCTGCAGCTGTTTGGTTCTTTACAGAACTCTGCTACCTCTTCTGTGAGAGAGAAAAGTCTCTCAGGGGCTTAGAAAATAGCAAGAAAGTCCTGCTAGCAGCATTCTTGTATCCACATGGCAGCACTGCCTGATGGGGCTCATGGCAGAAGCACAACAGCAGACATCATAGAATCATAGAATAATCATAGAATCATAGACTGGGTTGTGTTGGAAGGCACCTTAGAGGACCATCTACTTCCAGTATTCCAGGTGGGATCTCACCAGAGATCTCACCCCAAATTCCACAGAATGGGCTGTAGGTGGCTGCAAAATACCTATCCTGAACCAGCCCAGGAAGATTGTAGGAAATAAACTAAATCAGTCTCATTTTTAAATGAGGTCACATCAAGGCACATGGCCATTTAAGGGGGGAGTTAGTTGAAAGGAGGCTGGTCCTGTGCTGTGACTATTTCTGAGATTACAGGGATGAACAGTGCTACCTTTCAACATGAATGAGGTGGAAATTTTAGCCTGGTTGTAAAAAGGGAAGGAGAATGGGTCAGACTGTTTCAGAATTAAGTATCTGTTTTGCTCTTCCCACAGCTGCTCACTATAGTTTCAAACTGAAAAAGATGAGAATATTCAAGGAGTACCTAACTGGGGCACTTTTGACAAATTCAAAATCTTTGGGTGTGCCGGTTTGGGCAAATTTGGAAATATATCCTCTCAGAGAAGGCAGGTTACAACCACCCCTCCCCCACCAGGTTCAGGAAAAAATGAATTTTCCTCAAGGGAAAGTGAAAGAGATAAAAACAATTTATTTAACAAACACACAGGAAAAGGATAATAATGCTAAATGATAAAACCTCCTGCTCTGCTGAGAGAAACCTGGGGGAAAATTCAGAGTCCTTCGTAGATCTCTCGCTCCCTCCTCAGAGCTGGGATGGGGTGGGCCCACCTCCAGGGCCAAGGCCTCGGTGGAAAATCCTCCCAATGTATTCTGATGTTGAAACAGTCCAGCAGAGAAGGGAAAAATCGGAGTCCCAGGAAAACAAAGTTCAACTCTCCGGAGGAAAAGGAGGAAAAGGAGCTGAAAAAACTGTCTGGAAAGCAAGCTGCTTCCTCCTGCTCCTGCCACTGATGATAGAGGCAAGAGAGGTTTATCTGTGTCCTTGAAAACACGAAAACAAACTGCAAACTTCTTTGAAAAAGTACATTTTTCTCTCTCCCCCCCCCCCCCTCAGGCTCAGTTTAAAGGCATAGAAAGGCACAACATTAATTTCTGGGCATAGAACAGTGATATGGGATACAACATCATAAAGTCACCCCAAGACATTGGGACAGTTTTATTTTTAGTATCAGTGGATCGAAAAGCTTGTCAAAATGGCCAATTTCCTGGGGAACAAAACCACACCAGGGCACACAAACCTGCCTGGTCTCAGGTGAGCTGGTACCTGCACGTGCTCAGACACTGCTGTGCTTCCCCAGCCTCCTATCTGCCATTCCCTATGGATATTGATATTTTCATCACAGAGTGCCACTTGCAGAGATTAATTGTGTCCTTTTCCATATCATAGACATACCCAGAATGAATTAGGAGTGTCTCTCAGGCAGGAACCTGGATGTGCCTTTGCATCTCCTTCCTGCCTGGCAGCCATCCCAAGTTTCCAAAACACCTGGACTTTCAGAAACTCCTTTCAGTCCCCGACAAATATCCCTGCACCCTCCTCCATGGACAGCAGAGACCACCAGGTCACCACAGGGAGAGAAACCGCATCTCAGTTTCCAGGTTTTTCGTAAATCTGGGTGTCAGGCTGCTGTTGGAGGAGTGTACAGAGGAGAGAGATTCCATCCCCTGCAGGGCAGGGGCCACACTCACCCAGACATCAGCTCACCACTGCCTCAGCCTGACACTGTCACCGTGCTCGGCAGAATGACAGACTTGATGGATTTCACACTTTAAGGTTTTTGCTTTGAAAGAGCCTCAGCTTTTATCTTAGCAAAGTACAGCTTTTTAACCTAAAAATAGCCCGCCCAAGCTCCTTCCATCGGAACAGCACAAGATGAGCTGGCAACTCTCAATTTTTGGCGCTTCTCTATCAAAAAGATGAAACATTTTCCCTATAATCCTCCAAAATTGAATGTTTAGGATTTCAGAGGTTACTGGAAATTTCCCTGGCAGCTGGTCAAATATGTGATCCCATTAGAGCTTCTTTGATGAGGAAGTGTAGCTTGACTCAGAGAGAAAATGAGTATGGGAGGGGAGAGCATGTCAAAGGAAAAAGAGAAGTAGAGAGAGAACAGGAAGGGGAAAAAACTTCCATGAACCAAGAATTTTAATGTACCAAAGTCTGCCTCTTCTTTTCACAGATGAAGACAGGAAATTGCATCCAAAACTCACATAAATGCCCAAACTCTGATTATGAATGAGGAAGAAGCAGCTTTGCTCTCTCGGTGCGAGCGAATAAGATAATTGTGATGCCTTTTTCATCTCTGAGAGGCCAGGGAAGGCCATGAATTGCTTCTTTCCCACTGGCAGGGCTTGTGGCACTGAGAAGGAGAAAGCACCTGGCGACCTGGGGTTTAAAAAAAAACAAGAATTCAATTCCTGCTGGATGCCACACTCGATGCCGACTGCTTGTCAGTTCACTTAGCACCACACATGCAGCCAGATTCAGAGCAGCCCTTTTTGTTAGCAGGAGAAAAGGACAAGGGATTTGTGTTTTACACGCTCCATTGTGAATCTGTGAATGGCTCTGCAGTACATAATGCTCAGGGTTTGTTCGGGGTTTGTTCTCCACATCCTGCTAGAACAACCACTCCAGACAGCCTCATTAACCCTGGCGGGAGAGGAGGGTGCATGTGCTCTGTGGTGGGCACTGGCACAGCCCTGTGCTGCCCAGCCTGGGCTCTGCACAGGCACAGGAGCTTCGTCCAACCTCAAAAAATGGGCTGCACCATCCCATGGGCAGGAGACCCTTCACAGACATGTACATGGCTGCTCTACATCAGAATATCCATCAGGATATTCTTCAGAAGATGTCTGTTTTTCCCACAACTCCAGCATGCTACAGTCAGGGGAGGGCCAGATTCTTCCCTAGGAGAGGTGTTCAGCTTCAGCAGCTGCCTTTTTTCAATTTTTTTGTCATCAGATTTACCCACGAGCTAGAAATGGAGTTCATAGCAGTTCTATCAGAGTGACAAGACATCAGGACTCCTTACGGCATCATTTTTTACCTAAATGGATACTGTTCCCTTCTCTCTGGTATTAATGAGGAATCATTTGTCAGTAAATTAGGCAATGTGCATTCAGATAAAATAGAAAACTTTTCCCACCCCCTCCCACCTCCTTAGGGGTGATAGTTTTGACCCGTGCTGAGGTTAATCCTAATAATCACACCCATCCCCAGCACCTTCAGCAGAGTATACCTCCTCCAAACCTGCCAGCATAATTGCACGTGTCATTGTCATACAAACTGATTTCTTCAGACTGGGGCAGGATGGAAAAACCTCCTACCAAAATTGGCTTAAATCTCTTGGTTCTGAGGAGCAACAAAGTTTTTTTCTGCGTTGTGCATGACAAAATGATCATTCATAAAAGCCCAGCAGAGCAAAATCCACATCCTGCTTCCCTCCTTGCAGCTCTGCTGTCCTCAGGTAAGCAACACTAAGCCAGATTTATCCCTCCAAACTAAATCTTAGGAAAGGGGGCAGATGGGCTGCCAGCTCATGCTCCCATCATAATGGCAGCTCCACAGCGCCACAGGGAATCAACAGCACTCCACGCTTGTATTAATTAGCAGAGAGAACTGCTATGGCTCTGAATGCCCAGAAGGAGCAGATCTGAGGAGTGCATGCTGCTCCTGCATCATCTGTTTTTAGATCGGAACCCCAGTTTAACTCAGAGCCAGTGGGGTACCTCAGAGCAGCACCAGCCCCACAGGTTCAGCTGTGCCAGGGACATGAAGAAGGCAGAAAACACTGCAAATCCATCTCTGGCTCTGGGAACAGGGTGTCATTCCAAGTGGCAAGGCCTGTTCAGCATGGATTTATGACCCCTGTGGAGGCATGCACTGCCATCTGCTTTCTCTAAGCCCTCCAAGCAGCTGGCAGGAGAGTGCATGGCCTCCATTGGAGCTCCCAGAGCTTTGCACTGGCCAGGCTGCTCTGCTTGGGAATAAAAAGGATTAAAGTGGGTTATCTCTAGTGGTAAAGGTGGACTCATGCTTCCTAGGAGGAAAAGGGCCCAGCACAAGACTAAAAACAGCCATGTTCCCTCCTGTCTCTGTGTCAGAAGTGTATCTGCGTGTGAGTCCATGCATGCAGCTTATCCAGATGCATCCACCCTTATCTGTGTAAATTATCATTTATGTCTATGTGTGTCTGCATCTCCCCAGGGACCAAGCTTCAATGGCTGGGTTTAAAACACAAGTGAGTTCCTCTCATTTCTAGGCAGTTCAGGGTGTCTCAGTCACACCCTACCACACTCCACCCTCTCATACTCATTGATACCCTCTCCCCCTCAGTCCTATAAATAACAGCCTCAACACAACAGGAAATATCTTCTAATTAGCACCCCAGACACAGTCTCCTGGCTGCCTTCCACTCCTTCCCATCGGCAGAGACCTGGAGGCTCTTTTATTTTTTCTTGCAACATTCCCTTAAAAACCCACTGATGTTTTGTTGAGACCATTTGCAATGAAAAGGAGGAAAAAAGAAAAGGCATCCAGTGGAAGGTGTCAGATGGTAGTAGGAGATAAATCATGTGCCTTCCTTTCCCTGACCCACTACTGAGCACTGCTGTAAAAACAGGCTCTCAAAAAATCCAGTTCTTCACTGTTACAGCTGGAAAAGGCCTCTTAGATCATGCAGCCGAGCTCCCTGCCTCTGGGATAACTCCCTGGTGTACACTCTATGCTGTTTTGTCCAGCCTAATTATCCATCCCTGCTGTTAATGGGATGGAGCACCAAACTCTCCGGACTGCCTCCATCCTTCAGGGCTTTTTTATTGTTCTTCCCTTCCTGGTGGCTTCTAGAGTCGAGTTTTGAGACTACATCATTTTAGGCTCTGACACTTTAAGCCCTTAAATAGTGTCCCCATGATTTCACACTTCAGTGCAACATGCAAACTGTTGCTTGAATCTGGGGACTTCTGGGCATTAATAAAAGAGCAGATCTTCTGGAAGAGATTAAATCAAGTGTTAAGGAAAAGATTTTGCTGTTCTATGGTTTGAATCAGGGATTGGAGGTTTCTCTATCTCTACAAAATACAAAAGTTCATGTGTGTGCCTGCAAATACAAATATAAGCGTGCACATCCGTGTCTGTGTTGCAGCTGTAGCTCTTTATTTACACACCATTGTCTGTATGTAGGTGAGCATTATCACAGGCATGAATACACTCAGTGGCACAAAGTCTCAGCCTGACAAGTAGCTTGGTTTTTCTCCTCTCATTTCCCTCATGCCCAGCAGCCCGAGGTCAGCAAAAGGTCTGTCATGTCATGGCAAAGCTCTCATGATAGTTCCAGGCTGGGCTAAACTCCTGTCCTGCCCTCCTTATGCACCAAGTGCCTCTGATAAGGCTTCATTTTACTACATCTGGCACCTGCCTTTCATTGCATTGATTTCCAAATGAAAGCAGGCTTGTGTCTTCTGTCTCAGACTGTCTTTTTGTAACAGTAGTCGAGGAGATGAGGTTTTGATGTGTTTCATGAAAATAAGTCATCAGGTAATGGAGAAAGTGCTGCTAATGAACCTCAGCCCTTGATTAGCCAGCAGAGCATGCTCATGAATCAGGGATGCAGCAAATGCACCATCTGAGGAAGAGTCAGCAGTGAGTCCTAGAGACAAATATCACGGAGCCAGGCTCCCTTCAGCCCATTTTCCACAGAGCCATCCCCAGCTTGCTCCCACCAGGCTGGCAGCTCAGCTCTCCATGTGCTCTCAGGAAACACCTCTCTCACTCACAGGGAAGAGGGAAGATACTTATTCCCAAGAGGGGTCTCAGAGAACATCTCCCCCTGTCCTCCATTCTCAGTTTCCAGGGCACTCCTGCTTCTCCCTTGCACCAGGAAGTCCCCCACTATGCCTGTTTCTCTCCTTGCTGGCCCACATGCACCTGCTTCAGCATGTGTGTCAGGGCTTTGCTATAATTATGGTCTCCCCCACTGTCTTTCCAAAATTCCTCACTTGAGACATTCATGTAAATCTGTTCTGCAGTCACACAGTGCTTCAAATTAAACTTTGAAATGTTTCTTTTTAGCCTTTTAACTTGCTCCTGCAAGAGGCACATTGTAGAGTGGGGGTATCACTGCTGTGTCAGGGAGTCCTGGGTCATAAAAAGGCTCATAAGAGGGAAGGGGACTCTGCTGTCCATGCTGTCCATGGTCAGGACTCTTCTTTCACTCAGGAATCCATCAGTCCCTGCTTTATGTGTCTGTCCTGCCACACAGATAAAAACTCCTGAGCTCTTTCCAGTGAGTCTATCTGCAGTAGCAAACCTCCAAATCCTTTCATTGTAGTCCTAAGAGAGCACAACTTTGATTTCTGACTTATCTGTCTCCTTAAGACACAGGCAACTGCTCAAAGTGCAAAACTTTCATCAACTTGCATTCTGCCTGGGCAAAGAAAAGAGAGAAATGGTGTCAGTAACAGGCAAAGGAACAGAAAGGCCATTGCTTTCCATCCTTGTGCTCTGCTGACACCTCTGAGCCTCCACAGATGGACTTGCCCAGGGCAGCTGGACCAGCCAGTGCCTTTTCCGCTGCCAGTGTCATCCTGGTGGTGCCTTTCCCCCACAGCTGCCAGGAAGTGCCACTTCCAGACTGAAAGCACCGGCAAACCCCAAGCTGTTGACCACCTGGGGCAGACAAGGTGTGCTCACTCAGCAGTGGAGAAGAGATGGGCAGCAACCAGCTGAGCCTCTCAGGCAGCAGGCAGAGCTTGCTCTGCCTCCAGGGCTGCCTGTCCTGGTAACAGGCACCAGGTCTGCTGGCTGGTCCTCCTCCATCCTTGGCTGAGGCAGCAGGAACCATGTGCTGAGTCTGCTTCAGCTGGGAATTACACTTCCCATATCTTACATCTATCAGTGTAAAAATAGGATGTATGAATAAAGGGTGTTAAAATTGCCACCTCAGTCTGATTTCTCATGCTGTGTAATATAACATATGGCAGAGACTAAACTCCAACGGAGAACTCGGGAAGCAAGCAGAGACAAATAAGTTGTTTAACCATTTCAGCACCTTGGACACGCTCTGGAGCTCTGCAGGAGGAGGATGCACACGAGTAAATGTGGGCAGCACATTTAGACCTCAGACATTCAGTCTCATCTGCACATCAGGCACAAGACCTGTGCAGTGCTCTGACCCCAGCAAGCTGAACTACAAGGGCCCAGGCTAATTGTGAGAGCACCACAAAGCAGCATGACCTCATTCACCTCTCTTCACTCGCTGGCTTCTTTAGCAGACTGGAGCTGCCCCCTCCAGAGTACAGAGGGTCCCAGCAATCCTGTCTGCACATTGCCTGTGGCCCTGAGGGAGTTAACAAGAACAGTTTTGCACTAATGAAGCTCATCAGAAAGGGGTTAGGACAAGGCAAATGCTGCTGCTGTTTGACTTGCAGCTGCACATTTGGGATGAGACTGCCAAAATCATTCCTGCACAGAGCAAACAGTGGCAAGAATGGATGTGTGCAGAAGGAGTCTGTCAGCTGTGGTTCTGGGCCAAGAGGGCCCTGCTTTCCCAGCTGGACCAGTTGCAGTCACTGAGATTTACAGCAAGTGCTTGAACAGACACCACATCCCTCAAAGCTGCTTAATGCAAAGGTGTGAGAGAAAGGGGAGAGGACACAGAATCATAGAATCATAAAATTATTGAATCACAGAGTAATAGAATCATTGAATCATAGAGCCATAGAATCATAGAATCACAGAGCCATAGGATCATAGCATCATAGCATCATTGAATCACTAAGGTTGGAAAAGATCTCCAAGGTCATCCTGTCCAATCTTTGATTGAACACCACCATGTGAATTAAAGTGTAGAACCAAGTGCCCCATTGAGTCATTTCTTGAACACGTCCAGGGGTGGTGACTCCAACACCTCTGTGGGCAGCCTGTCCCAATTCTTGACAACCCTTTCCATGAAGAAATTCTTCCGGATGTCCAACCTGTACGTCTGCTGGCACAGCTTGAGGCAGTTTCCTCTTGTCTTGTCACTGTCGCCTGGAGAAGAGGCTGATCCCCACCTGGCTGCACCCTCTTGTCAGGGAGTTGTAGAAAGTCTCCCCTGAAATTTTATGACTGGGAATCAAATCCAGGCCACAGCAAAGAGAGTGTTGACTCTCAACCACCAGAAATAATTTCTCAGATTCAGTCAAGCTCCTAGAGTCAGGATCATTAATTTTAAAGCAGTATTTGATGGAAAAAGATAATAATGGGTAAAATTTCAATAGGACAGTGGCCCCCCACCCATGAGCTGGATCATCCCTTGCATGCTGCAATGGAGGGAAAAGTATGACTGGTACTATGCTCCACATAAAAATGGGTTTAGCTATAGGTTGTTGTCATCCAGCAATGGATGCTGGATGGCATAAATTTATGATTTATAATTTATTATTCATTATAATTTATGCTGGAGGCATAAAATACGCTGAATACCCTTGGGAGTCTTCAGCACTTTGGGCATAAATGGGATCCTGCGCATGAGCAGCCAGGGGTGCATAAAGGGTCTGACTGCTACTCATGGGGGTTCTGTCAAAATGAAGAAAGGAGTAAGAGAAGTCCCATGTCCAGCCCACTTCAGTGCTTGGACCTTGCCTGTGTGAATGAAATTGTTCCTGTAACAGATTGCAGAAAAAGAAGAGGGAGCTGGGGACTTTGGCCCAGCATCACATTCCAGCACACTGGCTTGTGGACTCTTTAATTTCTTTTTTTTTCCCTCCTGTTTGAGTTCTGCCTTGTCAGGTTTAATCAGTAGTGTTTGTAATTCAGGTAGCAAATTGATTTTTGAAAGTACTCTGGCCCTGTTCAGTCCACGTTACCGAAGATCCTGCATTAATTATGCACTGATATTGATGTTTTTGTCCGACAAGGTCTAGTGTCACTATATTCAGAACTTGCTTCTTCCTTGTTAAAAATGTTTCAGAATGTGGCCTTGGGAAAGATACTGCATGTCACTCTCAGGATCAAAGATAACCTGGCAAGGAAATATTCTATTAGTAGTGAAATTCACGTACCTTTTCTCTACCATCTTCTTTAGAAGGAGCATGGCAAAGGTTGGTGAGGAGAGAGCAGCACCAGAAGATCCTCCAAGGAGAATTGAGCTGTCAGCACTGTGTAAGCTAATAGGAAGGGACAACAGTTTTAGGATGTGCATGGTAAGTGGAGACAAGGAAAAGCAGTAGTTCACACTTCATGGTCTATGTAAGCACGTCCTGGCTGCTCAGCCACCTTTCCTTGTGCTGGGAGATCGGGATTCCTGTCCAAGGGCTTCTCATGTTTTCCTACAGCACAGGGAAGCACCAGCTCTGTGGCAGCACTGATGGAAGTCATCCAGGCATTTGTGTGAATCACGAACTCAGTGCAAGTCAACAATCTGATGTCCTTGTGGGGAAAAAAAAATAAAAAAAGGAAAGAAATGGAGTCAGATCTCCTTTTGGAAGAGTATTAACAAGAGTGTCATATGAAAGGCAGAGGAGGTGATCATTCTATTTGCTACTGGTCAGATCTCAGCTGGAATATTGTGCACACTTCTGGGCACAAACCCACAAGAAGGATGTAGACAAGTTGGAATGAGTCCAGAAGAGAATGATTATATGTTTTGAAAATGTGATTTAGGAAAGACTGAAAGAATCGGGTTTGTGGAGTCCAAGAATGAGAAGACTAAATTGGAAACCTGGTAACAGTATTCCAGTTTATAGGAGGTCATTAGAAAGAAGATGTTGTTCAGTTTTACATACTGGGGAAGAATAATAAAAATCAAATTAATCTCAGATGTGGGAAAAACATTACAATTTTGAGAACAGTGAAGTGTCTTGGTTTGAAAGACAGGTGTCTGCCAAGGAAGGCAGGAGCCTCCCTTGAAATGGAAAATGCAACCCCCTTCCCTCCGAATGATTATAATTTCGAAATTAAGGGGTTTTCAGGAAAAGATATGAGAAAAGGAATAACAGTTCTTTACTATTATATATCTCTATGTGTATAACCAGTCAAACAAGCAGCAATAACTCTGGCAGTAACAGCAAACAATCCCAAACCCAGTCCCAGCCTTCTCGGCTGTCGGGCCCTTTCCCCTCGGGTGCAGTTCCGCTCGCAGCCGGCAGGGGCGCTGGCGGCTCCCGGTGAGCAGGGCAGGTGCGATGGTTCCCCCGCGGCTGCAGGGGGCGCTCCGGAGCGAGCTCGGGGAGCACGCGGCACTGGCGGCCTGGGATCCCGGGAAGGGATGGGACAAAGGCTTCACAAACCCCTGGGCAGCCGATCCCGGGATCCCGGGAAGGGATGGAACAAAGGCTTCACAAACCCCTGGGCAGCCGATCCCGGGATCCCGGGAAGGGATGGGACAAAGGCTTCACAAACCCCTGGGCAGCCGATCCCGGGATCCCGGGAAGGGATGGGACAAAGGCTTCACAAACCCCTGGGCAGCCGATCCCGGGATCCCGGGAAGGGATGGAACAAAGGCTTCACAAACCCCTGGGCAGCCGATCCCGGGATCCCGGGAAGGGATGGAACAAAGGCTTCACAAACCCCTGGGCAGCCGATCCCGGGATCCCGGGAAGGGATGGGACAAAGGCTTCACAAACCCCTGGGCAGCCGATCCCGGGATCCCGGGAAGGGATGGGACAAAGGCTTCACAAACCCCTGGGCAGCCGATCCCGGGATCCCGGGAAGGGATGGAACAAAGGCTTCACAAACCCCTGGGCAGCCGATCCCGGGATCCCGGGAAGGGATGGGACAAAGGCTTCACAAACCCCTGGGCAGCCGATCCCGGTGTCCAGCCGGACCCTCGGGAACAGAAGGCTGGAACAGCAGGGACGAGCACAAGCCCCGGGTGGCAGACGAGATGTATCGAACTCCGGAGCTGCAGCAGAACCCCCGGAGGTCTGGGCAGGCAGGGTGTGCAGAGCCACAGTGTAGCAAAGGCTTGAAGCAACGGTGGGGGCAGGGTGGCCGCAGCCCGGCTCCTAGCAGGGCAGGGAAAGGCAGCCTTGGGAATCCCGGGGTTTCTCCCTGAGGCACCCAAGCAGATGGTGAAAAGCTCCCTCTTTTAGTTAGGTGGGGTGTTAGGGCCTCTGTGCAACAGCCGCTCCAGCGAGCAAGCTCCACTCACGGTAGCAGGAAGGCAGCTGAAAGCAGAAGCCTAGAGCAGCAATGAAACTCCCTCCACAATGGTGGCCACCCTCCTCTCCCTCCAGACACCGAGAACACCAGCAAGCCAGGGGCTGTACCCAACCCCTTTTTCCCAGTTCAAATCTCGCAGCATCTCCTGCCCTACATGAGAAAACCCCAGGTGAAAGAGAGTAGCCAGTTGGAACCCTCCCTCTGTGGCCAGGTCTTTTGTTTTTCTTAAGCATCCAGTAATTTGTCCCCCTGGCAACATATATGGGGAAAATTCTTTTAAGAGAAAAAGAAAACAGAAGGAGAACTCCTAAAACCCCAACATGAAGTAATCAAGCAAATACCTAAGGAGATCAAAAAGGTTTTTAAGCATCCGATAAACAAACATCCACCACGTAAGCCCATTGTCCACCTGAAGCTGCCTCCATGAAATGGAAAAAAGAAAAGGATTTATTTCTCTATGTTTCTTCCACCTCAGTGCCTGTAATTTGATTTTTGGTTAGCATGACACACTGTGGTGAGGTTCTCCAAATCATTTCAGGACAGGTGTGGTCAGAGCTCTCAGGTGGAATTTGCACATTGTGAGGGACCACCTGGTACAACCCAGTCCCAACAGTCACTGATCCCTCAGCTCTGGGCTGGCTTCAGAGAATAGGTTCAGACACAAAGGTTAATATTTAAACCATTTATCATTTTTTGTCAACTGTTCATTTTTCTAGGACTTCAAAACTGGGATAAACCTGGTTTATAGTGACAGGGCAAAGCAGTGCCAAGAGACTTCTATTTATTACTTATTAGAGATGGAATCTTGTTGCGCTTTGTGTCTGCTGAAGTAGCCATATTAAACCCCAGTTTAATAACCACGTACCTGCATAATAAACACATTTATAAAATTCTCCTCTGGAAGCTGGCAACTTGTGGAATATTTTGAAACGCTTAGACCTGCATTTCCCAAGGAGCTCAGGCTCCTGCCTCAGCATCCCCTCTCACAAGCTGCAGTCCTGGTGCAGGCCCCCCATCAATGAAATCTCATTAGCATCACTCTGCCAAATTAAATGGATTAAAGTTGGGAAGCAGCTGGAGTACAGAGCAGTCACATTGATTGTTGCCTTAGGTTAGATGGAAATTAGCTGGCTTCGTGCTCCCTGTTGCATTTGGCACTGGCCACAGTGGCCAGGCACTGCAGGAACTTTGCTTCTTGTTCACAGAAGAAATTCTGTGTCTGTGCTGGAGCTGCTTCGTGGTGAGGGAGCTCACCTGGTGATGGCCATGCACAGCAAAAAACAAAAATAGAGCAGGTGCCTTTTTACAGGGATGTTTGAATGTCTTTTCCACAGCAAGCAAAAAGTAACTACTAGACAGGTTTTTTCATCCGGGCTATTAAATGATTCACAATTTCATGGATGCTCCTTTAGGCTGGGATTTTCATCCTGTGTACAGCAGCATTACTGTTTTGCTTGGCTAGAAATTTGTATCAAATATTCCCATCAAAGCTTCATCTCTCCTGGCTAACTCAGCTGTTCCAGGTGAGAAGGATTAAAACTTTAATGTTTGAAGGACTCCAGGGGTTGAAATACTTGGATGAGAGCACAGATTTGGGATGATAAACAGCAAACATTCTTTAGGCATGTCCAGATCATTTCAGACTGGGATCTAAAGCTGTGGGCCTAGGAGTGGGAATGGAGTGGGGAAAGACAAGGGGAGATGGGCAATGGTTCCATGAATCCATTTGAGCAAAGGACAGAAAAAGAAAACGGAGCCTCTAGAATTAGCACAAAGGCTTGAACGGACATGTTCAGATGGCCTAAATTCTACCTAAATCTCTAAGTCCCTAAGCATAATGCTTCCTTATTGACTAGGGATATGTGAAGGCCTAAAACCAGCCAATAAGAAAGTCATGAAGGCTTAGGTGGAATTTAGGCCACCCAAATATATACAAAAATCTTCATACAGATGGCCTTAATCCCACATGGACACCCCCCTTACCTTTTAGCTCTAGGAGACTGTGAGCCATTGTTGTAACTTGGAAAACAGTTTGTTGGGAACGCTACAAGAGGTAAAACATCAACCCTCTGTCTCAATGCAGCATTTTCTGGAACTGAGAAGATTGCTTTATGCCCACCACTTCTCTAACAAGCTACAAGAGCAGAGACCTTTGAACTTGGGTATCTCCAGCCTCTAGATTCACATCTTCTGCAATTGTGATTCAGAATTAAGAATTCCCAGTTAGGAAATTTGGATTTGAATGCAAATTTCTCTAAGCCACTCAGATCTGGAAGTGCTGGGTGGCTCCATCTCCACCCTTAACTTTCTTCTGGGAGCATTTTTTTTGGCCTGTTCTGCTTCATTCACACACGTACTTCTGTGATGCTGATTGTACCTATTGAAAACCCCAATTTTCCAGTTGTCCTCCAGCAAATTACCCCTCCATTACTGACCAGGGTCCCTCTCCTTCTCCAAATGGTCATGGTGGAAGCATAGGAGGTTGTAATGCAAGTGAAAGGAGACATCTTCTGTATGGGAGGAAAAGGTAGAGAACTGGGGATGCTCTTTTCTATCAAGATTTCCAAGTCTCTTCTGGGGCCTGCATTTTACCCAGCCCTCGGCTGAGGTCTGCAGGAAGAGCCCAGCCTCTAGCAAGTAATTTCTCTCTGCAAGTAGAGGGATCATGGGCTGGCCCTCAGTAAGCAATCATCAATAGGCCACTTTCCAGCTTTCCTTTGTTGTATCAAGGGATAAGTAGAGAGAAAACACTCCTGAATTAGTACAAACAAAGACACCCCTCCTTCCCTTGGGGACATCTTTATGGTTTCCTATTGACTGGAACATGCAGACAAAGAGTGTAAAATTCAATTCAAGAGTCCACACTGCAAAACAAGGGCAGGAAAGTTGTGCTAGGGGAGCATTAAGAGATAAATCTTACTTTCTTTTTTTTTTTTTAATGTGACATGTTTCCCTTCAAACCATTCCTAATCCCTTGACTTTCTGTTCATGAATAGATTGAATTTTTCACTATGACATTGCCTAAAGACAATGAGCAATTTCACAACAAATGATTTATGTACTGGAATCTAGAGAGATTTTTGCTCATAAAAACACTCTAGCCGTTTATCTTGATCTCCTGATATATCAGTGCCACGGCTGTGTGTCTCTAAATTAACTGTAGATTAAACAATTCAAACCAGTTGAAAAGTGTAAATGTGAGAGAAAAGCTCAAAGAAGTAGTTCAATCCATTTCCATGATTGGATTCTTATCAAGACAAAAATGTGAGCAGTTTCCATTGGCCATTTCGGGATAAACAAGCCAGGAGGTAAATAGACTCCAGGCATCTGTGAGCTATATCATGTGTGCAAGGGAGCAGCTTTAAGTAAAGCAAACAAGCCTGAGTTTCCACTAGGGTAGGCGGCTGTGATGCTGAACAAAGTTACTTTGCAGAATGTTTTGGGGGCTTTTACTTTTTTCCTTGACAGTTGGTGGGAGATAGAAAAAGGGAATGACTGCAGTAATTCAGCAGCTACAAAACATAAAACAAGGAATCAGAAGAGAAATAAGAAAGGGAGCGCTGCATAAAAGAGGAAGAACTCTGCAGTGGACTCCGAGTCCCCAGGAGAAGAGGGGGCAAAAAGGTTTATTTCTGCAGAGCTTCAAACAAGCTTTTTTGGCATCCAGGGGCAAAGTGAATATGCAGCCCAGCTCAATTTGTCTTTTTAGCTTGAGCCTTGTCTATGTTTAACTTTTTCCACCCTTTTGCATTCAGCATGCAGCAAATGCACACACACTCATAGGTCCAGGCTTAATTCTGGTCACCCTTGTGAACTCACACTAATTCCATTAGCTTGGTTTTCCCCTGGCAACAGAAAATCAACACAAGCTCCCCCTTGCCAGTTGCTGCTGCTTTTATTAAGGTTTTGTCTAGATATGGAACAAGACAGGGGAGGCTCAACACAATAAATGCATCTGAATGGCTCGCAGCCTTTCAGTTTTCTGAACTTTTTTTTCTCCTATTAAGCTCTGCTGGAAGCATCAAGAGAGACGTGGCCTCTTCTCAATTCAGATGCACAGAGCTGTGCTTTCAAAAGCATAGGTTTGCAGAGGAAGCAGTGCAATGACTAATGTCTCCTGGTGCACAAGGGCTACAGCTTGATCTGGCTCAATTAAGTTCAGCTAATTTGGAAATGATGAGTTGGATGAAGCAAGTTGCAAGACAGTGTGAGCAGGTCCCAAAGCTGGAATTAAGGTATATAACTAATAGAGGCATGTAATCCATACTAGCGTGGTGTGAAGATTGAAAGGGATTCTGACACAAGCACGGAGAAACAAAACTGAAAGACTGTGAGGCAAAAAAAGTGCTGCCTTTTATGCCATGTTTCTCACCTGCTTCCTGCCTTTAAAGTTACTGGGGTTTTGCACACAGTTTCTACATCCAGCCAGGAGGCGAGTGAGCACCAGAGAGCCAGAGCTGCTCTCTGTGCACGTTGTGTGAGCTGCTCAGTGGGAAAGTACAGCAGTGCCCTCCACAGGAGAGCTCCACATGGCATGGACATGGGGTCATGGGGTCAGCTAGGAGATACCACAATACCCCAAATTATCTTAATAGGGTTGCATTCCTGGTGGCACCTGAGAAATTGGACTTTTTCTCACCCTCAGCATCATGGCTGAAACTGTCTTTGGTCCTGACTTCCATTCAGTTCATCTGCAAGTGGCTGTGCTGCACAGCAAAAGGACAACTGTAGCATTCCTGAATGTTCAGTGCTTTCTCCACAGGTGAATATATGTCCCAGATAAACATACTGATCTCTCCACCTCCACACAGGCAAACCTTCCATCCCCACCAGCTCCTGAAGGAGTTTGGTGAGTAAAAGATCCTGAGACAACTGAGAGAGAAGCAAGCATGGAGTTTAGTAAGTGCCAAAAGGAAGGTGACACCTAACTGGGAAGACACCAAGGAAATGGAATAGCATAGACATGGACTGCACCAGTCAGCAGAAGGCATTGCCTGCAGCAGGTGTGTGACCTGCAGTCAGAGCTGCTTCTGCCCACTGGAGATGGGGGATCAAACTGCTGGTGACACTGCTGAGTGACATCAGGCCCCTATTTCTGCAGGTAATCTGCAGGCTGTCCCCAGTCCTCCTGCTCTCCATTACCATCTATGGACTTGTGGTGTCCATACAAATGATTTCGTTCCAGTTGCATACCTAATGGGGTGGGTTTACTCATGGCTAAATGGAATATTTAAGCACACTCAAGAAAGATGTGTCTCAGCACTGGCTACAGTGTGTGTCTGCGGCAGAAGAGCTGCAGGCAGGCAGGCAGGCAGTCACTGCTTGGGCTGAGCCCTTATCTCCCCATACTTGACATTTCAGACAGCAGTGCTGGAGAGTTTGAGGTGTGTTCCAACCCCACTCTTTCTCATATGTGCTTACTAAGCTTCCATGGGGAGTTTTGTACTTGGCACCACTAGATGCACACTCCTCACACACCTGTGGCATGCACAGGGAACATTTAGAGCCGTCCCATCACATCCCCACGCAGCTCCCGGCTCTCTCCCACTGTCAGCCATACCAGCAGCCCTGTGGCATGCCTGCTCCAGCCTCAGTCTCCATGGAAAACTGGAGCAGCCGGACCTCAGTACAGGAGGCTTTAGTTTCCACATGGTTTTGCATTCTACTGAACAGCTCAATTATGTTTTTTGTGAGGCCAGACAGAGAGCGGGAATACCTTTAAAGCAGCAGAAATAACCCAGGGATTAAAGCAAGGGTGGTTTTTTCTTTCCTTTAGTCTACTTGGGAATGGGAAATGGATATTTCAAAGAAGGAGCTCAGAGGGAATTACTCACTGCAGTCAGGGTAGCTGTAGCAAAGCTGAGATTGGAGACCAAGGCAGGCAAGACCACACAGTTTCCAGACTGGTGGCCATGGGTTCCTCTGGCACTGGCAGAGGAAATGTTGACCCTTTTCCACCAGTCAGGACAAATTGCCCTCATTACTTGCATGGATGCAGCAGAGTGAAAGCAGCTGGAGAGGCAGGACATTCTGAAAGGGATGTGCTTCAGGTGGCCAAGGTTTGCACTTAATGTTGCAAGCAAGGGTAGAATGAGCTCCAAGGGCTGAGTGGGGAAGGGAGTCGCTTTCTCTGCAGAAAAGATGGATTTATAACTTCAGTCTGGTTATCCTTCTGCTTCTTATGTCGCTTTCAGGAGGTGAGGCAGCCTTCATCTGGTTTCACATTAAACCTCAGCTAAAGGGTGGTCAGATGCCCCCCAGATGGGGAAGTCTTTCTTCTGCTCTTGCAGTAATGAGAAGAACCAGGGGATCTGGGTTGGTCATGGGGGTTTTATTCATATGCTCAACCTTTACTCAATCTCATCTGTGGCGTTGCATCCATTCCCCCCTTCTGTTGATCTAAAATACATTTTAAGGTGTGATGTGTTTTTTCAAAGATTGCTTGACTTGTGGGGGAGTGGGAAATACCAAAGGTGTGGCAAACACCCTAATCTATTAAAAATGTGGCCAGATTTTGAGATATGTATGCGAGGCCATTGTCTGTTTTGATTTCCTGGGGTATGCTTAGTGAAGCAAATGCTCGCAAGAAATGTTGACAGGCATGATTGGCAGTTTCTCTTGTGTGGACAGAGGCAAATACTGCTCCAGAGAACGTGTCTACTGACACATGGATGTTTTTAAATTTCTCAAAGGAGGGGTATTTGGTGATGTCTGTTTGCTGTAACTGTAGGCTTTGCAAACTCCATGGGTTGACAGCTCCTGTAGAAACAGGGAGTTGCACAAGCTGACAGTCAGGGCAAGTACTAATGATGATTTTGGCTTGACTTTTAGAAATGTGAAACATCTTCACAAGTGCTTGTGCGTTTTGGTGGAAAAAGGCATGATTCAGTTTTGCTTGTTCAAAGATGTTTGGGAAAATGTTTGAAACAACCATTGGCAGGTTATTTGCTCGTGTGTTCCTTTCTGCTAGGAATTCAGAAGCGAGGAACGAGCCCTAATATGAGCAACAAAATATTCGTTAATTCTGTGTTGCAAAATTGCATGAAAACTTAAAAGCCAATGATATAGGATATCATTATTAACATCTTTTAAAACTTCTATTCTTTTAACTACATTAGCAACATAAGCAGAGTCTGTAATTAAATTGAAAGGTTTGGGAAAAAGTTGAAAGGCCTTGACTACAGTGGCTAATTCAACAATTTGAGGAGATCCCTCTACTCCTTGAATGTCTGACTCCCATGTTTTAGTTTTTTGATTTAACCACACGATTACTAATTTTGGTGTTTTTCCTGACCCATCACTAAAGAGAGTTATAGCACTCAATGGTTCTTCACTTAACAGGGGTTTTTCTCTAAAACTCAATTTTGCTTGCAGCAATTTGTGGCCTGGATAATGAATAGAACAAACACCTGAAAAGTTTAGCAATGCATTTTGTAAATCATCTGAATTTTGTAATGCCCAATCAAGGTAATCTTTTTTCAGGGGTAAATAAATTACTGAAAATTCTTGGCCTGCTAAGGTTAACGATCTTGTTCTGGCTCTAATTATGATCTGTGCAATCATCTCCAGAGTCATAGAAATCGTCTTTGGGGACCTGTACGGAAGAAAAACCCATTCCATTATTAACAAAGGATCTCTTTCAGAAGGGTCCCATTGAAAAATGAGACCATAAAGTTGCAATTTTCCCCCCAAAACTGCAAGGAAAAAAGGCTTTTCTGGAGCACAGCGATGGACTTGTCTCCTCTGAAAAGCTTCTGTGACCATTTCAAGGGCTGTTTGAGCTTCAGGTGTTAAACTTCTCAGAGATTTGATGTCGCAGTTTCCTTGCAGTAAGTCGAAGAGTGGAGCAAGTTCGTCGTTGGTAATTCCCAGGATAGGTCTGACCCAGTTGACTTCTCCCAGTTGACTTCTGACTTGTTGCAGATCTTGCAAGGTGTGGACACTGGTTCGCAGTTGTATCTTCTGTGGTGTGATGGTTTGTTCAGTCATTCTCCATCTTAGGTGTAATTAACGAGGGCCAGTTATCCACAGAGATGATTAACTGGTAATTTATTAAAAGAAAAGAGAACAAAACAAACAGAACAGGTGGAAGAACTAGGAGAGGGAGTAGCCCTCTCCTCTTAACCCAGAGGCAGGAGGACCTCGCTGTGGTAGGCTTCAATCACAGGAGGATCGCACTGTGAGAGACTCGAAACCACAGCAGGACACATTCTTAGGTGAGCATCGCCTTTTATGCTCTCTTTCAGTCCTTCTGATTGGTCAGTCCATGGGGTTGCTGCTTAGCGACTCAGTTCATTGGCTTAGATTTCCCACGTCTCAGGTGATGATTGGCTCGTCGCTAGGTCTCTCCCTCTCCCCTCACCATGCATCGAGTGATTGGTGCAAGGTCTGGCTTGGAGGGAGGCTGGTGATTGGTGGGTGCAGCTGCCTCTCTCAAGGCTGATGGCATCCCCATGGGGCTTAGGGACCAACAATCTCTACATCACCACCTCCTGGCCTCCTTATATTAACTGCAGTCCTTTAAACAAAGAGCTTCCAACTTCACTCAACAGTTTGAACAACAAAACTTTGTACAACCCAAATCGTAACATTCAACCATCCTACCTAACACCTGTACAACCCAAATTAGGATGCAAAAAAAATAACCATCTAAACTGGAATAACTCCTATAACATTAGGTATTTCCAGGGTAGGATTTCATGAATTTTTGATGTGGATATTTCCAGTCTGGAATTTTGAACTTCAGCAACAACATTGTCATGAGTTTGTTCCATCTCTGCTTGCGTTGGTGCTGCGATGAGTAAATCATCCATGTAGTGTAGAATCATGGATCGTGGGTGCCTCTGGCGAGCTGGAGACAGCACTTGTGCAACAAAATATTGGCAAATTAGTTAAGGCAAAATCCCAATTTGAATTGTTTCCAGAATCTGGTAACTGTGTTTGTATTGGTAGCAGTGTCTGTGTCTGTATGCTAGCAACAGCAGCTCCTCTTTCCCCCCCTCAGGAGGAAAGCATCCAGCACTTGCAGCAGGACAGGCAGGGACAGGGGTAGGGGGGTTGCTGCTGTGTCCCGGGACGGGACTGACGCCGGGAGCGCGGAGCGGAGCCGCGCACAGAGCGGAGCTGCTGTGCCCCAGGGTGCGACCAGCTGGAGCCACTTTGGGGCCTGTAGGAGCCGGGCTAGCATGGCTCTGCCTCGCCCCCACACTAGGGAAGGTGGCGAGGGCTCCAGCCGGTGGCACGGCAGGGGCAGAGGGCCACTCTGAGCGCTGTGGGCACCAGCTAAAGCTAGGAAGCGGTGACGGGGCTGCGGAGCCGGTGGGGTTGGGGCTGCCCTTGGCTGTGGCCAACGGGGCCAGGGCCGCCCCCCCTCGCTCAAGAGAAGCTGTGGGGAGGTCACAGGCACAGGGAACCAGTGGCAAGAGTTGGAACAGGCTGTTTGGGGAGGTTAATGGGGCTAAGCCTCTGAGACTGTGTAACGGGGGCTGGGAGAAGGCGGCAGAAGTGGCAGAGGAGCCGGAGGGAGGAAACAGAGGCGTAGAAGCAGTGACGCAATGGGTTTGTGACAGAGGAAAACTTGGAAAAACTGGAGCTTCTGCTAATGGGGAACCAGAGACATCGGGAGCTGGGACACCGCAGTGGAAGGCGAGTGGGGAGGGTCGGGAGACTGTTTTGGGATGGCAGGGAAACCTGAGGGACGCTGCAGGGCGCAGCGGGAGATGCAGGGTCAGTCTGGTCTGCGGGGAGTGAGACAGAATCACTCCACTGATCAGAGATGCACAGGCAGGGCGCCGCAGGGTCAGCTTGGAACCAAGGCAGAGTCTCCAGATCAGTTTGGGACTTAGGGAACACTATAATTTGTCTCTGGCATTCAGTGTGTTTAAAGAGCTCTTTCAGTATCTTACACATAGGAAACAGTTTTGTCACAGTATCATCTCTCTCCAGAGAGAGAGCATTACATAATTTCTAGTTCACTATGTCCTAAAAATCATAGGTTAAGGCAGACTTTGGATTTATAGAAGGAAAGTTTGTATCGACTCAAGTTAGTAAGTTTATCAGTTCTTTTCTCTGGACATTTGTATAAGACTTGTCTTCTAAAAGTGTCATAATCTGGTGATAAATGTCTTATTTATTTCTGGATAAATATTATCTCATCTTAAGTTTCTCACAGATCGCCTTTCTCACCTCACACAGTGGTCTCGGAAGACGAGAAGGGGAGAGGCTCTTTCATTTCCAGAGAGAGACCTGGTTTTTTTCAACAGCTGTTTTCTCTTGATGTGGGGCTTCCGACAGGGTGGCTGGACAGAGCAGCCCACAAAGGATGCTAAAATGTATCTTCTGCCTCACACGGGGCACCATTTTGTTGGCGTTTCCAGCAAAAAACGAGACAGAGAGCCTGGACAGGCGCTCCAGGAGCCTTTCATTATTTTATTCTGTTATCAGTCTCTGTCTAGAGACAGATGATCTCAAGTTGAGACAGAGATGGTGGAGAGCTCACACCGTCAAGGGTATCCAAAGACTTCCTGGTTACAGAGCATTCTTAAAAGCTTTTTAGCCAATAGCATGCTTCTAAAAGTCACAAACAGCTGTCTTAACCAATCCCTAATCAGTGCACGTACCTCTGCTATGCACAGTGCCTGCTTTTTATGCCTTTTATCTAACAATACACAATATTCCATTATCAAGCTTATACTTATCTATCTTGCTAAGCATATTTTTTGCAACTTCAATATCTATCTAGGCCAAACCTAGAAACTCTAACCATTGTTTTTATGTCCTTGCTTACTGTACAACTGTATTTTCTTCTATCTTTTCACAGCCAAAGCTAAATCCTAACTTCTTTTCTGCTTTATTTTCTGAAAGCTGCTTTTATTTCTCGCACCTGAAATCTTTTCCACCTTTGTGTTTCCCCACAATATGCCAGGGCTGAACAGGCTGTCACCAGCCTGGCTGAGTCAAATGGGCTTTGCCTGGATGATGGCAGCAGTGTGCACAGACCCAGGCATAAGGCCTCAATCATGCCACTGTTGATTTGGGTTGTTAATATGAGCCCAGGGAGCTGCTGAGTCACAGGCAAAAACTAAGAATTGCAAAAGCAGGATCTGTCTGCGTGAGTGCAAAGCTACTGAGGGAATTGAGTGGTTTCTGGGCAGACCAGAAGATAGAAAGTAACATCCCTGTCTAGTAGAAAGATTTTCTAGGCATTTAAGGTTTTCAAGTAGCATCAAACTAACAGCATGGCAGAAAGAACAGCAGTAACAAAGAGGAGTTTATTTAAGCATCAGCAAAACACACAGTGCTGAAGCTCTGGAAATGTTTCCCTTAAGTTCTTCTCCTGTAATCTGCAAAACATTATTGCAATTGTCACATTTATTTAAGAAAACACCAGGTTCTGTTTACACTTTAAAATATGCAGGGTTTTTCTCTCTTTTTTTTAAAAAAAAAGGTCGTATGCCCCAGGAGTCTGAATAACACAAATGGAAATGGCATGAACCTTGCCCATTAGCAAGAGGGTTTCACTGCAAACACAAGCAGCACATTACAGAAACTTTGAGTTATTCCGTGCTCAGGGTATATTGAGGAGGAGGAGGAGGAAGGCAGAGATTGTTTGCAGGACTGGGGTTTAGCTCAGAGCAGAGTGAACTCAGGTGAAACTGAGCTAGGCTGATGGATGAGAGCCAATAGCAGCACAAACCCCACTCAGAGGCTGTGATATATGTTGCCTTATGATGACTTAATAGGATGCCTAACAGTTTTCCAAAGAGACACCCCAAGCCCAGTCCAGAAGGAAAAAGTAAAATGAAAAAAGGGAAAACTTAGTTTTATCTGTTTTTTCCTATGTGCCAGTAAATACAATCCAAGCCAACATCATAACAGCATCTGGCTGGAAACTGCACAGTGCTCCTCCAAGGAGCATCCCACAGATTCTGCAGTGCCTCAACTGCCAACCTGGCTGTGGTTTAGGATATTTACAACCCATGGGGCAGTTCTGGGACCAGGCAGGATGAAGGCAGCAGACCATGGGGCTGAAAGAAGGGCTCCTCTATCCTACTCACCCCCTGTTATTCTCAGAGCTTATGTAAGACCATAAGCATCTCAGGGCAAACCTTAGCACTGTATTTAACACAATTTTTGGGGTTGCATCTTGCTCTACCCCTGCTGGTGCATTTTGCTGCAAGCAGAGGGATCAGCACTGCATCCCTCCTTGGCAGGGGGCTGATCTGGAGATTTCAGAGACCTGTATCTCCCCCTGGCCCCTCACCAGGCCTGGATGCTTCCCCCAGCCCAGAGGGTTCCTGGCAGTGCAGTATCATCCCACATTCCAGGGAATGCCTGGGTCAGGAGGTGGGATCTCCAGCAAGAATATTGTGGATGACATGGGTTCTGTCTCCCCTCACCTTTCCAGATCCTGTGGCAGTGAACATTCATTTGATTGATGCTGGGCTTCACTGAGCAGCCATGCCAGGGGAGCAGGAATGGACTTCAAGGCACATCTAGGCTGGAAGCATCTCCTCAGGAATTCATTTATGGAATAAGCAGAGACCTCTTTCCACTAAGTGAATATATAATGATGCAGTCCATACATTTATACATAATCCCCTGCAAACAAGGCCCTATTTAGGACAAGATCAGACTATGCTTCTCCCAGCAGGGGTTGCATTAGCAATTCATTTCATAGCAAAAAAGGAGTGCATGGAGACAATCATCCATAGCCTGAATAAAACACTGGAGGAGAAGCCAGGAAACAAGGGAGGAAAAGGATGATTTCTTTGAAAGTAAAGTAAAAATAAAAACATAAATTTTAAAAAAAGAGACAGAAAAACTGAGGGAAAAAAAAAAGAGAGAGAAAATACAGCTCTCAGAAAAACAATCCAAGAGATAGGAAATCCAATGTGTTTATTATTCTGGATTGATGAAAGGAGAGGAAAGTTTGATAGAAATAGGACTAGTGAACTTAAAGGAAGTGTGGAAAGAGTTAGGGAGGAGAAAGAGAAGATGTTAATAAAGACACATATAAATGCACGTGTGTTTGTGCGTGTGTTTATGTGTGTGTGTGCAGCTGGGAGGTGACCAGAAAGAATCTAAAGAAAAATAAAAGGATTTAGAAATCCTGCCTGTTAAAAAATGTATGCTGCCTCCAGGATACAGAAATGGAAAATAATAAATCAGAGAAAGTAGAAATGGGAAGGTGTCATTAGGGCAAGAAGGAGGGAAAGAAAAGGGAGAGGCAAAGGATAGGAAAGGTAAAGGGAAGACTTGTTTACTCTCTCTGATAGCCCAGACCTTTCCAAGGTGCATGTGGGATCAGCCAGCCATCAAAAGCTTTCTGAGACAGAATAAAGCACATGCCTGCTAGCATCATTTGTCTTTTCCTCTATTTAATGGCCTTTTTTACATGAGGGCCAATGATTTCAGATGAAACAGCTCCTGTGCACTTAAATTTGTGGCTGCCTGACAGAAGAGAGGACAAATGTCTCAATGAGGGGAGTGCTCCATAATCTCCTACCAGAAACCTCTTTGAAACCAAATGAAAACACAAAAGCAGACCAAAGGAAGTGATAATCTGCCCTAAATTCCCCTTATGACATTTCCCTGTCCTCCAAGAGAACTCAGCCCTGCATACCCAAAACACCACACCAGCCCCCCTCAAAGAGATTTAAGTGCTGGTTGAGGTGTTGGCTCCACTTGATGCTGCCCCTGCTCTGTGCTTAGAGGAGCTCCAGTGCTTGGCAATGTTGGTATAAACCTTCCTCCTGTTCAAAAGGACTGAAAAGAGATTGAGAGCAAATCATTCGCCACCCTAACCCTCTTGTTCTTCACAATGCGCCTCTTCAAAAGCACCTGGTAGAACCCCTTAGCAAATGATGCTCACAATTTCCCTTTTCTTTGTGGTATTTGACTTTCATCTGATCATGAAGCATGTTGTAAACAGAAACTTGTCCCTTTTCTCCCCCCTCAAGCAGCAGGCACTTTAAATATGCATAATAAAATATTAAGTCTCAGTCTTATACTGAAACCACCTGTGTCAGTGAGATGCTGGCTGGCAAGCAAAGGGGAACCTCTGCCTTCTAGAGTCCCTCCAACAGTGCTCACATCCCTCTTCCCCAGGACACAGCAGATGCCTGTTTTGTGGCACAATTCCTCCCCTAGGAAAGTGCTGCAGAGCAATCTCCAGCCTAAAGGCTGTTCTCGCTCCCTCCACTGCCGACCTGAGTGACTGTGGCCCGAGATTCACTCCAAACACACCACACAGAGCTGCCCCCTCCCCGCCCAGCTGTGTTTCTGCCTGGCCCTGGTTATTCACACCAACGAGTCTTCTGAGAAAGCCACTAATTAAAGGCATGTGATAGTTAAACTTCTGCTAATCAAGACAAATGAACCAAGTCTCGAGTGTGTGATAGTGGAGCAGAATTGCTCCTTCCCCCACACCAGTCAGCCTTCAATTACAAAGCTCTGATATTATCATGAAATATTTCTCCCGAAGCCCCATTCGGCAGCTCCTGGTTATGGTTCTCCTGATTCGTGGTGTTTATTTAGAGCTACGGGAGTGTTTTGTCAGCAGAACATGCGAGTATCCAAATGTTAACGAGCCCATTAAGGACAGGCGATTTAATCGGACCAGATACTCACTGATTGGCAGCAGGACAGATCAAAAATTCCAGGGAAAATGTGTTGCTTTGCCCAGTTGCAGTGACACATAGATTTAGGAGAAGAGCTCCAAGGCAAAGGACATAGTCCAGACTGGGAGCCTTTCCCAGAAATTACTGAGCGGGAACCGAGGGAACCACTGCCTCTTTTTAGAACCCTAAAAATAGAGAGAAAATACAGAGTTGGAGATTTGAACAGAAGGAGGATTGGGCCCTGTTTTCACCCTGTGCAGAAATCAAAGGACTTTGCAAAATGCAGATAGCATGAACCAAAGCAGAAACTGAGCAACTGAGTTGGAAGCAAACTGTCCTGACCTCTATTACACTTCAGAGTTGTTGATTTAAATGCTGTATTTTCAAACATCTAATTTGCACCCTCAGGTCACCAATATAAAGCTGCCGGAGGGAGGCAATTGGAAATAAAAGAGTATTCTGGGATGGAGCAGGGGGAGGAGAGAGTTAGAAAAGTAACAAGACTTGCTGTAAAGTTAAAATCTGATGGTATGCATGACCCATGCTGCTGCTGAATCAATGCTTGCCTGGGGTTTTTGTTACAGATAACCTACAGATCATATTTTTATGATTCCAGTGTTTAAGAAGAGAGCATGGAAGTGTGTCCATGTAGCCAAAACCAAACCCTGACCCTCTCCCAGGGCGAGGTGGCTCCTCTGCCTACCCAGAACCAGGACCAACTTTATCTCCTTGCAGCACCCATCCAGCCCAGCCTAATACCCCAGTGTTGGGTCATGCCCTGCCAGGGGGACCTGCCTGCCAGGGCCACCACTGCCCTTGGAGGCAAAAGGATTCCCCACATACCATAGGCAGAGCAATCTGCTGGGTTTTGGCACTTGGCAGGCGGATGCAAAATGACTCTCACAGCGCCGGGTCTCCATGTGGGCGCTGTTGTCAGCACAACTGTTGCTTGTCACAGCTTTGATGCTGTGCTTCATCCTGTTGGGAGTTTGCCAGAGAATGGACCTGATCTTCACTACTTGTGATTCCAGAAACCTCTTTGAGTTGGTGGCTGTTCAACAAACACAGGCATAGCTCAGGCTCTGGCGAGTGCTGGGCTCTCTGGTCTGAGCAGCCCCTTGGTTTGTTGTCAGTTCTTTGAGCTGTGAGATCAATCAAACAGCCACGACTTCTGTCAAGCACCAGATCCTTCACTTTGCCTGGTTTAACCCTCCAGTCTGGAAGTTCACCTGCAGTTTTGCTCACAAATGAGGGCACTGTCAGGACACGAACCCTTGTCCATCTGAAAGACAAATGGCTAATTAGCTAATAGTGAGGGAAAGAATGATGTATCAAATTGTTCTCCCAGTTTTAGGCAGCACACTGACAGCCTGAGATTGGAACAGCTTGAAAAAGGGCCACTGTTTTGGAGGCAATTGAATGGAGGCAAAATCCCTGAGAAGTTTTGAGGGAAGGAGTCCTTAAAAAGGGAAATGCTGGGTGAGCCATCTCTGTGCTGTGCAAGCTGGACAAGTCTTTGACTACTCTGCCACAGAAGGGTTTTGAGGGTCTTCTGAATGGCAGCATCACAGGATCACACAGCTCTCCTGAATCTTCAGTCCCATCCTATGGTGGCATCACAGCGCAGCAGGATCCTGGAGACTTCCAATTGCACATCCAAGCCAGCAGCCAAAAAGAACAGTTTGTGCCACTAACAAAAACAACTCTTTGATTTCTTTGACATTGATGCAGCAAACATCCCACTCCAGTGCATTCTTGCATAAAAGAGAAGCTTCTTGCTGCTCAATCACACTGTTTTTAATAGCTTTTTGAATGCAAACATCCTCAGCTTTTATTTCAGTTTAATCTGTCAATTTTTCTAAGTCTTTATCACACTTTATCAAACAGTGTATCAGTGTGAGATATCCAACCCCCTCCCCTCAGGCACCTCTGAAATTGAAATCCCAGGAAGACAGCAGCTTCTTTCATATTTTAATTATTTTAACATTTTCCTTTAGTAGCCTCAGCATTATTATGACTTGTTTTTCTCCCTGGAACAGGGCTGTGATCCCACACTGTGTGGGAAATTTGTTTGTCTAGAGGAAAATAGCAGAATACCTCTAATGCATTAGATATGGATTAGAGAAATTGTGTTTGGGAAATACATAATCTCTTGGTAAAAGAGGAAAAATAAAAAGCCTCTTTTATTTTGGCTCTAATTTGTTTTTCCCCAATTAGAATTTTTAATGGAAAAGTGTGTTTTAACCACACGGGTGCTGCCTAATGTGCCAAGTGTTAGGTATAAACTGCATCTCCAATAATGTCTCTTCATTCTTCACAATTGAGGGCTCTGATTCAGGAAAACATTTAACCACATGCTTAAATCCATCCTTCCTGCAGAAGACACTCATGCGTAGAATTAACTTGAGGTATCCTGGGACTTGTTCATATACTTAAAGTTTTAGACACTGAAATATTTCTCAATTATTAGACTGTTTCAAGATTTACCACCACGTGATCTGGTACATCAGGCACTAAAACTGACACCAAGACTCACAGCAGCTTTGCCAGGTGCCAACTTGGCTCTAATATAGAACCACTGAGTGGTTTCTGTTGGAAGGGACATTAAAGCTCATCTTGTTCCACCTCCCTGTCGTGGGCAGGGACACCTTCCATTATCCCAGATTGCTCCAAGCCCCGTCCAACCTGGTCTTGAACACTTGCAGGGATGGGGCAGCCACAGCTTCTCTGGGCACCCTGTGCCAGGGCCTCACCACACTCAGAGGGAAGAATTTTCTCCTAACGTCCAATCTAACCCTGCTCTGTGTCACTTTAAAGCAGTAACCCATGAGCAGAACACGATGCAGATGGAGCAGTCACTGCAGCCCAAGCACAGTACCCCACACTCACCTCCCCAGCTGCTGTGTTGGTTTGGAAGATTTGAATCTCAGCGTTTCCCCAGGCCTGCTTTTAAATTCCATTTCCCCAGTTTTCCTGCTAATTGTTCCATCTCACAGAGCTTTTTCAGTAACCAGGCATTGCTGGCATGGAGAGGGCAGGTCCATTACTATTGTATTTACTCTGCATCCCAGCTCCTCCGACTTATCCAATAAATCCATTTTAGGGCAAGAGTTTTGATAGACACTTCAATAGAGCTCTCTTGAACCTGACCGTGTTTACTGACTTGGGCAATCTGGCTCTGTGCCTATTCCTGCAGCTCATTAGTTCTTTTTTTTCCCTTTGCTGTGAGCTGCATCTCCTCCTTCCTCTTTCTCTTCCCTGCTCCTGCACGGAGAAGGTCCTGGAGAGCTGAGCCCAGCTCTCAGCCCTGCCCATGCACCACGATCTGCTCTCCAAGGACACAAAGACTCCCAATAACCTGTCAAACCCCCTCAGGCCCTGTAGATAACAGGGACATCGACACAGTTTGCCCTTCCTGTGTGTGCTGCTCATTTTACACAGCGCTGATTGTCTTGGTGTGGTGATGAAGAGGGGAAAGTGAAAGAGATCTCTTCTTCCTTGACAGAAAACCAGTGCTGAGCTCTGCACTTCTGATATTGCTGGCTCAGCAAGAGTCTTCCAGATGTGGTGTTTGGGGAACAAGCTGCTGGATTATTTCCCTGCTGATGAGCCCCTCGAACAGTAGCTTTTTCTTCATCAGTAGGAAAAGCAACTAAAATTTTCAGTTCAAATGATATCACATCTCTCTGCTTTGTTCTACTGGGAGAGTCACAATGAAGGAAACAAATGACCTGGGCTCAGGATGCTGTGCAGGGACTTCAAAGAAATAAAATTTGATTTGGAAAGGATAAAATGTTTTGACTTCCATGATGGAACAAGCAATTGTCCACGGATTTGCTGTGCTCTAGAAATGGGACTTCATGCTAAAAAGAGATTTATGGAGCTCAAGCTATTATCTGGTGATGGAGAGCTCCCAAGCCAGCCCTCATTCTCCAGCTGGCTTCCTAGCAGAGCTGCTCTGATAGTGCAATATATTCTGGTCATAAGTATTGAGATTCAGCCATCACCAACCAGTATAATTTTAAATATAATCAAGCAACATATTCCAAAGGTTTCTGCCTCACCAATTGAAGGAGATGCTGGAAAAGCACTGGAGTCCCATGTAAAGTGTTTTCTGCTGTTAGAGACCTCTTCCAAGGAGGAACTGCAAGTTGCTTCTTCTGTCCTTGGCATGGGTTTCAGGTACTGTTGTGGTTTCCCGGTAAGCCTGGGAGGGCAGGAGAGTGGTGACATTCCCATTCTGCAGGTGCAAAAGTCTCACCTGAGTGGTTACTGTGAGGCAGAAGGTTCTGTGAAAAGGTTCTATGACCAACTGGGATCAGTTTTTTGGTTGTTTGGGCTGAAAACATACCATTGCGGAAGCTGCTTTCACTGGCCTCTTACACATCTAGGTGTGATCCTGAAGCCGTAGTCTACTTTCTCGAGCATAAGGAGGTTAAATTTTGCTAAATACTTTCATTTTGTTCCCTTTCTAGCCACCAAGGCTATGCTGGCACTATATATAAGCACTCCAGAGACTAAAAAAATCCTAGACAGCACCAACACAAGCCTTCAGTGAGGTTTCCTACCAAAGCATCCTGTGACATTTAGGAAGCAATCCATCACTGCATTATATACACAGCATTTTTGTTTTCATTTCCACAGTGCCTCTATAGAGCTGTCACCCAGGTGAAGCATGTTGGATCCACAGTGTTCAGCAGTGCCACAGTGATCCCTATTGCAGGACTTATAGGGTAGTTCCTCTAATTGGAAGAAGGAAAACGCTCTGTTCCTGTACTGTAGTTTATTTCACCACTGAGTTCCACTTACAGTTGCGGGTTATGCTGGGAAACAAAAGCCTGGATGTCAAAATACAGTGAGAAAGGAAATGCAGTTTTTTCAAGCAGAAGCCTGGCAGCCCAAGCACCGATTGAGATGATCAAGGATGGACTTGTGAGTCTCGTTTTACGTCTGTGCCATTTTCAAGTGTGCAGTAAATTTCCCCCCAGCAGATAAACCACCTTAGGTTGCATGTCTCCCTCCATTCATCTTCCCTGGGCTCCCCTCTTTCCTATTCCGTAGGTAGTTGCCACACATGCACCTTCTGCCATTTTCCTTGTCCAATTGCAATTCCCATTCTAATTAACGGAGCAGGATTTATTGTTAGTGATGGCCTTCTACATGCAGATCTTTTCACTGTGGCTTGCCACAGGATGAGATCTGTCCTTCCCAACAGCTTTCCTGAAAAGGATGAGCATTTCAGGGGAGGAATCACCCAGTTCCTTGTACCCTGCGGTGAAAACAGATCATGAGTTTCACCAAGCCCTCAGCACCTCACAGACCTGCAGCTCCACTGAGGGAGAGCTGGAGCAAGCTCTGAACCCACACCTGGTGCAAACTGACAATCTCTGACAACCCCAAATGATATCAAGGCCTTTGTGTCTTCCAACAGAAGAAAAAAAACCAGAAGTCCAGTGTTGGGGTCTCCCCCCGCCATGTAGCCCTGGGAGAGGGGCCCTGAGGGGAGGCACAGGATTTCCCTGCCCCTGGTCAGCCTCGTTCCCCATTGGTTGTTTTGTGTTCCCCTACGTGGGGAAGGACCCTCGGGTCCCATGATTGCCTCAGTTCCTTGGCAGATCCCAGCCATGCAGCTGGAGAAATAAACACCTCTGAAACATCTACCAAGAATCTGTCCTTATATATATTCTTTCCACGGGCCTCGTTGTCTGATACACGTGTTGCAGTATCCCCACTGTAACAGTCCAGCACTTCTGCTTCATGTATTTACAGCAGAGGTTTCTCCCAAGGCTTTTAAAATTATGTCACCCTTTTGCCCTCTAGGAAAAAGCCACTCTCAGACATTACACTCTTATAGAGAGAATTTAATTCAGAACCTGTATCTGGATTTCCATTTTCACATTAGAGTTGATCCGGTTTTGTGTTACTGCCCCAACTACATTGCAAACCCTGAGCATGCTGTACCCACAGGGGTAGGGTCTCTCTGTTTACACAGTCAGCCTTCCAAAGGAATTCACAGTGCTAATGCAATCCCAAAGGCAGTTTTAAACATTCAGGGCCTCCCTGAATTCAGGGTTGTCACCTGCAATAGCATCTTGGGGCTGCAGAGACAAGCTCCAGGCTGGGTCAGACTGCCAGATTTCCCACAAATCTGGAGGACTCCTGCTGCTTCTGTTGAGTTTCAAATCTGCTCTGCACTGAGGTTTACAGCAGAACTTGGTCCATTCTAACTTCTGTGGGCTAATTCCACCTTTTCTTCAGAGTCACATCACTCTTTTGGGGACCAACCATGAGAGCTGGATTTGCTCTAAAGCATCTGTGGTATTTTGATATCTTCAAATACTGCGAACTCCTCGTATTTAAATATACAACTTACAGACAGGGGCAAAGTTTAACTTGCTTTAATCAACGATGAAATGAACACTGAGCTCACCATAGCACTTTGAAAGAGGGTCTTTTTTATGCTGATTATTAACTGCAGCAGGGATATTCCTTCCCGGAGATCTGTTATTAATGACTGCTGAACTTACTGATTTCAAGTAACTGCGTTACATTTATATTGAAATACAGTTCGTGCTGCTCCAGGGAAATATAAATACTGAAATGAGAGCTGGTGCCTCCTCAGTTCAAGAACTGCAAGAATGAACAGGTTGTGCAACACCACTGTAGTTCTCCACAGTATGGATGCTGTACCCTCTATTTTTTTCCCCTTCCCTGACAGAGAGCTGCGTGCTAGCTAAAAAGGGGCCCAGAGGTCTAGCCACGGTCCTGTCCATGCTACAGCAGCCACACACTCACAAGTAAAGCAGGCAGATGGAGTTGAGCTCCTCACCTGAGCTGATCGAGTAGGTATGCAGTAGCAGAGATGAAGAAGAAAACAGAGGGGACTCTCCATGTATGCTCCACACAGCTCCATTCCTGTGAAATGACAGAGACAAAAAGTCAAATTGGCAGCAGGGTCCAGGGATCCTATACTGGGTACAGAATAGGTGGGGAAAGGGCTCATAGCCAATGGGATAGGGGCAAGTAGGTGGGGTTGGCAGCAAGGGAACCAATGGGAACAACACATAGGAGGGACTTAGGGAAGGATCCAATGGGGCATCGAGGAACAAAGAACTTTCTAGAACTGATACATATTAAAGAAGGGAAATGAGTATACATAACTTCATACATAAAACAGGGAGGGGAAAACATTAACCAGTTGGGAGAAAACATGCAAAAGGCAGAGCGAGGGACTCATGGGGTCTCACCGTGACTGAAGTTACCATGCTAAACTTGGGTTGCTGACCACCATAACTGGTTGTCTGAGTTTTCCTCAGGCGAGAGAGTGGCTGGAGCCACTTGCACTGCCATGCTTCCTCTTTTACCCTTTCCTTGTTGGTAAGAGCTTCCCCCCTCACTGCAGCCATTTGGTTGTGCTCCGTGGAATGACAATATCCTCAGGGACTCATTACTCTCACAGGTCCTTGGCTCCAGGCATTTTGGCTCCTGAGGTATTGGTGTCATCATTTTCTTTCTCTGTGGCCTTTTTTTCATTCTGGCCACATCACTGCTGAGGGACATCCAGTGCTAAGCCACCAAAATGGGATTGCATAAACCCTGCACATTAATTAATTCAATGCATCTCTCTGCTCAGGAAGGAAGGAGGGAACTGTTGTTAATAGCACATTTTGAAGGAAGTTATGCAGAGCTGTGGAGTTCAAAGAAAAGGAAATCAGGGGGAACAGCCCAGCTCCAGCCTTTTTAATACTAATTCTGGGTTTCAGAGCCTGTGGAGTTTAATATTGAGGGTCTCCTTCCCTCCGTCTTTTCCCTTTTCCTGCTCAGTACCTTGCACTGCCCTTTGAGATCCATGCCCACACTTCTCCCTCTCCTCTCATCCCTCAGTCTCTAGTGTTCAGCAAAACACAAGTTTGTTTCCTACAAAAAGGCAGTGTTGGCGCACTGTGGAGTGGACCCACAGCGGTCTCACAGCAGTACAGAAGGACAGAACGGTACAAACCTCCTGCCATGCCAGAACTGATCTTCATTTCTGACAGCTGCCCTGGCACCACATCCTGATCTGTGGCTCACAGGCAACACCTGAGCTGCTCAACAAGGGTTTGGCACAATCCAGATGTGGGGCTGCCTCTGTGCCACCCACCAGGACCGCTGAGCAGCCTGTTCAGGTTACCCAGGACACACATGTGCACATGCATCGGGTCCCAGTCAAAGGACTCTGTAATTACTCTCAAAGGTTTCTATTGTGTGCAAAACTATCATTAACTCTCAGTAGTGTAATTGCCCATTATTGATAATATAGAGCTCAGCAATCCCCAGCCATGGCTGATTGTACTTGTCCAGATTGGAAGGAAATGAACCTGCCATCCTTCCTCTCCCACCTGGCTATTAAGGTGTGACACACCCTGAAGACTACACCTTCCTTGATTTGCATGTGCCCACAACGGAGACATCACTCACATCTGCCTCAAGTGACACCCACCAGCTCCACTTAACTCCTTGGGCATCTCTGATCTGCAAGCGAATGGCTGTAGAACCCGAGGCCATGTATCAAAACCCTGCACCTCTTCCTAAAATGCCTGTGTGAAAGAGGTCGTGGGTCTCAGAGAGGTGACCTTCTGTGAATCATGGAGTAATTTAGGTTGGAAAAGACCTCTAACACCATTGATTCCAACCATTAAAGCATGAGATTCAACAAAGACACTGGGCAGATTAGCACGGGCTGAAATTCAACGTTCTGTGGCCATTGCAGGCTGGCATCCTTAAAATAAGAGCATTAAAGTGATCCCTCTATAAATACTTCCCATTACATTTAAGTGATGAAGAGGAGCAGCTCTAGGCATATTTTTCACCCTCAGCCTTGGCCTTGTTTGGTGTCTGTGGAAGATCAGGTGGGAAAAGACGGGAGAGACTGCTGAGACTCCAGCCCTTGCTGGAACCATGTCCATCAATCACAGGGTACATTAAAACCTCATTTGATCCCAGCTTGTGGCACACTCTCTAACACAGAGACTACAAAGCATAAAATAGAAATCAGGAGCAGAGGCCTCTGGGTTTTGTTGGAACATTATTGCTTGGTCTTGTTTCCAGTGACTGCATCTGTGTAACAACATCACTTCCATACCATGTAATTAGACCCTTAATTTATTAAACAGCGACTGTAGTAAGCAGCAAGTGGGAGATACACTTATCTTCTGACAGGAGAAATATGTTATGGGGGAGCCTGTACTTTTCTGACTCAGCCTGAGCTGCTTCCTAACAGGCAGAGGCCTTGAGAGGAAAATGTTTTCTTGGTGCAGACTTTGGACCAGCCCTCAGGAGAGCTGGAGTCTTCTTGTGCTGCCCTGGCACAGGTTTGCTGCATGACCTTGATCAAGCCTCTCACTCCATGTGTGAAATGAAAACAATAATCTGGCCTTTCTCACACATGTTACTTGGTGTGTTCAACTTTTCTTGTCAACTTCTCCAGGAAGATGCTGTGCATCTTGTTCTGCTTCTGCCAGGCTCTGAGCATACCATGACCCCCCACCTCTCTCTGCTCCCCAATAATAAATGTCTTCCTTTCCAGCAAGGTCAGAGCAACTGATTTCACAGACTGCCAGGAAAAGGCAGCATATTCCCAAGGTTTGCAGCTTCCAAGGTGATAGTCAGGGAAACAAAGCAAATGCCATCATTCCAGATCCTCAGGAAGAAATTGCCTCAGCATGAAATTCAGCCAACAAAAAAACCTCTCTGTGACAAAGCTGAAAATGATGATAGCCTGCTTACTTGCCCATGGGAAAACACACAAGACCTGGGTCTTCCAGGCTTCTAAGCCTGAGGCTAAAGAAAATATTATCTCTTAGTTGAAGGCCTAATATCCTGACAGCTACAGGGTGTGGAGCAGAATGTCCTGCAGTGAGTCCCAGGAAGCTGTACAGAGCAGTTTGGCTGCTGGGGCTTTGGCTGGAGCCCTGACCATTTAATGTGTGAGTTTACACTGGGCTGAGCAGATCCCAGGAGGATGCTCAGCACCCACGGGAGCCAATGTGGCCAGAGGGAAAGGTTTGTCCTGGGTGCACAAGAACCAAAGCTCCCTTTGATCGCAGGTGCTGGAGGAGATTCAGAGCATAAATCATTCTCATCCATTCTTCCTATATCATGTTAGCTGACCTACATGGTCACAGCTGACCATGCTGGGTAAATAATCTAATGTAATTACAGGGTAAAGAAATGGCAAATTCTCTTCTAAAGCCAAGTAGAGCTTGCATCTATTATTTATTAGAGGCAACCAGCAGAAGAGAGCAGGTTATGTGGTAATTACTTTTTGACCTCCTGGAGGTAATTGCATAATCATTTGCAGAGAATTGCTATTACAGTTGGGTGAATCCTGCAAGACATTTTATGTGAACAGTCATTTGAATTTTTAAACCAATTTCCACCTAACTATGGAATTCTGATAAGGTCATCCACCACCCCGATGCTTGAATGCCTTTTTCCCTGCCTTATTTGGGGGATTCTGTGTTCTTCAGGAATTAAAGTAATGAGCTAACAGGCAGCAATGCTCCCACCTATTTGATCAGTCACCCAGATAAACTTAGCCCAGTCTTTCAGTGGTTAAATGGGTCCAGCAGCTCAGAAGTTGGATGGCCAAAACCTGGAAGCAGGCACTAAGAAGGCATTTCATAGAAGCTTTCCTAGGTTTGCCACAGGTTTAGCTCCATCCTGAAGTAGGGATTTGTGACATGTGATTCGTAGGCTCCTGGACCTTCCTTTCTCTCTCCATCAGCCAGAGGAAGACAAAAAGGCTGGCTCAGAGCAGGCAGCCAGGGTCAGACAGGATGAATCTCACTTTGATATCTCATTTAGTCTTCTTCACCTCTCCCCCAGTTTTACGTAAATTCTGAAGCCAAGCCCTAGAAACTCCAGTATTGGCTGTTCTTCTTAAATTCTTGACACTTTGAAATAAATTTACTTATGATTGATCTGTTACAGTTGGGGTCCCATCTGGAGGTGCAATATTCCAAGGATCAAGCAGAGCATTGCACAGTCTCTGTGGCACACAAAGTGTGTTTTCCTAACACCCCTCTGAGTCTGTGACTCCCTTCATCTTTCCTTTAGAAGCCACGGGGCTCCTGAGGGGACATCAGAAACCCTGCAGAGAAGTTTTAGCCCACATGAACTTTCTCCGTATTGCTCACCCTGCAATAGCTGAGACCATGCTGTTTTAAAATTTATAGTGTAATTGATTTATTTATAAATCATTCAGCTCTTATTATTTATTAATTCTTCTGTCAAGGTTAATTTGAAATACTTCTAAATAAGGCTCCCTGACAACACCTTTGTTTATGAGATTGACAGCATGCCAGAGCATGCTTCTCCATCACTTGCAAAAGTAATCTGCACAGGTTCATGTCCCAAGAAAGGTGATCCCGCTTCCTTCCTGGAAAAAGATGCAATGCAAATCACCCAAAGGTCCTGCAGTTGTTTGTCATTAATATTTCAGGATCCAACTTTTGTTATCTAGACAGAATTCAGATTAAAATGTCATGTGAGGAGGGGTGCAGTGCATGACTTGCTGCCATAACTTTAAAGCCAGCCAAGCAAAGCACCAGGCAGGAGTTCATCTCCTACGTGTCTGAAATTGGGAAGGAACAGTGAACCAGGATTTCTCAGATCATCTGAAGTGCAGCAATTACACTTTATTCTGTTGGGTTTGAATATATACAGAGAGACAAATATTCCTCATTAGAGGAGTCATCAAGAAACATTATATCCAGAAATAAAGGTAAAAACCGTGGGTGAGAACCATTAGGAACAAAAAGAGTGCAAATATTCCCAGTGTATTCTGCAGATTTGGGAGATTAGTAAGGGAATATGTCGTACTACCTGTCCTTAATGTTACCTTTGTTCTTTGTCTGGCTAACCTGTGAGCTCCAGACAGCAAAACTCAGGTGTCTTTTCATATCTGGAGGCAGCTGGTGGTCCCATGAGGTGGGTGAGAAGCACAGACTCCATGGGCTCGGCACATGCACGGGGATGAACAGAGCACCTTGGTCCCGTGACTGCATTTAAATTATATCCTCTGCATGTGTTTCCTTCTGAACTGGTAATATTTCAGATTTCTCTTCCATTACAACAGCTCTGCAGTTGAGAACTGCAGCCAGGCTCCACAAATCCCTGCCAGAGTGGCGCAGCCTGGAACTCACCTCTTGTTTTCCTGACTCTCACAGGAGAGACCCATTTGTCTGCTGCCTTCTCCTATGCAGCTTGGATGCTTCCCTTAATGTGTTTTTTGTTTGTTTTTCCCTTACTGAAGGGTGAATTAGCACAAACCTTTCTTAGAGTTTTGACTGGGTTTAATGAAAAATTAATGAGGAGGAGTAGAACCAGCACAAACCATTCTGTACTATGCACATGGGTGGAGGGGGGTTTGCAGGATATCCCAGTATGCCCAGGCAGTGGTTACTGATTTCTTCTTCTCGGTGCAGCAAAAGTGCCCAGAAAAGTAATTATTTTGACTTCTAATTCAATCTTCCTCCGTTTAAACTCTGTTCATTAGAATGGGATTGTGTGAAAGGTACCATGGTGCTCAAAGGCATTAGCTGTCCAAATAGATTCAAAGGGGACACAAATGCAGGATTACACCAAGTAGCTGTAAATGTAAATAATTTAGGATGACCCCATGTGATCAGTGGGAACTGGGTGAGATGAGGACGGTCAAGGGTGGGGGACAGCACCAGACAGCAATGTGAGAGATGTGAGGGGAGAAAGGTGCTGACACAGACTCAATTTAGGAACAAAACTGCCCTAGAAGGGGAGAAATTCCCATTCAAAATAGAACAGTGAATACCACCCCCCGCCCATGAGGCTGTGGTACCCAGAGGGTTTATCCTGAACCAAAACAAGTCCTTTTGCTTCTCAGTATTTTTCTTTAGCCTGCTGTATTTTGTCTTCTCTGCTCAGGGTTTTCAAAGTGTGGTAAGGGGGTTGGGAACTGAACTCTGTGGGATATCTGGTCTTTTGAAATTTTAGGCCTAAAACTTCAAGGTCTTCAAAGCAGGAAAAAAATCCTCATTTTATGTTTGAGGAGCACCAGGCATCACCAGACCCTGGTATCAGAGGTTGGAGGGGTTGGATAACACTAATAATAATAATAATAATAACAATAAATAGATAAATAAATAAGGCAGAAAATATAGCACACATGAATTTTGAGGTTTGAGGATTTTTACATAAAATTTTATTAATGCCTAAAATTATGTCCTTTCCCCGTAAATATTGTATTAGGAAATTTCACAAAGCATGAAAGTGACCAGTCACACAAGGTGTTTTGCAAGTTATTCACCTGGTACAAATAAGGCCTGAAATATCTGAGCATGCAATGCATAAGTGATGTGATGAGCCTTATCCTGCTACCCCCATGCACACCTTTGCAGAACAGGAGCTCTGATAACCTTGTGTTTCCTATACTGCTCTCCCTCGCCCCTCACTGGCCCTGATTTTTCCATATAAGCCCTCTCAGATAAGAAGAGGAGATGATTATTAAGATGGGAGCAAAAGAGCATCCACCTAAGGAATACCAATGAAGCCATATCTTGGTGCGTGCGTAAACTGAGCTCCCTCCCAATAAACCATCAGATACAGGCAAAAGAGTGACAAACAGTAAATGATTCCTGTCATCAGCAGAATTCAAGTGGGAGCCTCTGGTAATTAACATTTTCTTCCTGCAAAAAAAAAGAGATGTAAAGATTTAGTGAGTGCTGAGCAGTGCATTGGGGGCAGCAATGACCTGGGCTGGCAGCAGAGGGACACAGGAGAGCAGCAATGCCCCTTCAGGGAGTGGAGACCTTGCCCAGGGAGTGTGTGATGAGCTCAGGCAGGAATTTATGGTGGATAAAGAGCTATTACTGAGGGGCAGCTCTGCAGACTGGAGCCATGGACCAAATCCAGAGGTGCAGGTAAGTGGCCACAGTGCCATGACCATCAGTTGTGTTTAACAGCAGCTCTGGAGTCAGCTGCCCTTCACATGGTAAAAGGGGAAATGTTGTGTTAGGGGAGCTACAGTGTCCCCTGGAGTCAGGTTTAATAAAGCTCTACTGACAAACACCCACAAAGTCCATCTCATTTATCCCAAAGTAGTCCAGATGTCTGAGGAGACAATGGAAAGCAGCCCTTCACCCATGATCAATTTGAGAAATCACAGTTTTTCTTAGGCAGCAGATACAAAGCTTCTCTGTTGGAAGGGGAGAGCAGCAGAGATGTCAAGAGGTTCCCCAAATCTGACTGTTATCCCTCCAGCCCCACAGTGAGCTCAGGTCTCTGGGCACAGCTCTAGGGGCAATGGTAGGGGAAGAGTAGGCAAGACACTGGGTGCAGGAAGTCAGTAAAATGGTAGGTCCTTAGGGTACCACATTTCCAAGATAGAATTCCAGTTTTAGAATTCTTATTTTGCTCATTTTCATTAACTTTTATTTCCAGTAGCTTCATTTAATAACAGTTTTTTCCACTGGTATCATCAGTCCCCACATGCCGTATTTATTCTGGCCCTGTTTATTTCTCTAATCATTTTTCCCCCTTCTTCCCCCTTACTTTCTTAAGTAATATCCCAGTGAGGTAGAGACAAGCTGACCATATGAAACCCGACCTCTTTCAACCCAATTCTGTTTCTTCATTTTAAAATTAAAAGCTGAGAAATGGGATGAGTAGATGTATTTCTCTGTCTTGCCACTGGCTGGTTGGGTTACCTGGTCAGAATTCCATATCCATCTTCAGTGAATTTGTGATTCTGAACAATCACTGTTTCAATACCACTGTAAGAGGAAAAAATTCAAGAAACAGGAGCAAAATGTGCATGTGCTCACCCAGATTGGGGGCCAGTTTTTACACCCCCTTTAAGGCAGTTCATTACTTTGGTTTCAACCTTGAACCTTGGCCATGGCTGTCCCCTCCCAAGCATGCCTACTTTGCAGTTCTCTGTGTTCCTGAAATGACTCTAAATCACACAACGTGAGGTGAAAAAGATCATAAAGGAACAACAAAGGATCAGCAAACATAAAATAGAAGAATGGCAGCCTCCCCACCTTACACTGCAAAATCAAAGGGAGTTTTCAAACAGCCCCCTTTCCAGTCAGCTGGAGATTTAATTCACACGGTAATTTACTGTGTCTGCACTTTTCCTGCCCCCCCACTTCCTCCTGCTCTTCTTTTGCTCAATAGTTACTTTTTTCTCGGCCTGTAACAAGAGGAACCTAATGCCCAAGCCTTACATGCAAATAAGCTTTTTCCTCTACTGTGTGCTGAGCAGAGGGGGAATGATAGGGGAGATTCATGGGGGGGAAAAAAGCCATTTATTGCAAAGAGCTTTTGTAAAGTAATTCTAGTATTTCAAGGGAAGGGGACAAGTTCATAGAGAAAATTATACCAACTGAGACTGGTTGAGTCTGCAATTTTCTTTGCATGCTGTTGGGGCCAGTGATGGTTCTGGATTTGTGGGTGTCTGTATCCAGCCCAGCATTTCGTTCTCGGGGCACTTCAGCAGCAACTCTGCCTTGTTAACTGTTTCCGTTTCTGGTGAGGGAGGTGTTTTCCTGGGGATTTTTATTAGATAATGGCTCAGTGGGAAACTGAGCAGAAGAAACATTTTCATAATTGATAGCTCAATTTCAGTCCTGAAAACACTCAATGGCTTTTTCAGCCTCACTAACACTGGAAATTATTAGAAATTATAAACTGAGATGTGGCTGGAGCATATAAAAATGGACAAGTACCAAAAACCATAGGCTTGACAGGTTTCCACATGGAGGGGAGGGGAAGATGTGTCCAAGTTCTTGCAGAATTTCAAAGCATTAAGCATGAGAATAACTTTTTTTGGGGGGGAAGAAAAAAGAGTGCTGGAGTGCAAAGGTGCAGGGCTGCATCAGAAGCAGCTATGAAGTTGATCTGTAAAGAGTAATGAAGGTTAGAACACAGATTGTCATCAGAATTTTCTGGAGAGGTCTTCCAAAGGACCTTGCTACACTGAGACAGACAAGGATTGTTTTATTCTCTTCCCCTCTCTGTGAGAGCTCCCGGAGTTTGGGCTCAGCTCCCAGAGGAAGACCTGTGATGTTCTGTGTCTGTTCACAAGCACAGGGAAGGAGCATCAGAGAGGGGACCTGCAATTCTGAGGCAAGGAGCCAAGCAGCAAACATGATGGGTCATAGAAAGACCTGCATTAAACCCTGATGCAGCCAACCCACAGTTAATTCAGAGTTTTTATGATTAGATGCATAACTTTTCAGTTTAGTATTTCTACAAAGGCATCAACCTGAGGGGTCACTGATTAATTTAAAAGCATGACTTCTTTTGCCTTTTTTTTTTTTTTTTAAGTAGATAGCTGCAAGCTTGGCTTTCTTTTAATGCAAATGACCTTATTTGGATCTGCTGACATTAGAAAGCATTGCAGGCATTCTGAATCTAGCATGGAGGCAGAGAAAGCACAATATTCAATCAGCTCATTTTATGAGTTCTATTTAAATTGGGAAGTAAAGAAAAAAAATAGAAATAAATAAAAGGAAAGGAAAACCACTACAGTCATAAGAGAGGATTTGCTGGTTCTCTGTCCCCTGCCATCCTCCCCCTCCTCCGTTTTCCCTCCTCGCATTTCAGTTGCTTCAGGGACTTGCTGCAGCCATGGGATTAATGGACACCTAATGCCATCTCTGCTTTACAGCCTGGAAAGTCTCTTGTTTAGTTTACATTGATTTTTCTTTTGTGATGCATTTGCAGAATGTGAGATACCGATGGTGGGAAACATAGATAAAGAGGGGAGACATGAGAGAGAGATACATCCTCTGCCTCCTGCTCCTGGTAATGCTCCTAGACTTTGGAGCCTGCAGATACTTCCAGCAGCAAGCACCCACTTACTCTTTCCTGCCATCCTAGAGGACACAGGAAGGGCAGCAGTGATAATCTCGCTCTCTGGTGGGCTGGTGTTATCCATCACTCAGAAACAGACAGGGGATGCACTGCTTTACAACAATTCCCTGTGCACTGAGGTCTCTCTTGGGTGATTTGGCACTGTGCTCCTTTTTATTGTGATTTTATTTTTATTATAATTGCTGTTTGCAGGACTGAGGTAATTCCTGGGATCTTCCATAAATGAATGGTCATGATGACCATGCTTGGGAAGAAGTTAATCCCTGCCTTCCTGGCAGTGCAGAAACCACCCTGGTAAATGCAGATGGGCAAATCTCACAGGTCTGAATGAGATCACAAGGGGAGGGCTGGGATGAGGGGGTTGTGAAATTAGAATTTTTCTGGGACATCAACTCCTTGTGCACTACTCAGCATCACATCCCAGTGTTTCTGCTCCAGCCAGGGAAGGGAGCTGCTCTCTGCCAGACCTCTCTTCAGAGGAAAGAGGTAGGAGTGGGAGCACAGCCCACATCTCCTTTCAGTGGTATCACTCTTCCTCCTAATGAAGCACTGAGGGAAAGGAGTGCTGCTGTCCCCTTTACTTTTGGGGTGAAATGACCACATCAGCAGAGCAGATCAGAGCATCTTTGGCAAGATCAGTGGGGTAGAAAAATCTCCACGAGCTGCTCACAGTCCCCAAATCCTCACCAGTAACTTTGCAGGACTTGACAGCTCTGCACTCTTTTGTTTATTAGAACCATCCACAGGTGTCACCCGTCAGCTATACAGCAAAGATGGATGATCTTTTAGTTAAGATGCTAAATGCAGTCTAAACCAGGCTGGCATTTAGTAACAGTGACAAAAACACAGCGTCAGAGAGAACAGAAGGAAAATGACATCCTGTGACCATGTCTCTCTCTCATCTTCAGCATCTTTGGTGTCAGCTCTGTAAAGCTGTTGGAACAGAAGATGGAGGGAAGGCTGGGAGTGATGCTTAAAGCAGCCCAACAGTACCCGGGGTCCATCTTCTGCCAGCTCAGTGTATGGGTGAACCCTCTGAAGAGAGGGTTCCCTCTCAGCCTCCTTTGGATGTGGGATATTTAAGGGTATTAAAGATGCCTCAGCAGACAGCTTGGATTCCCTGTTAGGCACCAGTTGAAGGGTGTAGCAGATAGAGAGGCAGGAAGGTTGGTGCCAGCCCATGTCATTTTTCCCCTTCTGTGCCACCCATGCCAGTGAGTGACAAGTCATTTTCCAGGAGCTGCAAGACCACTGGGCTGTGAGTGATGGTGCTGCTCAGGTGGCTCCAAAGGCACCTCCTTTCCCTTCAGCCACCCATGACTCAGTCTCATTGCCACAATCCCCTGTCACATCATGTCAGCAGCTCCAGGCAAGTGGGACACGAGGCTTCCCACTCTGAGCTCCCAGTTCCAAGCAGTTCTTCCCACTCTGCCATGAAAGAGAGTAAATTGTAGTTCAAACGAGTGTGACCCTGTGCTTGGCTGTCATCAGGACAGCTTTTTAGAAGACATTTAATGCTTAATATGGAGCTTAATATTTCTTGACAGAAGTGAGCTATTCCTTGCAGGGCTCCTGACAGACTGCTGGAGAGTCTCAGGAGGAACAAAAGAGATTTATAGGAAAGGAGGTTTTGTATTACAGACAACGGAAAAAATAGGAATGTGATTGTTAAAAGAGAAAAAAAAACAGGAAAATGAAAGGAAACCTGGTGATAGGTCCTGTTTCCCATCTAGCTGAATAAAGAGACTTGCAAAGATTGTCTTGGGAATCTTGGGAAATCTTGGGAAATAACTTGTACCATAAGTTTTCATTGCAAGAAATTACATGTTGTCATTATGATTATTTATTTATTTTTACTCCAGTTAATAACTACATTCAGGAAATTAAAAGGAAAAATAGCATGCTGTTCTGTTGGGAAGCCTGAAGGAACAGACCAGCAATTGAGGAGAAATAGGATGCATATCTGAGCAGCATTGCTTCTTTTTCCTTGCATATTTTCCCACTTAAGGAAACCTGGTTTTGTTCGCTGTGTTTTGCAAGGTTGGATTTCATCTTTTTCTCAGGTCCCTATACAAGCTTCAGCTGTTTGAGGTGGATCCTGGAAAACTGTAGTTTCTTTTCTTTGGTTTTCAAAATTCTGAAAATTTATGGCTTTATTTATTATTCACCTCTTCCATTGTTTAACTCTGAACAAGAAGAATTAGGAAGTGCTTTGGCTGACTGACTGCAGAGTAGAACAGTGAAGAGAGAGTTTTCCAACAGTCCAAATGACTGCAGAGTAGAACAGTGAAGAGAGAGTTTTCCAACAGTCCAAAGTCTAAAATCTTTATCATCCTGTGGAGTGAATCCTGAAGGATAAACCAGTGGGAAGAAATTTTTGAAGGACTTGGTTGCCTTAATACTCTTCACTTCAATGGAAGTCTGACCTCTAAACTCTCCAGGTGTACTTTGCACCCTACATCCATGCAGTGCTGGGTTCAGAAATACTAAAAGAAGAGACTTTTTTTATGAAGATGATTTATTGCCATGTGTTCAGCAGTAACCTGCAAAAGCTCTGAGCTTATCCAAAGTCTCTGCACCCTGGGACGTGGCCACAAGAAAGGCTGAATGATGCAGAGACTCTGAGATGGATGCTGCAAACTGCTACCCCTTCCCTGAAGTGGTACCATGGGAAACCTGCTGAATTTCCTCTCTTAGGAGCCTGTCCTGGAATCATCACAACTTCATGGAAAGCTCTTAAAGGCCCCCAGACTTTCTCCATCAGAGATGAAGATGTTTAGAGATTAAAACGCCTGACAAGGGTGGGATGTTCACAATCCCAAGCAGGGAGACAAGAGGAGTCTCAGAGGGATTCACAAAGCTGGATGTAATCTAGGAAGAGTGGGACCATCCCTGGCAAGTAGCAAGAGAAGAGAGAGAAAAGGAATCTCCTTCCGACAGTGATGGCACACTGGGCTGATCTTCTGTTCTGAACTGCCCCTTGCAGACCCAGAGCAGAGGGACAGACCTCAGGGATTCTCCCTCAAAAGACCCAACGAAGACCAGAGGAGCCACCAGATTAAACAGTGAGTGCTTTCCCTGGGGAGCAGAGGTTTGTCCTTCCACTGCCTGAGCCACCCAGACAAGCCCAGGCTGCAACAGCCCTCAGCACAGCCCAGGCCAGCTGTAATGCCCTTTATTGTTTTATTTTTACCACAGGAGCACCTCAGAGAAATAACTGAGGATCAATACTCTGTCACATTAAAGAACTTAAAGAAAAGTGAGTAGAAAGGCTCGACTGTGCCCTAGAGATCCTGAATTTAATTTAAATTCTAGGAACACACCCAGATTTGAGGAAGGGCTCAGTTTATTGGATTATTCCACAAACCAGTTTTCTTGTGTTCATCATGAGAGAAAGTTTCCCCTTCACCTCTATTTTCTAAGTAAAATCCTGCTTTCTTCCTTTTTTCTTCTCCGAACACAAGAAGAAAAGAGAATGAAAGGTGAGAGCTGATTGAGTGAGCAACAGCAGGGGTAACAAATGAGTATTTATCAATGTTCCTCTCCTTTTACAGCACATCAATTTTGAAGCTGCTGACAGAGGTCTTGGTGTAACTGCTGTAAGAACCTGCAGGAGCTAATAATTTTATGTTCAGGCTTATGTAAAACCAGTTTTGATTAATTACTGATGCAAAGTTAGGAAAATGAACATTCACTCTGCCTTGGCACAGCCCTGTCCAACAGAGCTGCTGCCATTCCACCCCCATTCCTGACAGGAGCTCTTCGATAGCGGGGGCAGCCTGGGCTCCTCATGGGGAGTAGCAATGCCCTTTGGAGAGCTTGTTTCCAGGTTTCTCCTGAAATCTAGGAGCAACCATGCCAGGCATTGCCAGCTTTCCTTATCTTCCTCAGGCAGAAGTGCTCCATATTGCCTTTTGCACTGAGATGGGCAAATATGCCTATTTTTTTTTTTTAACTTTTAGCTCAAGATCAGTGCCTGAAGTCTCCGCCTTATTTTGTTGTTGCTTTGTGGAGCTGGCTGGGGTTCAGCTGAAGGCACAGTGTTCCCATGTCCAGCAAAGCACTCCTGTGGATTCCTGAACAATGTGTGCACGGAGAGCAGTCTCGACAATAACTGCTTAGCAGCTTCAATCCAATTCCCTCTAATTAAATAGGTTCAGCAGCACAAAGACTGCAGAAATGGCTGCAATCTCATGCTGGACACGCAGCTGCAGAGCTGCAACGTGCTTGTAAAAGGTGCAAAAAGTACATTTAACATCCTTGGAGTGGAAGTTGCCCCTTGCAAAGTAAAAATATCTGCAGTGCACATCTCTCAAAGGGCAGCACAAATGTCTTGATGCCAACATAAGAGAGTCACAGGCATAAATGCACCTCTGTTTTGTACAAATCTGTATTCCTGTCCCACGTCAGACACACACAAACCTCCTTTTCCATTCTGAAATGTGATTTTTTGCCTGGCTCCATTTCCTCTGGGGTGTGTGGGGCTGTGCTGGTCACAGTGGGAGCTGAAGGGGTGGAGAGGGGAGATTTAAGCAAGCAGCCCAAGTCCTCATTCATCAATGAGCCTCTCATACCACCCTGCTCTTCCCTTCATTGCTTTCGTGTCCTTTCCAGAGTGATGCCATTTTACATCCCGCTGCCATTTATAAGCTCCTGATGTCCAATACAGATAGTTCCTTATCATCTTTCTCTTTTCAGCACTCCTGGCTTCCCAGAACTATTTTCTAGGGCCAGTTCTTTTACAGTGGTTTCAATTCTTAGCTCTTCACTTTTCCACTTGTTCTTTACAGTTATGGAGGGTGGGTGACTTAAAAGCTCCCTGGCTTACTTCAGCTCCCCTTGAACTCACTGGTACAGAAAAACTGAACTAAACATTTCCATTGATTTTGACAGGTGAAGAGGCAAATGCATTGGGCTTTAGAAATTCCCCCCCTTGATGTTTTCCCATCACCCTGTTCCCTGTCATTAGCAGGCTTTGTGCCACTGCCCTCAGGTCTGTGAGGAAGTGTGCTCCTGTTTTCATTCCCTTCCCCACCAGTCAATCTCCAGGCTTTAACATGTTTGAATTTCCCCTTCTGAGTTTTGCAAGACTGTATCCCTGTCTTGTGGCACAATTACCACTGCTTTGTAATGAAGTTTGCTGTGAGTTATTCTCAACCCAAGCTTCATTTGCCTGGGAATACATCATAGACCCCTATTATGGAGACACCACATGCAGCCTCACAGCTGAGCAGATTTCTTCTTTTGGACAGTCAACACTATTATCCGCAGAACCAGAAGCAAAATGTAATGAGAAATTTTCAAGTAAAAGTTTGCTTGGCATTATAATTAACATGAGTTTCATGTATGCACTGTTCTGTTGGAGGAAACTAAATTGAAGCAGGTTATTACTGAGCTTGTTGCTTTTCCTTCTCTTTCCTAATGTCCAATTTTATAGTGAAGTAGTGGAGAGTGTGGCTTTAACTGGGCTGTGGATGGCAGCAAGAGCTTTGTCCCTCACCTACAAACTGGTGATAACCAGTTCACCATCATCTCTCCAAAGTTAGACCTGTACCCCCAAAGGCCAGGCTGGGGATCATCCTGCTGACTGTCCATGGGAAATTCACCTTGAGAGCCACATGGTTCTCCAGACAAATGGAGATGGGTCCAACCAGGAGGCAAACCCTTAGTATGGTCCCACCACTTTGGTGTTTTATTCACCTTCAGTGTCCCCCCATGCAGCAAAACCCTGTACTGGACCTTGGGTAGAAACTACAATAGAGGAGAGAGGCTGCACCAAAAAGCTATCCCTGGTGCCTTTCCCACTTGCTACTCCCACAGAATACACCCCAGACTGCAGATCCCTTGTCTGAACTCAGGTGCAAACTTTAAAAATGGCTTGTAAGATCTTATTGATCACTCCTCTCCATGCAGTTGTACCAGACTTTCTTCCCAATGCCCAAAATTATGTCTGAAATCAGTTTAGGGAATGAGCAAGTCTTTTAATTAAAACAGTCTGTTATGATGAATCTGTTATTACAAAGTCTTACCTATGTAAAACATTAATAATACAAATTTCATTTGTTTATGTCAGCACCGAGCATTAATTTTTAATGGCAAAACGTATGAGTTATGAAAGGCATTAATGCAAAACAAATCACCAGCTGAGAAGGGAAAGGAAATCCATTTTTTAGGGTAAGCAGTGGGAATGAAATTTTATTGTGGTTCTAACCTGGGAAAAAAATATTTCTTAAGGCTCCAAGAGCAATTTTAAAAAATCCTGGGTTTTATCATCATTCTTCATATTAGTTCTATACCCAGTGAAGCTTGTGTCCATGTCATCCAGCCTACGCCTTGATGCCCTCTCTGAGGAAGCCTTCCACACAAAATTACTCTGATTGCCATGCAACAGACATGGAAGCAGATTGGATACGTGTGGCATAATAAACATCTCTGTGCTGCAAATGGGTGAGATCACAGAGAGCCCAAAAGTGCTTGCTTGGTGGGCCAAATTCTTCATGGATGTAAATGGGAGACACTCTGTGAATTAGGACTCATTCCTGCTTGCACCAGGGATAAATTAATTCCAGATGTTAATTGTCAATTTAAGCCTACATCTTAAGATTAAAACTCTGCAGAATAACTCATTTCAAAATGGAGTGGGAGGGTATTGGTGGGGGGCTGGTGCCAGGTCCAGGCAGAGCTACTGAGAAATTGTAGCTTTTGATCAGATTTTGCTTCTGGAGCACCTGGCATCCCTGCACCAAACCCTCACCTTCACAAAGGTTTCACAGCACGGAAATGCTATCAAGCCCTGGGCAGAAGGAACATGGAAAATCCTCAAGTGCTTGGGGACCAAGTCTCACTGGTAACTGGCCAGCTCTTTAGCAGGACTTAGACTGCTGGGTTAAAAGGGCTTTTGGGGCTTGTCCAAGGTGCCAAGAAGCATCTTTTACCCTGATTTGTGGCGAAACCATCTAGATATGGAGAGTGGGGCCATGTGCCCTTCTCTCACCAAAAGGTTCACCTTCTCTCACCTGTGGGAACCATGGCTGGAAGTGCTTTGAAGAACATCCATGAATCCTGGAAATAGCATCTGTGCACAGCACAGGCACATCTGGGCCCAAACTGTTGTGATAACAACAGTAGGGGGCTGGAATTTTGTTCTACAACAACAAGAGGACAGACAGCAGATTCCAGAGGTGGGACAGTGTGAGAGTGGCAAAGCAGGAGTCAGACATCACTTGGCTCCTGTTCAAAGGGCTTTCAAGAGCCACACAGGACACTGCCCTGGCACAAGATAATTAATTTATTTACAGTAAAAGTCTAGTTGTGGCAGTTACAGGACTGCTACAGAGCTAAAGAATGGGGACATCATCTGTTTTCAAGCACTGTGCAACTGTGCTTTGTCTTTTTTCCCTAGTTCACACTTCAGGAAAATAAGCAGCACATCTTGTAGCTCCTGTCTCTCTCCCACACTCTTCCTTTCTCCCTTTCTATCTTTTTTCTTGTCTCAGTCTAAAAAAGTTGCTGATATTAGCAATAAAGCAAGAATTTAATATCATCCTACAGGGTGCTACGACAAACTGCCCCTTGGTTCCATCGATTCCACGGGCCTGAAATATGGGAAGGCATCTAAGGGGGAAGAATACAAGATGAATTTTGTAGATATAAATTCTGTAATATTGGATTTCTCTGAACAAGCATCAGGACTGTGTTGTGCCTCTCCCTCTGATGCCACAGGAGCTCTGTTAGCACAGCAATATGTTCCTGTTGGGGAAGGGTTCAGGGCAGCCTCCAGTATTTCATCTCAACAGTAGCCCCAACGTTACAACATGTGACACATCCACTGCTCCATGTCTCTGATAGAGACACACACCCAGCCTGAGGGAAACAAAAGCATGCCTGGGAGCAGTGTAAGGCTGCTGTCTTAATCCCAGCATCCACGTGTGAGGTGACGTAAATACAGGCAGGGTTGTGGCTGTAGGGGAGAACTCGCTGTGCCAAGTATCAAACACATGATATGAGAAGCAACTGCAAATATTTGGGATGTGTGGTGCTGTAATCTGTTATTTCTTTTCACACACTCACCTTTCCCCTCCATCTGCAAGTATCCATTCAACAAGGCTATAAAATAATCAAATCTTAGGCTTTTTCTGCTCTGTGATGTTTAGAAACTTCATTTTCAAAGTTCATGACTTGAGAAATGAGATTCGTTTTACCACCCAACACTCAAAATATCAACTTGCTTTGCCCTTCCTCTTGAGGGGAAGTGTGGAAGGTATCTTTTCAGCTTTATACCGGCTAGGCTAGTACTTTAATGCCTTAGAAAGCCTCGAGCAGCCTAGAGAGGTAGCAAGAGCAAATACCATCAGCAGAAGCAAAGAGGGAGAAATATAGCTCCCTGCTCGCTCAATTCCCTGCAGTTAGAAGCTTTCAAATGAGAGAGACAACCAGAGATGTTCACAGGAAGATAGCTGAGCTAAGAGAGGGCGGGGCCTCCCTCGAGGGTCTCTTTTATTCGGAGAAGGGGGAAGGGGCGGACTGGGGGCGGACCCGGGGTGAGCGGCCAATGAGACACTGCTGAAGAGTCTGAGTTACATTTGGCTTTGCCCGCGCTTGGAACAAAGGAGCTCGGAGCACATGGGCAGGAGCACGTGTCTTTGGGAGGGGGAGGGGAAGAGACCAAATCACACTGAAAAACTTCCTTACAGCTTCTCAGTCTTGCACTTTTCTTGGCATTTCATTCATATTAAAAATTAAGTAGGCTCCATGCCATCCTCTTACCCCTTGAAATTAAAGCCAGAGGAGGAGCAGAACACTTCATGGTTTTGTTCTACCACCTTAGGAGTTGGCTTGGACCTTCAGCATTCTTTCATTAGAGATTCTGTCTAATTTAATACATAAAAGGACAGGGATAGTGCCTGCATGTGGTGCAGAATAGCAGTACATGTCATAAAAGGTGTTTGCCTTCTCTTCAGCAAGGATAACCCGGTTATTAACCATTAGTTCTGAAGGTGAAGTCTCATGGCCGGGTCCCTGAACCAGGCACAAAGGTGTTGGGCTCACATTTGTTGCAGGAACAGCTTCATAAAAGTGTTGTTCAAGGTGATTTATCTCATGTTAAAATTAGATCAAAAGCCCCATAGTGAACCAACAAATTGAAAAGACAAAAACATGTCTTTTTGGTGCAATTTTTCCCAGAATCTCAAGAGAGGGTTTTTTCCTAGTTCTTAGAAATGAGAGTGGAGAGTGGGGGGAAATGAGCAGTTTCTGGCCTGGGTTGCTCAAGCCGCAGACTTCCTTGAAAGGCAGCACAGCCTCATCTTCACATGAGGAAGTTTGTGTATAATCAATAAAAGGAACTTGAAATATACTTGAAAGAGGGAAAGGGTCAGTGTTGATAACCATCATAATTATTTTTTTATTATTATTTATTTATTTACCTGCTTGCTGGAACTCCAGCATCAAGAAATACGGAATACCAGGCAAAACAGAGATTCCTCTCTCCACTCCCATCCTGCTCTACCTGTCCAGCTGTTTTATTTTTCCCCTAACTCCATCTCTTGCAGTCCATTGTTACTGGATCTCCTGGGATTGTGCCTAAAGAAGTTTCCAAATCAAGTTGTAGTCAAGATTCTTTTCCTGGAACTGCCAGAGGGAACAATTGTGGTAAGGGCTGACAGGGTTTTCAAAATTTCCCCATCTCCCAGTGTGGAAAATTCCCCCATTCTCCTGTCACAGGGCAAAGGACAGGATATGTCCCTTGCCACAGTGTCTGGTGACAATTTTTGTCCCAAGCCTGGATGTTTGTGATATAACAGGACAATGTTTTGAGAAGGAATGTAGGACCTATAAAATCGGATGTGTGTTTTTAAGGAAAAGGGTTGAACCTGTGGTAGGAGATGTCCATCAATAATAAAAACCTTCCTTAAATGTAAAATAGGCTTTCTGAGGTGGTTTATAAACCAGGAATGTCACAAGAGAGCCAAATAAATACCTTTAAAAATTATATCGTTCTTCAAATTAAAAAGATCAATCAGCCTATAAACACTGTGGGGTTATGGTGGCTGGTTTTGATGGGGGTCGGAAGAGAGTCCCTTGATTTGGGGGAACTTTTTACCCTACAAGCTCTAAGAAGCCCAAACCAGTCAGGAGCACTGACAGCTTGTGTGTGAAAATTCTTCACTGCTGGTACCAAGAAATTTGTTTAAATTTTGCAGCACTCTTAAATGGGTGGGAATTTGAAAAAGGCAAGTTTCCTCCTCTTTTATCCTGGATCAGTGCTCACCTGGTCATCCTCTTGCTCTGGCAGGGAAATTGCCCCCAGACTTACATCTTCTTCTTTCACTGGTGTCAACCCCCAAATCCAGGTTTTCCTTCCATCAGCTCTTTCATTCAGAAAAGTGCTCCCATGGAAAATGTTTGCCAATAAACATCTCCAGGTTTACTTCATTCCGTTATAGCCCAGAATGATTTACTATATTTATTTTAACTGTTCCAAACCTTTGGCTCACAAATTATTTTTATTCTGTAATATTATTGTTTATATTATTGTATCTTCTGGTTTCAGCCCAGAACAAGGATGTGCTTTGCATTTTTCCCTTTGTGGGTTGTCTGTTAATTCACTGAGGGGTCATATATGTGTATGCTGCAATTTTCCTGTGTAGCACAGCTATAGTTACCTGTGCAGATACACCTGAATTCACAGGAAGAGTCAATATTTGTTCACATGGATGCTTCATAATATTAATATGAGTTTAAAGTGTTTGATTTGGGGTATCCACATTGTGAATTGCAGGGGCTCAGATTTCTTCCCTGCCCTTATTTACAAACCATTGCTTTTAACATACCCCTTGGGATTTCTTCTGTCTGACTCCCATTCCTACATCACACTGAGGTGTCCTGGGTTGGGTTTTTTGTGAAGAAAGGAGGACAGGTCTGCCAGGAGCACATTTGTGACCAAATCAGCTCTTTGGAGATGTGTTCTGAGACAGTGATTGCTACAGACTTCATTTTTCTCTAATTACACCCACACCTATTTTGCTGTGCCTTGAAATCAATTCCTATCCCTCTGACAGCCAAGGGGAACCCCCCTTGCCCTCACTATGCTGTGGACCAGACCACAACTAGCACATGCAATGTTCAGTACTTAAATAAAAAGCTGTTCAGCCAATGAAACATTGTGGTTTCAGATGCCATTTGCCACTCGAAAACATGAAAAGCACCCTTGCTTTGAAAAGTGATCTTGTCTATAATGCAATTTCAACACTGTTGTCTATTATTTAGTGCTTACTTTTAGCTTGAATTTTTACCAGCAATTTAAAAAGAAAAAACAAAAGAACTGTTCAGTTTTAATCTCTAGAAAATTTAAAGCTATTTTTTATTAGTGCATAACAGTTTGGAATGAAGAATTCTCTCTCAAGCACTTACTAGATAGGCTTTACTCTACTGTTAGTTAATCTGACAGTGTTTTATTAATAATCAGCCCTTTTTGTATTGCTATTACGCATTTTTTTTCTAATAATGCTGTTTATATCTCTAGCATTGCCATTATAAAGAAGACTGTGAAGTATGTCTCAGATTTGCTGTGTAGGAACAAAGTAGATAAATATTGCTAACAAATCACAGGCATTATTTCTTGTTTAATTTCTTTGCTGTTAACAAATGAAGAAATATTTAGTACCAATTTTGAGAAGTATTTTTTTAGGTGGGAATCTGATTACGGTCTGGTCCACATTCACCATAAGGGAAGAAGGAGGGAGTGGGTACTCTTGTTTTATTTTTCCATCCTTTTTTATGATTCATTGTTGAACCCACAGGTCTCTGCCTGTTCTCACCTTCATTTAAGAACTATTCTGTAGTGGAAGTGGAAAAGGTAAAAGCTTGAATGGGTCTTCTTCCTCTGTTTCAGGTTTTTCATTCCGAAGTACAGTGCACTGTCTTCATTCTTTGTTCATTTAAACCCAGGCCAGAAACTAATGGTAAATAACTTAATTATCACGCAGAATTTAATAAATTTATGCAGGTCTGTGGCAAGCCTGTTTATTGTTACAGAACTCCACTCAATTCACTTCCCTTGTGATTCACATCAGCGTTGGCAAAAGAAAAACAGGCTACCGAAGGAAATCCAGTCACAACACGGGGGCTCCCAGCTCCCCATTAACCCCGACTGCTGAGCACTCAGGACATTTGTGCTATTTCGTTGTCTGCAGTGTTTGCAATCGCTCCCCTGGAGTATAATCTGCATTAACACCTTATTGACACCTTTCTCCCGGTCATCGAGACTGATGTGGAGTAAAAATGGTGCTAATATAAATCTCTTTCAGCCCTGCTCACTGTGCAACTGTCTGCTGTTCCTACCCTTCCTCTGCTGCCTGCCTGGACACTTTCCATTCTTCTCAACACCTATCAGGCTTTGGAGAGTTACCTGTGGGGGCATCTCCCATTTCTCACAGAAATGTAAATAAATGTGGTCTCCTTCCATGCTGATTTCCAGGAAAAACCTGCCCCTCTCCTCATATTGCTTTGGACCCCTCTCCTGAGTAACCAAGTGCTGCTTTGCTCACCTAAAAATCTGATGTTTGCCTACAATCACGTAAGAGGTCATGGCAGGACTGAGACTCCAGCAGTTTCCCTGCCCATTCACTGGAACAGAAGTTGGGTAGGCCCAAAAGTAATTGCCAGTCTCTCTCATTTCCTCCTTTTAAAGACAGTACCACCCACAGGAACTAATTTTCATCTCACAGATCAGAAGTGAAAAAGTTACAAACCAACCAGCCAAAAATAACAAAAAAGATTCCCAGTTTCTCTGAAGACATCCTGGTGATTTTGCATGTTTTGGCCAAGTCAATAAACCATATCTCCAGACTGTGGCTCACCTAGATTTTCTGTTGTGCCCATAAAGGATGAATATTTATTTTAAAAATAAATATTTATTTTAAAAACTGATTCTGCAGAGGCCAAGCTGCCTGCCATTTCCTTCAGTGCAAACCCTCCCATCGACTTCAGTGGGTGATGATTATTAAGACTGGGTTCTTACCACATGAAACCCATGAAACTCTAAGCATTCCAAATCAGACATATGTGTAAAACCAGAATCTCCATCTTGGGAGAATGAGGTGAGTTCTGCAGGGCATTTTAATGCCAGGATAGATAAGTGAAATTATAAATGGCTCTAGCCAATACTTCATTAAACTGGCTCAGAGATTTATGGATCCTCAAGAGCACGAGGGTGTGAAAACGTCAAAGAAAATCAAAAAAATAACTTTTCAGTCTAATCCTCCTGACCAAAAGCCCTGCTGAGCAGTCTAAGCAAAGAGCAAACATCAACACAAATGGGAGCTGGCTGCTGAAAGGAAGGTTTGATTCAGAGAGCTAGATGAGCACTAGGAGGAATGATCAGTAAAAAAGGAATTCCACTGTATTTAATTTAAGTATCCGTTTTATCTGTTCCTTATCAACAGCTCTATTGACAAAGTCTTCATTGCTTCCTAATTGTTTGTCCCAGTTTTTTTGTGCTTTTCTGCAGAGAGCTAGTTTGAAAAGAGTTCAGTGGCTGCTCTGTGTTGTTTGTAACTCAACCATCATTGATTTTATTCCTTTTCTAGTTTATTAAAGAGCCTGCTTTATCTCTTTTAGAACTTTCTCCACACACTCCCCAGCATTTACTCTGTTCTTTAAAGCTCTTTCTTATTCAAAACTGTCATTAATCTGTTCCACATACTTTGATCTGCCTGGTATCTTCCACTTCTTCACTTCCAGCCCTCAGCAGCTTGGAGAGTAAACAGCACAGCCCTGAACCCTGGTGAAAGCGCTGCTGGGAGGCTGTTCCAGCAGAAACTGGACCAAAGAGTTCATCTCACTCAGAAGCCTTCGTGGTGTTTATCTGGTCTGTCTCAGGCAGGACCAGAACATCTCTTTTCAGGTATCAGCCTGAGCAAATGTCAAATGGCACCTTTGCCTACAGTCACATCACTTGTGGAAATTTGTACCAGTCGAGGCAGAAGATCTCTCCCTGCTCTGCTGCAGAGACGCTCAGGTCCATGGATAAGGAGCAGGGGTTGTGATCTCTCAGGTAAGAACCACTGCAAACGTCCAGTGTAAGACCTCAGCTCCTCACTCAGAACCATTATAAACAAACAGCCCAGGGAACAAGGCCCTGGAAGCTGATGCTGAAGGACTTCAACAGATATTCCTGTGTAACATCCTCAGCATCCATGGTTTGAACCTCTGGAGTATTGTGTGCAGTGCTGAGAAAGGACACTGAAAAACTGGAAGTCCTTAAAGGGATCTGAGGAAACTCCCACATGGAGAAAAGGCTCTGTTCTGTACAGGGACAAATGCAAAAGGAATATGGGAAGATTGTGTGAAATAAGGTCCAGGCTGGAGAGAGTGGGCTGGGAGCTCTGCTCTGCGAGTCTCATGGCAGGAGAACAAAGAGGCAGCTGATGGGATTTTAAGCAAAAAATTCCAAACTGATAAAAGGCACTGTTTCTTCCCTGCCTGTTTCACTGCCAGTGGAAAGCTCTGAGAATAAGAATTTAACAAGTTTGCTGGGAGACTGGGCACTCACTTGGATAAGGAGAATGCCTGGAATTAGAGCAGTAAAGGCTACAAACCCTTGGAAGAGACTTCACACAGTTGTCCTAGAAAACAGCGTGAATTAGAGAATCAGAGGGAGTGGCGGTGAGATGGATTATCCTGCACTGGGTCCCTTCCAGCCCAGGATATTCTGTGGTTCTGTGATGTTTGTTGTGTTGTGCTTATGTCTTCTTTAGAAGCATCTGGCATTAGCCACAGCCATAAGCTGGTAGCCACAGTCAGTCTGATATAGCTAACAATTCTATTGCCATTTTCTGGTGCCCCTCAGTTGCTTCTCTTGCCTCCTCCACCCGGTAAAAGCTGATTAAAAATCCTGAAATTAACTTCACACAACAATTCCAAACTGTTTTCATCCTGAAAGGTTAAAAATAAGCTCATTTTTTCTTTGATTTTCCTTTTTTTTCTTTCTCCCTCAGAAACTTACAGGGCAATGTTTTAATGAAAACATTTACTGCAAACACAGGTGCTAATAAACCAAATATGTCAGTGTGCATTTGGAAAACGTTTACTATTCAAGGGGTTGGGGAAGAGACTGAATATTTTAGGAAAATATCTTTCTAATGAAAAAATACACATCTTTAATATTTTAAATAAAAAGGCTGTGTTTGTTATTACCTTTTAAAATACTCTAAAAAATCTTCAGCAACTCAAGCCTCACAGATGAGTTCGAATAGCCCTGACAGAGATTAGGAAAGAGCAGCAGGTCTCATCTCAGAGCAGGCACGACCAGGTAAGCGGGGTTCAAGAGCCTGAGAGATTTATCACAGGGTGAGGAGCAGAGTGAGGAAGCCAAGTCCAGCTCCTGCTGTCAGCAGCAGCAACAGAAAATCCTTGTTTGGGACGGGCGGGACACGCTGCCGGCTCCTTGGGAGCTCATGGCAGGTCTCCCAGGGTTATCCCTCATCCCTTCCCCAACCCTGCCTGAACCGGGACCGCAGACGGAGATCACACCGGTGTGTTCCTGATTAAATTGATGAGATGGGGCTGCTGGCAGCAAATGCAGCTCGCTCGCTCTCTCTCTCTGTCCCCTGGCACTTCGAAATGAGCTGCTCCTCCCTCCGTTCTCGCCCAGCTCCGGAGAGAGGGATGAAGAGATAGGCATTAGCAGAGCCTCTAATTAAGCAGGAATGGAGAGAGCATCCCTGCAGTGGCTGCAGCAGGCTGGGTACGTGTTCAGCCATTCCGGAACACGCCGAATGACTTCAGGTTTCCTCTGTCTGCCGTTACCTTTGTCCCTTTGCTACTTCTTAATTGATCTTCTGTTTTCTCCCACCTTGGCTGAAACATCTGCTTTTAACGCTCACAAGCAATAAATTCCCAGCTCACACGGGATGTAAATCCACACAAAAGGGGAAATGGGGAGGGGGGAAAGGGCTGCAGGCCATTTCCCCAACATTAGCATAATAATAGTGCTTATGGCTTGGCGCAGCCCTGCGTGGCAGCAGGGATAACCTCCCTGGGCTGGAATAACCCAGCGCCTTGTGCCTGGAGCACCTCCCGAAATGTGTCGGAGGGCTCGCACGGGTGCTGGGAGCTGGCTGTCAGCATGGCTCACAGGTTTCCCGAGAAACAGCTAGCAGGAACAGGGAGGATGTCTAACACCTGCCCTCTGCTTGGAAAAGTCAAATAAAATAAAACAATAAAGTGAAATTGGCCACCAGCCTTGTCTCACGTGCACACCCACCTGCGTGTCAGCAAGGCTGTCTCCTGAGAGTGTAAATTTCTGAAAGCCAAGCACCCAGTTAGCCAGTTTAGGCTGCATCTACCCTTCTCCAAAAAAGAGCCTCCTTGGTGGGGTCTGTGCGTGTGGCCTGGGCTGGCTTCTGGCTCTCTGCCAATCCTTCGCCCCTTCCCTGCCTGCAGTGGGGCTCAGGGATTTATCCTGGTGGGATGCCGCCACACCTCATGGCGTGTTGGGGATGTGCCACCTCCAGGAAAGCACCTCTGCCTCAAACCTCAGGCCATTATTGCATGAGGTGCTGCTCTAGAGGGGAGAGGTGGGTGCAGGCTCAGTTTCCTCCCTCTCCACACCCCACAGTGCCCCTCATTCTCCAAAATACAAGTGCCACCTGTGTCAGTTAAAATCTGCCTCTGGTAAAGTCTGGACAAAAGGTCCTACCTGAGACTGAAGCACAAAGGAGCTTGGTTGGGATCTGCTTAGCAGCTGTGCAGGTGGAAAATGGGGAGGTGAGTTCACGCTTTCCAGTTTGTATTAGGGATGGGGTGAAGATCCCACATGTTCCCTTACATGCTCATGAGGAAACCAGTTACTTAGTTCCACACCTGCAAAGCTCTGTGGCACTGCCTGAAGCTAGGAATTTTGCAGCGAAAAGAGCTTTAATTTTTCCCTAAATATATTGTTATTACAGTTATTATTTTGTAATTAAAACCATTTCTGTGCTCTTTGGCTTTACTGCTTTGCTCCACATTAAACAGCTCGTTGCATCCAGCCACCACGTGAGTACAACTGAAGGTCCCCATCAGTTTACCTGTGGCAATACATAGTTTCACTCTCTGTCAATATTGCAAAACCCTTGTAGCAGCAGCAGAGCAAGTTTTTCTGTGCCAAAGAACCACCCCAGGACTGCTGCTGGAGTCTGTTGTCAGCAGTGGGGGTGATATTCCCACCTGCATCCATTCCAACGTGCCACAGCATCAAAGTATAGATCAAGAGCCCCCCACCAGCCTCAGACTGTGTATGAAGGGAAAGAGATAAAGGTATTATCATTTAAAAAAAACAAAAAAACCCTTCCAGAGCCACATGCCTGTGAGCCGGCTCTATTCAGCTCTGGGAGCCTGATGCTTAAGACTAAAAAGTTGCTTTAAACTAAATTTTCACAATTAAAAAAAAAAAGCAAACAAAAAAAACCAACTTAAATAAAGTGTTATAACTACAAGCTGTTTCAGCAAAGCCTCCTCGACAGATAATCGGATTTACATAATTGGGTGCTGGTGGGTCTTTAATAAATCATCAACGTGGCAGCGTGTTTATTACAGCCACTGCTCTTCACAAGTAGCTCCTGGTGCCCAAAATACAGCACACACACACCTGAGGAGAAGACAGAGACATGGTTGCTTCTCACGAACAGGAGAAACACAGACTGGGACTGATCACCACAGAGGGCTTGCTGCATATCAAGTGCTGTGAGGTCAGTTTGATAACAGGCTCCTTTGGCTTGGCCACAAGGTGTGATCTAGCCTAAGGCATTCATAAGAAAACATTCTAGGAGACACAGGTTTGCAGGTCAGCTTAAAATCCATTGCATTTTTTTGTCTGCATCAACAACCCTTGTTCTAGTTCTCCTCTCTGATCACCTCCACGAAAAGCACAAATTCCACAGAGGGAAAAATAACCTCAATCCTACTCAGAGGCAGCACTTCCACCTCTAAGCCATAGACCAAGAGAGGAAATGCTCTGCCCTGAGGATGGGGCTATATCTGGATGCAGTATTGTATTGATCACCCACCTTCCATCAGCCCTATGGGCACCTAACACAAGCTGTGATTCAGCTCTTTCTGCTACACATCCAAAAGAGGGGAGAAATCCCTCTCCAGGATGGTGGGGCTAAACCTGGTAGCAGGAGAGAGGCTGCCAAAGTGTTGCTGGTATCTGTGCACAGATAATGCTGCATGCCAGGGACAGGCAGGGAACAAAGGCGATTTGTGAATGGGGAAATGGGATTGCCAAAAGAGATGGAACAGAAATGAGGTTTTAATCCCCCAGCCCAATCTTGCCTGGCACTGCCTGTCTGCAAGAGCAGGATTTTATCACCATTGTCCACAGGGAACTTTCCTGACCTTCAGTTTGCTGGAGCCTGGCAGAGCATTGCGCTTCTCTAAGACGTGTGGAGACAAGTTTTCAAAACACACAGATGCTCCTGTGAGCTCTCCCCAGCAGAGAACAGCCCACACCACAACCTGCTCTTCAGGCTGAGCCCCGCAGAGCTCCCAGGGCCTGCAAATCCCCTTGAACAGGTACAGCAGCTTGTTCTGCGCTCTACACTGCCACTGAGCTGACGGAGCCAAACACCTTGGGACCCGTGCATTTCCCAGAGCAGATGAAAACATCCTCCTCTGTTTGCATTGTAGGGCTCTCCAGGTTAAAGAGGGAGAGAAAACTGTGTCTAATACCCACAGCTATGCTGCACAGGAGGCTGACTCGAGTGTTTGCTTCAAAATTCATATTTCCTTCTATTGTACAGCCTCCTGCAAGTGTTTTTCATACCCCATTCCTCCACCAACTCATCCCCTCTGCCTGCCTGTCTGCCAGATACACCATGCCAGCACTAGCATTTCTCAGCTGCCAAAGCCTGTTGGCCTGGGACTTCATTTCTCTGTATCACAAGCTACCAGCAGAAACCTTGTCATTGCAATTCCTCACATATTTTCTTCTGCTCTGTTTTTTTCATCTCTCTGGAAATCTCAAATGGCTCATGGCTGTAGGCTATAACTAGGCTGGAACAGGACTTTTTCTCAGTCCTAAACAAAATGAGTAAGGCAAAAAGAAAACAGTCACAACAAAAGAAGAAGTTAATGCTTGGAGTAATAAGTATCAGAGTTTCCATCTGCACTGGGGCAGGGGGACCAGGAGAGTGAGAAAGGACATAGAGGAGGATCACAGAACTGCTGCTTTGTTCTCTGAGCAGTTTGACTGGTGGCTTTGGCTGATGAACTGGCAGCAGACAGGTCACCAAATTGCTGTGTCCGCAGTATCATGGCAAATTTCACTTGGAGAGGTTTTACCCCAGATGTGGGATTGGAATTAGGGCCACCAAACTCACTGTGGATACAGACAGGGGACTGTGAGCAGTGAATGACCTGTGCTGGGATGCTGAAGATATGCCCCCGGGGCACAGGGCTGTCTCTGACTTTTACAGGTGCTGTTCTTCCATTCTTTGAGCTATCGAACAAGCAGCAAAGCAGACTGAGGCAATCCTTCATCCTTTCTTTCCTTCCCTCCTCTTTCCTTCCCTGCTTTCCTCCACTCACTTTTTTTTCTTTTATTGCGCTCTCTCTTTTTAACATTTAAACTGAAGAAATGAGGTTTGTTGTTTCACCAGCTGAGTAAACTTTGAGGGCTTTAAGAAAAATAGTCTTTCTCACCAGGTGGGTTCTTCCCCACATCTCAGCTCCACTCACAACCCTGATTTAGAATCTGCAGCCAGTTAACGAGCTCAGAGGAGACACAGGCTTGGTGCAGAGGATCTCTTTACAAGCGAAAACACACACGCACTTCCAGATGTTTAATCTTTTTAATAAAGATTGGAGCTGTGTGGAGAGAAAGGCTTCAGATTTGAAAATAACACAGGAGCCCCTGAGAGGGTTTCTTGGGTACCAGCTCAGAGCTCTGGTGTTGGGTTGGGGGCTTTTGTTTGTTTGTTTGTTTGCATAATCCTGGAATATTATGCAGAATCTAGCCTTGTAAATTTCTTGTTTTCTTGCAAAAGTTGTCTCCAAAGGACTGACAAAAATCTGCGTATTAAGTCAAAAGCATTTTCCTGCCCACACCTCCCCACTGTAACCTCTCCCAGCACACTCACTCAGACACAACTGCTTTTCATGGCAAGGCTATAATTTAAGAGCTAATGCCTTGCATGAGTACCACCCCTCCACAAATTCTCCTGCTTTTCAGTTTCTATTCAGATTCAAAGCCAGATTATTTTAGCTCTACAGCCCTGGGAAGAAAAAAAAGAATTTACAACATTTGAAGAAGCTGCTGGTGCTTCTTTCCCCCTTTTCTGGTCATATCTGGGCGATGTCAAGTGTAAGTCTATTCTTTCTGCCTCTGCAGACACAGAGACAGATGGGAGCCTCATAAATACAAATCCTGAATTGGAACTTCCCATTTTAGATATCAGAAGGGCTTTGATTCTCAGGTGAGCACCCAGAGATCTGACTGAAACAAATAAATTAATAAGCACCCTCTGCATTTACACCAATAGAACTGGTCCAGAGCATGGCCAAGGCACTTGAAGGCCCAGTTAGCTTCCTGGGAGGCAATTAATTGTGAGCAAAACAGGGCTGCAGTGCTAAGGTTCACCCTTGATGCCCCAGTCCAGCAACTGTGCCAGGCATTTGCCTGCCACGGTCTCCAGTAATGGCCAGCAATGAGTTTGTTTACATTTAAATATTGTTGTGCATCTAACAGTGAGTTGAGGGAAGCTGTTAAAAAACAGTTTTAGATACAGCCAACTCTTCTGCCCCTCTCAGAGCCAAATCCAAACTTCTCAGCCAGGCTGGAGAGCTCATACCTCTGCTTTTTAACGCTCAATTGCATCAAGGTGGGGAGATTTGCAGATAATTTTTCCAGCACTCTTTGTGCTTTACACTGGGCATGCCAAAGCCAAGCTGTGGGGTATAGCAGGGAAGCTGATCAAAATGAGATACAGTGGAGGGAGTTAGGAAGTGAAAAAAACCAGAAGCATCATAATCAACACCAGGTGTGGGCCAATTAAACAGTGGTTCTGTTGTGCTCACAGGAGGGCACTCACTCACAATTTGCCCAAACAAATCCATGCTTAAAAACTCTCAGGAGTTTCACAGAAAAATCACATTTCTCTTCAGGGCTCTTTAAAAAATATTTGAAAGCACTCTTGTCTGTACACAGCAGCTTTGCACACCGGCAACAGCTCCTTCTCAGCCCAGGAGAACTGATCAGCCTGGATTAATGTGCTGGCAAATGCTTTTTCCCTTCCAAGAAGTCCGAGTCCTTCCCACAGCTCCCTTCCTTCAGCTGTGCCCTGTAATTCTCCTCTGACTTTCTTCCAGGGGGTGTCTGCTTTGGGCTCATACTTTCAAAAGGCATCTTTGGGGCAGCAAGGTGTTCAAGCCTGAGATATTTATAGGATTCAGGCACCCAGCTCTCAGGCTCCTTTGAAGCACTCCCAGGACCAGTGCTATATTTATTCCAAGCACACTTTCCCTTTGCTGCCTCATTGTTTGATGTGGAAGAAGGTGCATGTCAAAGTAGGCAGAGTTTCACCACGTCCCGCCAGGACCTGCTGCCCACTTGGCCTCCATCCTATCCTGGGGAGCCATCCACGGCTCAGCCCCTATCCCTGGGACAAGCACAGTAATTCCAAACAAATCCAGCAATTGAGTCCCACCACAGTAATAAGCACCCCACACCCTGATGGGATGGACAGGCACCCCAGGACAACCTCCCTTCCCCTTCAACATACTCCGTGTGCCACCAGAGCATGGCCCCTACTCACAGCCCTGTTTGTGCCCCAAATCCCTTTTCTTTGGCATGCTGGAGTAAGTCAACTTCATGTGGCTGGTGGAAACTTGGGACAAATGTTGAGTTCACCTCTACTGTCCACTGTAGTGTTCATGCAAGATACTTCCAGTCCTTCAGTACCTTCTTGGTGTCCCACTCCCATGTCCTTCATGAGGAGGCTCCCACAATCCACAGGGAAATATTACATGGAACAGACCAGTAACATGGAACAAGGATTTCCTAGGTGGTTTTTTGCCTCTCTCCTTACCTCACTGCCCAACACAAGCCTTAGTGCTTGCACCCAGCACTGTAGTATCAACAGGAGCACAGCCACCCACAGGTCACTTCTCTACAGTAGCCAGGAAAGGGCAGGTTAAAAAAAGCTACTTAGGCTTAGAAGGTCAGACTCCAACTTAGGGATAGGATTCCTCCATCCATGATCCTGCATTGCAGTTGATCAAATCCTCCTGTGTGGTCTCCTCTCAACTGCAGTTGAACCCTCTTTCACTCCTATGACAATAAATCCCATCCTGGGGGCTCTTGCATGTGTAACTAACATGTGTGGTGGGAAAAGGGGAAAGTGTCACCTTCTGGGGCTAGCCAGGAATTTCAAGGCTGTGTTCAGCTGTAAACAGTTATTAATTATTCACTTGGAAAGTCAAAGGCAGAGGGGAAGGATGCTGGCTACACAAAGCTTGAACAGGAGGTGCTGAATTGGCTTCATTGTCAGCCTGATGGCATCTGGACATGTGCTGATCTTTGACCTCAGCCTTAAAATAACTGAGCAGAGGTCCTGGACCCATCACAACAGAGCAGAAGCTTTCCTGAGTGCAGGAGGAGATGCACACCCACCTCCCCTTGGATCCCTCCTGTTTGCACTCCTCAACAAAATTACAGAAGACAATCATCTGGCTGTTGTCCTGCTTAATGCTGGTCGTCAGCTCAGTTTGAGGTTGGTGATTGTCATCAAGGCTGTGGCTGCCTCTGCCACTTTGCATTAGGATTTATCACATCAAATGTCATCATCTTTTTAGTTTTTATTTTCGAGGGATTTTGGCTTTAACTAGATCATCGGGGGGAGGAAAAAAAAAGTGTGTTTAGCTGAATGAGACTGCCTGGAAGCTCTCCTAAAGGTTTTAAGTTTCAGAAACAATGCCAGATTAATGAAGCAGCTCCCTGAGCAGCAGAACCAAGGAAACTGGATAATTTAAGGATTTATGTCTTAGGACTAAATACCCCTTTAAAATTTCTGATGTCTATCAAGAGCTGAGCTAACACTACAGCCTGAGGTTATTATTAGGGCTCCTCTTCTCCTCTATCCACCTGTTTTCCTGATATCCACAGGAATTTAAGTGTTTTGAGACCTTGACCCATTTGCCAAGTTTGCTTGACACAAGCCAAGAGGTTTGGAAATTGTTATGTGGGGTCTGGTAGGTGCCTGGACTACCACAGGCATCTCAATTCCTTAGAAAACTAAACTAAAATTCTTAGGTGAGGCTCTACAAACTCCTATTGCACCCAGACTTTTATAACCATGCATAGAGAGCATGTTCTGCTCCTGGAAAACTCCATAACACTTGGGATGTACCAGGGCTGAGCAGCTGCCCATCCTGCCAGCACAGCTCCCTGGCAGCACCATGCCCTATCCATGGAGAAATCCAAACTGGTGCAGCCTGGAAAAGACAATCCTGAGGTGTGGAATCTGCAGGGCACTCTCAGCAGGGCTGTCTAGCACCAGGGACAGGCAGGATGACAGATGCTGGATGAGGCCGTGGCTGAAAGAGGAGAGAAGCAATGCAAATGTATATCCATCAAACAGCCTGGCTTGTGCAGCCAATAACACCAGAGATTAAATCAGTTTTCCTAACACTCCTTTCTGCTGTTTCCTCAGGGTTTTTGCATTCACTTTGGCTTGGAGTATGTAAATAGACTGATTACTGCTGTTTGATTCTCTTTCCAAAACACCACCTTCACATTGCTTGCACCAGCGAAGAAAATAACTCACAGTATAAAATCAGTTATAGATCTTTTTATTATTATTTGATGGCAGCTTTTCCATCATTGTGGTGATTGATCAAGCCTTTAAATCCTATTCAAAACCTGCATCTTTCCTCAGTTCCTGCTACTGTCCGTGCAAGTATCAGGAATTCATATCCAGCAATTCTTTTCTCTTCTTCCTGCTTATTCCTTTGACAAGGGCTGTCAGGAGAGGTTTCCATCTGCTTTCCAGACCTGAGTGACTGGTTCATTATAAAGTCAACACGACAGGTTGCAGAAAATGGAATGAACACCATTCCATAACCACTGTATTTATGCAAAGAGAGATTGGTCTGCAGTGGGACTGCTTCTTTTTGCAGATGTCCCTGAGCTGGGAAAACAGTGTGGACCAGAGACAGCAACAGGATTTTTGTTGTCAGTGGTTTTAGAAGATTGCAGCTCCAGGGGGGAAAAAAAAAAGTTGGACATTTAAAAATAAAGTACATGCTACAAAAATTTGAAAATATTAGAGAGAAAATATCTGATCTAAATGGGCAAAAGCAGTCGTGTCCTCTGTCCTGGGTTGCAGTGTATTCTATTCCCATCCTCATGAGCTGTTGAAATCAGGTGGGGCAGTGTTCCCTTGCCTCCTCCCCCCAGACTATCTTCTGTTAATGAGCCCATCAACGCTCGGCCTCATCACTCATCATCCCATTGTGAGATGCTCCACCCAGAGGGAGGAACCAAGCATCCCATCCTGGATATAATCTGAGATTCCCAACACCACAGACACCCTTTCCACTGGATTCCCAGAGGACAGGAGCTACACAGCCACCACTGGACCTTCTGAGGAAGAGCAGCCCCTTTCTGCAGGATCACTGCTTCAACAGAACCACATCCAGCACTTCAGGAGGACTGCAGCCACCCTTTTATCGGACTGCTACCACCACCCTGACCTACAGGGTATCAGGCTGTATCCTGACTCTGTCAGTTTGAACCAGTGTTTTATTTTTTTCCTTTTCTTTAATTTCCCTATTAAATTGTTATTCTGACTTGGTGGCTCCCACGGGTTTGTTTTCAAACTAGTACAGTCCTCAGACAGCTGTCTCAGTTTGCCTAGCTCTGAGTTTAATATAATTGAGGTTTTTCAGTCTAAGAGTCTTGGGGAAAAAATTGAAAAATAGGCAAGGGAGAGACAAGCTCTGAGACCCAGAACTCTCCACTTGTGGATTGTGGCAAGGTCAGGTGGACTTGGAATCCCCTACCAGGTGCTTTAATTACAGTTCCATCTCTACCAGGAAGCCATTTCCCTTTGTAACATGGCTGTAGTGTCTTGTGACAACATTTGCCTTGGAAAGGGTGGCTGAATAAATACACATGTGTGGGTAGGCTGTGGAAAACAGGCAAATGAGAGAGATTTAATCCCCCTGTTATCTCAACAGGTTCTCCCTGGCATTGCCCCTCCCACCCCTCTCGGGCAGCCCTGCAGTGACCAGGGTACAGCAAACCCAGAGGCAGCTGGAGGCCTTTAAGCCAGAGAGGGCAAAGGTTAATAAAAGTCATTCTGAAATCATGCACACAGGTCTGATTTTGGGATGTGTTTCCCTGTTAGCAGGGAATTCTGCTCACGTGTGAATTCGAGGTTAACACAGAGAGAGACGTTTTTTGCTTGCTCTGAAGCAAAGCCAGGTTGGATGGAGCTCTGAGCAGCCTGGGCTAGTAGAAGGTGTCCCTTTCCATGGCAAGGGGTTGCAATGAGTATGGTTTTAGGATCCCTTCCAATCCAAACTATTGTGTGATTCTGTGATCCCTCCACACAGGGAGCAAAGACAAAGGTGCACTGAGGGTAGCTCACATTTTTCAGAAGTACAGAAGTGCCTTGTGTGTAGCAGGATTGGTGCCCTCAACATCCTGAGCACAGACCCTGCCTGAAGAGCCACCTGCCTGCAGAGCACCACTGGAACAGGACCCTGGTTATTCAGAGGGCATGAAGTTCAACATGCAGTGATCTCAATTTCACAGGGATTTCACAGCTGAAAACATTCTCCCACTACAAATAAATACAGATGAGTTAAATCCGTGCACCAAGCACCACAGGCGCACTGAGAATGATTCTCCCACACTGGAGGGAAGGTCTGTGCACCCACCACAGAGTGAAGCTGTGGGGAGAAATGTGGCTCAGTAGGACAGCCCACATGACAATAATGTTACCACATTTTCTCTCAAGTTGTTTATAAAATTGAAACATTTTATTGGGTCTAAGTAGGATCATAAAAACAATAAAAAACAGCCCTGAGATTTTTCTCCTCCCCTGCTGTCTCAGCCACTGCAGCACTGACCTTCTCCTCTCTTTATTCAGTCCGTATTTCAAAGGAAAAGAAACTCAAAAACCATTTTTTCTTCTCTCCAAACTTTGCCAGTGCTTGAAATATTGGAAGACCTTTCCTGGGGGTAAAATGGCCATAAAAAGTGCTACTTCCTCAGCAACTCCAACATATTACCACATTTTAAGAAGAAGCGAGATCTTACACCAAAAAAAAAGAAGATGGGGAGATAATGTGTGGTAGGAACATTATCTATCTCAAGAAAACCAGTGTGGATGGCCTGTGAAATTGGGCTTTTATCACTCCAGAACATGACTATCTTTATCACATAGACTTGATCACTCACAAGAGATTTTAGCTAGTCCATAATAACTTTTAAGTCTCCCTGTTCTAAATCCCTTAGGAATGGAGAAATCAGCTCTACCTGACAGTATCCATGGGTTTTAAAATCCATCCGGTACCACTGTGGTTTCTGGTCACACAAGATAACACTTGTCAGACAGGGTCAGTGTTGGTAACAGCACATGATCTGAGGCACAGGGAATGGTGCCTGTGCTCAGTGAGTGTCCACTGGGTCTGTGACCCTCTAAAAACAGCCAAAAAGAGCCTGATATGTGTCATGGGGAGTGATGGAGTGGACTGACAGCCAAGGTCATTGGTGACAAATTTTTAGTAGTACGTCCATGCAGACCAGCCAGGCATTACTGCATTCTCAGGCGGTCACTTGCCATAGAATCACAGGATGGTTTGGGTTGGAGAGACCTAAAAGCTCATGCCTGCCATGGGCAGGGACACCTTCCACTAGAATGGGTTGTTCCAAGCCCCATCCAACCTGGCCTTGAACGCATCCAGGGTTGGAGCATCCACAGCTTCTCTGGGCGTAATTTTCCCCTTTTGGCACTTTAAACCAGTTACAACCCACCTGAGACCCTCTGGCCAGCAGGATCTGGAAAGCACAAGTTGATCCCAAGCATTGTTGTGGGCCTGATGGCCTTGGTCAAACAACAGAATCAGAATCCTGCCCCCTGAAATTATTCAGAGTGCCTCAGCTGGAGAGAGTTTTTCCTTCACTCCCTCCCCTAAATACACTGCGAAGTGCAAGAAATCTGATTTGCTGTACCTCAGATTCACAAACAGCTGCATTTTGGCAGTTGATTAAGCAATGCTTCTCACATCCAACCTGCAGGTCTGCTGGTAGCACCTGTAAAACATTCTGAATCCTATTGAACTAAAGATGTTGTGCAGACACACAGCATCATTGCTTAATCCTTTTAAAGCTCTTCTGCTGCACCAGGTTTGCACCAGTCCCTGACAGACACCTATGAAGGGTTAAATCAATAAAGCAAAGAGGATGCCTACAGGCAGCCAGTTCATTTCCCAGTATCAAAGATATTTATACTTTCTCTGTGTCTGAGTTATTGTGATAAATATGTTGAGGTTGTTTTATTAGTAAGATAGTTGCAATCTCATGGAACTACTTGCTGTAATACAGAATTCATGAGCTCCTGGCAACAGACTGCATTAAACCACTTAACAGAGGTCACTTCTCCAAAGTTTAGACATTTACATTCTAACCACCAGCCTGGCTGCAAGCAGTGATTTATCCTCAGCTCCTCAGCCCCCAGCTGGAGCTGCTGGACTGCTGGAGACAGTGGCTGTGTGTCTGGAACACCTCATGATGTCCTGCAAGACAAAGCTGAGAATTAGTTTACACAGACCTGAAAATGACATTTTATTCCTCTTCCTTAGCAAAATAATAAGCTGTATCCACAAGGTTAGAATAGCTACTTAATATGGCCTCCAAAAATGGGAGCAGATCAAAGTGAAGGTGCTGTAAAAAGCTATAGGTACTGAGAGCTGGAAAGCAGGGATTGGTTTTTTCTTAAATCAGCCTCTTCGAGGATAGCAGCCATAAACAATAGAGCCACCTCCTCACCAGACTGGGAGGTGGCTCCAGTCCTGAACCCATTTCATGATAAAGACTGCCTTGGAAACCACCTACAGCCTGCTCAGGTGGGAAAGGTAGCTCCTAAAGCCAGGGCATAAAGAGAGGTTCCATTTTGCTCCCTGATCCAACAGAACACAGACTCAAATATCCACACACCCTTCAGTGGTCAGAGAAACCAGGGCTGCAAGCTTGACAGTGGCTTTGGTGTCTCACAGAAGAGTTTGCATTTCTCTCTGCCAGCACTTTTCAGTACCTCATCCCCTGCTGTCACGTCTCAGCTGGGACAGACTGTTCAGAGGAGTTTCCCCCACAGAACGTTGCCAGATGTGTCTCCTCCGGGTATGGCTGCTCACAGTCTGCATCTTGAGCATCATTCCCACACAGCCTCTGGCTGCAAGGACTGAGCCTCCTCCAAAGCTGCAAAAATAGGATTATTTTATTTATTTTTTAAACAAAAAGATCCATTTATTGGGGAAAGAAGAATTATGAGGAAGATGATAGTAATAAAACACCATTCTAAAGTCGGGGCATTATTTTCAAAGAAAATTATTAGTCCATAAAAATGCAACTGGGTAAATAATAGGTTAGTCCATCAAATAAACACATTCTAAAAATAGCTTTATTGGATCTAAAACATATATAGCAGCCCAGCTTATTTATCATTTTAACACATACTTATAGTCACAATGAATTTATTAAAATGTTGTATCCCATAATCTGCCTGATCAAACTCAAATAAATCATTGTACTTTGAACATCTTGTTAACAAGTAATTAATCACAGCCCTGAGTGCAGCAAAGGAGATAATTCTGATATTTACTGGTCTTGGTGGTATAGGTAATGCATTCTCCAGAGCTCTTGAGTCCTTCTTGATATCAGTACCAGTCAGGTGTGCTACGTAGAGATGTCTCCCTTCATGCAAAAAAACCCAATCTTGTACAAATACCTTTGATACAGATCAGCACAAAACCCCAGCCAATTCCCCCTGCACATTCTGACCTACATGATCTGTAGCCAAATACTTTATTGCCAATATCCCTCTTCCCAGCACCACTTTGTTTTGAATATGTCTGAGTTAATGGATGATCTATGCATTCCCGACTCAGTCATCTCCAAGTAATGTATATACCAAAAATACCGATCTGGATAAGATAGAAAAAGTCAATTTATTTCTAGGATCAAATGATACTGGAGCAAATCCCTGTTGTTTTAATCTCCCCACATCGCTTCCAGGTTAAATGCTGGCTTGATGCAACCTTATTGCTTAAGGTTTTCTTTCCCCTCTTTTTTCATATGTTTTCAAATGAAAACCTCTCAGCAATCTCCTCTCTCTGTTCTAATACCGTAAATAATTGATTACACTGATAAAACATTTTGGCTGGACTAAAGCAAACATTTACCCTCAATATCTCCAAAATCAATCCCAGCAACACTGAGGGGCTCAGCATGGAGCCAGTTTCACTGGGGCCATTAAACCATCATTGTGGTCTGGGTATTTGTTTCAATAAATTGTTTGTGTTTGTTATCATTTCTTGGTAAAACTAATTAAGGAACTAATTGATTGTTTTGTTGTTCTACTAATTAACTCCATATGGTGCACATCTCCATGGAGATACTGTATGAGTTATTGAAACTTCAGTGATTTAATGCATCACTATTGGATGTGAGGACACTTGTTTAAATCTAAGCATCCTTTCTATTTAAATCTCCTTTGGAGATGAGCTTCCTGCCTTTTCTGCCTCTCTTTGGTTAGAGACATTTTATGAACACAGCTATAGAAAAGCAAGCCGTTTGAAAGATAAGACAGCCAAAGAAGATGGAGATGTGGTTAATTGCCATGAGAGGGCTTTATTCTGTGAATAAACAAGGAATATGTTGGCAATTTTGCCTCTTTGCTCCAGGCTAGTGAAAGCAAAATCTTTGGGTTCACTCAGTAGTCAAGAGGGCAAGGTAGGTTCCTCAAATCAGTGATTCCACAGCAATCCAGCTCCTCTTCCAGCCATCCTCTGCATTAAAAGCTGAGAAAGATTAGCACAAAAATAAGTCCCCCAAGGAATCTCCGGAGTGCCCTCAACCATCCCTAAAATCAGGACTGGTGCAAAAAATTCCCAGAAAAGCAATTAGTGGAGCTATTTAAGTTATTCCACAGTCAGCACTTTCTCCTGGGATTCAGGAGATACAGGTTCAAATCCCACCTTTGCTACAGTCTCTTCATGCTGTACATTATGTTAGTACATATCAACCATATGGTATCTAAAGATCCCCAGCCTCTGTGTAGCACAAGTAATTCGTGTTCCTGTGACAGGGAATCTGATCCTGCATGTTCCTGGCTATTTTTACCCATTTTAAGTCACAGCACGATGCCTGCCTTTGGGTCACAATTGTAAAAATTGAATCCAGGACCACTGGTTTCAAAAAGCACAAGGTTTGTCTCTCAATCATCTCCAAAGTTTGAAGGCAAAGCCATCATTCTATCAGAATAAATTAGTGTAATTATCCCCTCTATTGAGGCCAAGGCAGCAGTTGCTAAGACAGCCATGTGGTCAGCTCACACAGATGCAGGTTTTACACACCCGACCAAGCGCACACAGAAAATTAGGTTCAAAACCTAATTTGTACTCCAAAGACATTTTTTTGGTGAATAAATAAACACAGCATGGGGTAAATACTCAGAGCTCTCTTTCGAGGCTGGCTTTGATGAGAGTGACTGGATAAATCCCTTCAAATTTCATCTGTGGTTGAGCTTAACAAAGATGAGAGAGTGGACTGGACATAGAATTGCTGTTGTATTTCAAGTTTTCAAGCTGTCTGGCTCAGATATAGAGGGCTGTATGCAAAAGCTCCACGTAAAAATTACTTCCCTGAGGTCTGGGCTTGATGCGAGAAAGCTTTTGAGTTCCAGTGATCCTGAAAGCCACACTGGCAGACAGTGACCCTCCCAGGAAAACCACCTATGCCTGCACAGGGGCAGATGAAAAGGCAGCTCCTGCTCCGCTGAGTTTGCGGTGGAGCATCTGTTCAGAAAATAGGTTTGCTTTCTCACTCATGTCCTCAGCAAGAAAAGGAATTAGGAGGAAAAGGAATTAGATCCAGAATGCTAAAACCCACAATTAGACCTCCCTGTAGCATCAGTTTTCACAGTGCTTTTTTTTTCCTAGAATCCAATTATTTAAGGAGTTCTCAGAAAATTTCAGCTGCTACAACCAAGTAGGAGCTTGAACACAGGCTTTTTAGGTTTTTTCCCTAAAGAAATCCACAAGTTCTCTTGGCAACCATGCATGTATGCAGGCAATATATGCACATAAGTATGTACTCATATACCTGTAAACACAAAATCTCAGGCTTCTTAAGCCAGGTTTCTGTTTAGAAGTTTTAGCAGTATAGTCTGACTTAGGATACAAATCTGAGGGGACCTCTGGTTTGCATCCCTGAGAATATTCCTGAAGTTGCCCTATTATCTGTGACTGAGGGAAGGGGAGTGAGCAGCAAACACTGACTCTGACGTGGAGAACTTGTCTCAGGCTGAGTCTTCTCTAGTGCACTTGTCTGTACTCAGTGGCTGCTCTTTCCACCATTCAGTCTTCCAAGAGCCAGCAACAAACCTACCAGGGCAAAACCAAACCAAATTGGGACAACCAAACTGGCCCATTCTATCCTCAGTTAGAACTTCATCCAGTCTGTTTAGGGAAGGAAAGGTCCAGAACCACCAGGACCCTGCCTGGAGGCTGACATAGAGACAGAGAGGAAAAAAACTCAGGGAATAGAGGGGAATACTTTCTTCTTCCTTTTACTCTTTAATATTCAGCCCCGACCTATTTTAGCCTTAAGCATTGCACCGTGACTGATGATTGCTCTCCTCTGGCCTTTGTTTTCAGCATTCAGATTGTTGATGTATTGCCGAAATGATGTTGTCTGAAGCACCTCTGCTGATCATGGAGGCAGCAATCAGCTCACCCTTCGATGAGCTATTGAGACAGTCAGGCAGCCAGCCACATTAGCCTGTCAATTCTGCCTCTTCCAACAGTTGGAACAATTTTGGTGAATTACAAGCAATAGAAAATCACTTTAGCTGCTCATTAGCTGGGAGACAGGATTGATGATAAATGCTCAGAGGCTTTGAAATGGCTTGTGCAGACACAGTGTCCCTCCACAGCAAGGTCCAGTTAACCCTTTTGCTGGTCAGAAAACAGTGATGGATACAAGCCAGGGACCTGCTGGGCTCTGCTCATGGATTGGCAAACAAAACCCAACTCTAGCAGAAGCCACAGCTTCTAAAATGAAGGGAATCTGTGGGATTTGAACTTCCATATCTTATTGACCTGTTGGAGTGAGTCCAGAGGAGGCCACCAAGTTGATCAGAGGGATGAAGCAGCTCTGCAGGGAGGAAAGGCTGAGAGAGCTGGGATTGTTCAGCCTGGAAAGGAGAAGCTTTGGGGTGACCTAATTGTGGCCTTCCAGTGCCTGAAGATGGAGAGAGACTATTTATAAGGGTCTGGAGTGACAGGACAAGGATGAATGGCTTCAAATTGAAAGAGAGGAGATTTAGATTGGATATTGGGAAGAAATTATTCCCTGGGAGGGTGGGGAGGCCCTGGCACAGGTCACCCAGAGAAGCTGTGGCTGCCCCAGCCCTGGAAGTGTCCAAGGCCAGATTGGACAGGGCTTGGAGCAACCTGGGGTAGTGGGAGGTGTCCCCACCCATGACAGGGGGTTGGAATGAGATGGGCTTGAATGTCCCTTCCAACCCAGGCCATTCTATGATCTTCCACTGGGCTGAAGAAGTAACTCTATCTCATTTTTTGGAGGAATGCAGCATGAAGACCTTGTTTTCCATGGTCTGATCTATCCATCTGAAACACAGTGACCTCAGCAGCTTGATTTCATTCTATCCACACACACCTGAACTGTGTTTTAAATGCACTAAAGCATGTACTGGATAATGGAGTGGAGAAGGTCTGTGGGAGCAATATGATTGCCTTGCTTTGGGTTGCTTTCTCATGTGAGAGGAGACCCATGTAAATACTAATGGCAAATAGAAAGGCCTCTGGTGCTGGTGTTTTGTGAGGACGGAAAGTCCTGTACCAGAATTTCAGGCTGCTGACACTGCAAGTCAGGGCATGTTGCAATGTCCTAGACACAAGTTTTGGGTGTTTGATATTCATAGTTATGGGAAAGTAACTCAATCAGAGTTCTTGAACCAGCAGTTTCAAGCTGGGTTCCCCACACAGGTCATATCTCTCAGCCCCAAGAGGTGAATTATTAGATAAATAAGAGAGGAAAGGATGGGAAAAAAAGGCAGTACTAGGGGAAATTCTGATAAAATAAATGTACAGATGCAATGATCTCAGTTTTCGAACGCTCACCCACTCACACTGTGGAAGCTGCTCAAACACCATGGCAATGAACCTTGAACAAGAACCTGGAAAGGAGCAAGGATGTGGAGTGTCTAAAGAGTGAGCAGACTGTCAGAGGTGAGCAAAAATTGATCCCAATCTCATCAGGGGGACAAAAGACTTTCTAAAGACATCTTAGAAATTTGGGCCTGACTTGTAGCACTGCTGTGGTGCTGGTATCTCACCCGCCCAACACACATCACCTCACCTCAGGCAATGACGGAGGGGCCACCCTGAATGGGGCTGTTTGTGGAACTCAGCCCACAGAGCTCCCAGGATGAAGAAGCTCTCTTTTTGTGAGGACTGAATAATCCAGGTCTGGCCCTGAAATTCTGAGCATTCATAGACTAAGCTGCACCTCTGAGCACTTTGTCCCTTGTCTGCTGCTATTTTAGGCAGCGTGCTGGGGGACTGGTTCCCCCTGCCATGTCATTGAGAATGACAAAGCCTCTCTACAGCATTCAGGAGAATTGGATGGATGAAGGACAGACAGGACAAAGGAGCTGATATTTTGAGAAGCTTCTTTTATTCAGATCAGGTCTTTTAACTTGCCCTCATGCCTTTGTTCTGCTGATTTAATGATTCCTTCCTCCACGCCTCTCCTCTATTTCCATTTGTGTGGATCAACTACAGCAGCAGGAAACTCTTTAATTGGTAAAAACATTTGCTCAGATGCAGAGGTCTGCAGGTAAAGGAGCACATTCAATGAGGTTCTTTCAGCATAGAGGAGAAGAAATTGCCATATCTTCTCTACTGGCAGGACCATTTTCTCCCCTTTGGATCTGGATTCTGAGATATCTACAACTGGTCAAATAGGCACTGCTGCTCCATTTTCCTTTTTTTTTGGTCAGGAAAACAAGGCTGACACATGAAAGGAAACTGTTCTGGAGACACAAGTTCAGTTCCCTGTTTCACTGCAAGCTTTCTGTTGGTCTCCCAATAAACTCTTTAATGCATCACTTCAGCATTTCTCTGCAAAGTGCTGTAAGAGGCAAGATTTAGGCAAGTAAGATTAACTTTCAGCTGAGATTAAGCCACCAATTAAATACATCACTGTGAGTATGTCACTTGGACACCTAAGCCATTCAAGCCATATTGTGTTTAACAGAATCACAGATCTATCCCTTTACAAGCCTGGTCCTTAGAGTGACTATTCCCAGCTCACCCTCTGAGACGTGAGAGCAGCAGCACTTCTGTACCAGGCTGGAGAAATGTGAGATTGCTGTACTGCATCTTGAGGCTCTAGGGTGTTTGTGAGTCATAAACAGCTCAGATCTGCAGCTCCTGAGCTGTGATCCATGGGCAGCAGTCAGTGGTCGGCAGCTGCTTGATCTCTGTGTATATAAAGCAGCACCTCTCACAAGTCTGTGCTGCCTTTGCCACCAAGGCAAAAGACTCACCCAGAAAACTGATTGATAATTAAATAAGAAACAGACCAGATTATGCTTTGGAGATTAATATCTCCATAGCAATCAAAAGTAAGGGAATGAGACACACGTGGAAGGCAGACCCACCAGGGGACTTCGCTGTGAGACAACCAGCAGAGGGAGGAAACTGACACACAGGGTGACTTGATAACTCCAAAACTGAGGGACTGAGACAACGTCATACTTGGGTTAATAGACTGAGGTGTCATAAAAAGAAGCAAACCCGATGCTTTGGTCTGTCTATGCAGAGATGTGACAGCTGCACCAAGAATACTGATATATCACGACTAGGAGACCTCCAGTTGAGCTGGGGTTGAGGTGTTCATGCCTCTAATTTTCACTTTCCAGTTCTGCATTCAGATGGACAGAAGCCTGTAGGAGAATATCAAACTTCCACTAAGACCTTTTTAAATAATAATTACTCTGTAGCAGTGCTGTGAAATCTGTTATTAACCTGAGGCCAAAGGCCACTCTGTTAATCAGTCAGGGCTCATATTCTATCAAAAGAAGCTGGGGCTGATTGCTGGTCTAATCATAGGGTGACAGCAACTCTCAGACATGACATCTCTACTAGAATAAAAACAGCCCTAAGGGCTCAACTTTGCTGTGGACATTACAAGACAATGGCTCTTCTGCTGAGGGATTTTGTGTTGGACATGGCAAAGTGACACTTCTATGACTTAGCCATGTGGTGGCTCTTGGGCTCTCAGTGGAACGTTTCTCTGCCCTGAGGGCTACAGCAGGTAGGAGAGCGTGACAGCACAGGAGCACTGAGTGATGTGTTCTCTCTCAGAGACACCTTTCAGGTAGCTTTTGGTGCCTCTGCCCTGATAGTTACTGAGAAGTGAGAGCAATGAAAGCAGAAATCAGGGCTGTGCTTCCCCTCATCCTCTTCCCTTTGCGTCTCACAGCCCAGATGAAATCCCTGCCATTACTGATAACCAACACAAAATCTTAGCTCAGGTCCCAGGCAAGCTCTTGCCAAGGAAAGGAAGAGCCTGCTCCACAGCGCAGAACAAGGTGAGAACATGGAGGAAAGAAAACCAAGAGTGAAGTGCCTGAGAGCTGGGAGGGGACAGAGTTACTGAAAAGCAAGAAAAATGGGGGAATTAGGCTTGGGGAGACAACTGAGTTGTAAAGGCACATCAGTGTGCAACTGAAGGAGAGAATGGACTGGCTACTCTATTTTAAAGCAGTTTTTGTCTTTGAACCAACACATTTTCACCTGCCCTGGGTGAGCTCCACCTCAGGTTCACCAAGTAGAGACTTCAAAGGGAAACTATAGCAGCTTCAGGTTCTTTACTTTCAATTGCTTTATTGCAATTCTCTCCAAGCCCCCTCATCTTCTGCTTGTATTACCAGATTACCCAGCCTCATACTCAACTGTCTCTAAAAGATTAAACTGTCCCCTGGAAAAGGCCATCTGTCCTGAAGGAGGAGATCCCATTTCCACTCCATGTCCCAAGAAAGTCTTTGCAAAGTTTTTCAAATTTGTAAGTCCTCATCATAATAAGAAATCTTCTGGCTGGAAATTAGAGCAAAGCCTAAGTGACAGGTGCCAGTCAGTTCCTATCCCATGTGGCACGAAACCCCATCTGCATGGGAAAGGGAGAGTGGGGCAGTGAGGGATCACTCAGTCGTGACCAGAGTGGTGGAACTCAGCATTTTTGCAGGCTCTGTGGGGCAGGGCTAACTTCCTGGGATTCAAATTGAAGGGAGGAAAGGATAAACACCGTTGTGAGACACACAAGTGTGGGGGCTGCTGCCCATGGCTTTGCAAGAAAAGCAGCAGCAGGCACCTCCCCTGCCATGCCTGGGGGGCACGAGGACACAGCCACACTGCTCCTCACTCTCCCTGGGAGCTGGTGCTTTAGCCACGCCTCGTGTATTCCTCACCTTGTTCCCCAAGATTGTCTGCAGCCTCCAGACTCTGCCTCCTGTTCACAAGAGCAATTTCCTTCCTATTGCTGAGGTCCAGTCCCTGTCAGTCATCCCCGACCTCCCCCTTTTCCCTCCCCTCCCAGGTCACACACAGTTATACCAAGCAGCATATAAATCTCAGGGTTTGGGTTATTTTTTCCCGTCTCACATCTAGACCTTTGCTCAAACTCTCGCTATCATCCTCATTTTATCCCCACTGTTGACAGGCTAAACTTCACACTCTGTCCATTGCTTGGCAGGTGTATTACCAGGATGCCACTGACAACAATCTGCACCCTGCCTGCTGTACTACCCTGGCTCCTGGCTGGTCTCCACAGCTCCTGACCATTTCCATGGTCACAGCTTTGTTTCTTGAAACCATTTCAGCAGCTCAGTAATGCTCCCATATCCAGCAGTGCAGCAGAAAGAACCCTTTTCCTTCCCTTCCCCTTGCATATCCCCCTCAAACAGGGCAGCCCCACCAGAGGGGTCCTCATGGAGTTTTCTCCACCTGCTTTGTCAACAGGCAGTGAGGCCAGAAAATCAGCCAGAGCCACACTTGAACCATTCCTCTGCTCTCAGCCTCTGTGCCACAGTAACATATGCAGAACAACACCCACCCTCACATTCCCCCTCCAAAAGCCACAAATCCAACTAATTAAAGCTGGACTCTCCCCACAAACATCCTGCCCAAGCTTGGAGGGAAATGCTGGAAGTGCATGACAGCAGGCTGTCACTGTAACTTATTACTTTGTCACCCTGTAAATATTATAGATGCCATATGGATTTTCAATACCTGAGCAAAACTCTGCCATTAATATAAAATGAATAAGATATCATATGCATGACAATCACAGGGAGGAAATGCAAAGCTCAGAAACTGCATGGTGGAGCTGTGCACAGTTTGGTTTTGCCATGAAAAAGCCAGAGGAAGATATAATGAATCATTTAGCCAATAAATTTTCTGTCTTTTTCCGTTTGCAAACTATCTGCCAGCAGATTGCCATTTTCTCAAATGTGTCCATTATTTGGAACTTGTCAGTGGACAATCACTTACATGTCTAATCATGGGCCATTGCTGTGGGATTTGTTGTGGGTGTGCATCACACTAAACGTGAGCAGATTTGAGCAATTCCCTGGGTCCCGTGGTGTGGTTCTCTTTCCTGACTGAATGAGACAGTTTGGAAGCCACTGTGGATGTTAAGGACTGTGCATCAGGAATCTGTTTAGCATGGCTTTGGCAATATTTTTTGAAGAGTAGCTAAAAGCAGATCTGTGCAATATCTGGACCACTCCATTTGCAGCCTCATGGCAGGTCAATTTTACCTGGCTGTGGGGAAGGGATAACATCTGTGGCTTTCTCTAACCTTGCTCTCCACCTTACAGTCCTGCAGCACCAGAATCCAGAGCAGAGTTTGCCCTTGCAGGGATGGAAAGCCCCACTGAAACCCACACAACAATGGCTGATTTCCTGACTAAGGAGGCTGACACATTTTCTCCTATAACCTCCTACATCCAGCAGACTTGGTGACAAAGAGTTTCACTGAGTTTAGGCTATCATCGCCAATATTAAACTGGAGATAATAACCCCTTGCTATGCCTCCTGAGGGTATTTTCACTTGTTGAGAGGAACAAAATGAAAGGACCTTTCCACATCCTCCCTATCCCTCTCCTATGTCTGTGCTGGCTAGTGGCAATAGAAAGGCAGTACCCTTCGAGTATCCATAGTTTATAGGAAGCTTGCAGTGACCATTTGCATAATGGGCTGTGCTCCCTGGTGCAGAGTGTGACAGGAATCGCTTACACACACTTTATTACAGATTTAATATAGTGCCTTTCACCAGAGTCAAACACAGAGCCAGGCAGGAAAACAAGCCCCTCATGAAGCTCATGGCTAAGCACGTAAAGCGAGAATAAACTGAGATAAGGCAGGGTGGGAAAAAAGCATAAAAGAACTTGAGTTAGGTATTAAATGAGTTGATGAGCCCGTGGCTTGGCTCTCTGAAGGGAGATTTCTGCCAGGCTGCAGAGCACAAGAGAAACTGCTCGAAGTGTGGAATTTGAAACCGGTGACAACACAGCCACCAAGAATTAACCAACCTGACAGTGCCTGCACACAGAAAACCCAGTGCCTGCACAGCAGCAGCAATGATCACAACCCCCAGTCTTTTCTATCAGGTGCCTCCCAGCTGTGGCTGCTGCAGGGGGTCAGGAAGAAGATGGATTCTCCCCATTTTACACACAGGGAAACTGAGGCACGGAGCAATGGGGTGATTTGTCCCAAATCATCAGTGGGGAATACAGAAAGAAAACCCTCTCTTGTGACACTCAGACCAGTTCTTTATTGTCCATGCTGACAGTTACCAAACTGGCAATTGGACCCCCTGTAACTCACAGGGCTGCAGTAAGGAAAGGAAAAGTGTCGTCTAGAAATTATTTTTGTCTAAAGCGCAACCTTTGAGAAATCCAGGGCACCATGAAGGGTCTGAGGTCCTCCATAGTTGCAACAGCTGCATTAAACCAGACAATTTCTCAGTGGAACACAGAAGCAGTCAGATAAACAACTCACTTTCTTTAAGTTTCAGGTGGGATAATTTTGTTTCTCTCACAGCTGCTGGGCCAGTATGGATGGCTCTGACTTGGTGTTACCGATGTGCCCTGCTGGCAGAGCTGCAGGTGCAGAGGGGAGGCCACAGGCTGTGTAAATACATCTGAGACTGTGGGAAAGAGGGGAAACAGTGGAAGAAAATTTTCATTTTTGGAACCAGTTTCCCATGACATCGTTAGAATGGTACAAGATAAGGATAGTGCCCCCTCCATGAAATACAATAAAAAATAAGATATAAAACAGGATGGCAACAAGGAGAAAAGCTTTTCAGTCAGGTTAGAAAAGCTATTACTAGCAGAACAACTTCACTTGTAAAGCTGGATAGAGCTGTATACAATTGCCGACAGTGCAATCAGCTGCAGCTTCACTGATCCAGGCTCTTCAATAAATAATTTCAAAAAAGTTAAGGCTAAATTTGAAAATATTTACAAAGCTTTCAGTGAATCATCTATTAGTGCCTGGCTCCAGAACATCTTTTTCCTTCTTTCTGGTCCCACTTGGCTGACCTCTCCTGCAGCCTTCTTTTGAGACATCCAAGAAATCAAATTTCTCTCGCAGTTTTCCATCCCTGTGGCTGGTGAGGTCCAACACGCTCATTGTTGTTTTATCATTCTCCTTCACTGTTTTGTCTAAATCTTTTCTAAATCTTGCCTGCAGCATCACTAGGGAAAAGATCAGGCCAAAAAAAATGAACGGTGTTACATTATTAAATCATAATAATTTGAAGAATGGAGATCTGGAGAGAAAAAAAAAATATCTAAAAGGGGTTTGTTTATATTGAAACACTCCAGTCCTTTGTCCTTCTGATGTATGCTTGGATGGAAATGAAGACAGAAGAGACAACTTCTACTGGGCAGATTTCAGGCCAGTAGAAAGATTGAGTGTTCCCTCCCCTCCTTTCCCTCCCAGCATCAGCAACAGTGTCCACACACTCCAGCGCTGAATGACTGTTTCCCTGAGAGAAACCGGTCCTGTTGAACGCATTAAGACCATTCTGGATATAAATCAAGATTATTTGTAAGTAATGAAGTCTGAAGTGACTGGGTTTGTTCAGCTGGAGAAGAGCAGAATGAGGTCAGCCCTCACCAGGGGCTGCAGCTCCTCCCGAGGAGTGCAGACCTACTTCCCACTCCTTTGGCATGTTCCTTACGTGGCCAGCTCAAGTGTCTTGTTCAGTGTCCAGGACTGTGGTCAGCAGAGCAGACACAGCCTGACCTTCAGATGTGTGAGATATGGTGGTCTGGCTGCCCTACAGAGAACGTACTTTGTGAGGAGCAGTCATGGTCACAGCTGCAGCACCGGCTGTGCTGCACTGGCCAGCAAGGGCTGAAAAGGCTTAGTCAAGTTCCTGAACTGCCTTTGGATCAAATTCAGCCCCAAATCACAGCATTTACAGTCATAGTGGCAGTGCTGGCAATCTCACATTGGGTGATGGGGAAAAGAAGAGAGGGAACATGCAGGAGTTCAAAGTAAATAGAAAAAGTTTTATTTTAAAGATGGGTAATTTTAGGCCCTGTGATAGGACCCAGGGAACGGCTGGAGCTGTGTCAGGGAAGGGTCAGGCTGGAGATCAGGGAAAGGTTCTTCCCTCAGAGGGTGCTGGGCACAGCCCTGAGGCTGCCAGAGCTCCAGGAGAGTTTGGACACCGCTCCCAGAGATGCACAGGGTGGGATTGTTGAGATGTCCGTGCAGGGCCAGGAGCTGGACTGGTTGAGCCTTGTGGGTCCCTTCCCACTCAGAATATTCCATAATCCTCTGATTCTAAGGATCAATTTTGCAATCTGAAGGCTGTGACGGAGTGCCAGAGGTTCCGCTGAGGCTCAGTGAAATAAAAAACACTTCTGGAAACGGCTGATAAATAAAAGCACGAGATCTTAAAGACTAAGTTAATGCATAAATGGAATAACAGTTGACAGCTGGAAATGAAACCCAGATTTTTATAGCTCAGAAATGAGAGACAGCAGAGATGGGTTTATCTTAAAATGTAAAGACACAGAGTGACAGAACCTAAAAATAAAATCTCATTCTTAACTGTGCTAAATAGTAAACAATTAGCAGCATCCAGCTGGAAACACCACTTGGGCTATGAAAAACACCCTGACAAAAAGAATCAAAAACTTAAGGAAGGAGCACTAAATCTGCTTTCTGTCTGCATAGAAACTAATGCTGAAACCACTAAGAAGTGTCAGGAGACCCCTGAGCAGAGAAAAGGATACAGAACTGAGCTGAGCACGAAATTCCTTTAAAAATAATTGGAACAGCTAGCTGCCCAGGGGGAATTGCCTGAGTGATTCCTACCACAAATGTGGGCACACAAGACCTGAAATAAACAGCTTAGAGACAACCCCAGGCTGAAAGCATCCTTCCCGCAGTGGTGCAGAGCTGGAGAAATCCGCTGCCTCATAGCCCCTTAGCTGCTCCTGATCCCACACACCTCCCCTCAAAGGAGAAACTTGACATATTACACATCAAGGTTAAAGCTGGAAATCAATAGCTCCAGCATAACTTAGATATTCATTTGATAATGAGAAAATTTACCTCTTCATGTGTCAATTTGCTCATATGTAAATGAACGACTATGATTAGGCACCGAGATAATGACACTTTGGCAAAGCAAGGATAATTTTAAATTATTTTCCTTCTGCTATATACACCTGAAAGCTAAAAAGTAGATGTATATACCTTGATTTTAGTGAGAGCTGAGTATGAGTTTTAGGACAATATAGAATTTCTTTTCAAGGTATACACAAATTTGGTAATTCTAAGGCAGGCACTGCAAGACAGCACCCCTCATTTTCCATTCAATAAACCCAGAGTTACACAGGTGATTGATAGAGGGGGTTTGGAGCAACTACCATATTTAAGGGTGGATTTAACATTGAAAGACATTTGAATTGATCCTGAGCATCCTACCTATACACAACCTGATATTTAATAGAAGTTCTTAATATATTAATGTTATAATATATTAACAATATTAATAACAATATGTATACATAATGTTCAGCCTGGAGAAGGGCAGACTGAGGTCAGAAACAGAGTTTAAGACACCACAAGTAGAAGTTGTGTGCTGGTTCATTAGAGATGTATAAGAGCAGCAAACAGTTTTAGCAACACATAGACAACGCATTGTGCCATTATCAGCCACTGAAATTCTGCTTTGTCCACTAAAAAATTTTAATTAATTGCCAAGACACACTAGAGAAAGAGAACACCTCTTCCTAGAGAAAGTCACACTTCCTGCTACTGCATTTCCCTCTGCCTGCTTTTCTGGGAATACTCACCACCCATGACAGTGTCAAATGAGTACCTGTCCATGTCATATTATTTATAAAACCTTTCACACAGCCCCAGTGTGCTGGGACTGCAAGTAATAATAAACTCTAGTCTGGTATATCAATGGCTCAGGGAAATTTTCTATTGCAATTTTCAGCACAAAATGAAACATCTTAGCAGGAGCCATTCTGAGAGGAAAGATTTCAGGTAATTCATCATTATGAAACGAAAATGCAAATGCCATTGACATCTCCCAAAATTATACAAAAAAAACCCATGCTGTAAAGTCCATGATCAGTGAGGGGTTATATTCAGCAGTACTTGGTCCAATAAATATTGAGATACTAAATCATTCTTCATATATCACAGTTCCCTTTCAGGGTGTGTGGCAAGAGCTTCTCAGAGCAACTGGGACACAGGCAGCTTCCCTGACATTTCCATCTGGAGTCTCCCTTTGCTCTCAACACCAGGAAGAGTAAACTGGAGAACTGAGCATTGTATCAAGTCCAGTGAGAGATTCAACTACTGCTCTCAAAACTTGTCCATCAGACATTAGTTCACAGCTCTTTCTGCCCTGGACTTGGCTGGATGTGAGTAGAGGTGGATAGATGATTTCAGAAAAATAAATTGGTCAAAAAATGCAGTCCCAAGAGGAAAAATTTATAAATATTGCATAATAAACCTGCACAAAGCATCCTTGAATAACTGTGAGTGAAACAGGAAGTCTTCTAGGCTTGAATCAAACATTTCTGCTGGGCTTCAATGTGAAATATATAGCTTTATTGACTAGAGAATTCAAGCTACAAACCAAAAGCTTTTTGGAATTGCTCTAATCAGCACTCAGTGCACTGATAAGCTGATGGAATCCCTAACCCCAACAAGTCTAGTGGGTACTTAATGCCTCTGGCCATACCAAGAAATGCTTATTCTCGCAGGTATAAGTGATGGGACAAGGGGAAACAGCCTCAAGTTACACTAGAGCATGTTAGATTGGATATTAGGGATAAATACTACATCAAAAGGACTGTCAAGCCCGTGCCAGGGCTGCCCAGGGCAGTGATGGTGTCACCAATCTTGGAAGCATTCAAAAAACATGGAGATGGCATTTGGGTACATGGGTGAGTGGTGGGATTGGCTGTGCTGGATTCATGTTTGAACTCGATGATCTCAGAGAGCTTTTCCAACGTAAATGATCCCATGATCCAACACTTGAACCCTCACAAGATCAGCAGGAAAAGCCTCCTTTGTGGGAGGAAAAGCATTTTACTCCCTGCATTTCCAACCTTTCAAAGTCAGCCTAACCTCAGGGGTCCATCTCTGCTTCCTGAAATTAGACAGCACTTCTGTTCTTTTGTCAGTCTTCAGCTGGGATTGGTTTGGGATCAGAATAGCAGATGAGAATTGTAGATGGCGAGGTGTGTAGGAAAGGCAGCACGAGGATACCCAGTTAAAAAAACACAGAAAATCATCCACAGCAAAAGTCATGTGCCTGCAAAGTGCTGCCTGGAAGGCTGGAATTAAACACATGGCAACTTCAGCTTGACTTTCCAGGGGATGAAACTTCCACTTCTTTAGTTCACATTGCACCTGATCTGTCCCCAACCAGTGCCATTAATCACGTGTGTCTGCTCATATTCCTCCTGTCTGAAGACCGGGAAAATAGCACTGGGTCGTTCAAATAGCTCTTTAAAGAAATTTCCCTAGACCAGACTCAGATGAGAACTGAGTTATAGTTAAGCAGATTTTGCACCATGAGACTGGTGGTCCATTGATGTGATTATGGACAGTTTTGAGCCCCATAAGAGTAGTAGATATCTGGCTCCCTGAGACTTGTTGAGTGTATCTAGAAAGGAATTATGCCTTTCTGTCAGAAATGCCTGTGTTTCTGCTGAGTGACAATCTCTCTCACTGTACCAGTTAAGCAGTGCAGAGAGGATATTCATGAGGCAGACAGAGCCATGTGCTCTTCCACTCTCTCCCATTGCTAGTCCAGCGAGCACAGGCAGCTCAGCTCCACCTGTGAGAGGTTCTGGAGGGCTAAAATTGCAAACAGCACCTGCCAGGTACCATGAGAGAGCACTACCTTGAGGAAGTCAAAGAGGGCACACCTGAGGACTCCAGAACGGGATCTCAGCCCAGGAGCAGGCAGGACACTTGGAGGCACAAAACAAATATTTAGAGATGAAGACAGCCAGCCAAAGAAATAATGGACAAACAGTCAGATCCTTGAGTTATTGTGCTGGAGAAAATAAATCCTTACTGGATCTTGTTTGACTTTCACTCCTCAGTTTCATGCCTGAAAGTTCAGCTCTTCCTTTCACAACACACTGACAGAGGATTTTCAGTTGATTGGCTCCAATGGATGCAAAAAGAGGTGTGATAGCAAAGGTATACTGTCCTCATTGGTACCCAGAAGCATGTCACAGAGTTAAAAAGACATTTCAAAGAGAGAAAGAGAAACGACCTGCACAAATCCTGCATTTCCAGTCAGGCACTCTGCAAGTTAATTCACATGACACAGCTTCAGTTGGGAAAGTTTCTTTTTTTTCCTGTGTCTAATGCAGACGAAGGGTAATACATAGGGAACTTGTTTCTCAGCAGCAATTCATGAAGTAGTCAAAGTTTTGAATCTAGGGCAAGTAAATCAAGCAGAAATAAGGAAGAACGACATGCAAGTTGTAATTGTCCTTCTCGATCGCTGAGCAGGAGATCGCTGTAAGGGCAGAGCAGGGGCTGCTGCACCACGGAGCCTCTTCCTGAGCAGCCTCACTGCCAGCAGCTCTGAGCCTCTGGCTTGTGGGGAGAGCCACAGACAATTTTTCTGTGAAAAAAATTATTTCAAAGGAATTAAGAGAAATTTAATAATGTAGAAGACCCAGAAGTGCTGGGAAGAAACCAATTGTTTTAGTGAAAGAGTTTCCCTTGGCTTTTCTGCCTTTCCCAGTGTGGGGAATGAGGGCAGTATCTGACAAGGATATTTAAAAAAAAAAACAAAGAACTCCATCAAAAACCAAAAAATAGACTGGGCAGGACAAGGGATGCTGGAAATGTCACAATTTTTCTGTCTAAATGTCTTGGAAATATTATTCATAACCCCGAACTGGTAAATAATAAGATATTTAAATAAACCCCCATTAACTCCTACATAATTAGATGAAATTTTTTCCCAGATGCTATTCATTTCTCTCCATACCAAAACTCTGATTACAATCAGTGGGGGAGCTTTTGGTATGACAAATAACTAAAATGGTTGGGGTTTCAGTTATTATGGGTAAGTCAAAAAAGAAAAAACTGGTTTCAGAAGGAAATATGCTTACACAAGCTGGGTAGACCAAATTACTGTAAATGGTAGCACTTGGCTCCACTAAAGGAGAGAAACAAGGAAAGAACTTCAGGTTATTCTGTATTCCAGTGCCGAAAGACCAAACATTTTGATTTTAACCTAAGTTACCTTTCAGGTAGATTCAGTGCACAAAATTACCATTTTTCCCCAAGACTAGTGGCAGGCAGAGCAAAAATGGAATGGACTAGAATAAGAATGGCACATTTTTCTCTTAACTCTCTTCGTATCATTTGGGAAAGAGAGTGCGGTGGAAAAGTCACTGTGGTGGAGCTTAAAAGACCAAGTTTAACCCCTGATTCTGCTTCCAGCTTCCTGCACAGTGCTCAGAACCTCAATTCCTCGCCCCATTCAAATGAATGAACAATCCTTTCCCTCATATCCTACACACATTGTCAATTTTTCGTGGGAGGAACTGTGAACATTTTGTGTACTCTGCTCAGGAGCAGCATCTTGAGCTGCTGTCTTAATTCCCCATAATAAATGAGAGTGCGAATTGGCACACGGCGGGGTCTGTTCTCTGGGCTTGGCACATCCTGCTTGCCCTGGGCTCCCAGCCCTGTGGCTTCCACGGGAACAAAGGCAGTCTAATTACAGTCAGGGCAGATTATTGCAATTTGATTACAGGCTTGGCTCTGATGGTTCTCCTGTGCTACTGAGAGAAGGAGTAGAGAGAGAAGATGGAAAATACGCAATAGAGTAAATGCACAGTGGCTGCAGCTTCAGGGTCATTAGTCTGTATATTTTAACAATCAAGTGGCAGAATGTTGCCCAGAAAAGGTTAAAATCTGTGCCCTCCAGAGAGGAAGGGAAGCAAAGGAGTTGTGCACATTACCAAAAATCTTATCTTCAATCTGCAGAGCCTCCATTTACCTCAGCAGATTTACTCTTCTTGACCTTAATTTGAGTGCAGACTTCAGTCCTGGGCACAGCCACGTGTCCAGAACTGAGGCAGGAGGAGCAACTTGTATCATAACATGTACTGAGCATCCACTCAGTGTGACTCAGTGTGAGCAGACCCTGTCAGGTGCGGAGCCCTGCCTGCCCTGCTCCTCTTCTCTGTCCACTGTTCCCCCAGTCCTGCATCCGTGGGACTCTCACCTCCGTCAAAGCTCTTCTACCTGTGTCAATTTTACAGGAGGATCTAAAGCACAACCACTCCTTTAAGAGCCCTGAAGGTCTTTAATGATTAGAGGTTGACTCAAAGCCCACGTTACACTGGTTTGTCTAGATCCTTGCAGCAGTAAATCATACAACACAGCACACATTCCAAACATCCTTGTATAAAAGGCCAAAACTCCCTATTCATATTCCCTCTGAACCCTCTGCTGGTATCTCTGTCACTGCCTCAATTCTACCAGTTGCAGAGATGAAACTAAGTAAACACAGGTGTTACTATAGGGAGGAAAAAGAGCATCTTCCTCCTGCCTTCCTCGCTGCTCTGCCCTTATACTCCCAGCACAGGTGAATGACGCTGGAGATCTTGGTCGCTGTGTGATGGGAGGCACCTCCAGTGCCTTCAGGCTGCTGTTTCCTGGAGAAAGATGTGAAGGTGAAGTTTAGGGGACTAACTCCAAATAACCTTGTGAATTACAGCCCTGCTAGGAGAGGATACAATTACATGACCCCCGGGCTCCTGTTTTCCATAAAATTTGTCTTTAAGCAAAATACTACAGCCCAAATTAAATAATATGGAAAGCACACAGCATCCCCCTCACTGCATTTTTGAATGGTGCTGCACTGAGACATCTCTAAGTTCAGTGGAGTTATGTCCCTTTGCCTCTGTGAAATCCACTGAGTTTGGACTGACCCGTGCTCCTAAAGGCACAAAAGTTGCAGCCATTTATCCGGTGCTGGTTTCGGCTTCCTACATCCACATTAGCTCCTTCTGCAGCATTCCACAATATTAGGTGCTTTCTTTGATCAATGAGTGATGAAGACACTTAGAACTTTATAGCACTTTAGGTGACAATTTTCTGGGTTGATTTTGCACCTCCCTTGTAGCAGAGGTTTCTGCATCACAGATGGTGTTTTACATGTAGCAGTAAAATTCCGTAGTTTGAACTGAAGCATATGTGCCTTTGCTGTGTCTCTGCACCCAGGCAAGTCCATTGGGTTTCCAGCTCGCTCCTATTTTGCACAGCTCAGCTTAACATTCAGCAGATGGGATGCTGGCCTCTTCTTCATCCCTCAAATGATGGAAAGGATTGCAAAATTATAGTGGAGAAAAAGAAAATAAACAGGACGTTGTCCATGAATGTTATGTTTCCCTCCACTACAAAGCCACGTCTTTGCAATGTTATAAAATTGCTGTTATCCCTTTCCCAGTCTCCCTCAAAATAAATTGGCAGCGACCACTTTCATGGGTCTCCATTTAAGAGAATCCTGCAGGTTCTTTGGTGTTTTAAGCTTGTTAAGTATTTCCCACCTGATTCATTGAGAGTTATTACTGATGGGAATTTAGCACTGCCTAAAGTTCCTGGATTGTCCATCTTGGGAACGTAATGTTCTTTTCAGCTCACAGACCATTCTAGCAGAGACTGGGGAGGATGATTTCCCAGAGATATTCAGCAACATGCTCAGGCTGCCCTCAGCTAGGAGGAAGAGCGGAAGGCTAATTCCCACTTGGACAGTGCCTCCTCGACCGAGCCCTTCTGCTGTGGGACCGTGCTCTGATAGAAATCTAGTTTAGTCTTCTTTGTGTTGCTGCTTTCCAAGGAAGGTGTTCCCATGGCTGAGGGTCAACGCTGTACAGATCAGTGACCCTGTCAGCCCCTGAACACTCATCCAAGAGGAACTGGGAGATACCATGAGAGGATGATCCCTTAAGGACAGCCACAGCAGAAGAACAGACGAGATTGAGATCAAGATATGAAAGTTGTTAGCCTGGCTTAACCTCTAATAAAATTGATGTCAGGCTACTCATAGCTGGAAAATGTTCTGAAGGGAGTTTGGGACCTGCGAGTAAGTTCCACAGTCTCTTTTCCATTTCTTCCAAATTGACACCCACCCAAAGACATTACATTTCCTCCTTGAGAGAGAGCTAAGGAAGAAATCCCTCCTACACCAGCCAGTTGCCCTGAAATCAATGTGCCCAACAAAGCCACATCTCAGGCTCCTGGGTGCCTCCAACAGAGCCCTTGTGAAACTCCAGTCAAGAACACATACAGCAAAGCTGTGCCTGCCTTGACAGTCTTTGTTTCCATGATGTTCCCAGGGACAAAGCACTTCTGTCCTGGCAGGGAGAGAGGCAGAGCAGTGTTTATTGTATCCAGCTTTCCAACCTCTCTCCTGCACAGACCTGGCTGTTCCTGCACCTGTCTTACCCTGTCACCCATTCCTTACACAGACACAGCATTTCACTCTAACTTCAGTTTTAAGGATGCAGTAGTAAGGAGCATAAACCATGCAAACACTCTGTGTTTCTTTGTGTTTTCAGCTAAGTGCTCAAAATTTAGTTCACAATAAAAATATTCCTGGGGAGGTAGCAGAACTTCCCTACCCTTTTATTTCTGATATCCAAAGAAAATCAAGATGGACCTGAGTTGGTGCAATGACATCAACTCATATTTCTGTTGTTTCACTGTTTGGCAGTGCTTAATCTCAAAACTCCAGCTTTCAGAGCCATGTGGTAAGGCTCAGGAAATGTAGGAAGTTAATGCAATTGCCTCTACCTTTTCACTGAGGGGAAAATTTTTAAAATTTAGTCTCTGTGACCCCCTCCAGTCTTTAAAAAGATACAGCAACAAATGTCTGAATCCTTCCCTTTCTTCATTAAGAAAAAAACAGCCATTTTGGAACAAATATTTTGATTTGTAGAAGAAATTCACTCATTAATGCTCAAGTTTGGCAACTTCAGCCCTCCCTTATATTCCAGGAGCATATGACAAGGAGACATGCTATACCAGCTGTAAACAGTGAAAACTGTACTTATGTTGAATAATCCCATGTGCAGGGCAAGAGATAAACAAAGCTCATGGCGCTCAAAAAAAACGTGGGGGGAGCAAGATGAAATCAATACCCCTTTAGTTCTCTTGTCTCAGCAAAGGAAGGGTCTCAGGCAGCTTTTTAACCCTTTCCAACGCTAAAGAGGAGGAGAAATAACTCCAGACTGATTTGGGTCTTGTCATGCCTGTTAACATTAATTCTCTGATCTGACTCGAGATGTTGTGACAACAGCCTAAGCCCATGTCCAATAAAGATTTTAAAATACGAAATGTGTATGGTAAAATATGAAGACTGATGGCAAGTGCAGGGCATGGAGTAGTCCTTCAGCAGAGAAGAGCAGGATCCCTGCCTGGCAGGAGATGCAGTCCTGCACCCCATGGGCCCATGTCCTGTGTGATCTATCACTTGATGAGCATGGGGCACCCACCAACATCTCCAGAGGAGCAGCTGAGCTGCCTCCTGGCCCTGCTCACCTCTGTGTCGTCAAACTATTGCCTATACTGGGAGTGAGCAAACACATCACTTTCCCCATCACATCATAAGTCAGAGAATGGTTTAGCTAGGAAAAGACCTCCAAGATCATCAAGTCCAACTGTTCCTCCAGCACTGCCAGGTCCACTACAAACCCATGTCCCCAAGCACCATATGCACATGTTTTGTGAACACGTCAGGGATGGTGATTGCACCACTTCCCTGAGCAGTCTGCTTCAAATTAACCAGAAAACCTCTACATCCACGTCCCAAGCTTGTTCTATTCTCCCTGGATGCCTCCTAATCCTCAGAAAATATCAGAGCTTTGTGGGGCTGCAGGCTGAGGAAATCAGAGCCAGGCTACAAGCTCAGCTTCCTCAGCCTCTAACATATGCAGGTAGCACCACTGGTTCCTATGATGTCACCCCAGGATTAGCATGCTGATTAACAGCTGGTTTCTTGCCATTTTAATAGTCTTTAAACACCTCTCCTAGGAGCTCCTAGCAGGAATTGGATGTTGGGAGGGGGCATTTTGTATTCACAAGGTCTTCTTCTTACCCGTAAGAGATTCAGTAATTCTCAGTACTGGTCCTACGCCTTATTTTTAAAGCTCATTGTTTTCAAAAATTATTTCATTGGTAGGGGCTGATGCATTCTCTGTCCCCGATTCCTGGCTCCCTCTTTTCTCTCTGGAGTTACTGATCTTTTGGCAGAGCAAGTTTTGTCTTCATTATACGTGAGCTGCAATCTCCACAGATATTAGTGTAAGCTCGTGGCAGCAGATTGATTTGTTCTTTGCATATGGAAGAAGGGGGTCCCTCCCATGGTTTATCAGAGATCCCTAGGGCCAGTTGTTCCTTACAAGGACAAAAAAATGGAAATTTGATTTCAGTTAAATACATCAGAAATTAGATTAGATGTTATTATTTCAAAATGTCAAGCTTCGGGGAAGAGTGTTCCTCAAAGAACTTTAAAAGAAGCATTTTGTATAGAAATACAAAAAAACTTATGCTTTTCTTTCCACCACTCATGACCAACAGATCTAAGAGCAATCCTGCACAGCAGAGTGCAAAACTAAATGATGATAAGACTGAAAAGTCATTCACCCTTCGGGACTAGAGCTGCAAAAAGAAAGTTTGCATTCCCAACAGCCCTGGAGCATCATTCCTGCTGGTCCTTGCTTGTTGTAAGCAAAGAGTTCAAGAGCTAAAGATAGTCAGAAAGAGATATTTTTCCATCAGAGCCCCCTGTTTCCATCAGAACACTTGCACACACTGCTGTGTGCAAGCAAATAGCAGGCATCAGTCAGGCTTTGCTGAATAACCTCCTGCAGTCCCAGGCATCTGGGTAAAAAGGGGATGAGAGATGTGCACCAGGGCCACAAAACCCTCACAGAACAGCACATGTGGCACTCTGGGCCACCAGGAGCACTGGCCATTGTTGTGGCAGTGGCCAGGGAGCAGCACCACTCAGGTGCAAGGTAAAACACACCAGGCTTTAACAGTTCATGGACATCCCACAACTGTGGATCCCACTGAATCCCGGTGGTCCTTCTTCACCCCAATCCTCTTGATGATGGGGTCCAAGAGATGCTTTCTGGAGGTGCCAGCTTTATAGAGTCCAAGTTCTGGATACCCACAGGGTGGTTGCAGATGTTCCCACAACTTGGCTGGCATGGATGCAAGCAGTGGTTGCCTTGCCTTTCCCACAGTCTGCACAGCGGGAATTTTTGTTTGCTGTGCTAACCAAAACTTCACCTTTTTTAGGAATTAGCAACTTCCTCTTTCAAATTCCTCTCTTATCTCAAATTTCTGCTGTGGTGGCTAATCTTACAGTTCCTTTGGCTTTGGCATTGTTTTGAGACAGGCACCTGCATTTTTTAAGTACTTGCAAGGTCACAGCCTCTTGCCTTGGGCTCCCAAACCCAGGGCTCATCCTGGAGCTGACACTGCAGCCACACCCCGAACCACCTGCACTGAAAAGATTCCTCCACAGCTGGAGGTTACCAAGGACAGACTTGACCTGGGATTCACAAAGAAACAGGTTGGCACCCAAAAACACCAACCAAGTGGAGGCAGTGCTCAGCACTATCCCATCACCTGCAGAACAGCTGCTGCAGAGCTGACTGAGCTGCACAGTCATCACAGGGCTTTTTTTTTTTTGAGTCTTACATGAAGAATGACAAGAAATAGTCTTTTCCCTGAGGAGATGTCTGAGAGTTTTGACATTGTCACCTATTGGTAAAATATCTAACAGATTTTTATTCTATATTTAGATAGTCCACAGAGCCAACCCAAGCAAGCCCACTCAACATCTTGTATCCTGATTGATAGTTTTCTTTCTGCTTAGAAAGATGTAAGCCATGCAATTCCTGTTAATTCTAAACAGTGCTGCAATCATTTTCTCTAGCCACCCTTCTGACCCCTTCACACTTTCCTCTCTCACCTTCCCTTAGCTACTTCCTATCTATCACTCCTAAAACAACTTTTTTCCCTCTCAAACCCTTTGTGGATTAAACTGAGATAAGATAAAACATAAGGTAATATTTAATTACACTGGTTATTTTAGATAGATCCAATTCCAGCCAATCAGAGTCAGTTATGACAGAAAGGTGCAGGTTTATTTAAGCAGAAATTAAGCTGTACAGCTGATGTTTCTATTATGAGGACTCTTGCAAACAACTTGGTAATAGGCTGTTAACACTTTTATATTCATAGCCTTTTTGGTCTGGAAGAAAAAGATGTTAATGGTTCTCACGGTTCGTCAGTCTTTCCTATTTATATTGCAAGCTCTCCAGAGACACTTTATTTAGAAGCCAGCACAATGGAGTCCTGAATTCCCTCACGAACACAGGTGCTATTCCTTTTTTAATCACCATGCTCAGCACTGTCACTGACCCTTTCATTCCACGTTCTGATCCCACTGTCGCACAGAGACTTTATTTTTGGAGACAATTCACAAGTCAAAGGTGGTTAAATGGCTCTAATCGTCATCATCCTGGCAGCCAGAAAAATTGCTGCCACATAAGGACAAAGTTTTCCAGGAACAGGAAAGCTGCTCAAGAACCTTCTTCTCAGTTTTCCAAAGCTAAGAGTGTCACTGAGAAAGGCATTCACACGTTCCCTCTGCAATGGGCTGGAATTAAGGAAGGGGTGAGTCATGTTTCATTTGCAGGAATTTAATGACCCTCATCAACAGCATTTGCATTCATTATTCCTTCATGACATACCAAAGAGGTGGGGAAATTTTTACTCTTTGAAAACCACATCACGGCAATACAAGTTGTGTCAAGGTCTTAATATTTATTTTAATTATATTTGGCAGGTTTTTTTCTTCTCAGAGCACCATGAAGCATGTAATTTCTGAAGTAAATATACAATCCCACATGCACGTTTCTATAAAATAGTGTAAATATACGACAGAACCAATCATCTTTATAACATAAATATTTTTCCATTGAAGGATCATATGATTTCATGAGAAGAGTTTACTTCCATTTCCAGTCGACTGGCTGTGCAGCGCGGAAATGGGCAGCGGAGTGAAAAATCCATAGCCAGGAACTTCAAAAGGAAAAAAGGATACAGATTATGGTTTTTTCGTGGAAGATTTGGGGTGTCTCCATGAAGAACCTATATTTTAAAGTTGCAGATACCTCAAATAACACATGTCCCCAGGTAAAACGATGAAATGGGAGCGATTTCTGCAAAGCCACACCTTGGCAATGAGCCAAACACCAGAGGAAATATTCCCAAGATCTTTGCCCCACACTTTCCACAGCCCCAGTTTGGAGAGGCTGCCTGGCAAAGAACAGTCCTTACAGCAAGTTCCTGGTTTCCCTGGTGAGAATGAGGAAAAATGAGTTAGCTCACACCAAGGAAGAGAACAGCTTTTCTGATTTAGAATTTTCACCAGTAAGAAGAGCTCAGAGAGAAATACCTTGTGCCAGTTGGGTCAACAACAGATCCCAGAGTGTTCTGGTTTTTCCATTATTTGATAAAACAGATAAACCTCATCCAATACTTAGCCAGCAGAGGGATAAAACCCTCTCTAAAGAAATTAAGTACTCATACTCTCACATTTGTTAGGAAAGACACAGGTAGGAGACAGGACAGTATTGAACCAGCTCCAGGGGCCGGGTCTGTCCAGGGCACAGTCACTGCTGCTTGTGAGGTCTCAGCAGTCCTCAGGAGCAAGGAGCAGCAAACTGGGAGCAGTAGCTACACTTGCCTCTGAACCTTGTAGGGACTCTTGATGGATTGGTGTATTTATTTTTATATCTTAGGGTAGGAAAGCATGAACATTTAATGATAGAAAGCATGTTTCCCTTTGGTTTCAATTCTGGCTGTAGCAGAGCTTCGCTTTCATGTTGGAGTATGCCTGGTAGTGCAGATTTTCAGTATAATAAACCTGAGCTAGAGAACTGATCATTGCAAACCTGGCCTAGATTTTAAACCCATCACGAAACAGTGAAAGACCCCATAATTTAACTTTTATCTTTTTAAACACAAATATAATTTATTTCATTCTTTGGTAGCCTAGTGAACACGAGCACCAGGACCAGCAGAGGTTTCATGTAAAACAACTGGAGGTCTGGACTCCCAAAGGCCGACTCTCCGTGGTCTCCCTGGATATGGTATCATCTCTGCCTTAAATTCTATGTTGTGCTGACTTTCCCCAACTAATTAGAGAGACACTTTATGGTACCAAGGAAACATTTTTCTCTTTCAGTCCCAAACTTGCGAACACCCTGATTCCATGTCCTTATTTGATCAAAAAGGAAAGTAATGACAAATTGGTCATTTACAATTCTCCAAGTGAATCATCCATCCCTGGGTGTCTCTAACTAAGCCAGTCTGTGTCAGGAATTCCTGATGCCATCTTTTGAAAGCACTTAGAGTGCAAAGCTTGTAAGAAACATTGCACCGAAAAAGCCATATTTTATACTTTGCCTCCCCGTGTGGGACTCATACACACGTGGAACAGCATTTAACAGTAGTTATCTCTACTCTATTGAAAAAGGAACTTTGCAATTTTTACTTATGTTAATACAAAACCTAATGTCCTGTGGAAGCAGATGTGAGTTGTGCATGCATGAATTATTATCGATTTCCTTGCAAATACTTATCTCTGGACTACAAACAGTCTCAACATAAAATTGAAAGTGAAATACTCTCTCAAACGTGTTACACAAAAGGAAACCATTTCCATTCTAAGGCATTAAGCAAGAAAATATTGGATGCTATTCTTGCAAATGGAGCTTGAATAAACTATCGGTGTACAGGAAAAAGTGGGAAATGCATGATTCAGGCTGAACCACTCTATCTGCTGGGGAGAGTGGAGAGACAAACACATCAGCAAGGCTCTGTCTGGAGCAGCAGAGAGCTGAGATGGATATTCTGTCCTGGGAGCTGCCTCCCAGAGTGGCAGCTTTGTCTTTTGGTGGTGACTGAGAGTTAAATCTTTGTCAGAAAATTGTTCTGCCTACCTAGAGAAAACATTGATCTTTACATGAAAACCTCAAAACTTTACAATTTTGCACACTATGTACACCAAATGAGAATATAATAAATTTTGTTACAAAATTTCACAGGCATCTCTGTGTCTCTCTTCTTTGTATTTCCATTCTCCTGTGTGGGGGTGTAAAGTGGGTGCATTCCGGTATATCCGCAGCGCACTGAGATTTCCTTTGCTTGTCTTAACCATTGCTCATCAGAGGAGTTCCAAGTAGAAGCTTAAAAATTGTTCTGTGTGCACATGAGGGGCCCAGAACAAAGAAGATACAACCACCAGAAAAGAGAACAGAAGCACATGAACCCAGGCTCATCCAGCAGTGCATTTCCATTTGTGAACACAAAGTTATTCCCTCTGGAGCTCCAGACTGGGAAGTTCC